>NC_141095.1:34139984-34762484 GCF_041138505.1 Cibotium barometz
ATTCTAACAATCTTGATTAATAAAATGAAAACATGAATTTAACTATTTCATGATAACTCCCTCTTATGAATCAAAATAACAAAGTTCAAGACATAAACAAGTTAATGTGAAAAGGCATTACTAGGGAAGGATAGGTCATATGTGATTTCTTAATGGACCCCCTTTTTGAGAACTACTTCCTTCACATGATTCTAGACTAGTCAAATCAATACAATTCACATCCAAGTCTTCATTCAAATTGTAGTCTCTTTCATTGTTTTTGCTTAAAGGATAAAAAAAACGATTTACTAATTAATGGAATTTCTTTTTCCACTCATTATAGGCTCCTATTGAGAAAATAATATTGAGAAAATAATAAAAACTTTAAATAATGCTTTGTGGATAGGGAAAAAGAAGAGAATTGGATGGAATCTTACTTGTCTCAAGAAAATTTAGATAAAGGGATTGCCAATGTTGATGTAGACTTGGATGTTAATTTACTTGATCCTTCCATAAGATCCTTCAAAAATCACAAGTAAAAACTTTTAAACACCCGAAACGAAACGAAAATGGAAGGGGGGATTTGTTTGGAGAGAATGGATTGTATTTGGTTTTGATAGAAAGAATGGGTTGCATGGAGATAGACCTACAGAAACAACTTACCAACCTATGAAGGGTATAGGAAAGCATGAAGCCTCGGGCCGCAAAAGATGGCTCATTCAACGCAAAAATTTGATCTTTATCATAAAAATAAAAACTTGATATTAATTATTGGTTCATAAAAATAAAGTTTAAAAATCTTCTAAGCTTCTTTGTATAAACAAATGAGTAATCATAACTTTGAGAAATTTAACATCCAAAAACTAAAAATTAAAAAGCTTAATGCTTGAAATGTGACTATTGTGAGTCCGATTTTGGGCTTATTGAGGCAAAGTGAGAACAAGTCCTCAAAATGGTAGGAACATTATCAAGAAAGTCCTCCAAATGCAAATGTTAAATAAGCTTGATGAAAGCATCTTAGTAATACTCTTGGGAATTTGTTATTGGAGTGAGTCGTGACCATAGAGGATAATTAAAAAAATGTATTGGCAAATGGCTAAAGTAAAGAATGCAATAAAAGTTATTAGCTAATGTGTGGTGACTAGGAAGGAGTGCACTGAACTGTGAGTTATGGCTCAGGCACTATATAAAATATGATATAAGTGAAAGTTATTATGAACGTTAAGCTTGGATTAATGGCTAATCCAATATATTAAAAGAGAAAGTGATGGGACTGGTCTCACTGGAGTTGTCGCCGCTGCCCTCGTTCTTCTAGACTGCATAGCTCTGTCGCCGCCGCCCTCGCTCCAGAGACTGCAGACGAGGCTTTTTCATTGCCACTGCCCTCCCTCTAGTCTGCACTACAAATTTCTCTCTCTATTGCTTATTTTGAGGAGGTTAGCGTGTTTGATTTGTTTCCTGATGTCTCCTCTGCTCTCTTTGTAAGTTTGGCACATCTCTCTCTCTCTCTCTCTCTCTCTCTCTCTCTCTCTCTCTCACACACACACACACACACACACACACACACACACAGGCGGTCTCACTGCATTTTTTGTGGTTTTGCAGGCGACGGTCTATTGTGCGAATCAAGTCTTACCTACTATGCCTGACTAAGCAGCGGGTGTTCCTTCATTTTTTTTCTACATGGTGTTGTTGGCGTTTGTGTGCGATGAGCCTGCATTTTGTTCTTTTTTTTTCCATCTCCAATGCATGGCGTTGTGTGCCTCTCTCTCTCTCTCTCTCTCTCTCTCTCTCTCTCTCTCTCTCTCTCTCTCTCTCTCAGGCAGTCTCACTGCATTTTTTGTGGTTTTGCAGGCGACGGTCTGTTGTGTGAATCAAGTCTTGCCTACTATGCCCGAGTTTGCAGCCGGTGTTCCTTCATTTTTTTTTCTACATGGTGTTGCTGGCATTTGTGTGCGATGAGCCCGCGTTTTGTTCTTTTTTTTTCCATCTCCAATGCATGGCATTGTGTGCCTCTCTCTCTCTCTCTCTCTCTCTCTCTCTCTCTCTCTCTCTTGACTGTGTTTTTTTGTGGTTTTGCAGGTGGCGATCTGTTGTGCAAATCAAGTCTACTCTTTTCATTTTTTTTAATACATGGTGTTGCTACCATTTGTGTGTGAGGCGTCTAGAGGACACATATTCTGTTCTTCCTTTTTTTCTATCTCCAATGCATGGCGTTGTGTGCACATGCGAGAGAGAGAGAGAGAGAGAGAGAGAGAGAGAGGAAGTTTATAAAAATTTATTAAAATATTTTTTTAAATCAGGCTTCGCTTTGTTTGTGATTGGGTGTGTGTGTGTGTGAGAGAGAGAGAGAGAGAGAGAGAGACAGAGAGAGAGTGGAAGTTTGTAAAATTTTATTAAAATGTTTTTTAAATCAAGCTTTGCTTTGTTTGTGATTGCGTGTGTGTGTGTGTGTATGTGTGTGTGTGTGTGTGTGTGTGTGAGAGAGAGAGAGAGAGAGAGAGAGAGAGAGTGAAAGTAACATGTGTGTGTGAGAGAGAGTGAAAGTAACATGTGTGTGTGTGAGAGAGAGTGAAAGTATCATGTGTGTGTGTGTGTGTGTGTGAGAGTGTAAGATCCCTGTCCCCACCGTGCAACGAATTCAGGGGTGCTAGCAGCAGAAGTAGCACTTCTTACACGGAGTAGGGTCCCACACTCCGGGCCTCGCCCAGAGACTAATCCATCGGTTCTCGAACCCGGAAAAACTTCCCTTGCCCGAAAAGCACGGGCGATTCCTCTAGGATAAATTTTCTCTAACGTAGTCAAAAGCCTTAACTAACTAAACTGATCTGACCAAACCCGTAGTATCAAAGTGAGATCAAGGAAAAGATTGCACTTGGATCATAGAGACCAACGCTTTTCTCCTCATTGAGAGGCACAGCCGCTGATTCTTTTCCATAGAACAGTTTTTATTTGAGATTTAATTCATCTACCATAACAGAATTGAGTCTCATTTTAGGGATCCATCATCAGTCCACATCCAATCCTGTGGGTTAGCCAATTGCCCAACCAACCACTATAGTGATGGGATCCAATTAAGAATTTGGTTAGGTTTTGTCCCGGGTACCAAGGAAAAGAGTTCCCAGGTCCCCAAGCCGGATATTTATGCAAATTTAAAACTAGTCACACCACTTACACACCCAATATGAAATTGCCTTTTTCACAGAATCAGCATCTTATAAAAACAATCTTTTAATGAAACCATTGTGTCACTGATTATAATCCTCAAAGTCTCCGACTGAATCCTTATTTCCAATCATTCCTTCATCGGTGTAGCTATGGCATCACTGGCAAGAACGCTCACCACATGTCCACTCAGGGGCCTTTTCGTAGCTCATAGTAACCGGCAATATATTCACATATCAAAAATGGAATCTCCGTTGAAGATCAGCAAGATCAACCAACGGATCCATATAAAAGAGCCATGGACTCATCTATTGAGGACTAGCAAGGTAAATCAACCAGATCCATGCCCGAATTCAGAAAATAACTCTTACTCCTTGCTCCAATATCTTCCCCGACGTACGTGTGGGTATCTTTGGCGACCCAGAGCCCCCAAGCACCGTATGGTCAGCACCCTCTAGGATCCTTTGTAGGTCACCTAGCGCTTCACTCATAGGCCGCTTCCTTGGTCCCTCATCCACCACTGTACCGGAAGCTCACCATTTAAATCAAGACCTCGACCGACCTTGCTACTACACGAGACGTCCTTCGTTGACTCTCCGTCTCAGCAGTTGCAACTTTAATAGATAGGCCTCCACGACCTCATTCACAAGACGATCAAAATGCTTCCCCGGCATTCTTGACATAAAACAATCATTTAAAAATAGATTTCACATACAAATACAGTTCCAACAATATTTCCATTTTTTCTCATCACTCCATATCCTTTCACATTAGTCCCCATCTTTCTCATCTTCTCACAAAATTTTTTTCCTTCATCGATCCCTATCACATCACATCATTCCCACATCAAATCACATCCAATCGCATCATCCACACATCCATCCACATCATCCATACATCCATCCACATCATCCACGCCATTCCACATCATCCATACATCCATCCACATTATCCACACATCCATCCACATCTTCCATACATCCATCCACATCAATCCACACACTAATCCACATCATCCATACATCCATCCACATCAATCCACATTATCCACACATCAATCCACATCATCCATACATCCATCCACATCATCCACTCATCCATCCACATAAATCCACATTACCCACACATCAATCCACATCATCCAAACATCCATCCACATCCATCCACATTATCCACTCATCCATCCACATCAATCCACACGTTAATCTACATTACCCACACATCAATCCACATCATCCATACATCCATCCACATCAATCCACATTACCCACACATCAATCCATATCATCCCTACATCCATCCACATCATCCACATCAATCCACATTATCCACTCATCCATTCACATCAATTCACATTACCCACACATCCATCCACATCAATCCACATTCATTTCATAAGTATTCCAATTCTCATCTAATCACATCTTTTTTTATCTCATCACTTATTTCCTCATTTATCCTCATCAGATCACATCTACTTGCATCTACCCATCAGATCATTAGATCACATTACCCACACATCAATCCACATCATCCAAATATCCATCCACATCAATCCACATTATCCACTCATCCATCCACATCAATCCACACGTCAATCCACATTACCCACACATCAATCCACATCATCCATACATCCATCCACATCAATCCACATTATCCACACATCAATCCACACCATCCCTACATCCATCCACATCATCCACATCAATCCACATTATCCACTCATCCATTCACATCAATTCACATTACCCACACATCCATCCACATCAATCCACATTTATTTCATAAGTATTCCCATTCTCATCTAATCACATCTTTTTCTATCTCATCACTTATATCCTCATTTATCCTCATTAGATCACATCTACTTGCATCTACCCATACATCTCATCACTTCACCTACATTAACATCTATCCACCAGTTTACATCACATCTTATCACATCCATTTCACATCACATCTCATTCATTCACATCCCGATTCATATGCTAACACATTCATTCATGACCCTTATTGTTCATTCTTCACATCCCGATTCACATGTTATCACATTCATTCACATCCTATATCATCCATTTACATCGTGATTCACATGACATCACATCTCATCTTTCATTCTCATCACATCCATCCATCCATTCTTTCCCATCTATCTGATTCGCATTACATCTCATCACATCTATTGACCTCACATTCTCGTCACTCCTATTCTCATCGCATCCATCCATCCATTCATTCCCATCTATCTGATTCGCATCACATATCATCATATCTATTTACCTTTCATTCTCGTCACTTCTATTCTCATCACATCCATCCATCCATTCTTTCCCATCTATCTGATTCGCATTACATCTCATCACATCTATTCACCTCACATTCTCGTCACTCCTATTCTCATCGCATCCATCCATCCATTTATTCCCATCTATCTGATTCGCATCACATATCATCACATCTATTTACCTTTCATTCTCATTACTTCTAATCTCATCACATCCATCCATCCATTCATTCCCATCTATTTGATTCATATCACATCTATTTATAGAATGTAAGAGATTTCCTATTTTTTATATAAAGATTCTTTACGCATCTATTTTTGCATAGGACTAACTTCAGTGGGAAAATAACACTTTTATAAAAATCCATTCATGCATCTATTTATGCATAAATTCAATTTTAAGGAGAATAACACTTTCAAAATAAAAATAAATCTTTTATGCATCTTTCTATGCATAAATTCAATTTTAATGAGAATAAAGAGAGAGAGAGAGAGAGAGAGAGAGAGAGAGAGAGAGATACCCCACAACCCAATGTAACCCGCCCCAACAGAGTAAAACCACCTCTGAGCCACCGATGATGTAGGCCACGTGGTAGATGTATGTGTGAGCACTTTAGTCAAGGTCACAGGAACTTATAGTAGCCTTCGACACATAGAGAGAGAGAGAGAGTGTCAAGGACTATGAGTTTAGGGACTTGAGGCACTGGTCATAGACTATCAAATAAGAGGGAAACTTGGTATAGGGTCCAGGTGTGCTAGGATTATTCACTTGAGGGGAGGTGTTCAAATATACTAGTGAGAAGGGTGTGTGCGGGAACAAGCCCTTGGCTAGAGGGTGTAAAAGAGAATGTGTAAATGTGAGAGAACCTGTGAAAAGGTGAGAAGAATCTACTGGGAGAGAATAAAGGGTAGCATGAGAAGATTTAGGAAGTGTGGAGATATTCTGGGAGAGGTGGAGAAAATAAGCAAAAGAGGTGGAGTGAATCAAGGAGAAATCAGTGGGGTTAGATGCTTGGATGTAAACTCTATAAATTGAGGCATTGACCTAATGAGAACTTGCTAGTTTTTGATTATCCATGTCTACATTAAGCTATTAGTTAATTGCTCACTAATCAAGTCTTAATTATTATCTAATCTCTTTGTTAATGATGTTGATTCTAGCATTTGATCCACCATAGCTCATCACATTGCTGTAATTTTAACACATCCATCGTTTATAGAAGAATCGAATGGATAAGCTCTGACGAGTCTTCAAGTATCAAAAGGTCACACTTGAAGGCACCACTTTACATGAGTAGATGTCACCTTTGTGTAACCCCTCCACAATATTCCATCCAATACATTTGTTCAATTTGTAATTTCTTGCAAATGAACATTGTTGGGGTGGGTTGTGGAGAAGCTTAGAGAACATAAATACAAATAGATGGATTGGGGCAAACCATCCAATCCCATAGACTTAGAGGCCTTAGAGAATTTTAAGGAGGAGTGTATGTTAGACTACATCTTGTTTTTGAAAGCATTAACACTCCACTTATCCGGAACTGGCCACTCTACACTATGTAAAGAGTCTAGAGGGATCTCAAGGCTACTATATTCTATAGGCCGAGAAGGGACTTTGTAAGAGTGTGTGTAAAAGAATATATTTTTCTTGAAGAGGGCTCTATGATTCTCACCTGGAAACATTAGCTCACCTATTGTATTATGAAAAGCACTAAACACACCAATGAGGCTTCTCAAAGCTTGTTCTTAAATATAGCTTGATGGGAAAATGTAGGCAACCCACGTACCATAATTAGTAAAACAAAACAAACCATTTTCAAATAAAATTACAACCACATACTTATAGTTTGCAAGGGAGCCTATTCCTCTTCATGGAAGGAGAAAGATACATGTCTACAGCCATGTAGACATGTTATATTATTGCCTTGATTTATCCATTCTTATCCTTCTTGAAATGAAGAATCTTTTCCTTCCAATAGTGTTCCAAAACACCACGGTTAAGAACTTGATGTGGACCTGTGGCACTTGGTTGCATATAAACCCAATCTTTCACCCTAAATGGATGCCCAATCCACTCACCTTCATCATCTGTAGTGTTGCAGAGAAGGTGAGTAGCATGGGTCGCCTGGTAGGTCCCGCTTTAAACACCGGATGGTGGCCGATTGTGGCCAGATAGCATGAGACGATTCTGGAGAAGGTTGGCACACTGCCAACTAGGCTACATGCATATGCGGTGAGTTATTATAGACATACTGCATATGGGCTGTAAATTTTGGGTCCATTGCGGCGCGCAGTTTCACACCAGCCTACTTGGGTGAAGAAGAGTGAGAGGGCAAAACAGCTTAAGAAATGATTAAAGAAATAGAAGATTATGAAGAAATAGAATATTAAAGTTTGGTATGGGTGAGCAAGAGAGAGCAAGATGAGATTGGTATGGATATTAGAAAGCAAGTACAAGGCAAGATTGGTCTCAATTGACTTTATACACCCATTTACATCCAATTGCCTTCTTTTCCTTAGGCAAAGGCACTAACTCCCATGTTGCATTTGCATCCAATGTTGCCATCTCTTCATCCATGGCATCTTTCCATTTCTTATTTCTAATTGCTTGCTCGAAACAAGTGGGCTCAGCCTCCTATATTGCTTTTACCATGTAAGCATAATGATGGGCTGTATATATATCATATCTCAACTTGTCAACAGGGTATCTAACCCTCATAGACCTTTGTACACCTGGATCACTAGCAAGTGTCCTCAAAACAGTCTTGGTTCTCCTCTGTTGAGATATCGAGCTCATCTAATGAGGCGGTGGACACCGATGACCCGCCTGGGGGATAGACCCCACACTTACACCACTGGCATGGTTGGTGAGATCATGGGTGATATGCGGCCAGTGGGATGACAGGCTGTGTGACAACCATTCTAGAGACTGGCATAGTTATAGAGCCAGCTCATTTAGTTGGGTTCACACTATAGAGAACCCTAGTATGTATTTGGGTGAGTACCTTTTCATATGGTGTGTACTCTTATCTTTGTATATGGTGTGTTGAGTGTTGTGTGAAGAAGAAGAAGATTTTTAGCCTCTGACCTTGTGTGTTCTCTTTTAGGGTTTTGTGAGTGTGTGTGTGCTTGTTACAAGAGCTCAAGCTCTCTTCTCCCCTACATCTTTTCATGGTATCAGAGCGTGGTTCATGCTAAGTACTGAGCTGCAAGCAAGAGAAGCACAGGAAGCGGTACGAGGGTAAGAGCTTCATGTACTCTTCCCTATTTGTGTTGGCGACTACACACCCTTGTCTCGGGAGCTCTACGGGAGGCACCAGCAAACGATCTCTGATTGAGGAGATTTTTTTGCGGGAGTAAAGCTATAGAGCAACTATACTGTCCTATTGGAGGATAATATTTTACAAGTCGAAAACGCGTTTCGGGCGCTTTAGGATCTCCGTTTTTTGGAAAGCAGGCGATTTCGAGCACTACGGGCGGGTAAGTCATCGATTCTATGCAGAACTCTATTTTAAGAACTGCAGGAAGATAGATTGGTTGTGCAAACATTGTGTGTGCTTCAAGGAGATCAATAGTTGCCATTGGGTGTATTCAGTTGGCCACATGATTGAGCAGGGTTTGCAAGTTTGGTTTAATCCTGATGGTTGTTATGTTGAAGACTTTAAAGACAAGTGCAGGTTGGTTGGCAAAAGGCAACAGAGTGGGCAGGTTGGTTGCAAAAAGGCAACAGAGTGGGCAGAATGTTTACATTGAATGTAAACATGCCTAAAGTGACTGCTGCGATGTTTGCAAATGGTTCAGGAATTGTTGCAGACACAGACATTTGGCATAAAAGAATTGGACATGTGAATGTGCAGAGAATGAAGTCTATGCAGACTAAAGGAATTAAGACAGGGCTGCCAAAGTTTAAAGTTGAAGGTATGCAGAAAATATGTGAAGCATGCCAATTTGGAAAGCAAACAAAGCATGTATTTCCACGTGACAGAAATGTGAGAAGAAATGCACTAGATGTGCATTCAGATGTATGGGGTCCTACTACTACGAAGACCATGTCTATGGGAGGCTGCAGGTCTTATGTGACATTTATTGATGACCGCACAAGGAAAGTGTGGGTATACTTCATGAAGGAGAAGGGTGAGGTGTTCACTCATTTTCAGAATTTCAGAGTTATGGTTGAAAAGCAAATAGGGAAACATGTAAATTGCCTAAGGTCAGATGGAGGGGGAGTGTACTTCTCCAATGAGTTCTCTGAATTTTTTAAGAAGAATGGTATTCAGAGACAGTTTACATGCAGATACACTTCGCAGCAAAATGGAGTTTTGCTGAGCGAAAAAATAGGCACATTGTTGAGATTGCGCGCGCATTGATGGTGGGAGAGAAGAATATGCCGCATAGCTATTGGGCTGAGGCTGTTTCTACAGCAGTTTACATCATGAACAGGACTCCAACTGCAGCCATACATGATGTAACTCCAAAGGAGAGGTTTACTCCCACCATGCGACAGATTCGAGGTAATAGCAGCAGAAGTAACACTTCATGTGCGGGGCAGGGACCCACACTCGGTGCCTCGCCCACGGATATCCGGACAAGAGACTAATCCGTCGGTTTGTCCAAAACCGACGGTTTGTCCAAAACCGAAACCGAAAAAACTTCCTTTATCCGAAAAGCATGGGCGATTCCACCAGGATAACTCTTTACTCTAACGTAGTCAAGATCATTACTGATCAAACTGATCTGACTGCACCTTTAATGGTACTTGGTCAAATCAAGAAAGAAACTTGCACTTGGATCATTGGGATCAACGCTTTTTTCCCCATCAAGAGGCACAGCCGTTGATTCCTATCCATAGAACAATTTCTATCTGGGATTTACTTCATCTATCGTAATAATAGAAATTAAATCTCGATTTACGGATCCATCAGTCCAGCCTAACCCCATCCGATCCCATGGGTTAGCCAACCGCCCAACCACTGTAGTGATGGGATCCAATTAAGAATTTGGTTAGGTTTTGTCCCGGGTACCAAGGAAAAGAGTTCCAAGGCCCCCTAGCCGAAAGTTCATACAAACATAAAACTAGTCACACCACTTACACACCCAATATGAAATTGCCTTTTTCTTAGCATCAACTAGCTTTAAAACAATCCTTTAATAAAACCATTATGTCACTGATGACAATCCTCAAAGTCTCTGGTTGAATCCTTATTTCCAGTCATTCTTTCATCGGTGTACTTATGGCATCATTGGCAACCAGAACGCTCACCACCTGTTCTCTCAGGAGCCTTTTCCATAGTTCCTAGCTCGTAGTAACCGGCAATATATTCATATAATAGAATGGAATCTCCGTGGAAGATCAGCAAGATCAACCCACAGATCCATATAAAAGAGCCATGGACTCATCTGAGCAAGGTCAATCAACCAGATCCATGCCCGGTTTCAGAAAATAACTCTTACTCCTTGTTCCAATATCTTCCACGACGCACATGTGGGTATCTTCGGTGACCCAGAGCCCGAGCACCGTATGGTCAGTACCCTCTAGGATCCTTCGCAGGTGACCTAGCGCTTCACTCATAGGCCGCTTCCTTGGTCCCTCATCCATCGTACCGGAAGCTCACCATTTAAATCGATGGTCAAGACCTCGGTCGACCTTGCTACACGAGACGTCCTCCATTGACTCTCCGTCAGCAGTTGCAACTTTAACAGTTAGGTCTTCATGACCTTAATCCACAAGACGATCAAAATGCTTCCCCAGCATTCTTGACATAAAACAGTCATTTACAAACAGTCACAAAATACAGTTTCTAAATCGAACTCTCGTCTTTCCACATTATCCCTCCTTAGTCCACATTACTTATTCCAGATTCCATTCAATGTGTACTCATTCTCATCCATTTCCTTATATCGACGACACATTAATTCACATACACATTCACATTCACATCCATACATCCACATCTACATGCATACATCCATTTTTACATCCTCATTTATACATCCACATCCCATATCCACATTCATACATACACATCCATATCCACATCCACACATCCACATCCACATCCACATCCACATCCACATTCACATACATACATCCACATCTACATGCTTACCTCCATTTTCACATCCTCATTTATACATCCACATCCCATATCCACATTCATACATACACATCCATATCCATATCCATACATCCACATCCACATCCACATTCACATCCATACATCCACATCTACATGCATATATCATTTTTCACATCCTCATTCATACGTCCACATCTACATACATATATCCATATCCGTATCTACACCCATACATCCACATCCACTTCCACTTTCACATGCATACATCCACATCTACATGCATACATCCATTTTCACATCCTCATTCTTACATACATCCACATCCGTATCTACATCCATTCTTGCCCTATCACAACCCATATACATCTTATCCCATCACATACACTTCTTACCTCATCCCAGACACATCTTATCACATCTTGACTCATCTTATCACTTCCCAACTCATCTCATATGTATCTTATCACATCCCATACACCTCTTATCACATCCTATCACATCTCATACACATCTTATCACATCCTATCACATCTCATATACCTCTTATCACATCCTATCACTTTCCATACACATCTTATCACATCCCATACACCTCTTATCACATCCTATCACATCTCATACACATCTTATCACATCCTATCACATCTCATACACCTCTTATCACATCCTATCACTTTCCATACACATCTTATCACATCTTATCACATCTCATACACCTCTTATCACATCCTATCACTTCCTATATCTATATATAGAATACAGGAGAATTCTTATATAAGATTTCTCTACACATTTATTTATGCATAAATTTCATTTAAGGAGACTAACACTTTCGAAATAAAAATCAATCTTTTATGCATCTTCCTATGCATAAATTCATTTTAAATGAAAATGACACTTTTGAATTAAAATTCAATCTTTTATGCATCTTCCTATGCATAAATTCAATTTGGATGAGAATAACACTTTTGAATTGAAATTCCATTCTTTTATGCATCTTCCTATGCATAAATTCAATTTGGTAGGAATTACACTTTTAGAATAAAAGAATTTCTCTTATGCATCTAAGTTATGCATAAAATCCATTTATGATGAAAATCACACTTTTAGTATAAAAAGAATATCTTTTATGCATACCTCTATGCATGAAATTCAATATGATTAAAGTAACACTTTTACAATAAAATAATCAACTTTTATGCATACCTCTATGCATGAAATGTAAATATGATAAAAGTAACTCTTTTATAATAAAATAATCAACTTTTATGCATACCTCTATGCATGAAATCCAAATATGATAAAAGCAACACTTTTATAATAAAATAATCAACTTTTATGCATACCTCTATGCATGAAATCCAAATATGATAAAAGTCACACTTTTATAATAAAATAGTCAACTTTTATGCATACCTCTATGCATGAAATCCAAATATGATAGAAGTAACACTTTTATAATAAAATAATCAACTTTTATGCATACCTCTATGCATGAAATCCAAATATGATAGAAGTAACACTTTTATAATAAAATAGTCAACTATTATGCATACCTCTATGCATGAAATCCAAATATGATAAAAGTCACACTTTTATAATAAAATAATCAACTTTTATGCATACCTCTGTGCATGAAATCCAAATATGATAAAAGTAACACTTTTATAATAAAATAATCAACTTTTATGCATACCTCTATGCATGAAATCTAAATATGATAAAAGTCACACTTTTATAATAAAATAATCAACTTTTATGCATACCTCTATGCATGAAATTCAATTATGATAAAAGAAACACTTTTATATTAAAATAATAATTCTTTTATGCATACCTCTATGCATGAAATCCAAATATGATAAAAGAAACACTTTTATATTAAAATAATAATTCTTTTTTGCATACCTCTATGCATGAAATCCAAATATGATAAAAGAAACACTTTTATATTAAAATAATAATTCTTTTATGCATACCTCTATGCATGAAATCCAAATATGATAAAAGAAACACTTTTATAATAAAATAATAATTCTTTTATGCATACCTCTATGCATGAAATCCAATTATGATAAAAGTAACACTTTTATAATAAAATAATCATCAATTATGCATAACATAAAAATCAATTTCTCCATGATTACAATAAAATTCTTTCAATTAATCTAGGATGATAATTCCTAGAATATGGTAGGAAGTTCTCTTTTCATGCTTTGAATAAAATTATTTTATGTGTAATTTTTATAAAAATTTTTCCATAGCTCCGCTACTATGACTGATAAATCTTAATTTATTTTGAAGGATAAAGCTTATCATTAAGAAAATGATTAGAATGATCCCTAATTGGATCATTAATCCAATAATGGGTTGAATCATTAATATTCATGAGATACATAAACTAAAAGTATAGAAAAAAGCCATTAATTTGACCTCAAGCATAGATTAATCTTGGATTAAGGAAAAGCTTTATGAAAAGCTTTATTTGGATTGAGAATGGGTCATGAGTATGACCATTTCTTGAGTGAGAGAGAGAAATTACATAAAAACCATTAGAATAAAGCATAAATCGAAATTTATGTAATTCTTAACTATCATTAATCAATTAACTTCAATAGCATTCATCAAATTATGTAACTCTTCACTACCATTCATCAATTTACTTCAATAACATTCAAAAACCATTCCAATTAAGCTTCTCAAGCTTGAGAGGGGTTGAGAAGAGAGAAACATTGAGAAATTATAGAAAATGATCAAAATTCACTAATTACCTTACAAATTGCTTGATTCTTTGTTCACGGTAGAGGCCCCAACCAATCAATTGGTTAAGTATGTTGATGGAGCCACTAATAGGGATTGAAGAAAGAGGGAAGCTCCAAAAACTAGTGAATTATTAAATGAATTCACAGTTCTTGGCTTAGGTGGAGTAGAGTAACGATGCATAAACTCTATATATTTTTCAACAAGGGGGAGGCTTCTATTTATAGGAAAAATTGAGCTCCTAACCAAACAAACTGATTCTAGAATTTTCCAAATCAGTTTGGTCAATTTTTGACCATTTTTAGGTCAGTTAAGCTAACTTTTTGGAACTAGACTTGAATTAGGAGAGAGGAGAGATGAAATATCTCAATTTTTATGAGTTTAAAACTCATTCAAGCATGTGAAATATGCACCTCCTTTAAAGAACTCCCCTTCCTTACATATGTGTCAAAATGGAATCATTATACCCAAAATATCTCATATTTTTAATATTGCTCATAGTTTTTTACTAATAAACCTTGTACATTTTCAACTCTTCATCTTATGTGAAATATGCACCTCCTTTAAAGAACTCCCCTTCCTTACATATGTCATATTTTTAATATTGCTTATAGTTTTTTACTAATAAACCTTGTACATTTTCTTGAAACTCTTCATCTTATGTGAAATATGCACCTCCTTTAAAGAACTCCCCTTCCTTACATATGTCATATTTTTAATATTGCTCATAGTTTTTTTTACTAATAAACCTTGTACATTTTCAACTCTTCATCTTATGTGAGCATTTACTCATTTTTTTGGGTATCTTCTTTACAAATTGGATTTATCTCCTCCCTACACATGGATTGATGCTATTGGCCCATAGGAACCTTAATTGGACCATAATCCAAAAATTTCTGAAAATCTAGACCCTTAGGCTAAGGTCCTTTATACCCATTTCTAATTAATTCTAATTGCACATTGGAAAGTTCTTTTTGAATTTCTGTTTCAGGGGAACTTATTTTAATAAGATGAGATAATTTTCTATCCAAAAATATTAAAAATCTGAATATTCTCTCTCTAGAATATTTTCTCTCTCTAGGTTAAAACAGTTAGAAACAAGTCTTTTATATTTCTGAAGAGGGATTGATTATAAGAGAAGATGCTGGACATTTTGAGAGGCTGGGGAGGAATCTTACATTCTCTCCCACTTGAAAAACGCGAGATGCCCTCATCTCGCAAACTGGGGTAATTTTGCAAGATGCACAAGTATGAGACTGAGAGAAATTTTTTTAATTAAGATTAACCACCAATTAAAAAAGTCTCAAGAGAGTAAGGGTTAAACAAGAACAAGATTTAAACTTTATTCATTCTTGGAACATATACAGTAAAGATAGAAGAACTCTTTACACTTCCATAAGCCCGTCCATCATATGATCACAAAAGCAGCACTCACAAGCTGCGCATGAATAAGGTAACTCATTTATGGGAATAATTCTCTTGGTTATTGCCGCACCTATCTCAGTGGTATGAGGTGTTCTAACAAAAGGACCTCTGAGAGGCAAGCCAAAAACGGGGTAAAGACATATCTTCTGATGAGGAAGAAAACACGCCAGTAAGAAGACCCGCTCAGAAAACCCAAGATGTCTTGATCTCATGACGCAGTAGTATCGGGGACCCAAACCCAAGGCTTCAATAACCATGGCCAAGCGGACATTGTTGCGAAAGTGCTGCTGACCCCAGGGTGTTACCCTAGTTATGTCTTGATAGGTCCGCCATTTTGTTTGCGCTACAGAAGTTCCCAAGTGAGGGAAAAGTGAGCGCTCATACTGTTCTATAAAATCTTTCTTCACAGACTCTCTTGCATCTTGAAGGTGAGAAATCATCATGGATAAAACTAATTCCTATTGCCAAGCCATGAAGGAGATTAAGAAGAAGGAGATCGAAGGAATTAAGATTACTGTGAGCGATAAGTAAAAGTTACGACTTATATAAAGGAAGGAGTTAGCGTAACCTAGAAGCCAACGGTATCTTGCCACTGAAGTTTTATCGTCTTTCCATGATTTGGGTTTGGCACATATTTCTATAGAAGGCGTTAAGAACTTTGAGATGAGGAGATAGAAGAAGTTCGTAGGTTAAGTCACTTACTTTCTTTGGTCCACAATATCTGGGGGATAACTACTTATACTCCCCTAGAGATAAAGAAATTCTTTTGGTCCGTATTCAATTGAAGACTATAACTGCTTCTTTGATTTCTCTGACTGTCCTCTTCTTATCCGTATATTGTCTCTGTCAATCCTAGGCAGCGTTTATATCTTTATGAATTGCTTGCATCTGATGCTCTAAGTCGCCAAGCATTTGACTGGTCATCTCGACCCTAATCAATGGGTCGGACCTAGTTAATGGAGTTAAGCAATCTTGTCTGAGAGACGGACCCTGATTAGATTGGTATGAAGGAATTGGTCTCTGAGTTTGGGTTCTAGACTTCCTTGTGCCCTTTCCATGGTAGGAGTCGGGCAGTCTTTTAACTGATGACTAAAACCTTGGCATCCAAAATACCGGTTCTCACTTTTGAACTCATCGTTCTGAATCCTTAAAACAAGTGGGCTCCTGAGAAGGTATTCGGGGGAAAGTGTCTTCCCTTTTTAAACAAAATCTTTCTTTTATTTTAGAGAGAGAATAATTATAAGATCAAAAAGGGAGATTCTTACTCCTGTATACCTCTAAGGCTGGGGGAGGAATCTTACATTCTACCCCACTTAAAAGGTGCAAGATGTCCTCATCTCGCAAGTAGAGGACAACTCTTTTGCTTAAGATCCAATTTATTCTGGGGTTCCTTATATTCCGGTCAACCCACCAGAATATGGGGATAAATATCCTTTATATAGAACTCATCATTAAATAACAATTCATTCAGATCATATCATTCATATCTTTAACATGATAATGGTCCATTAGACTGAAAAATTTCCTTCTGAACATTCCTCCACGGGAATTTAAGTTAAGCAAGTTCTCAATTTGTCATCCCTTAACTTGATCTACCGTCTCAATTATTAACAGTAGCAATTTGACAGCACAATCCACTAATCTTATAGTGATTTGCTGAATCATTTTCATCATTTATCATTACAGGGACTCGTCCCAATCATCCACATTGTGGTTTCGCTCAGCTTATTACATTTCAACCCATTTTCAGGGATCATCATTTTTCAATCAGAATCCAATTCAATTCATCAGTTCCCAAACAGAATTAAAAATCATATCAACCACATTCGAAATCATCATCTGGATAGCATTAACGCTTATAATTTCAAGTCTTAGATTTACTCGTATATACTGTCGGTAAAGAGCTGCAGTTATACCCTCGGTATATACGGGTCGTCATAATACTTGGAACTATAAGGTAAATACCATCATGTCTAGGCCTCAAGCAAGTCAGGGTTCCATACAATTGCGGTACTTCCATTTGAAGACCCAATTACTAATTTATGAATTTTCAGATTGAATATCAATTTGTATGAATTATATCACACAATTACAACCTTTTTGATTCTTGATAAATTTTTGATATATTTGGCTTCTCGGTTGATCCTCATTGACCACAAAGCTCTGATACCAATTGTGAGATCCTTGTCCCCACCATGCGACAGATTCGAGGTAATAGCAGCGAAAGTAACACTTCATGCGCGGGGCAGGGACCCACACTCGGTGCCTCGCCCATGGATATCCGGACAAGAGACTAATCCGTCGGTTTGTCCAAAACCGAAACCGAAAAAACTTCCTTTCCCCAAAAAGCATGGGCGATTCCACCAGGATAACTCTTTACTCTAACGTAGTCAAGATCATTACTGATCAAACTGATCTGACTGCACCTTTAACGGTACTTGGTCAAATCAAGGAAGAAACTTGCACTTGGATCATTGGGATCAATGCTTTTTTTCCCATCAAGAGGCACAAGCCGTTGATTCCTATCCATAGAACAATTTCTATCTGGGATTTACTTCATCTATCGTAATAATAGAAATTAAATCTCGATTTACGGATCCATCAGTCTAGCCTAACCCCATCTGATCCCATGGGTTAGCCAACCGCCCAACCACTGTAGTGATGGGATCCAATTAAGAATTTGGTTAGGTTTTGTCCCGGGTACCAAGGAAAAGAGTTCCAAGGCCCCCTAGCCGGAAGTTCATACAAACATAAAACTAGTCACACCACTTACACACCCAATATGAAATTGCCTTTTTCTTAGCATCAACTAGCTTTAAGACAATCCTTTAATAAAACCATTAGGTCACTGATGACAATCCTCAAAGTCTCTGGTTGAATCCTTATTTCCAGTCGTTCTTTCATCGGTGTACTTATGGCATCATTGGCAACCAGAACGCTCACCACCTGTTCTCTCAGGGGCCTTTTCCATAGTTCCTAGCTCATAGTAACCGGCAATATATTCATATAATAGAATGGAATCTCCGTGGAAGATCAGCAAGATCAACCCACAGATCCATATAAAAGAGCCATGGACTCATCCGTTGAGGACCAGCAAGGTCAATCAACCAGATCCATGCCCGGTTTCAAAAAATAACTCTTACTCCTTGTTCCAATATCTTCCACGACGCACGTGTGGGTATCTTCGGTGACCCAGAGCCCGAGCACCGTATGGTCAGTACCCTCTAGGATCCTTCGCAGGTGACCTAGCGCTTCACTCATAGGCCGCTTCCTTGGTCCCTCATCCACCGTACCAGAAGCTCACCATTTAAATCGATGGTCAAGACCTCGGTCGACCTTGCTACACGAGACGTCCTCCATTGACTCTCCGTCAGCAGTTGCAACTTTAACAGTTAGGTCTTCATGACCTTAATCCACAAGACGGTCAAAATGCTTCCCCAGCATTCTTGACATAAAACAGTCATTTACAAACAGTCACAAAATACAGTTTCTAAATCGAACTCTCGTCTTTCCACATTATCCCTCCTTAGTCCACATTACTTATTCCACATTCCATTTAATGTGTACTCATTCTCATCCATTTCCTTATATCGACGACACATTAATTCACATACACATTCAAATTCACATCCATACATCCACATCTACATGCATATATCCATTTTTACATCCTCATTTATACATCCACATCCCATATCCACATTCATACATACACATCCATATCCACATCCATACATCCACATCCACATCCACATCCACATCCACATCCACATTCACATACATACATCCACATCTACATGCTTACCTCCATTTTCACATCCTCATTTATACATCCACATCCCATATCCACATTCATACATACACATCCATATCCATATCCATACATCCACATCCACATCCACATCCACATTCACATCCATACATCCACATCTACATGCATATATCATTTTTCACATCCTCATTCATACGTCCACATCCACATACATATATCCATATCCGTATCTACACCCATACATCCACATCCACTTCCACTTTCACATGCATACATCCACATCTACATGCATACATCCATTTTCACATCCTCATTCTTACATACATCCACATCCGTATCTACATCCATTCTTGCCCTATCACAACCCATGTACATCTTATCCCATCACATACACTTCTTACCTCATCCCATACACATCTTGACTCATCTTATCACTTCCTAACTCATCTCATATGCATCTTATCACATCTTATCACATCCCATACACCTCTTATCATATCCTATCACATCTCATACACATCTTATCACATCCTATCACATCTCATACACCTCTTATCACATCCTATCACTTTCCATACACATCTTATCACATCCCATACACCTCTTATCACATCCTATCACATCTCATACACATCTTATCACATCCTATCACATCTCATACACCTCTTATCACATCCTATCACTTTTCATACACATCTTATCACATCTCATACACCTCTTATCACATCCTATCACTTCCCATATCTATATATAGAATACAGGAGAATTCTTATATAAGATTTCTCTACACATTTATTTATGCATAAATTCCATTTAAGGAGACTAATACTTTCGAAATAAAAATCAATCTTTTATGCATCTTCCTATGCATAAATTCATTTTAAATGAAAATGACACTTTTGAATTGAAATTCAATCTTTTATGCATCTTCCTATGCATAAATTCAATTTGGTAGGAATTACACTTTTAGAATAAAAGAATTTCTCTTATGCATCTAAGTTATGCATAAAATCCATTTATGATGAAAATCACACTTTTAGTATAAAAAGAATATCTTTTATGCATACCTCTATGCATGAAATTCAATATGATAAAAGTAACACTTTTACAATAAAATAATCAACTTTTATGCATACCTCTATGCATGAAATCCAAATATGATAAAAGTAACTCTTTTATAATAAAATAATCAACTTTTATGCATACCTCTATGCATGAAATCCAAATATGATAAAAGCAACACTTTTATAATAAAATAATCAACTTTTATGCATACCTCTATGCATGAAATCCAAATATGATAAAAGTCACACTTTTATAATAAAATAGTCAACTTTTATGCATACCTCTATGCATGAAATCCAAATATGATAAAAGTCACACTTCTATAATAAAATAATCAACTTTTATGCATACCTCTATGCATGAAATCCAAATATGATAAAAGCAACATTTTTATAATAAAATAATTAACTTCTGCATACCTCTATGCATGAAATCCAAATATGATAAAAGTCACACTTTTATAATAAAATAATCAACTTTTATGCATACCTCTGTGCATGAAATCCAAATATGATAAAAGTAACACTTTTATAATAAAATAATCAACTTTTATGCATACCTCTATGCATGAAATCTAAATATGATAAAAGTCACACTTTTATAATAAAATAATCAACTTTTATGCATACCTCTATGCATGAAATTCAATTATGATAAAAGAAACACTTTTATATTAAAATAATAATTCTTTTATGCATACCTCTATGCATGAAATCCAAATATGATAAAAGAAACACTTTTATATTAAAATAATAATTCTTTTTTGCATACCTCTATGCATGAAATCCAAATATGATAAAAGAAACACTTTTATATTAAAATAATAATTCTTTTATGCATACCTCTATGCATGAAATCCAAATATGATAAAAGAAACACTTTTATAATAAAATAATAATTCTTTTATGCATACCTCTATGCATGAAATCCAATTATGATAAAAGTAACACTTTTATAATAAAATAATCATCAATTATGCATAACATAAAAATCAATTTCTCCATGATTACAATAAAATTCTTTCAATTAATCTAGGATGATAATTCCTAGAATATGGTAGGAAGTTCTCTTTTCATGCTTTGAATAAAATTATTTTATGTGTAATTTTTATAAAAAATTTTCCATAGCTCCGCTACTATGACTGATAAATCTTAATTTATTTTGAAGGATAAAGCTTATCATTAAGAAAATGATTAGAATGATCCCTAATTGGATCATTAATCCAATAATGGGTTGAATCATTAATATTCATGAGATACATAAACTAAAAGTATAGAAAAAAGCCATTAATTTGACCTCAAGCATAGATTAATCTTGGATTAAGGAAAAGCTTTATGAAAAGCTTTATTTGGATTGAGAATGGGTCATGAGTATGACCATTTCTTGAGTGAGAGAGAGAAATTACATAAAAACCATTAGAATAAAGCATAAATCGAAATTTATGTAATTCTTAACTATCATTAATCAATTAACTTCAATAGCATTCATCAAATTATGTAACTCTTCACTACCATTCATCAATTTACTTCAATAACATTCAAAAACCATTCCAATTAAGCTTCTCAAGCTTGAGAGGGGTTGAGAAGAGAGAAACATTGAGAAATTATAGAAAATGATCAAAATTCACTAATTACCTTACAAATTGCTTGATTCTTTGTTCACGGTAGAGGCCCCAACCAATCAATTGGTTAAGTATGTTGATGGAGCCACTAATAGGGATTGAAGAAAGAGGGAAGCTCCAAAAACTAGTGAATTATTAAATGAATTCACAGTTCTTGGCTTAGGTGGAGTAGAGTAACGATGCATAAACTCTATATATTTTTCAACAAGGGGGAGGCTTCTATTTATAGGAAAAATTGAGCTCCTAACCAAACAAACTGATTCTAGAATTTTCCAAATCAGTTTGGTCAATTTTTGACCATTTTTAGGTCAGTTAAGCTAACTTTTTGGAACTAGACTTGAATTAGGAGAGAGGAGAGATGAAATATCTCAATTTTTATGAGTTTAAAACTCATTCAAGCATGTGAAATATGCACCTCCTTTAAAGAACTCCCCTTCCTTACATATGTGTCAAAATGGAATCATTATACCCAAAATATCTCATATTTTTAATATTGCTCATAGTTTTTTACTAATAAACCTTGTACATTTTCAACTCTTCATCTTATGTGAAATATGCACCTCCTTTAAAGAACTCCCCTTCCTTACATATGTCATATTTTTAATATTGCTTATAGTTTTTTACTAATAAACCTTGTACATTTTCTTGAAACTCTTCATCTTATGTGAAATATGCACCTCCTTTAAAGAACTCCCCTTCCTTACATATGTCATATTTTTAATATTGCTCATAGTTTTTTTTACTAATAAACCTTGTACATTTTCAACTCTTCATCTTATGTGAGCATTTACTCATTTTTTTGGGTATCTTCTTTACAAATTGGATTTATCTCCTCCCTACACATGGATTGATGCTATTGGCCCATAGGAACCTTAATTGGACCATAATCCAAAAATTTCTGAAAATCTAGACCCTTAGGCTAAGGTCCTTTATACCCATTTCTAATTAATTCTAATTGCACATTGGAAAGTTCTTTTTGAATTTCTGTTTCAGGGGAACTTATTTTAATAAGATGAGATAATTTTCTATCCAAAAATATTAAAAATCTGAATATTCTCTCTCTAGAATATTTTCTCTCTCTAGGTTAAAACAGTTAGAAACAAGTCTTTTATATTTCTGAAGAGGGATTGATTATAAGAGAAGATGCTGGACATTTTGAGAGGCTGGGGAGGAATCTTACATTCTCTTCCACTTGAAAAACGCGAGATGCCCTCATCTCGCAAACTGGGGTAATTTTGCAAGATGCACAAGTATGAGACTGAGAGAAATTTTTTTAATTAAGATTAACCACCAATTAAAAAAGTCTCAAGAGAGTAAGGGTTAAACAAGAACAAGATTTAAACTTTATTCATTCTTGGAACATATACAGTAAAGATAGAAGAACTCTTTACACTTCCATAAGCCCGTCCATCATATGATCACAAAAGCAGCACTCACAAGCTGCGCATGAATAAGGTAACTCATTTATGGGAATAATTCTCTTGGTTATTGCCGCACCTATCTCAGTGGTATGAGGTGTTCTAACAAAAGGACCTCTGAGAGGCAAGCCAAAAACGGGGTAAAGACATATCTTCTGATGAGGAAGAAAACACGCCAGTAAGAAGACCCGCTCAGAAAACCCAAGATGTCTTGATCTCATGACGCAGTAGTATCGGGGACCCAAACCCAAGGCTTCAATAACCATGGCCAAGAGGACATTGTTGCGAAAGTGCTGCTGACCCCAGGGTGTTACCCTAGTTATGTCTTGATAGGTCCGCCATTTTGTCTGCGCTACAGAAGTTCCCAAGTGAGGGAAAAGTGAGCGCTCATACTGTTCTATAAAATCTTTCTTCACAGACTCTCTTGCATCTTGAAGGTGAGAAATCATCATGGATAAAACTAATTCCTATTGCCAAGCCATGAAGGAGATTAAGAAGAAGGAGATCGAAGGAATTAAGATTACTGTGAGCGATAAGTAAAAGTTACGACTTATATAAAGGAAGGAGTTAGCGTAACCTAGAAGCCAACGGTATCTTGCCACTGAAGTTTTATCGTCTTTCCATGATTTGGGTTTGGCACATATTTCTATAGAAGGCGTTAAGAACTTTGAGATGAGGAGATAAAAGAAGTTCGTAGGTTAAGTCACTTACTTTCTTTGGTCCACAATATCTGGGGGATAACTACTTATACTCCCCTAGAGATAAAGAAATTCTTTTGGTCCGTATTCAATTGAAGACTATAACTGCTTCTTTGATTTCTCTGACTGTCCTCTTCTTATCCGTATATTGTCTCTGTCAATCCTAGGCAGCGTTTATATCTTTATGAATTGCTTGCATCTGATGCTCTAAGTCGCCAAGCATTTGACTGGTCATCTCGACCCTAATCAATGGGTCGGACCTAGTTAATGGAGTTAAGCAATCTTGTCTGAGAGACGGACCCTGATTAGATTGGTATGAAGGAATTGGTCTCTGAGTTTGGGTTCTAGACTTCCTTATGCCCTTTCCATGGTAGGAGTCGGGCAGTCTTTTAACTGATGACTAAAACCTTGGCATCCAAAATACCGGTTCTCACTTTTGAACTCATCGTTCTGAATCCTTAAAACAAGTGGGCTCCTGAGAAGGTATTCTGGGGAAAGTGTCTTCCCTTTTTAAACAAAATCTTTCTTTTATTTTAGAGAGAGAATAATTATAAGATCAAAAAGGGAGATTCTTACTCCTGTATACCTCTAAGGCTGGGGGAGGAATCTTACATTCTACCCCACTTAAAAGGTGCAAGATGTCCTCATCTCGCAAGTAGAGGACAACTCTTTTGCTTAAGATCCAATTTATTCTGGGGTTCCTTATATTCCAGTCAACCCACCAAAATATGGGGATAAATATCCTTTATATAGAACTCATCATTAAATAACAATTCATTCAGATCATATCATTCATATCTTTAACATGATAATGGTCCATTGGACTGAAAAATTTCCTTCTGAACATTCCTCCACGGGAATTTAAGTTAAGCAAGTTCTCAATTTGTCATCCCTTAACTTGATCTACCGTCTCAATTATTAACAGTAGCAATTTGACAGCACAATCCACTAATCTTATAGTGATTTGCTGAATCATTTTCATCATTTATCATTACAGGGACTCGTCCCAATCATCCACATTGTGGTTTCGCTCAGCTTATTACATTTCAACCCATTTTCAGGGATCATCATTTTTCAATCAGAATCCAATTCAATTCATCAGTTCCCAAACAGAATTAAAAATCATATCAACCACATTCGAAATCATCATCTGGATAGCATTAACGCTTATAATTTCAAGTCTTAGATTTACTCGTATATACTGTCGGTAAAGAGCTGCAGTTATACCCTCGGTATATACGGGTCGTCATAATACTTGGAACTATAAGGTAAATACCATCATGTCTAGGCCTCAAGCAAGTCAGGGTTCCATACAATTACGGTACTTCCATTTGAAGACCCAATTACTAATTTATGAATTTTCAGATTGAATATCAATTTGTATGAATTATATCACACAATTACAACCTTTTTGATTCTTGATAAATTTTTGATATATTTGGCTTCTCGGTTGATCCTCATTGACCACAAAGCTCTGATACCAATTGTGAGATCCCTGTCCCCACCATGCGACAGATTCGAGGTAATAGCAGCGAAAGTAACACTTCATGCGCGGGGCAGGGACCCACACTCGGTGCCTCGCCCACGGATATCCGGACAAGAGACTAATCCGTCGGTTTGTCCAAAACCGAAACCGAAAAAACTTCCTTTCCCCAAAAAGCATGGGCGATTCCACCAGGATAACTCTTTACTCTAACGTAGTCAAGATCATTACTGATCAAACTGATCTGACTGCACCTTTAACGGTACTTGGTCAAATCAAGGAAGAAACTTGCACTTGGATCATTGGGATCAATGCTTTTTTCCCCATCAAGAGGCACAGCCGTTGATTCCTATCCATAGAACAATTTCTATCTGGGATTTACTTCATCTATCGTAATAATAGAAATTAAATCTCGATTTACAGATCCATCAGTCTAGCCTAACCCCATCCGATCCCATGGGTTAGCCAACCGCCCAACCACTGTAGTGATGGGATCCAATTAAGAATTTGGTTAGGTTTTGTCCCGGGTACCAAGGAAAAGAGTTCCAAGGCCCCCTAGCCGGAAGTTCATACAAACATAAAACTAGTCACACCACTTACACACCCAATATGAAATTGCCTTTTTCTTAGCATCAACTAGCTTTAAGACAATCCTTTAATAAAACCATTAGGTCACTGATGACAATCCTCAAAGTCTCTGGTTGAATCCTTATTTCCAGTCGTTCTTTCATCGGTGTACTTATGGCATCATTGGCAACCAGAACGCTCACCACCTGTTCTCTCAGGGGCCTTTTCCATAGTTCCTAGCTCATAGTAACCGGCAATATATTCATATAATAGAATGGAATCTCCGTGGAAGATCAGCAAGATCAACCCACAGATCCATATAAAAGAGCCATGGACTCATCCGTTGAGGACCAGCAAGGTCAATCAACCAGATCCATGCCCGGTTTCAAAAAATAACTCTTACTCCTTGTTCCAATATCTTCCACGACGCACGTGTGGGTATCTTCGGTGACCCAGAGCCCGAGCACCGTATGGTCAGTACCCTCTAGGATCCTTCGCAGGTGACCTAGCGCTTCACTCATAGGCCGCTTCCTTGGTCCCTCATCCACCGTACCAGAAGCTCACCATTTAAATCGATGGTCAAGACCTCGGTCGACCTTGCTACACGAGACGTCCTCCATTGACTCTCCGTCAGCAGTTGCAACTTTAACAGTTAGGTCTTCATGACCTTAATCCACAAGACGGTCAAAATGCTCCCCAGAAAACAGTCATTTACAAACAGTCACAAAATACAGTTTCTAAATCGAACTCTCATCTTTCCACATTATCCCTCCTTAGTCCACATTACTTATTCCACATTCCATTCAATGTGTACTCATTCTCATCCATTTCCTTATATCGATGACACATTAATTCACATACACATTCAAATTCACATCCATACATCCACATCTACATGCATATATCCATTTTTACATCCTCATTTATACATCCACATCCCATATCCACATTCATACATACACATCCATATCCACATCCATACATCCACATCCACATCCACATCCACATTCACATACATACATCCACATCTACATGCTTACCTCCATTTTCACATCCTCATTTATACATCCACATCCCATATCCACATTCATACATACACATCCATATCCATATCCATACATCCACATCCACATCCACATTCACATCCATACATCCACATCTACATGCATATATCATTTTTCACATCCTCATTCATACGTCCACATCCACATACATATATCCATATCCGTATCTACACCCATACATCCACATCCACTTCCACTTTCACATGCATACATCCACATCTACATGCATACATCCATTTTCACATCCTCATTCTTACATACATCCACATCCGTATCTACATCCATTCTTGCCCTATCACAACCCATGTACATCTTATCCCATCACATACACTTCTTACCTCATCCCATACACATCTTATCACATCTTGACTCATCTTATCACTTCCTAACTCATCTCATATGCATCTTATCACATCTTATCACATCCCATACACCTCTTATCATATCCTATCACATCTCATACACATCTTATCACATCCTATCACATCTCATACCTCTTATCACATCCTATCACTTTCCATACACATCTTATCACATCCCATACACCTCTTATCACATCCTATCACATCTCATACACATCTTATCACATCCTATCACATCTCATACACCTCTTATCACATCCTATCACTTTTCATACACATCTTATCACATCTCATACACCTCTTATCACATCCTATCACTTCCCATATCTATATATAGAATACAGGAGAATTCTTATATAAGATTTCTCTACACATTTATTTATGCATAAATTCCATTTAAGGAGACTAATACTTTCGAAATAAAAATCAATCTTTTATGCATCTTCCTATGCATAAATTCATTTTAAATGAAAATGACACTTTTGAATTGAAATTCAATCTTTTATGCATCTTCCTATGCATAAATTCAATTTGGTAGGAATTACACTTTTAGAATAAAAGAATTTCTCTTATGCATCTAAGTTATGCATAAAATCCATTTATGATGAAAATCACACTTTTAGTATAAAAAGAATATCTTTTATGCATACCTCTATGCATGAAATTCAATATGATAAAAGTAACACTTTTACAATAAAATAATCAACTTTTATGCATACCTCTATGCATGAAATCCAAATATGATAAAAGTAACTCTTTTATAATAAAATAATCAACTTTTATGCATACCTCTATGCATGAAATCCAAATATGATAAAAGCAACACTTTTTTAATAAAATAATCAACTTTTATGCATACCTCTATGCATGAAATCGAAATATGATAAAAGCAACATTTTTATAATAAAATAGTCAACTTTTATGCATACCTCTATGCATGAAATCCAAATATGATAAAAGTCACACTTTTATAATAAAATAATCAACTTTTATGCATACCTCTATGCATGAAATCCAAATATGATAAAAGCAATATTTTTATAATAAAATAATTAACTTCTGCATACCTCTATGCATGAAATCCAAATATGATAAAAGTCACACTTTTATAATAAAATAATCAACTTTTATGCATACCTCTGTGCATGAAATCCAAATATGATAAAAGTAACACTTTTATAATAAAATAATCAACTTTTATGCATACCTCTATGCATGAAATCTAAATATGATAAAAGTCACACTTTTATAATAAAATAATCAACTTTTATGCATACCTCTATGCATGAAATTCAATTATGATAAAAGAAACACTTTTATATTAAAATAATAATTCTTTTATGCATACCTCTATGCATGAAATCCAAATATGATAAAAGAAACACTTTTATATTAAAATAATAATTCTTTTTTGCATACCTCTATGCATGAAATCCAAATATGATAAAAGAAACACTTTTATATTAAAATAATAATTCTTTTATGCATACCTCTATGCATGAAATCCAAATATGATAAAAGAAACACTTTTATAATAAAATAATAATTCTTTTATGCATACCTCTATGCATGAAATCCAATTATGATAAAAGTAACACTTTTATAATAAAATAATCATCAATTATGCATAACATAAAAATCAATTTCTCCATGATTACAATAAAATTCTTTCAATTAATCTAGGATGATAATTCCTAGAATATGGTAGGAAGTTCTCTTTTCATGCTTTGAATAAAATTATTTTATGTGTAATTTTTATAAAAATTTTGCCATAGCTCCGCTACTATGACTGATAAATCTTAATTTATTTTGAAGGATAAAGCTTATCATTAAGGAAATGATTAGAATGATCCCTAATTGGATCATTAATCCAATAATGGGTTGAATCATTAATATTCATGAGATACATAAACTAAAAGCATAGAAAAAAGCCATTAATTTGACCTCAAGCATAGATTAATCTTGGATTAAGGAAAAGCTTTATGAAAAGCTTTATTTGGATTGAGAATGGGTCATGAGTATGACCATTTCTTGAGTGAGAGAGAGAAATTACATAAAAACCATTAGAATTAAGCATAAATAGAAATTTATGTAATTCTTAACTATCATTAATCAATTAACTTCAATAGCATTCATCAAATTATGTAACTCTTCACTACCATTCATCAATTTACTTCAATAACATTCAAAAACCATTCCAATTAAGCTTCTCAAGCTTGAGAGGGGTTGAGAAGAGAGAAACATTGAGAAATTATAAAAAATAATCAAAATTCACTAATTACCTTACAAATTGCTTGATTCTTTGTTCACGGTAGAGGCCCCAACCAATCAATTGGTTAAGTATGTTGATGGAGCCACTAATAGGGATTGAAGAAAGAGGGAAGCTCCAAAAACTAGTGAATTATTAAATGAATTCACAGTTCTTGGCTTAGGTGGAGTAGAGTAACGATGCATAAACTCTATATATTTTTCAACAAGGGGGAGGCTTCTATTTATAGGAAAAATTGAGCTCCTAACCAAACAAACTGATTCTAGAATTTTCCAAATCAGTTTGGTTAATTTTTGACCATTTTTAGGTCAGTTAAGCTAACTTTTTGGAACTAGACTTGAATTAGGAGAGAGGAGAGATGAAATATCTCAATTTTTATGAGTTTAAAACTCATTCAAGCATGTGAAATATGCACCTCCTTTAAAGAACTCCCCTTCCTTACATATGTGTCAAAATGGAATCATTATACCCAAAATATCTCATATTTTTAATATTGCTCATAGTTTTTTACTAATAAACCTTGTACATTTTCAACTCTTCATCTTATGTGAAATATGCACCTCCTTTAAAGAACTCCCCTTCCTTACATATGTCATATTTTTAATATTGCTTATAGTTTTTTACTAATAAACCTTGTACATTTTCTTGAGACTCTTCATCTTATGTGAAATATGCACCTCCTTTAAAGAACTCCCCTTCCTTACATATGTCATATTTTTAATATTGCTCATAGTTTTTTTACTAATAAACCTTGTACATTTTCAACTCTTCATCTTATGTGAGCATTTACTCATTTTTTTGGGTATCTTCTTTACAAATTGGATTTATCTCCTCCCTACACATGGATTGATGCTATTGGTCCATAGGAACCTTAATTGGACCATAATCCAAAAATTTCTGAAAATCTAGACCCTTAGGCTAAGGTCCTTTATACCCATTTCTAATTAATTCTAATTGTACATTGGAAAGTTCTTTTTGAATTTCTGTTTCAGGGGAACTTATTTTAATAAGATGAGATAATTTTCTATCCAAAAATATTAAAAATCTGAATATTCTCTCTCTAGAATATTTTCTCTCTCTAGGTTAAAACAGTTAGAAACAAGTCTTTTATATTTCTGAAGAGGGATTGATTATAAGAGAAGATGCTGGACATTTTGAGAGGCTGGGGAGGAATCTTACATTCTCTCCCACTTGAAAAACGCGAGATGCCCTCATCTCGCAAACTGGGGTAATTTTGCAAGATGCACAAGTATGAGACTGAGAGAAATTTTTTTAATTAAGATTAACCACCAATTAAAAAAGTCTCAAGAGAGTAAGGGTTAAACAAGAACAAGATTTAAACTTTATTCATTCTTGGAACATATACAGTAAAGATAGAAGAACTCTTTACACTTTCATAAGCCCGTCCATCATATGATCACAAAAGCAGCACTCACAAGCTGCGCATGAATAAGGTAACTCATTTATGGGAATAATTCTCTTGGTTATTGCCGCACCTATCTCAGTGGTATGAGGTGTTCTAACAAAAGGACCTCTGAGAGGCAAGCCAAAAACGGGGTAAAGACATATCTTTTGATGAGGAAGAAAACACGCCAGTAAGAAGACCCGCTCAGAAAACCCAAGATGTCTTGATCTCATGACGCAGTAGTATCGGGGACCCAAACCCAAGGCTTCAATAACCATGGCCAAGAGGACATTGTTGCGAAAGTGCTGCTGACCCCAGGGTGTTACCCTAGTTATGTCTTGATAGGTCCGCCATTTTGTCTGCGCTACAGAAGTTCCCAAGTGAGGGAAAAGTGAGCGCTCATACTGTTCTATAAAATCTTTCTTCACAGACTCTCTTGCATCTTGAAGGTGAGAAATCATCATGGATAAAACTAATTCCTATTGCCAAGCCATGAAGGAGATTAAGAAGAAGGAGATCGAAGGAATTAAGATTACTGTGAGCGATAAGTAAAAGTTACGACTTATATAAAGGAAGGAGTTAGCGTAACCTAGAAGCCAACGGTATCTTGCCACTGAAGTTTTATCGTCTTTCCATGATTTGGGTTTGGCACATATTTCTATAGAAGGCGTTAAGAACTTTGAGATGAGGAGATAAAAGAAGTTCGTAGGTTAAGTCACTTACTTTCTTTGGTCCACAATATCTGGGGGATAACTACTTATACTCCCCTAGAGATAAAGAAATTCTTTTGGTCCGTATTCAATTGAAGACTATAACTGCTTCTTTGATTTCTCTGACTGTCCTCTTCTTATCCGTATATTGTCTCTGTCAATCCTAGGCAGCGTTTATATCTTTATGAATTGCTTGCATCTGATGCTCTAAGTCGCCAAGCATTTGACTGGTCATCTCGACCCTAATCAATGGGTCGGACCTAGTTAATGGAGTTAAGCAATCTTGTCTGAGAGACGGACCCTGATTAGATTGGTATGAAGGAATTGGTCTCTGAGTTTGGGTTCTAGACTTCCTTGTGCCCTTTCCATGGTAGGAGTCGGGCAGTCTTTTAACTGATGACTAAAACCTTGGCATCCAAAATACCGGTTCTCACTTCTGAACTCATCGTTCTGAATCCTTAAAACAAGTGGGCTCCTGAGAAGGTATTCTGGGGAAAGTGTCTTCCCTTTTTAAACAAAATCTTTCTTTTATTTTAGAGAGAGAATAATTATAAGATCAAAAAGGGAGATTCTTACTCCTGTATACCTCTAAGGCTGGGGGAGGAATCTTACATTCTACCCCACTTAAAAGGTGCAAGATGTCCTCATCTCGCAAGTAGAGGACAACTCTTTTGCTTAAGATCCAATTTATTCTGGGGTTCCTTATATTCCGGTCAACCCACCAGAATATGGGGATAAATATCCTTTATATAGAACTCATCATTAAATAACAATTCATTCAGATCATATCATTCATATCTTTAACATGATAATGGTCCATTAGACTGAAAAATTTCCTTCTGAACATTCCTCCACGGGAATTTAAGTTAAGCAAGTTCTCAATTTGTCATCCCTTAACTTGATCTACCGTCTCAATTATTAACAGTAGCAATTTGACAGCACAATCCACTAATCTTATAGTGATTTGCTGAATCATTTTCATCATTTATCATTACAGGGACTCGTCCCAATCATCCACATTGTGGTTTCGCTCAGCTTATTACATTTCAACCCATTTTCAGGGATCATCATTTTTCAATCAGAATCCAATTCAATTCATCAGTTCCCAAACAGAATTAAAAATCATATCAACCACATTCGAAATCATCATCTGGATAGCATTAACGCTTATAATTTCAAGTCTTAGATTTACTCGTATATACTGTCGGTAAAGAGCTGCAGTTATACCCTCGGTATATACAGGTCGTCATAATACTTGGAACTATAAGGTAAATACCATCATGTCTAGGCCTCAAGCAAGTCAGGGTTCTATACAATTACGGTACTTCCATTTGAAGACCCAATTACTAATTTATGAATTTTCAGATTGAATATCAATTTGTATGAATTATATCACACAATTACAACCTTTTTGATTCTTGATAAATTTTTGATATATTTGGCTTCTCGGTTGATCCTCATTGACCACAAAGCTCTGATACCAATTGTGAGATCCCTGTCCCCACCATGCGACAGATTCGAGGTAATAGCAGCGAAAGTAACACTTCATGCGCGGGGCAGGGACCCACACTCGGTGCCTCGCCCACGGATATCCGGACAAGAGACTAATCCGTCGGTTTGTCCAAAACCGAAACCGAAAAAACTTCCTTTCCCCAAAAAGCATGGGCGATTCCACCAGGATAACTCTTTACTCTAACGTAGTCAAGATCATTACTGATCAAACTGATCTGACTGCACCTTTAACGGTACTTGGTCAATTCAAGGAAGAAACTTGCACTTGGATCATTGGGATCAATGCTTTTTTCCCTATCAAGAGGCACAGCCGTTGATTCCTATCCATAGAACAATTTCTATCTGGGATTTACTTCATCTATCGTAATAATAGAAATTAAATCTCGATTTACAGATCCATCAGTCTAGCCTAACCCCATCCGATCCCATGGGTTAGCCAACCGCCCAACCACTGTAGTGATGGGATCCAATTAAGAATTTGGTTAGGTTTTGTCCCGGGTACCAAGGAAAAGAGTTCCAAGGCCCCCTAGCCAGAAGTTCATACAAACATAAAACTAGTCACACCACTTACACACCCAATATGAAATTGCCTTTTTCTTAGCATCAACTAGCTTTAAGACAATCCTTTAATAAAACCATTAGGTCACTGATGACAATCCTCAAAGTCTCTGGTTGAATCCTTATTTCCAATCGTTCTTTCATCGGTGTACTTATGGCATCATTGGCAACCAGAACGCTCACCACCTGTTCTCTCAGGGGCCTTTTCCATAGTTCCTAGCTCATAGTAACCGGCAATATATTCATATAATAGAATGGAATCTCCGTGGAAGATCAGCAAGATCAACCCACAGATCCATATAAAAGAGCCATGGACTCATCCGTTGAGGACCAGCAAGGTCAATCAACCAGATCCATGCCCGGTTTCAAAAAATAACTCTTACTCCTTGTTCCAATATCTTCCACGACGCACGTGTGGGTATCTTCGGTGACCCAGAGCCCGAGCACCGTATGGTCAGTACCCTCTAGGATCCTTCGCAGGTGACCTAGCGCTTCACTCATAGGCCGCTTCCTTGGTCCCTCATCCACCGTACCAGAAGCTCACCATTTAAATCGATGGTCAAGACCTCGGTCGACCTTGCTACACGAGACGTCCTCCATTGACTCTCCGTCAGCAGTTGCAACTTTAACAGTTAGGTCTTCATGACCTTAATCCACAAGACGGTCAAAATGCTCCCCAGAAAACAGTCATTTACAAACAGTCACAAAATACAGTTTCTAAATTGAACTCTCGTCTTTCCACATTATCCCTCCTTAGTCCACATTACTTATTCCACATTCCATTCAATGTGTACTCATTCTCATCCATTTCCTTATATCGACGACACATTAATTCACATACACATTCAAATTCACATCCATACATCCACATCTACATGCATATATCCATTTTTACATCCTCATTTATACATCCACATCCCATATCCACATTCATACATACACATCCATATCCACATCCATACATCCACATCCACATCCACATCCACATTCACATACATACATCCACATCTACATGCTTACCTCCATTTTCACATCCTCATTTATACATCCACATCCCATATCCACATTCATACATACACATCCATATCCATATCCATACATCCACATCCACATCCACATTCACATCCATACATCCACATCTACATGCATATATCATTTTTCACATCCTCATTCATACGTCCACATCCACATACATATATCCATATCCGTATCTACACCCATACATCCACATCCACTTCCACTTTCACATGCATACATCCACATCTACATGCATACATCCATTTTCATATCCTTATTCTTACATACATCCACATCCGTATCTACATCCATTCTTGCCCTATCACAACCCATATACATCTTATCCCATCACATACACTTCTTACCTCATCCCATACACATCTTATCACATCTTGACTCATCTTATCACTTCCTAACTCATCTCATATGCATCTTATCACATCTTATCACATCCCATACACCTCTTATCATATCCTATCACATCTCATACACATCTTATCACATCCTATCACATCTCATACACCTCTTATCACATCCTATCACTTTCCATACACATCTTATCACATCCCATACACCTCTTATCACATCCTATCACATCTCATACACATCTTATCACATCCTATCACATCTCATACACCTCTTATCACATCCTATCACTTTTCATACACATCTTATCACATCTCATACACCTCTTATCACATCCTATCACTTCCCATATCTATATATAGAATACAGGAGAATTCTTATATAAGATTTCTCTACACATTTATTTATGCATAAATTCCATTTAAGGAGACTAATACTTTCGAAATAAAAATCAATCTTTTATGCATCTTCCTATGCATAAATTCATTTTAAATGAAAATGACACTTTTGAATTGAAATTCAATCTTTTATGCATCTTCCTATGCATAAATTCAATTTGGTAGGAATTACACTTTTAGAATAAAAGAATTTCTCTTATGCATCTAAGTTATGCATAAAATCCATTTATGATGAAAATCACACTTTTAGTATAAAAAGAATATCTTTTATGCATACCTCTATGCATGAAATTCAATATGATAAAAGTAACACTTTTACAATAAAATAATCAACTTTTATGCATACCTCTATGCATGAAATCCAAATATGATAAAAGTAACTCTTTTATAATAAAATAATCAACTTTTATGCATACCTCTATGCATGAAATCCAAATATGATAAAAGCAACACTTTTTTAATAAAATAATCAACTTTTATGCATACCTCTATGCATGAAATCGAAATATGATAAAAGCAACATTTTTATAATAAAATAGTCAACTTTTATGCATACCTCTATGCATGAAATCCAAATATGATAAAAGTCACACTTTTATAATAAAATAATCAACTTTTATGCATACCTCTATGCATGAAATCCAAATATGATAAAAGCAACATTTTTATAATAAAATAATTAACTTCTGCATACCTCTATGCATGAAATCCAAATATGATAAAAGTCACACTTTTATAATAAAATAATCAACTTTTATGCATACCTCTGTGCATGAAATCCAAATATGATAAAAGTAACACTTTTATAATAAAATAATCAACTTTTATGCATACCTCTATGCATGAAATCTAAATATGATAAAAGTCACACTTTTATAATAAAATAATCAACTTTTATGCATACCTCTATGCATGAAATTCAATTATGATAAAAGAAACACTTTTATATTAAAATAATAATTCTTTTATGCATACCTCTATGCATGAAATCCAAATATGATAAAAGAAACACTTTTATATTAAAATAATAATTCTTTTTTGCATACCTCTATGCATGAAATCCAAATATGATAAAAGAAACACTTTTATATTAAAATAATAATTCTTTTATGCATACCTCTATGCATGAAATCCAAATATGATAAAAGAAACACTTTTATATTAAAATAATAATTCTTTTATGCATACCTCTATGCATGAAATCCAATTATGATAAAAGTAACACTTTTATAATAAAATAATCATCAATTATGCATAACATAAAAATTAATTTCTCCATGATTACAATAAAATTCTTTCAATTAATCTAGGATGATAATTCCTAGAATATGGTAGGAAGTTCTCTTTTCATGCTTTGAATAAAATTATTTTATGTGTAATTTTTATAAAAATTTTGCCATAGATCCGCTACTATGACTGATAAATCTTAATTTATTTTGAAGGATAAAGCTTATCATTAAGGAAATGATTAGAATGATCCCTAATTGGATCATTAACCCAATAATGGGTTGAATCATTAATATTCATGAGATACATAAACTAAAAGCATAGAAAAAAGCCATTAATTTGACCTCAAGCATAGATTAATCTTGGATTAAGGAAAAGCTTTATGAAAAGCTTTATTTGGATTGAGAATGGGTCATGAGTATGACCATTTCTTGAGTGAGAGAGAGAAATTACATAAAAACCATTAGAATTAAGCATAAATAGAAATTTATGTAATTCTTAACTATCATTAATCAATTAACTTCAATAGCATTCATCAAATTATGTAACTCTTCACTACCATTCATCAATTTACTTCAATAACATTCAAAAACCATTCCAATTAAGCTTCTCAAGCTTGAGAGGGGTTGAGAAGAGAGAAACATTGAGAAATTATAGAAAATGATCAAAATTCACTAATTACCTTACAAATTGCTTGATTCTTTGTTCACGGTAGAGGCCCCAACCAATCAATTGGTTAAGTATGTTGATGGAGCCACTAATAGGGATTGAAGAAAGAGGGAAGCTCCAAAAACTAGTGAATTATTAAATGAATTCACAGTTCTTGGCTTAGGTGGAGTAGAGTAACGATGCATAAACTCTATATATTTTTCAACAAGGGGGAGGCTTCTATTTATAGGAAAAATTGAGCTCCTAACCAAACAAACTGATTCTAGAATTTTCCAAATCAGTTTGGTCAATTTTTGACCATTTTTAGGTCAGTTAAGCTAACTTTTTGGAACTAGACTTGAATTAGGAGAGAGGAGAGATGAAATATCTCAATTTTTATGAGTTTAAAACTCATTCAAGCATGTGAAATATGCACCTCCTTTAAAGAACTCCCCTTCCTTACATATGTGTCAAAATGGAATCATTATACCCAAAATATCTCATATTTTTAATATTGCTCATAGTTTTTTACTAATAAACCTTGTACATTTTCAACTCTTCATCTTATGTGAAATATGCACCTCCTTTAAAGAACTCCCCTTCCTTACATATGTCATATTTTTAATATTGCTTATAGTTTTTTACTAATAAACCTTGTACATTTTCTTGAAACTCTTCATCTTATGTGAAATATGCACCTCCTTTAAAGAACTCCCCTTCCTTACATATGTCATATTTTTAATATTGCTCATAGTTTTTTTACTAATAAACCTTGTACATTTTCAACTCTTCATCTTATGTGAGCATTTACTCATTTTTTTGGGTATCTTCTTTACAAATTGGATTTATCTCCTCCCTACACATGGATTGATGCTATTGGCCCATAGGAACCTTAATTGGACCATAATCCAAAAATTTCTGAAAATCTAGACTCTTAGGCTAAGGTCCTTTATACCCATTTCTAATTAATTCTAATTGCACATTGGAAAGTTCTTTTTGAATTTCTGTTTCAGGGGAACTTATTTTAATAAGATGAGATAATTTTCTATCCAAAAATATTAAAAATCTGAATATTCTCTCTCTAGGTTAAAACAGTTAGAAACAAGTCTTTTATATTTCTGAAGAGGGATTGATTATAAGAGAAGATGCTGGACATTTTGAGAGGCTGGGGAGGAATCTTACATTCTCTCCCACTTGAAAAACGCGAGATGCCCTCATCTCGCAAACTGGGGTAATTTTGCAAGATGCACAAGTATGAGACTGAGAGAAATTTTTTTAATTAAGATTAACCACCAATTAAAAAAGTCTCAAGAGAGTAAGGGTTAAACAAGAACAAGATTTAAACTTTATTCATTCTTGGAACATATACAGTAAAGATAGAAGAACTCTTTACACTTCCATAAGCCCGTCCATCATATGATCACAAAAGCAGCACTCACAAGCTACGCATGAATAAGGTAACTCATCTATGGGAATAATTCTGTTGGTTATTGCCGCACCTATCTCAGTGGTATGAGGTGTTCTAACAAAAGGACCTCTGAGAGGCAAGCCAAAAACGGGGTAAAGACATATCTTCTGATGAGGAAGAAAACACGCCAGTAAGAAGACCCGCTCAGAAAACCCAAGATGTCTTGATCTCATGACGCAGTAGTATCGGGGACCCAAACCCAAGGCTTCAATAACCATGGCCAAGCGGACATTGTTGCGAAAGTGCTGCTGACCCCAGGGTGTTACCCTAGTTATGTCTTGATAGGTCCGCCATTTTGTCTGCGCTACAGAAGTTCCCAAGTGAGGGAAAAGTGAGCGCTCATACTGTTCTATAAAATCTTTCTTCACAGACTCTCTTGCATCTTGAAGGTGAGAAATCATCATGGATAAAACTAATTCCTATTGCCAAGCCATGAAGGAGATTAAGAAGAAGGAGATCGAAGGAATTAAGATTACTGTGAGCGATAAGTAAAAGTTACGACTTATATAAAGGAAGGAGTTAGCGTAACCTAGAAGCCAACGGTATCTTGCCACTGAAGTTTTATCGTCTTTCCATGATTTGGGTTTGGCACATATTTCTATAGAAGGCGTTAAGAACTTTGAGATGAGGAGATAAAAGAAGTTCGTAGGTTAAGTCACTTACTTTCTTTGGTCCACAATATCTGGGGGATAACTACTTATACTCCCCTAGAGATAAAGAAATTCTTTTGGTCCGTATTCAATTGAAGACTATAACTGCTTCTTTGATTTCTCTGACTGTCCTCTTCTTATCCGTATATTGTCTCTGTCAATCCTAGGCAGCGTTTATATCTTTATGAATTGCTTGCATCTGATGCTCTAAGTCGCCAAGCATTTGACTGGTCATCTCGACCCTAATCAATGGGTCGAACCTAGTTAATGGAGTTAAGCAATCTTGTCTGAGAGACGGACCCTGATTAGATTGGTATGAAGGAATTGGTCTCTGAGTTTGGGTTCTAGACTTCCTTGTGCCCTTTCCATGGTAGGAGTCGGGCAGTCTTTTAACTGATGACTAAAACCTTGGCATCCAAAATACCGGTTCTCACTTCTGAACTCATCGTTCTAAATCCTTAAAACAAGTGGGCTCCTGAGAAGGTATTCTGGGGAAAGTGTCTTCCCTTTTTAAACAAAATCTTTCTTTTATTTTAGAGAGAGAATAATTATAAGATCAAAAAGGGAGATTCTTACTCCTGTATACCTCTAAGGCTGGGGGAGGAATCTTACATTCTACCCCACTTAAAAGGTGCAAGATGTCGTCATCTCGCAAGTAGAGGACAACTCTTTTGCTTAAGATCCAATTTATTCTGGGGTTCCTTATATTCCGGTCAACCCAACAGAATATGGGGATAAATATCCTTTATATAGAACTCATCATTAAATAACAATTCATTCAGATCATATCATTCATATCTTTAACATGATAATGGTCCATTAGACTGAAAAATTTCCTTCTCAACATTCCTCCACGGGAATTTAAGTAGTAAGCAAGTTCTCAATTTGTCATCCCTTAACTTGATCTACCGTCTCAATTATTAACAGTAGCAATTTGACAGCACAATCCACTAATCTTATAGTGATTTGCTGAATCATTTTCATCATTTATCATTACAAGGACTCGTCCCAATCATCCACATTGTGGTTTCGCTCAGCTTATTACATTTCAACCCATTTTCAGGGATCATCATTTTTCAATCAGAATCCAATTCAATTCATCAGTTCCCAAACAGAATTAAAAATCATATCAACCACATTCGAAATCATCATCTGGATAGTATTAACGCTTATAATTTCAAGTCTTAGATTTACTCGTATATACTGTTGGTAAAGAGCTGCAGTTATACCCTCGGTATATACGGGTCGTCATAATACTTGGAACTATAAGGTTAATACCATCATGTCTAGGCCTCAAGCAAGTCAGGGTTCCATACAATTGCGGTACTTCCATTTGAAGACCCAATTACTAATTTATGAATTTTCAGATTGAATATCAATTTGTATGAATTATATCACACAATTACAACCTTTTTGATTCTTGATAAATTTTTGATATATTTGGCTTCTCGGTTGATCCTCATTGACCACAAAGCTCTGATACCAATTGTGAGATCCCTGTCCCCACCATGCGACAGATTCGAGGTAATAGCAGTGAAAGTAACACTTCATGCGCGGGGCAGGGACCCACACTCGGTGCCTCGTCCACGGATATCCGGACAAGAGACTAATCCGTCGGTTTGTCCAAAATCGAAACCGAAAAAACTTCCTTTCCCCAAAAAGCATGGGCGATTCCACCAAGATAACTCTTTACTCTAACGTAGTCAAGATCATTACTGATCAAACTGATCTGACTGCACCTTTAACGGTACTTGGTCAAATCAAGGAAGAAACTTGCACTTGGATCATTGGGATCAATGCTTTTTTCCCCATCAAGAGGCACAGCCGTTGATTCCTATCCATAGAACAATTTCTATCCAGGATTTACTTCATCTATCGTAATAATAGAAATTAAATCTCGATTTACGGATCCATCAGTCCAGCCTACCCCATCCGATCCCATGGGTTAGCCAACTGCCCAACCACTGTAGTGATGGGATCCAATTAAGAATTTGGTTAGGTTTTGTCCCGGGTACCAAGGAAAAGAGTTCCAAGGCCCCCTAGCCGGAAGTTCATACAAACATAAAACTAGTCACACCACTTACACACCCAATATGAAATTGCCTTTTTCTTAGCATCAACTAGCTTTAAAACAATCCTTTAATAAAACCATTAGGTCACTGATGACAATCCTCAAAGTCTCTGGTTGAATCCTTATTTCCAGACATTCTTTCATCGGTGTACTTATGGCATCATTGGCAACCAGAACGCTCACCACCTGTTCTCTCAGGGGCCTTTTCCATAGTTCCTAGCTCATAGTAACCGGCAATATATTCATATAATAGAATGGAATCTCCGTGGAAGATCAGCAAGATCAACCCACAGATCCATATAAAAGAGCCATGGACTCATCCGTTGAGGACCAGCAAGGTCAATCAACCAGATCCATGCCCGGTTTCAAAAAATAACTCTTACTCCTTGTTCCAATATCTTCCACGACGCACGTGTGGGTATCTTCGGTGACCCAGAGCCCGAGCACCGTATGGTCAGTACCCTCTAGGATCCTTCGTAGGTGACCTAGCGCTTCACTCATAGGCCGCTTCCTTGGTCCCTCATCCACCGTACCAGAAGCTCACCATTTAAATCGATGGTCAAGACCTCGGTCGACCTTGCTACACGAGACGTCCTCCATTGACTCTCCGTCAGCAGTTGCAACTTTAACAGTTAGGTCTTCATGACCTTAATCCACAAGACGGTCAAAATGCTTCCCCAGCATTCTTGACATAAAACAGTCATTTACAAACAGTCACAAAATACAGTTTCTAAATCGAACTCTCGTCTTTCCACATTATCCCTCCTTAGTCCACATTACTTATTCCACATTCCATTCAATGTGTACTCATTCTCATCCATTTCCTTATATCGACGACACATTAATTCACATACACATTCACATTCACATCCATACATCCACATCTACATGCATATATCCATTTTTACATCCTCATTTATACATCCACATCCCATATCCACATTCATACATACACATCCATATCCACATCCATACATCCACATCCACATCCACATCCACATTCACATACATACATCCACATCTACATGCTTACCTCCATTTTCACATCCTCATTTATACATCCACATCCCATATCCACATTCATACATACACATCCATATCCATATCCATACATCCACATCCACATCCACATTCACATCCATACATCCACATCTACATGCATATATCATTTTTCACATCCTCATTCATACGTCCACATCCACATACATATATCCATATCCGTATCTACACCCATACATCCACATCCACTTCCACTTTCACATGCATACATCCACATCTACATGCATACATCCATTTTCACATCCTCATTCTTACATACATCCACATCCGTATCTACATCCATTCTTGCCCTATCACAACCCATATACATCTTATCCCATCACATACACTTCTTACCTCATCCCATACACATCTTGACTCATCTTATCACTTCCCAACTCATCTCATATGCATCTTATCACATCTTATCACATCCCATACACCTCTTATCATATCCTATCACATCTCATACACATCTTATCACATCCTATCACATCTCATACACCTCTTATCACATCCTATCACTTTCCATACACATCTTATCACATCCCATATACCTCTTATCACATCCTATCACATCTCATACACATCTTATCACATCCTATCAAATCACATACACCTCTTATCACATCCTATCACTTTTCATACACATCTTATCACATCTTATCACATCTCATACACCTCTTATCACATCCTATCACTTCCCATATCTATATATAGAATACAGGAGAATTCTTATATAAGATTTCTCTACACATTTATTTATGCATAAATTCCATTTAAGGAGACTAATACTTTCGAAATAAAAATCAATCTTTTATGCATCTTCCTATGCATAAATTCATTTTAAATGAAAATGACAATTTTGAATTGAAATTCAATCTTTTATGTATCTTCCTATGCATAAATTCAATTTGGTAGGAATTACACTTTTAGAATAAAAGAATTTCTCTTATGCATCTAAGTTATGCATAAAATCCATTTATGATGAAAATCACACTTTTAGTATAAAAAGAATATCTTTTATGCATACCTCTATGCATGAAATTCAATATGATAAAAGTAACACTTTTACAATAAAATAATCAACTTTTATGCATACCTCTATGCATGAAATCCAAATATGATAAAAGCAACACTTTTATAATAAAATAATCAACTTTTATGCATACCTCTATGCATGAAATCCAAATATGATAAAAGCAACACTTTTATAATAAAATAATAAACTTTTATGCATACCTCTATGCATGAAATCCAAATATGATAAAAGTCACACTTTTATAATAAAATAGTCAACTTTTATGCATACCTCTATGCATGAAATCCAAATATGATAAAAGTCACACTTTTATAATAAAATAATCAACTTTTATGCATACCTCTATGCATGAAATCCAAATATGATAAAAGCAACATTTTTATAATAAAATAATTAACTTCTGCATACCTCTATGCATGAAATCCAAATATGATAAAAGTCACACTTTTATAATAAAATAATCAACTTTTATGCATACCTCTATGCATGAAATCCAAATATGATAAAAGTAACACTTTTATAATAAAATAATCAACTTTTATGCATACCTCTATGCATGAAATCTAAATATGATAAAAGTCACACTTTTATAATAAAATAATCAACTTTTATGCATACCTCTATGCATGAAATTCAATTATGATAAAAGAAACACTTTTATATTAAAATAATAATTCTTTTATGCATACCTCTATGCATGAAATCCAAATATGATAAAAGAAACACTTTTATATTAAAATAATAATTCTTTTTTGCATACCTCTATGCATGAAATCCAAATATGATAAAAGAAACACTTTTATATTAAAATAATAATTCTTTTATGCATACCTCTATGCATGAAATCCAAATATGATAAAAGAAACACTTTTATATTAAAATAATAATTCTTTTATGCATACCTCTATCCATGAAATCCAATTATGATAAAAGTAACACTTTTACAATAAAATAATCATCAATTATGCATAACATAAAAATCAATTTCTCCATGATTACAATAAAATTCTTTCAATTAATCTAGGATGATAATTCCTAGAATATGTTAGGAAGTTCTCTTTTCATGCTTTGAATAAAATTATTTTATGTGTAATTTTTATAAAAATTTTGCCATAGCTCCGCTACTATGACTGATAAATCTTAATTTATTTTGAAGGATAAAGCTTATCATTAAGGAAATGATTAGAATGATCCCTAATTGGATCATTAACCCAATAATGGGTTGAATCATTAATATTCATGAGATACATAAACTAAAAGCATAGAAAAAAGCCATTAATTTTACCTCAAGCATAGATTAATCTTGGATTAAGAAAAAGCTTTATGAAAAGCTTTATTTGGATTGAGAATGGGTCATGAGTATGACCATTTCTTGAGTGAGAGAGAGAAATTACATAAAAACCATTAGAATAAAGCATAAATGGAAATTTATGTAATTCTTAACTATCATTAATCAATTAACTTCAATAACATTCATCAAATTATGTAACTCTTCACTACCATTCATCAATTTACTTCAATAACATTCAAAAACCATTCCAATTAAGCTTCTCAAGCTTGAGAGGGGTTGAGAAGAGAGAAACATTGAGAAATTATAGAAAATGATCAAAATTCACTAATTACCTTACAAATTGCTTGATTCTTTGTTCACGGTAGAGGCCCCCAACCAATCAATTGGTTAAGTATGTTGATGGAGCCACTAATAGGGATTGAAGAAAGAGGGAAGCTCCAAAAACTAGTGAATTATTAAATGAATTCACAGTTCTTGGCTTAGGTGGAGTAGAGTAACGATGCATAAACTCTATATATTTTTCAACAAGGGGGAGGCTTCTATTTATAGGAAAAATTGAGCTCCTAACCAAACAAACTGATTCTAGAATTTTCCAAATCAGTTTGGTCAATTTTTGACCATTTTTAGGTCAGTTAAGCTAACTTTTTGGAACTAGACTTGAATTAGGAGAGAGGAGAGATGAAATATCTCAATTTTTATGAGTTTAAAACTCATTCAAGCATGTGAAATATGCACCTCCTTTAAAGAACTCCCCTTCCTTACATATGTGTCAAAATGGAATCATTATACCCAAAATATCTCATATTTTTAATATTGCTCATAGTTTTTTACTAATAAACCTTGTACATTTTCAACTCTTCATCTTATGTGAAATATGCACCTCCTTTAAAGAACTCCCCTTCCTTACATATGTCATATTTTTAATATTGCTTATAGTTTTTTACTAATAAACCTTGTACATTTTCTTGAAACTCTTCATCTTATGTGAAATATGCACCTCCTTTAAAGAACTCCCCTTCCTTACATATGTCATATTTTTAATATTGCTCATAGTTTTTTTGCTAATAAACCTTGTACATTTTCAACTCTTCATCTTATGTGAGCATTTACTCATTTTTTTGGGTATCTTCTTTACAAATTGGATTTATCTCCTCCCTACACATGGATTGATGCTATTGGCCCATAGGAACCTTAATTGGACCATAATCCAAAAATTTCTGAAAATCTAGACCCTTAGGCTAAGGTCCTTTATACCCATTTCTAATTAATTCCAATTGCACATTGGAAAGTTCTTTTTGAATTTCTGTTTCAGGGGAACTTATTTTAATAAGATGAGATAATTTTCTATCCAAAAATATTAAAAATCTGAATATTCTCTCTCTTTCTCTCTCTAGGTTAAAACAGTTAGAAACAAGTCTTTTATATTTCTGAAGAGGGATTGATTATAGGAGAAGATGCTGGACATTTTGAGAGGCTGGGGAGGAATCTTACATTGAGAGTAGGTCTGGTGTATCTTTATCCTCTCTCTTTTTCTGAGCCATCACCTTCTTAGCCTCGTGGTGCTGCTCCTCGGCTTCTGTCACACCAAAGCCTTATTTTGTTTTCAGCGCCACCCAGCTTTTGTAAGCTTAGGCATTTCTAGTTCTTAAAGGATTACTTCCTCCCTATGTTTCCCTTCAAGGGATATCTTGCTTAACTCCTCACCCCAATCTTAGAAAACTCATCGTGTACCTTAGTAGCTTTGATGTATCTTAGCCACTAGGCATCCATGGGTTTTCTTCGTAGGGCATTTCGTTGACCGATATACTATTTTTTTTTTCTCCATCTTCTAAGGTGTTGGACACTAGTACGGCCTTTTGATCTAGTCCCTTCTATGCTGGAAACTTCCTCCTTCGTAAATGGGTTGCAAATTGACCATCCAAACAGAGGTAGTGGGAACATTCCAAGATTCAATGTATTGGGTTCCTCTCGAGGATGCATAACATTTATGGTGGCCACACATGCATCCAGTTTTCACTAAAATCTATAGGAGGTAGTGATGTATACATTTTTGCGTCCTCTTTCTCCTTTGAAAATTCTACTATGGGCTGGCATACTTGTACGGATGTGGTTCGCTCGGTTGTGACCGAATCATTACCAAACAGTTACCCTTCCACGGGGTGTTCTTTCCACGTTTGTAGATCTATCTTTAGGATTTGTGAGTCCCTTCAAACATACACTTGGTCTAATCCCCAATCGTGCAGCACCAATTTGGATTCCCTCATGAAGGGTCTCACCAAGATTATATCATATGAGTCTGGTTGGCGCATAAAGTCCAGTACCACAAATGTATGACAGTAGTGGAACGTAAAGAGTTTAAGTCACACATTCTCTAAAATCCCCATGGGTCTTGAAGATGTTCCGTCTGCCATTTTAACAATAAGATCCCCTCTTTTTAGATCGGGTTTTCCCCAATTTTCCCGACATCATTTTGTGATGATGCTGACTATCGCACCCTGCCATCCAGGGTAGGCAATGCTTGGTATCCGTTATGATGAATTGGAATTGTAGCATTAGTGTCGTCACTTTCATAATACCACCCCAATTGATTAACCGGTATCTTGATGAATCTAGGTGTTCTTTCCCTTGTGTGTTTTAAGTTTATTTCTACTAGAGGTGACTGGATCTGCTCTGCAATGGTTGTTGGCTTTAGTCCTCCATCTATCCATTCTTTTATGTCTTCCCACAATGTTAATGAACTAGTAGCAGTTGTCCCAATGGCATTTGTACGGAAGTTGATAGTACAGCTCTACAAGACTGCCTATGTCTCTGGGCTCACTAGCAAGTGAGCGTTGCTTCCACGTGTGCCTCTCATATCCACCCTTAGGGAATGAATGAATGAATGGACACATCCTGCTCAACCTCCTCAAACATTCTTGACATAAGGTTTCCTTTAGCAGACCTTTTTGGAACTGGAGTAGGCACATATAAATTCTCTTTCCCTTATCAGTTCGTTTCTTGGATACATTGTATCCCTGGCCCGCTAGCCCATAATTTGGCTTTGTGAAGTCGTTGACATTCTTCTACTAGGGACCTAGCTTCTTCAAGATTTCTTATCTCTTCTTCAACATTTGGGTATTCACCAATCCCCTTAGGGGTTGTTGGTTTTCTCTTTGTGCCTCCTGGGCAAGCTCGTTTGATTTTGGCACTTGATCACTCTCTTCCCTTGATTGGGTGGATCCGATGTTGATAGTATCTTCTTCAGATCCATCCTAAATTGTGACCTTGGTGTCACCTTTATCCACTTTTTTCACTCTCCTCCTGCACCAGTTCTAGAAGTGGTGGCATCTACTGGGTTCTTCCCTTTGTCTCCTAGTTGGGCTTGGACTCATGTTAGGACATTCAGTGGCATGATGTTTCCATGCTACTCACTTATGGTCCTAATAATGGCCTGGTTAGAAGTGGAAGTAGAACCACTTACGTGATATGGTCAGTCTTTCATCAAATGACCAACCCCACATTTAGTACAAGTTAGCACTAGCATGTCATTAGGTAGTGCAGTCATTTGCTTAGTTTGATGCATATGAACCACATTCTTATCAGAACATTTTGCTATTCGATGAAGTCCACTGCAACCAAAACATTGTAGTGGCCCCCTCCACATATTTGTGTTTATGTCCTTACCTTTCCACTATACCGTGGTTTGGAACACTCGTATTGGCATGTTATTTTGTAAGACATAAAATTCTGGTGCAATCTCCTCCGCTTCCTTGTAGTACTCACTATTTATTTCTACCTCACGCACAATTTCACTCTCCTTTGATGGCTCCTCAATCAGCACTTGGCTGATTTTAGCTTGTGGTGGTTGTGTCAGTAGAATAGGTGACAGCAAAGCTGATGTGTCCTGTATTCAAAACATCCCCCTAGGTAATTAAGATGGGTTTGGCTATCATGCAGCCATAGTGATTTGCATGGGTGGTGTTGGTAAAGCCAGTGGTACTCTGGGTGTGTCGGCAGTTGTGCTATGGTTTGAAATCTTGGATACCTACACATGGAAGTGTCATGGTTCCCTAATTTTACACAATAGAGTAATCTCCATATTCTTAATAAAGGAAGAACAAAGTTGTAACCAAAGGTAGATAAATACATCTTCATTGGTTATGGTTTGGAGTAGAAAGGTTATAGATACTATAACCGTACCACTTATGAGATGTGAGTAAGGAGGTATGTTATCTTTTGATAAGATGAGAAGCATTGAGATGCACCAGTAAAAGCAAGTAAAGATGCAGATGTAACAATTAATGATGATGTCCCACATGTAAAGAAACAATCATAGGTGTTTAGTGGACCTTGATAGTTCTCTAACAGCAAATTCAAAGTTAGTAGGTTAAGACAGATGCAAGGAATGATGGTCCTTTAACAGTGGGGATTCAATGTTAGTCCATGATCTGAAAGGCTGAGGACATATGTTATGGTGGTAGGACATGTGGTGGTATACATGCACTTTGGGTACTCTATATATTCCCCTCATTTGGTTTTGAATGTTTGACAGTTTTGTCCCTGGTGCTACATGCCCTAGCTGAGGTGGTGCAGGTAGAGCTAATTGCCTCGTAGAAGGAAATTGAGGCACTTAAGGTACTTGAGTTGTGTCTAATAATAATACCTACACATAATCGTATCATGGTTCCCTAGTTGCATACAATGCATGCAGTATATCAACTAGCTAGGCCTCAAACACTCAATGGTTGTGTGATTTTGTCGACATATTGTGCACCATACCAATTTTTGTCCCGGATATAGATGTTAGTTTATTGGCATGTCACTCACCTCTTTTAGCTTCATCTTATCTAGAAGCACACTACTTATCTCATCTATCTTTTATTCAACTCTCTGAGGTTATCGTGCTTGTTCAGCCTAATGCATGCGAGCTAAACCTATCAAAGTGACATATTTGGTGTCATGAGGTTGTGGTAACTCAAGAATGTTATCCTCAAATTCAATGGCTAGTTTGGAACAATTATCAAGCGATGTTCACTTGGCCACAATAACAAATAGTCATACATTTGTGTGGCTCTTAGTCCCCTACAAAATTATGGTAGCAATTGTTCATTTGTTAATGTCTCCCTAGACTTATAATTTGAGTTCAGGTTTTTCAGACGTGAGATGTAATCTCTCACATAAACTCATGCTCCTCTTGCTTAATGTTATATAATTGATCCATAGGGCTCCACTTATCTTCATTTCGTGCAAAACTAGGTACGAACACACTCTTAGGCCATGAAAAATTAATCATGTCATCTAGCTTAAGTGATCGATACCATTGGTGCTATTTTTCTTCTAGTGTAGGAGAGAATGTAAAATTTTTATGGTCACTAAACGAACCAGAAGTTTTGCATACCAATTTGAATATCTTGAGGTGTTGTATGACATATCTTCTAACAATTTTGACATTAATCTTGCCACATGATTGGGCTTGACCAGTGTTGCTCTTTCTGGTGTCAGTGCGATACCTAACCCCCTAGAAACCCCCCTTCCTATTTCTTTAGTTATCCTTAATAGGTCAGGAGGTTTGAGACTCCTATATAAGGGGTTACTCTAATTGTCTCCCTTGGTGGGCCTCATACACCATCCACCATCCTTTCAATGGCTATCCTAACCCTACCTCGACCCCTTGACGCTCTAGCATGTCGATTTACATGTACCCTTTGATTAGGTGCTATATTACGATCGTTCCCACATTCTTATTTACATCATCATCCAATACTACTTCTCCTAGGTTCCTCGCTTGGAAAACATGCCTCTCATGTACTCCTAGAACTCTAGGGTTCCTAACATTGTATCTACTTCAGCCTTGGTGTAATAAGTATTTCTCTAGATATATCCTCATTACCTGAGAGAGGTGCTGTGAGAGCGGCTATGTCTTCCTGAGGCTCTTACGGAGAATAGGATCTAGAGGTGGCATACCCTCCTCCATGACCTACTAGATTTCTCTAGCACACTACCTCTTCATGCCTCAATCCATTGAAGCTGAAAGAACTTTCCTAGACATTGCCATATCAAAGACACATCTCTCAACTAACTCCCTGTAGAGATCCAAGCTGATCTTCTCTTGTTCAAGCCCTCTAAGTTGAGCTTGTGCTTCTCTCATTCTTTCCTCAATGTTTAGCTCTATGGGAAGTGGGGGGAAATACACTGTCGTCGTTCTTTGATTACTTACATTCAAATTCTCAAAGTAAGTTGTACTGAGGGTGGTTGAGGATTGCTTCCCCTTGGTAATGGTTCCTTTCTCAGTTGGTTACCCTATACTTGCAAGTCTTTCAGTACTTACTTCTCTATCTGAGCTCAATAGCTATCCCTTTTGGTAGCCTGTAGAGCTTCCCTTTTAAGCGCAAAACTATATCCTAGGATTCCTCGGGCTAGGCCCCATGAACCCCCTCTAGACAGTGGTTGGAGAAGAAGTACACTTCTCCCCTACCAATTCCTTGTTTAAGAGGATTCTCCATGGATTCCTCACTACTCGATGATTTAAAAGAATTTAGCCTTACAAAGCAAACACACTCCTTTATGCGGTGTCAGCCATGCAAGCTAACCCTAAGCTTCTTTGGTAGGAGGATCCTAGGTGGTTAGATGCACTATCGATCTCACAGAAGTGATGTCTCACCAACAAGCCTTATCAACCTTAAGTGCATCAAAAAAGGTTAACTAACCAAAATGTGGATTTGCACACAATTGGATTTCTCAAGTCTGCAATTACCACATTTCTATAAAATCACGATGGATGTGATCACCCCAGTCTCAGTATACCGTGGGAGAGTACTATGATACCACTACACCAGATACGCTTGGTGGTTCTATGGGCTCATGATAGATATCACAGCAAAATTATTACTTATTCTCAACATGTCTACTGCTTCCCCTAGTGTCTGAGGGAAACCTTAGAATTACCCCTGTGCAATTGTCCTGATGATATCCATGATGATATCCAAGGTATCATTTTTGATGTGGTCCTGCAGGATCAATAATCATGACCATGATCATGCAGGGTTAATAATCACAATCCTTTGCAAAATCACAATGATGATATTCATCCAAACAAGTTCAATGAATGTTTATTTGATTTCCATGATACCCCTAAAAACTATTTTGGATATCTTTCTTATTAAATTGTTGATTTCTATCACTATGACTGGTGATATGGCAATCACACCATGATTTTTTATCATGAGAATGATTCTAAGGTGTGGTTTATAATGTGGTATAGTCATGGTCATGATTAATAATCACGAGATGTGATCCGTGACACAATTGGATAAGATGAAATCTATCCAGAGATAAAGCACTTTAATGATGCATTATCCCAACCTTTCTAGGACAACTCGATTTGAGAGAGAATCATTGAGTGTAGTATAGTACCATTGCAGAAAATACAGCAGTTTGTGCAGGACAACCCAGAGTGCTGTTTCTGATTAATTTGTGTGTGTGGCAAGATGTCAAATGATGGCATAAACCAGATTATTGCTGAGAAGCTTGATAAGAACAACTTCCATGCTTGGAGGTTCAGGTTGACAAATTTCCTGATGGGAAAGGGTTATTGGGACTACATAAAAGATGAGCATGAAGAGGCACCAGAGATACCGGAGATCAATCCGACTGTTGCAGAGGTGAAAGAGTTGAAGGATTAGAACCATGGAGCGAGAAAAGTTATGTAATTGGCTCTCTATCCAGTTTACAAGACACCATGATTGGGCACATACAGGATGTCAAGTCCCCCAAGGAGGCATGGGACACCTTGGTAAAACTCTATGAAACGAATACCAAGGCACGAAAGATACAGTTGAAGAATGAACTGCATACTGTGGAGAAAAAGCGTATGTCTGTGACTATGCATTGAAGATCAAGGGTATTGTGGAATCCCTTGCATCTATTGGCATTTCAGTAGATGATGATGATAAGGTGGAAGTCTGTTTACGTGGTCTCGGGCCACAATACAAGGCATTCAAGACGTCTATTCAGACTTGGGAAAACATTCCCAATTTCACAGATTTGGTGTCTATGTTGATTATAGAAGAGAAGAGCTTGGGTGAAGACCAATAGTCTTCACAAAACAAAAAGAGTTCAGAGCAACAGGCCTTCTACACAAGTTCAGGAAGAGGACGAGGTAGAGGAGGCCGTAGACGCAACCAAGGAGGAGGCCGTGGACGCAGCCAAGGAGGTGGCCGAACAGGTAATCAAAATTATAACCCAGCAGAAGCAGCAACAATAGTCCCAAAATTCACAACAACAACAACACATAGGTGGAAGAGGCCAATTCAGAGGCACAGGGAGTCAAAGAGGTTGTGGAAATTGGCAAAGGCAGTATAATGATACACGTGGATGCTTTTATTGTGGTAAGCCTTGACATGTGCAGGCAGATTGTTATAAGAAGCAGGCTGACATGCAAAATGAGAAATTGTAGCAAAACAACTATGCAACCTCGAGAAAATACAATGAGGATAATGAAAGGTTGTTTGTTATGCAGCATGTTGTTAATGCCATGTCTGAAATTATTGAAGCAGTACATAAAGATGATGTATGGTACGTTGATTCAGGTGCTTTGAACCACATGACAAGTCATGGGGAGTGGTTCAAGGAGATAAAAAACCTTGAAAGACCAGGTTTTGTGGAAACAAGGGATGACACTACTCATCCAATTGCCTATGTTGGAGATGTGCCATTGTCTATGCAGGATGACAAACTGAAGTACCTTGCAGATGTACGTCATGTTCCGAACATAACAAAGAATGTGGTTTCAGTTGGCCAGATGATTGAGCAGGGTTTGCAGGTTCGGTTTAACCCTGATGGTTGTTATATTATTGAAGACTTTAAAGACAAGTGCAAGTTGGTTGCAAAAGGCAACAGAGTGCACATAATGTTGAAGACTTTAAAGACAAGTGCAAGTTGGTTGCAAAAGGCAACAAAGTGGGCATAATGTTTGTAAGATTCTTCCCTAGCCTCTCAAGATATCTAGCATCTTCCCCTGTAATCAATCCCCTCTTCAGAAATATAAAAGATCTTATTTCTAACTGTATTAACCTAGAGAGAGAAAATATTCTAGAGAGAGAATATTCAGATTTTGAATATTTTTAGATAGAAAAATTTCTCATATTACTAAAATGAATTCCCCTGAAACAGAAATTCAAAAAGAACTTTCAATTTGTGCAATTGGAATAAATTGGAAATGGGTATAAAGGACCTTAGCCTAATGGTCTAGATTTTCAGAAATTTTTAGATTATGGTCCAATTAAGGTTCCTATGGGCCAATAAGATCAATTTATGTGTGGGGAGGAGATAAATCCAATTTTGTAAAAGAAGATTCTCAAAAATGAGTAAATGCTCACATAAGATGAAGAGTTGACTATGTACAAGGTTTATTAGTAAGAAACTATGAGCAATATTAAAAATATGAGATATTTTGGGTATAATGATTCCATTTTGACACATATGTAAGGAAGGGGAGTCCCTTCAATGCTCACATAAGATGAAGAGTTGAATATGTACAAGGAAGGGGAGTCCCTTCAATGCTCACATAAGATGAAGAGTTGAATATGTACAAGGTTTATTAGTAAGAAACTATGAGCAATATTAAAAATATAAGATATTTTGAGTATAATAATTCCATTTTTGACACATATGTAAGGAAGGGGAGGCCCTTTAATGAGGCGCCTACTTCACATCGTAAATTCAGTAACAGTGTTTTATGCATTGTTACTCTACTCCACCCAAGTCAAGAACTGTGAATTTATTAATAATTCACTAGTTTTTAACATTTCCCTTTTCCAAAGATTGGTTGGCCACTCTTGTTCAAACAAGAGTTGAACCCTCAAACCATCAAGCCAAAGGAAAGCTTTCAAAGTCATTAGTAAGTTGGTGATCCTTCTTTTCACTTATTTTATGGTTTTTATGGCTTTCAATGGTTTTTATGCTTTATGTCTTCTCTAAAAATGTTATGCTTCATTACAAAAAGGCATTCCCCTCTCTTCTCTAACAAAACCAACCATTCTCTATCCTAGGTGAATGGTTAATTGATTAATGTCAAGTTTTTATAGTGTTTGTTTCAATTAAGTGGAAAAATATTTACTTTAGGATAATTTCAATACTTTTGGTGCACTTTTAATTAGTTTTAAAGACTTAGAAAATTGAAAAATGGTCAGCCATACAAAGGAGGTTATGGCAAAATTTTTAGAAATTAGTGAAATAAAATTCATCTTTTCTTATTCTAAAAGAGTAATCCTTATGGTTTCTATATTCTAAAGTATTATTTTCATGCATAGAAGATGCATTTTGGTTATGTGTATAAAGGATAAATTTTTATATCAAAAGTGTTACTTTTATCATTTTTATTTTCATGCATAGAAGTATGCATAAAGGATAAATTTTTATATCAAAAGTGTTACTTTTATCACTTTTATTTTCATGCATAGAAGTATGCATAAAGGATAAATTTTTATATCAAAAGTGTTACTTTTATCATTTTTTTTAATGCATAGAAGTATGCATAAAGGATAAATTTTTATATCAAAAGTGTTACTTTTATCATTTTTATTGTCATGCATAGAAGTATGCATAAAGGATAAATTTTTATCTCAAAAGTGTTACTTTTATCATTTTTATTTTCATGCATAGAAGTATGCATAAAGGATAAATTTTTATATCAAAAGTGTTACTTTTATCATTTTTATTTTAATGCATAGAAGTATGCATAAAGGATAAATTTTTATATCAAAAGTGTTACTTTTATCATAATTGATTTTAAGGCATAGAGGTATGCATAAAAGATGATTATTTTATTAATATTATTTTTATCATATTTGGATTTCATGCATAGAGGTATGCATAAAAGATATTTTTTATACTAAAAGTGTGATTTTCATCATAAATGGATTTTATGCATAAATTAGATGCATAAGAGAAATTCTTTTATTCTAAAAGTGTAATTCCTACTAAATTGAATTTATGCATAAGAAGATGCATAAAAGATTGATTTTTAATTCAAAAGTGTCATTCTTATCTAAATTGAATTTATGCATAGGAAGATGCATAAAAGATTGAATTTTAATTCAAAGTGTCATTCTCACTTCAAATGAATTTATGCATAGGAAGATGCATAAAAGATTGATTTTTATTTCGAAAGTGTTAGTCTCCTTAAACGGAATTTATGCATAAATAGATGCGTAAAGAAATCTTATATCAAATATAAGAATTCTCTTGTATTCTATAAATAGATATGAGAAATGATAGGATATGATAAGATGCATATGAGATGTGATAGGATGTGATAAGATGTGTATGAGATGTGATAGGATGTGATAAGAGGTGTATGAGATGTGATAAGATGTGATAAGATGCATATGAGATGAGTTAGGATGTGATAAGATGAGTTAAGATGTGATAAGATGTGTATGGGATGAGGTAAGAAGTGTATGTGATGGGATAAGATGTATATGGGTTGTGATAGGGCGAGAATGGATGTGATGTAAAAGAATAGATGTGAAGGCGTATGTGGATGTATGAATGAGGATGTGGAAATGAATGTTAGAAAAATGAATGTGGATGTGGATGTATGAATGTGGATGTGGATGTATGGATGTAGATACAGACGTGGATATATATATGTGGATGTGGATGTGGATGTATGAATGTGAACGTGGATGTGTGAATTGGAAATGGGAGTGTGGATGTATGAATGTGAAAATGGATGTATGCATGTAGATGTGTATGTATGAATGTGAATGTGGATGTGGATGTGGACGTATGGATGTAGATTCGGATGTGGATGTATGTATGTGGATGTGGATGTATGAATGAGGATGTGAAAATGGATGTATGCATGTAGATGTGGATGTATGGATGTGAATGTGGATATGGATGTGGATGTATGGATGTGGATATGGATGTGTATGTAGAATAATGAATGTGAAGGTGTATGTGAAATAATGTGTCGTCGATATGAGGGAATGGATGAGAATGAGTACACATATGAATGGAATGTGGATTAAGTAATGAGGACCGAGGAGGGATAATGTGATAAAATGAGAGTTCGGTACAGAAACTGTATTTTGTGAACTGTTTGTAAATGACTATTTTATGTCAAGAATGCTGGGGAAGCATTACGACCGTCTTGTGGATTAAGGTCATGGAGACCTAACTGATAAAGTTAGAGTCAATGGAGGACGTCTCGCATAGCAAGGTCGACCGAGGTCTTGACCAGCCTCGGTTCGATTTAAATGGTGAGCTTCCGGTACGGTGGATGAGGGACCAAGGAAGCGGCCTATGAGTGAAGTGCTAGGTCACCTGCGAAGGATCCTAGAGGGTGCTGACCATACGGTGCTCGGGCTCTGGGTCGCCGAAGATACCCACACGTACGTCGTGGAAGATATTGGAACAAGGAGTAAGAGTTGTTTTCTAAAACCGGGCATGGATCTGGTTGATTGACCTTGCTGGTCCTCAACGGATGAGTCCATGGCTCTCTTATATGGATCTGTTGTTGATTGATCTTGCTGATCTTCAACGAGGATTCCATCTTGATTTTTATATGTGAAAATATTGTCGAGTACTATGAGCTAGGAACTATTGAAAAGGCCCCTGAGTGAACAGGTGGTGAGCGTTCTAGTTGCCAATGATGCCATAAGTACACCGATGAATGAATTATTGGAAATATGGATTCAACCAGAGATTTCGAGGATTGTCATCAGTGACATATTGGTTTCATTAAAGGATTGTTTTAAAGTTAGTTGATGCTGAGAAAAAGGCAATTTCATATTGGGTGAGTAAGTGGTGTGACTAGTTTTATGTTTGCATGAACTTCCGGCTAGGGGGCCTAGGAACTCTTTTCCCTGGTACCCGGGAAAAAACCTAACCAAATTCCTAATTGGATCCCATCACTACAGTGGTTGGGAGGTTGGCTAACCCATGGGACTGGATGGGGTTAGGCTGGACTGATGGATCCGTAAATCGAAACTTAATTTCTGTTATTACGATAGATGAAGTAAATCCCGGATAGTAATTGTTCTATGGATAGGAATCAACGGCTGTGCCTCTTGATGGGGAAAAAAGCATTGATCCCAATGATCCAAGTGCAACTTTCTTCCTTGATCTGACCGAGTATCTTTATAGGTGCATCGGATCAGTTTGATCAGTAATGGTCTTGACTACGTTAGAGTAAAAAGTTATCCTGGTGGAATCGCCCGTGCTTTCCGGATAAAGGAAGTTTTTTCGGGTTCGATTTTGGAAAAACCGACGGATTAGTCTCTTGTCCGGATATCCGTGGATGAGGCCCCGAGTGTGGGACTCTGCCGTGCGCAAGAAGTTCTACTTCCACTGCTAGTACCCCGAATCCGTTGCGTGGTGGGAACAGGAATCTCACAGTTGGTATCAGAGCAAATTGGCTAATAAAGATCAACTGAGAAGCCAAATATGTCAAAAATTTATCAAGAAGCATAAAAAGGTTATAATCGTGTGACATCATTCATACAAATTGATATTCAATCTGAAAATTCATAAATTAGTAATTGGGTCTTCAGATGGAAGTACCGCAATGTATGGAACCCTGACTTGCTTGAGGCCTAGACATGATGGTATTTACCTTATAGTTCCAAGTATCATGACTACTCGTATATACCGAGCGTATAACTGTAGCTCTTTACCGGCAGTATATACGAGTAAATCTAAGACTTGAAATTATCAGCATTAATGCTATCCAGAAGATGATGATTTCGAATGTGGTTGATATGATTTTTAATTCTGTTTGAGAACCGATGAGTTGAATTGAATTCTGATTGAAAAATGATGATCCCTGAAAATTGGTTGAAATATAATAACCTGAGCGAAACCACAATGAGGATGAATGGGACGAGTCCCTGTGATGATATTCATAACTAGAATGATGATAATGACTTCAACAAAATCACTATGAGATTAGTGGATTGTGCTGTCAAATTGCTACTATTAATACTTGACACGGTAGATCAAGTTAAAAGGGATGACAAATTGAGAACTTGCTTGACTGAAATTCCCGTGGAGGAATGTTCAGAAGGAAATTTTTTCGGTCTAATGGACCATTATCATGTTAAAGATATGAATGATATGATCTGAATGAATTGTTATTTGATGATGAGTTCTATATAAGGGATATTTATCCCAGTATCCTGTTGGGTTGACCAGAATATAAGGAACCCCAGAATAAATTGGATCTTAAGAAAAAGAGTTGTCCTCTACTTTGCGAGATGAGGACATCTTGCACTTTTTTAAGTGGGGTAGAATGTAAGATTCCTCCCCCAGCCTTCGAGGTATACAGGAGTAAGAACTTCCCTTTCTGATCTTATAATTATTTCCTCTCTAAAATAAAAGAAAGATTCTGTTTAAAAAAGGAAGACCCTTTCCGCAGAATACTTCTCAGGAGCCCACCTGTTTTAAGGATTTAGAACGATGAGTTCAGAAGTGAGAATCGGTGCTTTGGGTGCCAAGGTTTTGGCCATCAGTTAAAAGACTACCGACTCCTGCCATGTCAAGAGCACAGGGAAGTCAAGAACCCTGAATTCAGAGACCAATTCCTTCATACCAATCTAATCAGGGTCCGTCTCGCCCAAGCCAGGGTAACCCCAGAAGAACTCTAGCTTATCCATCTGCCTCTGTCCAAAATAACCTCAGAACTCCTTTCCAGAACTGGGGCAACTAAAGAGAAAGAATTCCGCGTCAGATTACAGCAGCCAGAGCAGTCGTAATTTAAGATGTAGTAGAAGAGGAAAAAGGACAGATCTATGCTACAATTGAAAACCAAGGGCCTAACCAACAATTCTCAGTCATCCATACTCCAGCAGAGTATCACGGTAAACCAAGTAATCGAAGATATACTTTGGTCATGCTGTGGCAGGGAACCCAAGAAGTGGCTAAGCTATCTGCACCTAGTCAAGTTCGCCTACAATGCTTCTTATCCCAGAAGTATTGGGATGAACCCTTTTAAAGCTCTGTATAGACAAGATTACTTAACTCCATTAACTAGGCCCGCCGACCCATTGATTAGGGTCGAGATGTCCAGATAAATCCTTGACGACATGGAGCAACAGATGCAGGCAATTCATAAAGATATAAAAGCTACCCAGGATGGAACAGAAACAGTATGCAGATAAGAAGAGGACAATCAGAGAATTCAAAGAAGCAGATATGGTCTTCTTTCGAGTACGGCCCAAAAGAAGTTCTTATCTCATGGGAAGTATAAGAAGTTATCCCCCAGATATTGTGGGCCATATCTAAATTCAAAGAAAATAGGTGACTTAGCCTACGAGCTTCTTCTACCTCCTCATCTCAAAGTTCATAATGTATTTCATGTAAGCCTTCTATAGAAATATGTGCCAAATCATGAAAAGACGGTAAAACTTCAGTGACCCCGTTGACTTCTAGGTTACACTAGTTCTTTCCTTTATATAAGTCGTAACTCTTACTTGTCGCTCACAATAATCTTACCCCGTTGACTTCTGGGTTACACTAGTTCCTTCTTTTATATAAGTCGTAACTCTTACTTGTCGCTCACAATAATCTTACTTCCATCGATCTCCTTTCTTTCTTAATCTCTTTTATGGCTTGGCATCAAGACTTGGTTTTATCCATGATGATTTCTCACCTTTAAGACGCAAGCGAGTCTGTGAAGAAGGATTTTATAGAACTGTATGAGCGCTCACTTTTCCCTCACTTGAGAACTTCTGTAGCTCAGACCAAATGGCGGACCTATCGAGACATAACTAGGGTAACACCGTGGGGTCGGCATCACTTTCATAACAATTTTTGCTTGGCTATGGTTATTGAAGCTTTGGGTTTGGGTCCCCGATACTACTGCATGATGAGATCAAGGCATGGTGGATTTTCTGAGTGGGTCTTCTTACTAGCGTGCTTTCTTTCTCACCAGATATACCTCTTAGAGGTCCTTTTAATAGGTCACCTCATCCCATTTTTGGCTTGCCTCTTAGAGGTCCTTTTAATAGGTCACCTCATACCAATGAGATAGGTGCTGCAATAACCGGCTAAATTATTCCCATAGATGAGTTACCTTATACGTGTGCAGCTTGTGAATGCTGCTTTTGTGACCATATGATGGACGGGCTTATGGAATTGTAAAAAGTTCTTCTATCTTGCTGTATATGTTCCAAGAGTGAATAAAGTTGAAATATTTGTTCTTGTCTTGAGTCTTGCTCTCTTTGAGACTTTTCTTGGTGGTTACTTTTAATTAAATTTTCTCTTAGTCTCATATTTGTGCATCTTGCGAAAATTATCCCCAAATCGCGAGATGAGGACATCTCGCGTTTTTCAAGTAGGAGAGAATGTAAGATTCCTTCCCAGCCTCTCAAGATATCCAGCATCTTCCCCTGTAATCAATCCCCTCTTCAGAAATATAAACGATCTTATTTTTAACTGTTTTAACCTAGAGAGAGAAAATCTTCTAGAGAGAGAATATTCAAATTTTGAATATTTTTAGATAGAAAAATTTCTCATATTATTAAAATGAATTCCCTTGAAACAGAAATTCGAAAAGAACTTTCAATTTGTGCAATTGGAATAAATTGGAAATGGGTATAAAGGACCTTAGCCTAAGGGTCTAGATTTTCAGAAATTTTTGGATTATGGTCCAATTAAGGTTTCTATGGGCCAATAAGATCAATCCATGTGTGGGGAGGAGATAAATCCAATTTTGTAAAAGAAGATTCCCAAAAATGAGTAAATGCTCACATAAGATGAAGAGTTGACTATGTACAAGGTTTATTAGTAAGAAACTATGAGCAATATTAAAAATATGAATTCCATTTTGACACATATGTAAGGAAGGGGAGTCCCTTCAATGCTCACATAAGATGAAGAGTTGAATATGTACAAGGTTTATTAGTAAGAAACTATGAGCAATATTAAAAATATGAGATATTTTGAGTATAATAATTCTATTTTTGACACATATGTAAGGAAGGGGAGGCCCTTTAATGAGGCGCCTACTTCACATGTGCAAATTGAGTTTTAAATCATCAAAAATTGAGATATTTCATCTCTCCTAATTCAAGTCTAGTTCCAAAAAGTTAGCTCAATTTTTAAATCATCAAAAATTGAGATATTTCATCTCTCCTCTCTCCTAATTCAAGTCTAGTTCCAAAAAGTTAGCTTAACTGACCTAAAAATGGTCAAAAATTGACCAAATTGATTTGGAAAATTCTAGAATCAGTTTGTTTGGTTAGGAGTTCAATTTTTCCTATAAATAGAAGCCTCCCCCTTGTTGAAAAACAATAGTGTTTTATGCACTGTTACTCTACTCCACCCAAGTCAAGAACTGTGAATTTATTAATAATTCACTAGTTTTTGACATTTCCCTTTTGCAAAGATTGGTTGGCCACTCTTGTTCAAACAAGAGTTGAACCCTCAAACCATCAAGCCAAAGGAAAGCTTTCAAAGTCATTAGTAAGTTGGTGATCCTTCTTTTCACTTATTTTATGGTTTTTATGGCTTTCAATGGTTTTTATGCTTTATGTCTTCTCTAAAAATGTTATGCTTCATTACAAAAAGGCATTCCCCTCTCTTCTCTAACAAAACCAACCATTCTCTATCCTAGGTGAATGGTTAATTGATTAATGTTAAGTTTTGATAGTGTTTGTTTCAATTAAGTGGAAAAATGTTTACTTTAGGATAATTTCAATACTTTTGGTGCACTTTTAATTAGTTTTAAAGACTTAGAAAATTGAAAAATGGTCAGCCATACAAAGGAGGTTATGGCGAAATTTTTAGAAATTAGTGAAATAAAATTCATCTTTTCTTATTCTAAAAGAGTAATCCTTATGGTTTCTATATTCTAAAGTATTATTTTCATACATAGAAGATGCATTTTGATTATGTGTATAAAGGATAAATTTTTATATCAAAAGTGTTACTTTTATCATTTTTATTTTCATGCATAGAAGTATGCATAAAGGATAAATTATTATATCAAAAGTGTTACTTTTATCATTTTTATTTTCATGCATAGAAGTATGCATAAAGGATAAATTTTTATATCAAAAGTGTTACTTTTATCATTTTTATTTTAATGCATAGAAGTATGCATAAAGGATAAATTTTTATATCAAAAGTGTTACTTTTATCATAAGTGATTTTAATGCATAGAGGTATGCATAAAAGATGATTATTTTATTAATATTATTTTTATCATATTTGGATTTCATGCATAGAGGCATGCATAAAAGATTATTTTATTATAAAAGTGTTACTTTTATCATAAGTGGATTTCATGCATAGAGGTATGCATAAAAGATATTTTTTATACTAAAAGTGTGATTTTCATCATAAATGGATTTTATGCATAAATTAGATGCATAAGAGAAATTCTTTTATTCTAAAAGTGTAATTCCTACTAAATTGAATTTATGCATAAGAAGATGCATAAAAGATTGATTTTTAATTCAAAAGTGTGATTCTCATCTAAATTGAATTTATGGATAGGAAGATGCATAAAAGATTGAATTTTAATTCAAAGTGTCAATCTCACTTAAAATGAATTTATGCATAGGAAGATGCATAAAAGATTGATTTTTATTTCGAAAGTGTTAGTCTCCTTAAACGGAATTTATGCATAAATAGATGCGTAAAGAAATCTTATATCAAATATAAGAATTCTCTTGTATTCTATAAATAGATATGAGAAATGATAGAATATGATAAGATGCATATGAGATGTGATAGGATGTGATAAGATGTGTATGAGATGTGATAGGATGTGATAAGAGGTGTATGAGATGTGATAAGATGTGATAAGATGCATATGAGATGAGTTAGGATGTGATAAGATGAGTTAAGATGTGATAAGATGTGTATGGGATGAGGTAAGAAGTGTATGTGATGGGATAAGATGTATATGGGTTGTGATAGGGCGAGAATGGATGTGATGTAAAAGAATAGATGTGAATGCATATGTGGATGTATGAATGAGGATGTGGAAATGAATGTATGAAAAATGAATGTGGATGTGGATGTGGATGTATGGATGTAGATACGGACGTGGATATATGTATGTAAATGTGGATGTGTGAATGTGGAAATGGGAGTGTGGATGTATGAATGTGAAAATGGATGTATGCATGTAGATGTGTATGTATGAATGTGAATGTGGATGTGGATGTGGACGTATGGATGTAGATTCGGATGTGGACGTATGTATGTGGATGTGGATGTATGAATGAGGATGTGAAAATGGATGTATGCATGTAGATGTGGATGTATGGATGTGAATGTGGATATGGATGTGGATGTATGGATGTGGATATGGATGTGTATGTAGAATAATGAATGTGAAGGTGTATGTGAAATAATGTGTCGTCGATATGAGGGAATGGATGAGAATGAGTACACATATGAATGGAATGTGGATTAAATAATGAGGACCGAGGAGGGATAATGTGAAAAAATGAGAGTTCGGTACAGAAACTGTATTTTGTGAACTGTTTGTAAATGACTGTTTTATGTCAAGAATGCTGGGGAAGCATTACGACCGTCTTGTGGATTAAGGTCATGGAGACCTAACTGATAAAGTTAGAGTCAATGGAGGACGTCTCGCATAGCAAGGTCGACCGAGGTCTTGACCAGCCTCGGTTCGATTTAAATGGTGAGCTTCCGGTACGGTGGATGAGGGACCAAGGAAGCGGCCTATGAGTGAAGCGCTAGGTCACCTGCGAAGGATCCTAGAGGGTGCTGACCATACGGTGCTCGGGCTCTGGGTCGCCGAAGATACCCACACGTACGTCGTGGAAGATATTGGAACAAGGAGTAAGAGTTGTTTTCTGAAACCGGGCATGGATCTGGTTGATTGACCTTGCTGGTCCTCAACGGATGAGTCCATGGCTCTCTTATATGGATCTGTTGTTGATTGATCTTGCTGATCTTCAACGAGGATTCCATCTTGATTTTTATATGTGGAAATATTGTCGAGTACTATGAGCTAGGAACTATTGAAAAGGCCCCTGAGTGAACAGGTGGTGAGCGTTCTAGTTGCCAATGATGCCATAAGTACACCGATGAATGAATTATTGGAAATATGGATTCAACCAGAGATTTCGAGGATTGTCATCAGTGACATATTGGTTTCATTAAAGGATTGTTTTAAAGTTAGTTGATGCTGAGAAAAAGGCAATTTCATATTGGGTGAGTAAGTGGTGTGACTAGTTTTATGTTTGCATGAACTTCTGGCTAGGGGGCCTAGGAACTCTTTTCCCTGGTACCCGGGAAAAAACCTAACCAAATTCCTAATTGGATCCCATCACTACAGTGGTTGGGAGGTTGGCTAACCCATGGGACTGGATGGGGTTAGGCTGGACTGATGGATCCGTAAATCGAAACTTAATTTTTGTTATTACGATAGATGAAGTAAATCCCGCATAGTAATTGTTCTATGGATAGGAATCAACGGATGTGCCTCTTGATGGGGAAAAAAGCATTGATCCCAATGATCCAAGTGCAAGTTTCTTCCTTGATCTGACCGAGTATCTTTATAGGTGCAGTTGGATCAGTTTGATCAGAAATGGTCTTGACTACGTTAGAGTAAAAAGTTATCCTGGTGGAATCGCTCGTGCTTTCCGGATAAAGGAAGTTTTTTCGGGTTCGGTTTTGGAAAAACCGACGGATTAGTCTCTTGTTCGGATATCCGTGGACGAGGCCCTAAGTGTGGGACTCTGCCCTGCACAAGAAGTGCTACTTCCGCTGCTAGTATCCCGAATCGGTTGTACGGTGGGAACAAGGATCTCACAATGTTGAAGACTTTAAAGACAAGTGCAAGTTGGTTGCAAAAGGCAACAGAGTGGGCATAATGTTTACATTGAATGTAAACATGCCTGAAGTGAGTGCTGCGATGTTTGCGAATGGTTTAGGAATTGTTGCAGACACAGACATTTGGCATAAAAGAATTGGACATGTGAATGTGTAGAGAATGAAGTCTATGCACACTAAAGGAATTGTGACAGGGCTGCCAAAGTTTAAAGTTGAAGGTATGCAGAAAATATGTGAAGCATGCCAATTTGGAAAGCAAACAAAGCATGTATTTCCACGTGAAAGAAATGTGAGCAGAAATGCATTAGATGTTGTGCATTCAGATGTATGGGGTCCTACGAAGACCATGTGTATGGGAGGCTGGAGGTATTATGCTGGAGATATTATGTGACATTTATTGATGACCACACAAGGAAAGTGTGGGTACACTTCATGAAGCAGAAGAGTGAGGTGTTCACTCATTTTACGAATTTTAGAGTTATGGTTGAAAAGCAAATAAGGAAACATGTAAAGTGCCTAAGGTCAGATGGAGGGGGAGAGCACTTCTCCAATGAGTTCTCTGAGTTTTTGCAGAAGAATGGTATTCAGAGACAGTTTACATGCAGATACAATCCGCAGTAGCAAAATGGAGTTGCTGAGCAAAAAAATAGGCACATTGTTGAGATTGCACGAGCATTGATGGGAGAGAAGAATATGCTGCATAGCTATTGGGCTGAGGCTGTTTCTACAGCAGTTTACATCATGATGAACTCCAACTGCAGCCATACATGATGTAACTCCAGAGGAGAGGTTTACTGGCAGAAAACCTGATTTGTCTCATCTGAAAGTCTTTGGATGCATTGCATATGTGCATGTGCCAGATGAGCTAAGAACTAAGCTAGATCCAAAAGCTGAAAAATGTGTGTTTATTGGGTATTCCCTTGAGCAAAAGGGATACAGGTGTTATAACCCTGCTACACGTGAGTTGAGGGTAAGCAGGGATGTTGTTTTTTATGAGATGATCAGTTGGTATGCTACTAAAAAAGAAGCTGTTGGGGCTGATGTGTGGAAATGTGGTTGCACAGAATGCAAGTCAACAATCACAGTCTTTGAGTGGACCAAGAGAGTCCTTATCTAGTGGTTCAGTTGATAGACCATGGAGTGGCAGGTTGCATCATAATACCAGTCCTACAAATTTGTACATCACATAAAGGCATCACATAAAGGCAAAGAGAAAGTGGTTGAGCCCCTTCGTATGCCTGACATTTCTGCAGGGCATTCTCATGTTGATGGAGAGTCTAGTGGCTCAGAGATGAGCCTTGATGAGGATCTTGCGATACCCGCTATGAGAATTCCTAGTGTAAGGAAGGCTATGGAAGACATGAATGCAAAGATGCGAAGATCTAGAGAGTGAAGAATCCTGTGCAAAGGTTTACCTATGATGGTTATGTGGCACATCACTATGAATACATGGCAAAAGTTGTACAGGTTGTAGAGCCCACATGCTTTGATGAGGCTATTGGAAATGTGTGTCGTGAGAAAGCTATGGATGAGGAGATGGATGCACTATATGAAAATGAAACTTGGGATTTAGTGCAATTGCCTGAAGGCAAGAAAGCCATTGGATGCAAGTGGGTGTACAAAGTAAAACATAACACTGATGGAAGCATAAGCAGGTAGTACAAGGCTAGATTGGTAGCCAAAGGATATGCGTAGACATATGGCATTGATTATGAGGAAACTTTCAACAGTGAGAGTTGTGATAGCGATGGCTGCGTCAAAGCAATGGTCTTTACATCAGATGGATGTAAAGAATGCATTCTTGCATGGGGATTTGCAGGAAGATGTGTATATGTTGCAGCCACCTGGTTATGAGGATGTGAGTCACCCCGAGCATGTTTGCAAGTTGAAGAAAGCCTTGTATGGCTTAAAACAAGCACCAAGAGCATGGTCTGACGAGATTTCTGAATATCTTGTCACTATTGGCTTTCATGTAGCCAATGTAGATTTCTCGCGTTGTATGTGAGACACGGTGATAGAGGGGTTTTGCTTGTTGTCATCTATGTAGATGACCTGATCATTAAGGGGGACCATGATGCAAAGATCTTTGATGTAAAGATCTTGCTTAGATAGAAGTTTGAGATGAAGGATCTGGGAGGAGCTCAGATATTTCTTGGGCATTGAGGTGATTAGGTCACCACATGGTATTGGATTACTAGAGAGACAGTATGGCTTGGACATGTCCAAGTATGGTATGACAGGCTATAAGCCTATCTCAGTGTCATTGGATCAGAATGGCAAGTTGAGTGTAGATTTAGGAGCGATTTTGGAGGATCCTACTATGTATAGGCGCATAGTAGGAAGCTTGATCTACATGACGATCCTACTATGTATAGGCGCATAGTAGGAAGCTTGATCTACATGACGATCGCCAGGCCAGATTTAAGCTATGCGATTGGGTTGGTGAGTCAGTTTATGTAGGTTCCTCAGAAGCCGCATTTGGATGCATGGAGTCGCATACTGAGGTATGTGAGGTCTACTTTGCATTGTGGACTATCTTATGAAACTGGGACAGAGATATGTGTACATGGGTACACAGATGCTGATTAGGCTGGTAGTATCTCAGATAGAAGATCTACTAGTGGCTTCGTGTTTTCTTTGGGGAGTGCTGCTGTGACTTGGAGCAGCAAGAAGCAGCCTATGGTTGCTCTATCCAGTACACAGGCCGAGTACAGAGGTGTTGCTATGATAGCATGTGAGGTAGCTTGGTTGAGAAAGCTACTTGCAGATTTGGCTCTATCAATGGATAGACAAGTTATCATTTTTTGTGACAACATTAGCAGTATACAGTTGGCTAAGAACCTAGTTTTTCATGCTCGGACGAAGCATATAGAGCTCCACTACCATTTTGTGGGAGAGAAGGTTTTGGCAGGAGATGTTGACCTTGTTTATGTCAGCACACAAGATCAGGTCGCTGACATCTTCACCAAGGCATTGGGTACAGAGAAGCTTCGTAGATTTAGGGCTTCGCTTGGTGTACTTGAGATGGAGTTGAGCTCGAGGGGGAGTGTTGAGATATCGAGCTCATCTAGTGAGGCATTGGACACTGATGACCCGCCTAGGGGATAGGCCCCACACTTACACCACTCGCATGGTTGGTGAGATCATGGGTGATATGCGGCCCAGTGGGATGACAGGCTGTGTGATAGCCATTCTAGAGACTCTAGCATAGTTATAGTACCAGCTCATTTAGTTGGGTTCACACTATAGAGAACCCTGGTATGTATTTGGTTGAGTACCTTTTTATATTGTGTGTACTCTTATCTTTGTATATGGTGTGTTGAGTGTTTGTGAAGAAGAAGATTTTCAGCCTCTCACCTTGTGTGTTCTCTTTTAGGGTTTTGTGAGTGTGTGTGTGCTTGCAAGAGCTCAAGCTCTCTTCTCCCCTACATCTTTTCATAAAGACTTTTAGCTGCCAATGCTTGGCTGGCTTGGAGTTGTTGGGTAATCTGTAGCATTTCCTGTTTGTGGATATTGATCAATTTCTCCATTTCCAAAGATTTGGCATTGATTATCTCATTCAAGGCCCTCACTTTCTTTGCATTGTCTTTATTTATTTGTTCCCATTCTATCTGAAGCTGGAGGACTTTGTGATCAACATCTTTGAAGGCTATAGATATAGATGTCAAGTTCTTTTTATAGCCACGTGGCATTCCATGATTGGCCGAGGTAAGGTAGTTCACGGCATGAACCATTTGGAACTAGTTCACAACGTGAACTGTTTCATGGCGTGAACTGTTTTTATTGAGTGCATGCAAGGTTGATACCCTATGCTCCTTTCATTCTCAAACACTCAATCATGTAGTCAAATGTTGGTTGAATACACATGAAGCAATGATTATGTTTCATGGCATGAAGATTAGACATTACTCCCCTGTATCCATTTTTGAGTAATGGATACCTTTATACTTCTTTTTTGTTTATTGCCACAGAAACCAAGGTGATACTTTTGCACTTGTGGGTATTTGTTGTTATAATCATTTTAGCTCCGTGTGTGAGTGCTTGATCTTTCCCTCCATCCAACTGAAGAATGCATCTACTGAATCTTGTTTTATTGGGATTTGTCTCCTTCACATTTGGTTGCACTTTTTCTCTTCTTTTCTCCTTAACTTTGTCCAGCTCTTTTATATTGGTGGGTGGAGTTGGTGGTAGTGCAATCTTCAGTTCACTATGTTGAACTAGCTTCCTCCTCCAAACCAAATTTTGTGCTTTCCTAGCATTTGTTTTAGCTAGGAATTTGTGTTCATTGCTCTTACTGCCCCTCCATATGTTTCTGAAGGTATTTGCAATACTAAACTTTTGGTGGGATTTTGGCATCCATATTATTGTATTGCTCTGGTAATAGCCTTATGCAGCTAGCAAATCCCTTCAAATCCATCGCTTTTAAGTGCCTTGTGGATGGTGGCTTCATTTGGAATAATAAGTTGGATAACATTGGAAGGCCATCGTTGTCCCTTGTCTGTAGCTCAAACTTTTTAACGTGAATCCTCAATTAATCCTTTTGCATCACAGTATATATGGCCTTAGAGTTGATTCTTAGGCACCCACTACTAAATTACTAGTGACTTTGGCTGTTTTTTTGCGTAGGGACTATGGGGTTGACACTTTTATCTAGTATGTGAGCTGCTTTCTTTGGCATTGGTGTTTCCATACCATCAATCATAGTCTGCTTCTGATTGTTTATTGGGCTCCATAAGGGCATGGTAATGATATTGTTGCCCTCGTCAAATTGTGTATCCCTCTTTTACCGCTAGATATTGTTGCCCTCGTCAAATTGTGTATCCCTCTTTTACCGCTAGATATTACAATTATTAGTGCAAATCTAGGATCATTTCTTCCTCCATAGATCCTACAAAAATAACAAACACCTTTCCAACCAAGGGATTATTTTTGATGGAAATATTAACACTAGAAATCCCATAGCTTTGGTAGTTGACAAGTGCACACTTCATACTTGTTGCATTGGTGACCTCAAGGTGTGGCTTGTCTAGAGCTTCCCATGTCTCATAAGAGATCAAATTATGACTTGATCTCGTATCTATTAATGTAATGCTCGTTGCATGACTTTTAGTTGTAGAGACTTTCACCCTGAGTCATGCTTGCTCAATGTCCAGGTCATCCTCATCAAGGAGGGTTAGTGAAGCCACATACAATACTCTCTCCTGGAGTCTCTGTTTGGCCTTGGCCTCTCTTGCCTTGGCTTCTTCCTGAGCTCGCTTAACTTTTTCCTTGGCTAGCTCTTTCTATTGTTTTAATAGATGCTCTTGCATGAGCATCTCTTGGGTCAATGGTCCGTATAATATTTTTTAAGCTTGCTTCCATTGACAAAACCTCCATTTGCATGCCCTCAATAGTTTCAATTCTGACTGACCCTTGAGGTGTGATTTTGGACACTCAAAAAGGTCCTAATCCTCTGTACTTGAGTTTCTTTTCTCTAGTGCTTCTCACACCATACATGAGGACGAGGCCCCCCGTTTTCAGTTCTTTTTGTTTTAGGTTATGGTCAAACCAACGCTTCCTTTGTAATTTTTCGACCATAAGACCATGTGATATAATTAGTCAGGTTTCATCAAGTTTCTCTAAGTCCACCAATCATCAGCTAATTCATTCTCACTTAATCGTTCTTGCACTGCAATTTACAGGCTTGGAACTAAGTACTCCATAGGCATTACCGCCTCAATACCATAAGCTAAACGGAAGGAGTATATCTCGTCTCGCTACCTTATACGATGTTGGATATGCCCACAAAGCTGCAGTCAGCAGCTTATGTTCCCAATCTATGAAACTTTCTTCTAATGTTTTTGTCAAGATAGTACATAAAATCTTATTTTTACTCTCCACTTGATGCTTTTCCTGTGGATAATAAGGGGATGACTTCCGATGGACCAGAAGGAATCTAGCAAGTAAGTGATCAACCACCTCATTAATGAAATGTGAACCGTGATCATAGACTTTTTGTAATGGGTAGCCGAATCTCGAAATGATTTGTTCATATAGCAACTTAGCCGTTGTTTGTGCATCATCTCTCTTAGAGGCCCTTGCCTCTGCCCATTTCATGACATAGTCTGTGGCCACAATAACATATCGGGCTTGTGTGTGATGGATGCGCAGGTGGACTAATAGGTCCAACAAAATCAATTCCCCATTTCTCAAAAGGTTGTCTTACAATAATAGGGGTAAGTTGCATCATGTCTCTTTGTTGCAGAATAGCAAATCATTAACACTCTTTGCATCTTTTTACAAACTCCATGGTGTGCCCAAATAATGTAGGCTGCCATAGTCCCGCTTGAAGCACCTTGCAAGGTGTAATTTCACTAGCAAAGTGTCCTCCAGCTAGTCCTAAGTGTGCTTCATCTAATATTGTGACAAATTTGTCTTCCCACACCACACATCTCCTTAAGCCATTATCCTTACCTAGCTTGTATAATTCTCCAACAATTAATTGAAAAGGTGTTGCCAGCTTAATAAGCCAACACATTTTATCTTTGTTCAAAGGTCATTCTTGCGGAAAACCATAAGCTAGATAGTATGATATTTCTTCACTACATTCAAGAACCATGTCTAGTTTGAAAAAACAAGCATCTGGGAGGTCATAATCAACACCAGTTTCCGGTTCCCCATTCAGAATTCTTGACATATGATCGGCCAACACATGTTGTATTCCCTTTCTTATCGACCGTGAAGTAGAATTCCAATATTAATAACAACTAATGTGTGAATCTTTCCGTGGTGCAAAGCTGATTCATCAAGTATAATAAGGCTCGATGGTCCACAAAGAATACAAATTTGTAGGCTAATAGGTAATGCCAATACTTCTTGATAGGAGAAACCATGGCCAAACCCTCTCATTCTATGGTGGTATAACTTACCTCTACATCATTCAATTGGTGACTATATAGCAAAGCAGACAGGGTAGTCTAGTTTGAACTCACTAGGCTGTGCCAATACGCATCCTATAGCAAAGTTTGTGTTGAGATATCGAGCTCATCTAGTGAGGCGGTAGGTAGCACTGATGACCCGCGTGGGGGATAGGCCCCATACTTACACCACTGGCACGGTTGGTGAGATCATGGGTGATATGCGGCCAGTGGGATGACAGGCTGTGTGTGACAACTAGAGACTGGCATAGTTATGGCGCCAGTTCATTTAGTTGGGTTCACACTATAGAGAACCCTAGTATGTATTTGGTTGAGTACCTTTTCATATTGTGTGTACTCTTATCTTTCTATATGGTGTGTTGCGTGTTGTGTGAAGAAGAAGAAGAAGATTTTCAGCCTCTCACCTTGTGTGTTCTCTTTTAGGGTTTTGTGAGTGTGTGTGTGCTTGCAAGAGCTCAAGCTCTCTTCTCCCCTGCATCTTTTCATGGTATCAGAGCCTCGTTCATGTTTAGGTCTGAGTTGCAAGCAAGAGAAGCATAAGAAGCGGTACGAGGGTAAGAGCTTCATCTACTCTTCCCTATTTGTGTTGGCGACTACACCCTTGAAGGGAGCTCTACAGGAGGCACTGGCAAAATGATCTCTGATTGAGGATATTTCTTCGCGGGTATAAAGCTATAGGGCAACTATACTGTCCAATCGATATCGGGACAGAATTTTTTGGGCCAAAAATGCGTTTTGGGTGCGTTAGGACCTCCGTTTTTCGAAAAGCAGGCGATTTTGAGCATTGTGGGTATGTCATCGATTCTATGCAGAACTCTGTTTTAAGAACTGCAGGAAGACAGATTGGTTACATGAAAGTGAGGCACCATCGCACGTCAGCGCAGTTGAGCAAGAATGATTTGTTAGCACATGGGTAACTAGCTTCTAGCAATGTTGTATGAAGCTACCAAACTCATAGTTCAATCATTATTCAGATTGTAAGGCTTTCTTAAGCTTTTAGATTTATGGTTCACCCATTGTTCAAGAATTTTGATTCAATACAAATGGTGATCTTCTTACAACTTAAAGTTACATTGAATATTCTTTCTTTGTTAAAGTTTCTGTGTTTGATGGTCAACTGGAGGCTATGTGATATAAACAAACTTAATTCTTGGTGTGCATGTGTGTGTGTGTGTGTGCAAGCAAATTTACATCCCACCAACATCATATATACTTGTTACAAATGTACAATAGTATATAAATCATATCGCATTATTCAAATGCTTGCTGAGAACATCTAATAATAAATCTTGCATATCGCACAGTAAACATTGTATTGGATCTAACAAAGAATTGTCCCAAAATTGTGCATATTTCCCAAAATTCCTATGAGTTTGTATGGGTTAAAGCAAGCTCCAAGAGCTTGGTATGATAAAATACATGCTCATCTAACCAGCCAAGGTTATGTGAATAGTCCAGCTGAAAGAACATTGTATGTGAAGAAAATTGATGTCGATATTCTCATAGTCATCTTGTATGTAGATGGCATGCTCATAACAGTAGGGACTAGAAAAGAACAAATTTATGATTTCAAGGCTGATTTGAAAGCTGAATTTGATATGTCAGATTTGGGGCCTTTACACTACTATCTTGGCATATAGTTTATGCATAGAGATGATGGCATTGTTATGCGGCAAACTAAGTACATAAAAAGTTTGCTAAAAAAGTTTCACATGGAAGTATGTAAGCCCATTTCTACTCCAGTAGAACTAGGTGTATGGCTTACTATGCATATTGGTGAGCCATACACCTGGTTCTACTCCAGTAGAACCAGGTGTATGGCTTACTATGCATATTGGTGAGCCTTTTGAGGCCGGCATTTACAGCCAGGAAGTGGGATGCCTCATTTACTTGTGTAACACAAGGCCTAATATATCTTTTAGGGTGTCTTTGTTGAGAAAATTCATGCACAGCCCAGGCACAAAGCATTGGCAACAAGCAGTCAAACACATTTTTTGTTATCTTCAGGGTACCCTAGATCTTGGTTTGTTCTATCCCAGGGGAGAGCTTGCAGCTTTATGCATACAGTGATTCAGATTGGATTGGTGATTATGATACCAGCAAATCCACCAATGGGAATTGTTTTTTTCTTGGCAGTTCATTCATTTCTTAGTTGAGCAAAAAGAAACCCACTATTGCCACATCTACTTGCAAGGCTGAGTACAGGGCAGTCTTCAAAGCTAGAGTAGATTGTGCATGGTTGAGGAGATTATTGGCTGATCTTCGTGAGTGTTAGGAGACACCCACCACCATTCTCACTAATAGCTAGAGTGCTATGGCAATGGCACAAAATCTCGTATTTTATACACATACCAAGCACATTGAGATTCATTATCATTATGTCAGAGAGAGGCTACATGCAGGGGAGATCAGTTTATCTTACTTCCCTACACAGGTTAATGTTACAAATTTGCTCATCTCATCACAAAGGCTTTACCTCAAGAGAAGTTTGAATCTTTCCACAAAGCTTTGGGCTTACTCTCATATACAAAAAGTGACCTACTACCTTGTACAAGTTCACACTTCCACTACAGGGGGGATTTGTAGGCATATGCTCACTTATTGTAGTGATACGTGTGAACAGGGCTTAACCAAGGGCACTTTTTCCCATGTGGTTTTTCCCTTTGGCTATCAAGTGTGAAATGACCCTCTATCCATATAACTTTGTACTTCTATATTATATGGATGTGACTCACATGCAAGGGTAGACTTGCATTTGTGATCACCACACATTTTGTGTCTAGCTCTCTCTCTCTCTCTCTTTTGTGTGAGCTTCTTCTTCCTACACCTAACTCTAATCTACAGGAAGCCTTGTTATGTGTGATTGTGTGAGTCCCCCAACATGTTTGAATGGGCTTAGAAAAGAGTACCAGCCATTCAAGACCTCCATTGTAGTCAGGGAGAATATTCCCAACTTTCGGGACTTGGTGTCTATGCTAATAATAGAGAAATTCACTAGGTGAGGAGTCATCTTCACAAAGCAAGAACACATTGGAACATGACTTTTACTCTACTTTAGGTAGAGGTAGAGGTAGAGTTCATGGTTGAGGACAAGGTGGTGTGGCCGACAAGGAAATCAGAATTCTAGACAACAACAGTCCAATGATTCACAGAAGCAATCATACATAGGTGGAAGAGGCCAGGGGATCCAAAGCGACTGACGTGGTTGGCAAAGAAATCATAATGCAAATAGCATAGAGTGCTATTATTGTGGAAAACTAGGGCACATGGCAAAAGTTTTTCATCAAGGCAATGGTATCTTCCACCATACATTCATGATCATGGCTTTGTGGTAATCCTTGAACATTTGCTAAGCTTCTCCTTGAATTTTTTCCTTGAATCTTGGAGTTCTTGAATCCTTCCTTGAGATTTAGGGCTTTCTTCCAAGAAACCCTAATTTCTTGACATTGGCCATTTCAACTTGCCACCATTAGCCTTGTCTAATCATCAACACTAATGATGCCATTACACAAGCTAATGCTTCAAATAGACCAATGATCAAGACATTTGTCTCAATTTTGGGGTAAAATCCATACACCATTGGATGCCACAATGGAACCATTTGATGCTTCTTGTGTCAAGATCTCAAGATACATGGTATCTGGATTCTAGTGCCTCTAACCACATGACCAGTCATGCTGAGTGGTTTAGAGACATGCAGAAAATGGAAAAACCAGGTTATGGTAGAAATAGGTGATGATACTGCACATTGTTAGTATACACTCAATGCCCGCCTCTCAGCATGTATCTCACTTTGATGTATAATGCACATTTGTTAGGCCCCCATTATGAGCAGTAGCCATGGTGCATATGCCTTTAGTGGTGGGAATCTCAGCGTAGACGTCAATGGGTCATTATTGTGACCGTATTCCCTCGGATACCATGTCCATCATTAGTGGGAGATCATTAGTGGGAGGTGGTTAGTGGTCGATGAGCTGCATTCTTGATACGTGGACGGTGACGTGTCTATGCAGTGTAATCGCCCTCATTGTATATGCATCTACGACACCGCACCAACAATACTATATATGGACATGGTTGCTATGAGCTAAGGTATCCAATGCTTATGAGCATCCACACCCTTCTACACTTCATACATACTCCATCCAAAGTCTGTCTAGATCACTATCTAAGCTCTACTTGAGAGCGCACGGGTGGACATCACCACCATCATTTGTACCTCTTTGGTATAATCAGAATTTTAAATTCTCTCCATTATGTATCTATTGCATTGTCTATTGTGCTTTATCTTGCTCTCTCTTTTCCTTTGTGCCATATTCTTATACACATCCCATTACACATGTGGATAAAGTGACATTGTCTATGCAGAATGGCAAAATGAAGTACTTGTGGGGGCAGATATACTTCATGTTCCAAATATTACAAAGAACCTTATTTCTGTTAGATAGATGGTTGAGTAGGGTCTGCAAGTAAGGTTTAATCCTCAAGAATGTTTTGTAGAAGACTTCAAAAATTAGTGTCGCTTGGTTAAAAAGGGTAACATAAATGGCAGAATGTTTACTTTGGATGTGAACATACTTGAAGTAAAGGCAGCCACGTTTGCACATGGAATAGGTGTTATTGCAGATATTGACATATGGCACAAGCGCATTGGTCATGTGAATGTACAACAATTGAAGTCTATGTAGGCCCAAAATATTGTTGCAAGTTTGCCAAAGTTTAAGGTTGATGGTATGCACAAAGTATGTGAAGCATGCTAGCTTGGTAAGCAGACTAAATATGCTTTCCCACATGAAAAGCATGTCAGTGCAAGGCCATTAGATGTTATACATTCATATGTATGGGGACCGACCAAGACTACAACAATTTCAGGTTGTAGATACTATGTTACATTCATTGATGACCACACTAGAAATGTGTGGGTTTACTTCATGAAGGAGAAAAGTGAGGTGTTTACTCACTTTCAAAGATTTAAAACCTTGGTTAGAAGGAAAAAGGCATGCGAATAAAATGCCTAAGATCATATGGTGGGGGAGAATATTTCTCCAATGAGTTAGCGATTTCCTAAGGAAGCAAGGAATCAAGAGACAGTTTACATGCAGGTACACTCTACAACAGAATGGTGTTACACAGAAAGAAAAAATAGGCACATTGCAGAAGTAGCACGTGCCTTGATGGTGGCTGAAAAGAATATGCCACATTATTTTTGGACAGAAGCAGTATAGCAAGTACTGTGTATGTTATGAACAGGACACCCACTACAGTTGTTCATGGTATGACACCTGAACAAAAGTTTACAAGCATAAGACCAGATGTGTCTCACTTGAAAGTGTTTGGGTGTATTGCATATGTGCATGTTTTTAATGAAGTGAGAACAAAGTTAGATCCAAAGGTAGAGAAATGTATCTTTATTGGTTATTCTATGGAGAAAAAAGGTTATAGATGTTATAACCCTACCACTCATGAGATACGAGTAAGCAGAGATGTTGTCTTTGATGAGATGAGTAGCTGGAGAAGTGAAGGCAATAGAATATGCAGATGTAAGAAGTGATAATGCTACACCATATGTAGAGAAGTAATCACAGGTGCTTAGTGGAGTTGGAGAGTCCTCTAACAATGGATCCAATGTTAGCCCATGGTGAGGTAGGTTGAGGATAGATGTAGGTACACATGTATCATGCAAACGGAAGGAAAAGGTAGATCAACCTTTTGTGCTTGATCTATGTGGATGGTGACTCTAGCATCTCTAAGCAGAGCCTTAATGAGGAGCTTGACATTCCATCGATGGTTACTCCTAGTGTAAGGAGAATGAGGGTTGTTTTGAGGACAGCTGGTAGTGATCCAGTTGTACGCATGTCTACAAGGGTTAGTGTAAGGAGAATGAGGGTTGTTTTTGTGAGGATAGCTGGTAGTGATCCAAGTGTACGCATGTCTACAAGGGTTAGGTACCCTATTCATAGGTTGAGATATGATGGATATACAGCTTATATGATTAAAGCAATATAAGAATTGCATGAATGAGGAGATGGTAGCATTGGATATAAATGCAACATGGGAGTTAGTGCCTTTGCCTAAGGAAAATAAGGCAATTAAATGTAAGTGGGTGTATAAAGTCAAGCATAATGCTAATGTTTCAGTGACTAGGTATAAGGCCAAGATTGGTGGCCAAAGTCTATGCATAGACTTATGGCATTGACTATGAAGAGACATTCAGCCTGGTTACAAGAATGGCAACCATGAGAGCTATCATTGCTATGGCTGCAACAAAGGATTGGTCTTTACATCAAATGGATGTAAAGAATGCCTTATTACATGGTGATTTGCAAGAAGAAGTTTACATGATGCAGCCGCCAGGTTATGAGAGTGATGCACACCCAAATTTTGTGCGTACGTTACGCAAAGCCTTGTATGGTTTGAAGTAGGCACCCAAAGCATGGTCAAACAAGATTGGAGAGTATCTTGTTACCATTGGATTTCAAATATCCAATGCAAATTTTTCACTTTGTGTGAAAAAGACAAATAGAGGGATCATGCTATTAGTCATCTATGTGGATGGCTTGATTATCACTAGTGATAGTGACATCGACATAAAGGATGTCACGAGGCTTTTGAAGAAAAAGTTTGAGATGAAGGATTTGGGTGAGTTGCGATATTTTTTGGGCATAGAGGTGGTGGGATCACCTCATGGAATTTTGTTATTGGCAGATGCAATATGGATTAAACATGTTGTCCAAGTATGGTATGATAGGATGTAAGCCTATTTCAGTGCCATTGGAGCAGAACACAAAGCTTTTCGTAAATACAGGTGAGTTTTTGGAGGACCCCACTACATACATGTGCATAGTGGGGGGTAACTTGATCTACATGACCATTTTACTAGGCCAAACTTGAGTTTGTTGTTGGACTTGTGAGTCAGTTTATGTAGGCCCCTAGGAAGCCACACTTGGATGCAGCTAGATGGATTCTCAGGTACATAAAGTCCACAGTTGATTATGTACTTTTCTATGAGGCTGGTATAGAGATAAAGCTACATGAGTATACAGATGCTGATTGGGCTTGTAGTGTTGCACAGATAGGAGATCTACTAGTGGATTACGTTCTCATTTTTTGGGAGTGTTGTTGTGTGTTGGAGCAATAAGAATCAGCCACAACAGCAGCTGCCTTGTCGAGTACAAAGGTAGAGTACAAGGGTGTTGCTATGGCAGCTTGTGAGGTAGCTTGGTTTCAAAAGCTACTTGGTGATATGGGTGAGCCCATGGATAGGGCAGCTGTCATTTATTGTGACAACATGAGTAGCATACAATTGGCCAGTAACCCAGTATACCATACTAGAACGAGGCACATTAAGGTGCATTATCACTTTGTGGGGGAGAAGGTTCTAGCAGAGGTGATGTCGATCTGGTATATGTCAGTACATAGGATCAAGTGGCTAACATCTTCACGAAGGGATTGGGCATAGAGAAGCTCCATAGGTTTGGTGGCTTACTTGGAGTGCAGTGTGTAGAGTTAAGCTCGAGGGGGAGTGCTGAGATACTGAGCTCAACTAGTGCTATGACGAACATTGATGACCCGCCTGCGTGACAGCTTTCGCACTTATGACACTCGCATGGTTGGTGAGATTATGGTCAATATGCGACCATCCACTGGATGGCAAGTTGTGTGATAACCACTTTGGAGTACTAGAGTTATGGCATAGTTATAGCACCAGCTAGCTCATATAATTGGGTTCACACTATAGACCGACCATTTTTTATGTTGTTGTAGGAGAGTACTTTCCCTTTATGTATGTACTCTTATCTTTTAGTTATATGGTTGTAGAGAAGAGAAGAAGAGAGAAGAAAATTCATCCATCCATCTATCTTGTGTCTTGCACTCTCTTGTGTGTGTGTGTGTGTTTTGATTGCAAGGAGCTTAAGCTCTCTTGTGTGTGTGTTTTGATTGCAAGGAGCTTAAGCTCTCTCTCTACCGCACATTATCTTTATAAAGGATATTGATTTTTGTTGGATTTAGAAGAAAGTGCAATTCAATTTCAGTAGAGGATGTTGGTTTCCATTGGATTCAAAAGAAAGTACAACTCAATTTGAGTAGAGGATGTTGGTTTCCATTGGATTCAAAAGAAAGTACAACTCAATTTGAGTAGAGGATGTTGGTTTCCATTGGATTTAGAAGAAAGTCAAATTCAATTTGAACTCAATATTCAAATTGAAGAAAGTACAATTTAATTTGAGTAGAGGATGTTGGTTTCCATTGGGTTCAAAAGAAATTCCAATTCAATTTGAACTTAATATTCAAATGAGCCATGGAAATAGTAAGAAACCCATGGTTAAATGGACCTTGAAGGATGTTCATCAAACTCTTGAGTTGTTTCTAGATGGCACACCAGATAACTCCAAATTTAGATTGAATGGAAACATTATAGGTATAAGGTCAAAAAGCATATTACATTGTATCAAGTGTCTTCCTCCTACTACTTTGGCATTTGAGGCTTAATATATTTTTATTTTTGCCAATGTTTATATAGTAAATTTGTCCCCCATGTCATTTTACTTTTGTTTCAAATTATTGCTATCTTGATGTCAAAAACTTACCAAAATGGGACATTATCCTTTGTCAGATGTCATTTTATTCTTTGATTTCACTCACTGACTTACTCTTAGCTCTTTTTAGCTCTGTAATCTTGAGTGCTAACATTGCTCTGCACCACTCTAGATGCATGACATCGAGCTTATGATGATTTCATTAGTAGAAGGGATTTTGGTTATAGATCTAAAGAGTTATTTCAGATCTTTGCCCAAAAGATTGATATTCTTAGGACTACTAATAAGAATAAATATACTTAATCTAATTCGATAGATTATATGAATTTGCATGTTAGCAAACATACTTACTATAGCTAGATGAGTCTAGCAAGGGCTAGTTTCCTTATGACTTCCTCCTTCACTTGTATAGTAATGAACCTAGCTTCGAGAGAGACATGAAATACTTTATGAAGCATTTTGACTCTAATAGTTATCATTTTATAGATATCAACATCTTAGGGGCATTGAGAATTAAAGATGTGGGAGATAAATTTCTCTCATGGAAGCAACATTCATTTTGTTGCTACAAGATGATGAGGTTGAAGGTGATAGTGGGGAAGCAAAAACAAGGGCTAAAGCACTAGCTACCCCAATAATCTGAGTCCATGCAGCTAATTGAACCTGAGGATACATAAAAGGAGGAAAGACAAGTTGCTCTAGCACTATTGAGTAGTCAAGAAATTCAAGACCAATAAGAAGAGGCTAGGAAGGATTAAAAATGGGGAGATGAGAATGAAGAAGTGGATGAGGAGGATGATGCGGCTAAAGAAGAGCTTCACCTAGGAGAGAAAGTGGAAGATCTGCATCCAATAGTAGTTGCTAGCAAGCCGGGAGTATGTTTACCTCCTCGGCATCGAAGAATTATTTGGGTTAAGGGAAGATGAAGCTCTTGTTGTAGTGGTCAACATCCTTGAAGCCTCACCACCATCGACTTTTAAAGAGAATGTGGGGGAGAGAGAGAGCTTCAAACCCTAGCAAGCAAACACACACACACAAGAGAGAGCAAGACACAAGAGAGAGATGGATAGCTAAATTTTCTTCTATCTTCCTCTTCTCTACTCAACCAACATAACATAAAGATAAGAGTACACACTATATGGGTTAGTACTCAACTACTACAATATACAAGGGTCTGTCCATGATGTGAACCCAACTAAATGAGCTGGCACTATAACTATGCCAGTCTCTAGTAATCCAAACTGGCTGTCACACAGCCTATCATCCCACTGGCCGCATATCACCCATAATCTCACTAACCATGCCACTGGTGTAGATGCGGAAGCTATCACACAGGCAAGTCATTAATGTCCGTCGTAGCACTAGTTGAGCTTGATATCTCAACAACTTTGAGATGAGAGACATAGCAGCATGCTATATGTCAATGAGTTAATGAAAACATTACAACCAAATGAGCCAAGTGGCTTGTTGTTTCAACAAATAAATCACCTTCTATATACAAAGGGTACTGAAAAGCCTTGTCAAGAAAGCTTTATCAAGAAAGAGGATGATAAACTGGTAAGTTGTTTCTTTTAGTTATAGTACTCTCTTCCTTTTTTCTCAATAAATTATAGTATCCTTTTCCTTTTTTCTCAATAAAATCTTTGTTCTTTTGGTTTCTAAATTGCTTTGTTTGTACATAGAGAAAGCTATTAAGATTGATAAATTAATTTCTCAAAAAGGAAGCACCGGAGATGCATTTGAGAGAGATACTTCTTTGGAACACTACGTTTTTTGACTTCTTCCTTCTTAGTCATTGTTGTGATCCATGGAAAAATAACACAGAGGGCTACACAAGAGCTTATGAAGTGCTAGGCTTTGTCACGTGTCTTGGAAACCTATAACAAAGAATGCAAATAAAGTCTGCCTATTATGCAAGGAGACTGCAATCTTTGTATTTGGTGCCTCCTTCCAAAAAACAAATGTTTTGGTTTAGATAGCTAAGGGACTAGCCCAAGGTTTTAGATCTAAAAATTCCTCGAGTATTTTGACATTAAAGGCAAAATTCCTCAACATGAATATATGATATGATGTTTTGGGTATTGAAAGTAGCTTAAATTTATTTCTTGAGAGGATAAGCAGTCAAAGATGAGTTTTTATCACAAATTTTATTTTTGGCTATGTGTAGCTTTTATCCTCAATGTAAATATCTAATATGTTTTTGGTATTGAAAGTATCTTAAATGTATTTCTTGAGATGGTAATAGGCAGACAAAGATAAGTTTTTATTACAAATTATGTTGCCCATTGGAGACCATTTTTTGAAAGAATATAGAATTAAAAATTTTAATTTTTTTCTAGCTAAAAAATAATTTCAATATTTATTTTTGATTTGTACTTGTTTCAAATCATGAATGCTTTATGCACCCTGTAAAGGACCTAGCATTTTTTTATATTATTTTTCATTGTGTCTGACCCAGCTCGAAAGAGAGCGTACACCAAATAAATCTCATTTTTGCAATAGCGAGAGAGGTGTCTATATACAAATAAGTCCTACAGACCTTTTACGGAGCGGTACATGAAAAATAAAATCAAAAAGAAAAATTAAACACCCCTCCAACCAACACGAAGCAACTATGGCCATTCTGACAGCCTGTCAGAATGGCCATGGTCGCTCCGTATGGCCATGGTCGCTCCGTGTTGGTTAGAGGGGTGTTTAAACTTTTTTTAAATTTTGATTTGACATGTGCTTCTCCACAAGGGGTCTATAGGCCTTATTCAAATTTATCTCTCTTACTCCCAAATTGAGTTTGATAAATGTGTTAATAAGATGTTGCTATTGGCAATGACATTGAGCTTATCATAGTTTTATGATCTTATCGTGACATGATTAACACTTAGCACATATGACACAAATTTTCCTTGTAAAATTATTAATTAACTAAGATTAAATCCTTAATTAATTAATGACTTAGTTCAAGGGTTAGATCATTTTACATGTGCAAATACTAAGTTAAATGCTAAATCCTTAAAAAACTAAGTCAAATGTTAATCGTAAAGACTAAGTCAAATCCTAAATCACAAATTAAGGTCTATGGTTATACTCATAATATAACAAGGTATAACCAAAACACAACTAAACTTTTTGATGACCATTTTTTATCAGACGTTGATCTTTAGAAGTTGAGTCTCTAAAAATGCCAAGAACCTCTTTGCTCAATTTGGTCTTCGCTTGTATTAATCTCAAAGGATGGGGAACCCTTTATAAAAATGTGTAGGTTTCAACCAAGTTGAGTCTCTAAGAGGACAAAGAACCTCTCTCTCTCTCTCTCACACACACACACGCACACACATTGTGTTTGACCCAGCACTATATTACACATCACTGTATTAAACACATAAGGCCTATAGAACTCTTATGGAACAACAATTGTCAAAAAAAATTAAAAAGTTAATTACACCTCCAACCTGACCAAGGCCATCTGATAACTATCTGAATGGCCCTGGTCGCTCTCTATTGGTGGAGGGGTGCCTAAACTTTTTAAAAAATTTATTTAACATGTGCTACTCCACAAGGGGGGTCTATTGCCTTATTCAAATGTATCTCTTTTTCTCCCAAATTGAGTTTGATAAATGTGTCAACAAGATGTTTCTTCTCTTTATTTGTAAAATATTACGAAGACAATAATTCCTATAAGAAATGGCATTGAACTTCTTATAGCTTTGTGGTCTGGTGACATGTTTAACACTTAGCACATATGGACATTAGTAGTTTTCCTTGTAGAATTATTAATTAAAAAAATATTAAATCCTTAATCAATTATTGACTCAGCTCAAGGGTTAGATATATTCACATGTGCAAAGACTAAGTCAAATGCTAAATCCTTAAAAAAAACTAAGTCAAATGTTGATCGTAAATACTAAGTCAATCCTCAATCACAAATTAAGGTCTATGATTATACTCATACTGTAACAAGTATAACCAAAACTCAACTAAACATTTTGATGACCACTTTTGAGATCATCATTGGAAGTTGAATCTCTAAGAGTACAAAGAACCTCTTACTTAATATGGTCTCTATAGACTCATACAATCTCAAAGGACAAGGAAACATTTATTAGGACAAGTGCAGGTTTCAACCAAGTTGAGTCTTTAAGAGTGCAAGAACATCTCTCTCTCTCTCTCTCTCTCTCTCTCTCTCTCTCTCTCACACACACACACACACACACACACACATTATGTTTGACCCAGCACTATATTACACACATTAGGCCTATAGACCTCTTCTGAAGTAGCACATGTCAATTAAACTTTTAAAAAATTTTAAAGACCTCTCTAACCAACATGGAGTGGCTAGGGCCAGCTATCGTTGGAGGAGTGTTTTAATTTCTTCTTTTTGACTTGTGCCTCCACAAGAGGTCTATAGGCCTTATGTGTGTGTTCTAGGACAAATCTTGGAAGAGTTGGGAAAGAGGTATTGTGACTCTTCCACCTCACTCCATTGTCTATTTGATGTGGATTCCACAGTTGCTATGAAGAATAATGATGTGGTTGTTAGGTTTAAGTTAGAAATGGCATCACATAAGAAAATCCAACTAGGGATGGGAACGATATTTTCTCTATGCTTTCTATTGGAGTCTCCCCATTAAGCCTACAAGTCTACATGCATCTCTCTCTCTCTCTCTCTCTCTCTCTCTCTCTCTCTCTCTCTCTCTCTCTCTCTCTCTCTCTCTCTCTCTCTCTCTCTCTCTCTCTCTATAAGTCTACATGTATCTAAAAATTTATACCATGTTTCTCATAAATGCATATGACACAAAGGGAGGATAAACTATACGAAGACCTATTGGTTCACAAAAAATATCTCAAAAAAAGAAGAAATAAATATTTTTTAACTCAACCAAATCTAAAGACTAGTTTATTTTATTATTTTTAAAGCTATTTTTTGTTATCTTTGAGGCATGTACAAGGTCTATAGAGTCACCTATGTCAAACCATACCAAAAAAAAGTGTAAACACACGTCCAACCACAACACAACCTAACTAGAGACAATCCAGCAAAGCTACTAGATTGGCACCGTGTGGGTAGATATTGGATTGGCTCTGATCACACCACAACATGACTTGAGTAGAGACAATCCAGCATAGCTACCAAATTGGCTTTGGTTGCACCGTGTGGGTGGCTATCGAATTGGCTCTGATCACATTGTGTGTTGGTTGGGGATGTGTTTACACGTTTTTTTGTATGGTTTGACGTGGGTGACTCTACAAACCCTGCAATTGTTTTTATTTCAAGAAAAATAATAGAAAATAATAAATTATTCCTTACCCCACTGGTGCAAGAGCTTGGTCATGCTAGGTAGACTAGGGACATGCTAGCTTAAGTTGATGGTCCCCCTTAAAGGGTGCGACCTTAGATTATACTTCATATCAAATCAAACGTATACAAATATATATTTTTGAAGAGACCAAATTGATTGTAATAATTCCATTAAAATCAAAGGATTACAAAGCAAATAAAGGATTACAAACCAAATAAATGATGAAGTGACAAAAAAAACTTCTCTATTTGACCTCTATCCTAAGCTACGATCGCCCATAAATTCTCTTGTCCATCTCCATTTGTTTGTCTTTTATTATTACCCTATCGACATGTATGGCACATAGGTTAGTGTCTTCTAAAAGACCAGTAATCTACTCTGTAGTATGGCACATAGGTTAGTGTCTTCTAAAAGACCAGTAATCTGCTGTGTAGCTTCTTGCATGTCCTCTAGTAAACCTAGGTGAACCTTATCCCAAGACTATAGTCTTGAGCTATTTCATGAAACATACATTGAAAGGTGTTCTTTGAAATACTTGATGATAGGTTTATTGCATTCCTAAGTGCTTTGACACTAAGCTTGGTCCTTCACTTCTTAAATGTTGGGGGGTGGTGGCTTCACTTTAAGTGATCGTTGGCTTCTTAGTGAAGCTCTCCTTTCCCCAAGGCCTAGATGGCCCAGCTTCTTCTTCTTATGCTCTTTGTTGTGGAGGATTCGCAAGCTTCTTCATACCTTTTTGAGAGACTTTATTGGGCAATGGTGGAGGTGGTGGAGGCCTCTCTTGTTCTACTAGTTGCTTTTGTTTCTTCTATAGTGTAGACTTCCTTTGATGCTTATAAGACTTCAATCTCTCTCTGTGGAGGTGGTTCTTTCCTTTATGCTCCACTCGCTCATTGTTCCTTTCTTAGGGACCCCCTTATGGTCTGTTTTGGAGGCTCCTGTACTCCTTGGCCTTGCACCAGTTGTTGTTGTTGATGAGAAGGCTCTTTGTCCAACCATTAGAAGTAGTTTTTTGTTTTTCTTTAGCTACTTTTGTAGTTGCTCTTCTGGGGGCTCTTGTGATTGCTTTGTCGCTCCCTTGCCTTAGGGGGGACCAAACAATCCTCCTCTTTCTTGTGGCTCTTGTCGAGAAATATATTTCAAGCATCCTAATTACTAAAATATCTTGTACTGAATTGCGCGCGCGCACACACACACACATCATAGAAACACAAAATTCAAAAATCAATCATCATGGTGAAGTAGTTTGAGGGTTTTTCTCAAAAAAAAATATTATTTGGAATAAATTTTTTAATTTTGCTAACTATTTTTTATAAATTCACACAAAATGAATGCAAAATTAAACAAGCTAATTCTTGGACTAGGCAATAATTGACTCAAAAAAAAAATTTATAAATTTAATTAAGTTCAAAGAGCACTATAGGAATACACTTATTTAAGTTCAAAGAACTCCAACAATATGCTTAATTAATTAAGTTCAAGGGTATTCCAAGATAATAATTTTAAATAGCACTCTAATAATATGCTTAATTAAATTTACTTTGTAAATATAATAAAGCTCAAAGAGCACTCCAAAAATATGCTTACCAATTTTAAAATATTTAAAATTATCAAATAATATAAATAAACTTTAAATTATGTGGCAATTGGACGAGGGATGATCGAATCACTTACCTTTTGTGCACTTAAGAGTTAGTAAAAGGTGCCAAAAGTGAATGAGCTGTGAAGTTCTCTAGTCCTTAGTCTTTTTCTCAAACTTGGGGGAAAAAAAATCACTTCCATGTGAGTCCTTGGAGTTTCTTTTGTTCAAGAGGAGAGGACCTTTACTCAATAGACTACATGGAAAAAAAAAAGAAATAGGTTGGATGTGCACCTTGATTACTATCTTTGAATGTATGATCAATTTGAATATGATCTTGGAACATAAGCAAAATCTTCATGTCTATCCAAAATGTCAAGTGACTTGAAAGTTAAAAGCACTTTAGCCTTGAGTGCACATGTTCAAAGCCCACGGTGCATATGCATAGAAATCAATCTCACAACTTAGAGAGTGTTGTCTATGCTAATGGTGCCAAAGACAAAATGTAATCACAATTGATTACATTTCACGTGCATGGATTTACTTTTACAATGTAAATTTGTAGAGCAAAACCTCAAAAGCTTCTATGAAAATCAAGTGGAATAGAGCATTGTTTTTTAATTCGACTAAATCTGAAAGAAAGAGGTGAAATACTTTTTTGGTAATTTTGGTTGTTTCCAATGCTTGTGTGATTGCCCAAAAAGTGATCAATAGGGGTTCCTTGGAAGTGGATTTTCAAAGGGAACATTTTTATATTCTATAGAAAATTTTAGAAATGAGAATTAAAGATGAGAGAGGTATGGGAGAAGGAGCCTAAAAAGGGGGGAGGGTAGCAACCTTTGGCTACATATTCAGGGATGGGGTCATTTCAAAGCAAAAAAAAAAAAACACTGGGAGAGAAATGGATAGAAAAAGACTTGAAGTGTATGATCTTGGTAGGGAGAGATCTCTTGAGACTCTTTTCACTTTTCAATGGGTTTTATGCTTCTAAGTCAAGTATACAACATGACTTTCATATGCAAAAACATTAGTATACAAGGTACACTAAAATATATTTAAAAATATGGTATAGTAAAATGTATGCAAAGACATTATTTTACAATGGTATAAGAAAATGTCTATAACAAATATTCCAAGTCCAATGTATAATTGTAGTATGCAAAACATCATTATACTATGATACACCAAAATGTATGAAAAACGTGCTAAAATATGAAGGCTGCAATGAGATTCAAAGCCCATTTTCACCTTGAGAAGAAGAAAATGGGGTTTCAAATACATTTTGTTAAGTATTGAGTTTCACTTGAAGGGTAAGGTACCTTGTAGGTCTTGATTTTGAAGTACAAGTTTGGGTTTTAATGTCACCCTTATGGTAGACTATTTTAGTGCGCAATAGTTTACGCACTTCAAACAATAGCTTTTCATTATGTGCATGTGCACTTTTGTTGGCCACACCAAGAAGTTGCAAGTTCTCATCAATTTGCAAAATGCTATCAGTACAACAAAGAAATTAAATTCTTGGACCATCATTTACAACAAAGCACAAAATACTATCAATACAACCAAAGACATTAAATTCTTGGACCATCATTTACAACAAAGCACATGCAATACTAAATAGGGCATCAAGAATACTATCAATACAAAAAAGACGATTAGTTCCATGCCCATCATTTACAACAAAGCACATGCAGTATTAAATGGGACATTAAAAACACACATAACCTTACATATTTAAACAAAATCATCCAATCATAAACTACCTTCGACTGACGATATTAACGTATTTTTCATTCTAAACCAACTAAAGTTTTTGCTTGCCTTGAAATTAATGGATGATATCTTAAGATTATTGATTGTAAAGCCTAGTGATTTGTAGGTTTTAAAAGGAATAACCTACTAAGGTAGAGATCTCTCATTTTTTTAACTCCTCGAGAAACAATGTTTTTGCTAACAGTTCTAGCAGACTGCCTCTTCAAAACTTATCCAAAAGTGCAAATGGTATGTCTATTGCATGCAATCTTCATATTAAGAGAAATATGGAAGGCTTCATATCACAATGGTTCTTATCATATCTTTATATTAAGAGAAATATGGAAGGCTTCATATCACAATGGTTCTTATCATATCTTACCTCGACCCACAATCATAACGCTTCTTTTATCTAGCTCTTTGTGTGATTTCCACACCTTACACCATAGTTATCAGACAATGCTGCAAGTGTATGCTCCCCCCCAAGCATGCCATATTCACTCTTTGAATGGTAAACCAATGAGGCTACAAAGTGAGGAATGGCATACTCACATTTTGAATGGTAAACCAATCTAAAAAGAGCATGAAGTTAATTACTTACAACACACAAAAAGACTAGGCTACCTTTGCAACCAGCCCACAAATGCTGACACCAAATAAACAACCTTCACTGATTATTCTGACTTAAAAGAACTAGACAAGTTACATTGCAACTTGCATGCCCAAGACTCGTTCGCTTTAACTTATTGATTTACTCAACATCATCTTGTAATGACATAATTTTGAGCTGATTTGTACATGGAGGCATGTGGACATCTTGCGAGAGAGAGAGATGCTATACATTGTACAATGCTTAATTCAGACTGCCTCGACTCCGAATTTTGCAGCGTATGACTTGAAGGTGGTGGGTGCATAATTCGGTGGATGATCACCATCAATGAGAATTGGAGCAGGAGATACCACTGCAGAGGCAGAGGGGTTGTGGAAACAAACAACCGAAATCCGCGGTTTCGAGCTGTCCAACACAACTCTATGAGGTCCACTCTTGTACAGCCCATTGCTGAGAATCTGTCAAGCCAAACACAAAATTCCTTTTTTTTTTTTTGACAAGCACTTTGAAAACCCCTCAAATAGGCAAGCCTTGTAGCTTTCAATAAGCTCTAGTGATCTTACTAGCATAGCTTCCTTTTGACTTCAAGCACCCAAATTCATCATTAGCAAGCCTCAAACCTTTCATGAAAAATGGGTCTTACCTCTACTTGATCTGCCACATTGACCACAATTGCACCAGGAAGGGGCTCAACTGAATGCCATTTCCCATCCTTGCGAACTTGCAACCCGACAACATCCTCGGATGCTTGCCACACGCATGTAATAACACCCACATCAGTATGCTCACCAGCACCCACTGCCAAGTCTGGTTGGGGGCAGGGAGGGTAGTGAGCGATGAGAATTTTCTGGTGCAACACATCAATTGCATTTTCAATATAGGAGGGAGGGAGCTGCAAATTCTCCGAAAACACGGCCAGAAGAAGCCTTGATAAGCTCAGAATCTCTGCACTGACCACTTCGATGTCATCCCTGCATGAATATCAAACACTGAAATTGCAGGCATACTCTAATGCATGCTTCTACAGAATTACACACTAACATAGCATAGCCGCTACATACAAGTTTTAAATGCATGAAGGACAATGGATTGGAAAACCCAAAACCAAGAAATCACAGGCTGGATTATGGGGTGGAATGCTTCGACCAATACATTCGTGACCCATGAGGCCAAAATTGAATGCTTCAACAGTAAAAGAACACCATAATTGAAAACAAGGGCCATTGTATCCTTAAATACCATTGATTGCAGTCGGCGGGCCCTTGCCCAAGTGACTGTCACACCACACTGTTCTGAAGGGGCGCGAGTTCAAACCCTGACACATGATATGTACCACTCAAATAAAAGACAGAGACTGGAGAACCCAGGTGGCTAAAATCAAAGAAAGTATAGGCTGCAATGTGCATGCTGCCATTGAATGCATGAAGCAGTATAGACTAGAGAATCCATCTGGAAAAAACCATAGAAAACACCCATAGATTCGGGGAATGCATGTGGAGAATCATATAAAAGACCATAGATTTGGAGAAAACCATAAAGCACCATAGAAAGCATGTGGCATGCTTCAACTGCATGTAAAATCTAGAAAGCATGTGCATATAACCCATGGATTTGGAGAAAAAAAACCAGAGGAAGAACATATGGTGAGGGTATGGAGGGGGGACTCATACCTGAGCATGGGCGGCCATTTGCTGTAGTTGCGATTAGAGAGAGGGTTCGTGAGCAGGAGGAGGTAGTCTTTCCACTCAGCCGTCCCAATTTGGGGGTTCACAAATGCAGTTCCGAAGCCCTGCCCATCATCGCCCTGGACAAGGCCAAGCTCGCATTTCACACCTGTAGGCAGGGCCAGAAACTCCTTCACGTGGGCGCGCAAGGAGTGCAGGGCTTGCAGGGAGACCCCGTGGTTGAGCACATGGAAGAAACCCCAGTCGCAGCAGGCCCTGTGGATTTGGTCCAGCGCCCGTTGGCGCCCTCCTGCGGCGTCGCCCAATTGGGCAAGATCAATCGACGGGATCTGGATTTGCTGCGCCACCGCCGATGCGCGGTACTGGGCGGGTAGTATGAAACGCGCTGGCAGCGCGGAAATACCTTGGCTTATCATGAGCTCTACCGGCTTGCTTTCTGAATCTGCCCCTCCTCTCGCCATAGCTTTCCTGTGTATAGCCGCTATGTTCCTGTAAGAATCGGAGCATAAGGAATTACGTGTGTGTTTCTCTAAAAAGTGTGTGACAGGAGCATAAGGAATTATGTGTGTGACATGTATGATGTCACACATCTCTCCTCTTTTCTATATTAACTTCTCTTCTTCTCCCTCTATCTCATCTCTTCTCTTCTCTATATTATCTTAAGGACAAAGGTACCACGTGGCAAGAATTTGGAGGTTCGGGAAGGGGAGAAGGAGATTTGAGGAGGTTTGGGTAGAATTTGATTTTGGAAGCCTCAAAAGATGTGCGAAACACGGTTCCCAACTATAGTTTCACAAAGCTGCCATGTGTCAAGAATTTAAAGGTTTGGGAAGGGGAGGAGGAGGTTTGAGGAGGTATAATTAAGCCTAGCTCGCCCTTATAAAGAGTTTGATTAAAGGTATAATTAAGCCTTAGTCTTTCACAACATACAAGTCTTTCTTATACTACTCTCAAGACTCTCAGGCCACACGCTATAGCTAAATGCAAGCTTGGATTCCAAAACGTTAATTGCTGGTTTTTAGTTATAAAAAAACTTATAATTTTTAAAATATTGTATGTATATGTATATACATACAAGATTTTTTATTTCTTTTATTTATTTATTTATTTTACTATTACTAGGCTTGCTTTCTGAATCTGCCCCTCCTCTCGCCATAGCTACTGGTATAGAGTGTATGAAAAGGAAAATTTCCAAGGACATGAATAGGTGTGTCTCTATGAGTCTTTATGACAATAATAATTGGTCTATATATTGTTAGGTATACCTACCTCTAGACTCACATCTCTAGGCTCACGTTTCCCATTCAGAAAACGTTGGACATCTTTTGGACCCTTTGCTAATGACCTTCATTAGCAATGGACCAATAGGAGAAGAGAGGAGTGTGCACATTTGGTCTCCTCCAAATGTAAAGAGCAACTAGGCTTCTCTCCCTCATTACTACATTTGTGGGGTTCAAAAAGTAGGGAGTGGCCTTCGTAAATTAGGGAGGTGGAGTGCAAATGTAGGAGGGTGCCATAAAGAAGGAGGTAGCTTCTAAAAAGTAGAGGGCTCCACTAATTTCAGCCCCATCAATCTCATGGGTCAAAAAACCCTAAAACATTTAAAAAAAATCAAAAGTGCATTTTTTCCTCTCAAAACCAAACCCAAACCATATTATATCAAAAAACTTATTTTTTCACCTCAGATTTCTCTCCCTACACATGATTCTTCTCTCCAACATCATCGTCTTCACCCCAAACCTCAAATCTCCATAGCTCATTCTCTCTCTGCTGTGCAACCTTCTCTCTCTCTCTCTCTCTCTCTCTCTCTCTCTCTCTCTCTCTCTCTCTCTCTCTCTCTCTACTGTGCTGGGATTTGCAGCCTTCTCTATCTCTATCACGCGCGCGTGCACACATTCGAATCTCCTCACACCCACATCTATCTCCCTCCCCCCAACAACCTCTAATTTGTATTGTGCAACCTTCTTTCTCTCTCTCTCCCCCCCCTAAAACCTTTCGAGTAGAACACACTATGGAGGGTAGTGCATCTTTGTCGAGGAGAAGGCCAAGGGACGAGGTTGGGGCTCTGCTCATGCACGATACCAGAGATGAACATGGTGCTTGGGTTGAAAAACAATTTCAAAAGGGAGATTGGGTGTATTTGTTGCAGCCCAGTGCCACTAGACCGCATCGAGTTCAGTGTCAAGATGTGGTTGAGCACCATTGGAAGGGGCATCTACTAGGATTCAAGGAAACAAGGCATGATGGATTGGTGGCCCTAGTGCACTCGGCATCGAAAATTTCTTTAAGCCCACATCGTCATAGTCCTTGTTTCCCTTGCAATTATATGCTTTCACTTTAGTACGTTAGTGTACATGATATTTGAACTGTTCTTTTGAACTTTATTGGACAGTTTTCTCATTTTCAGATATTTTCCCTTCCAACATCATTGAGGAGTAGCCCATAAGAAGCCTAACAAGAACATTCTATGACGTACACATGCACATTGGGGATGGTGTATTCTCTGACAATGCCCATTCTAACCTTGCTAGTCGAAAGATTTTCTTCTACACCCACAAATATGTAGTCCCAACACAGGTCAACGGGTTTGGTAAGCTTGAAGAAGTCCCCTCTCCTTCCCTCTCTAGTGCTGAATGGCTAATGCCTGATGTTTGGATTATTGTTTCTCTTAAAGCAAAGATGGCCAATGATATACATTCTTCTTTGAAGTACACAAAGGCCTCAAGATCGGTTGGTCTTAGTTGGGCATACCATGTGCATGTGTTTGCCCACATGTTTGGGGCCATTACTTGCACACGAACACCAACAATGTACAAGTGCAAGGTGATAGGCTCTGAAGAGATTGTCAATTTTCTTGGCCAAGGGTGGGACATTGTGGAGAGGGAGTACAAAGGAGAGAATTTCATGTGCAATGTAGTGCATTCCAATGTCTCCTTTCGATTCTTGCGAGCTCGTACCACTTTGTGTACTCATTTCTGTTACGAGCGGTGGATGAGGAAGAAGGGTGCATGGATACCCTTACAAGCTCAAGAGGTTGTAGAGCCTATATATCTCTATAGGCCTACCTAATGTGGGGGTATAGATTATCCAAGCAAGTAAGCATTAGAGCCTATATATCTCTATAGGCCTACCTAATGTGGGGGTATAGATTATCCAAGCAAGTAAGCATTAGAGCCTTTTGAACATCTGTGATCACCTATGCATTTTGGGATTTGAGGGAATCAATAATACTTGCTTCAATGTGTAGGGTAGTGACATTTAAACCTTTGTATTTGCTCACCCCTTTCTGGAGTCACTTACTATGTTTGGTGTTTGGATAGATTGGAAGGAGGATGGAAGCAAACACCAAGGTGTCCTTGGATTGGGGGACAAATGATGTCACCTTCGTTCAAAGAATCTAAGCTATGAGTGTCCACTGGAGCAGTTTTGTAATATCCATCCACCGGAGTTTTGTATTAAAAAATATTTTCTGAGATACTTTGGTGTTTAAAATATGTTATCTGGTTGAAGAGGTGGTTTCATCTTTTTAAAAATGAACATTTTTTTCTTTTTTTTGGTCCAGTGTGAAATGGCCGCTATCTTGTATAAATAGTACTTTGAAGGCCTTATGTGTCATTTTTCACTCATTCTTAAGAGCACAAGACACCTCCACACTCGAGCTTCAGAGCACATGGCTGCCTATGAACGCTTCATGGACTTCCTTCGTGAGAGCAAGTTTCCAGAGACCACACACTTGCATGTAATGTCCACTCGTTCATGAGATCGATTGGATCTCCACACTCTGCCTCCATGAAGAATTATTTGTTGACATATTATCTTACATGGACACCCACATCAAGCTGCACTCTGTCTCTTTGGCCACCGATGATAGATTATGGGTGCCCTCCAACCTCCTAGAGTACATCAACCACAACGAAAGGCCCTTCCCCAAAAGCAGCTCAGAAGATTTGAAGCAACGGCAATGAAATATGGACACTTCCTAGAGCTTGACAAGAAGCAAGTATGCAAACTCAACAAAGGTGCCATTGGCCATCACTTCCTATCATGGATGGTCTACTTTGTTTTCTTACTTTCAAAAGGAGAGGAGGAAGAGGAGGTCGAAATGCTGCAACACGACAAGGAAAAGCCTCAAAGTGCAGCACACACAAGTGTAAGTGAAAGCCTCATCATCGCAAAACAATTTCCACGAGGTGCGCTAGGGCTCGCGGAAAATCCGTGCCGCTTTGAGGCCAGTGGAAGTGGCACAACAATTTAAGATGAAGATGACTCTGCCCCCTTCCTAAGATAGAGATTCACTCTCTATGTCTGGTTGTGGTAGGGGGGAGCTTTTCATTTTTTTGCATAACATTGAAAAGTCATGTGGCCTCTGCATGGATGAGTGCTTGAGCATGCTTAAGGTGAAGGCGGAGTTCCCATTGGAGGTGTAAGATTCCTCGCTCCAGATTTTGAGGTGTACAGATACCCTTCTGATCTTGTAATTACTTCCCTCTTTGAAATAAAAGAAATATTCTGTTATACCCTGTTTTGACCTAGAGAGAGAAAATGTCTAGAGAGAGGTAATCCAAAATTGAGATATTTTTGGATATAAAAATCCTCCTAGTGTCTAAAATGGTTTCCCTTGAAACAGAAATTCAAAAAGAACTTTCCAATGTGCATTTGGAATTAACTGAAAAATAAGTATAAAGGACCTTAGCCTTTAAAGGGTCCAGATTTTCAAAAAATTTTGGATTATGGTCCAATTAAGGTTCCTATGGACCAATAAGATTAATCCAAGTATGGGGAGGAGATAAATCCAATTTATAAAAGAAAAACTCCCAAAATCAGTAAATGCTAACATAAGATGAAGAGTTGACTAAGGACAAGGTTTATTAGTAAAAAACTATGAGTATTACTAAAATAAAATAAAATATTTTGGGTATAATGATTCAATTTTGACACCTTGGTAAGGAGAAGGGGCTCTTCAAGGAGGTGCCTATTTCACATGTGTGTTGGAGTTTTAAACTAAAAAATATTGTGATATTTTTATCGCTCCTCTCTCCTAGATCAAACCAAATCAAAAGGGAGCCAAACTAGGTCCACATCTTGTCCAAATTCAGCCAAACTAAACCTAGAAAATTCTAGAAACTAGTTGGACTTGGTTAGAGGCCTCCCTCACCTATAAATAGATCCTTAGCCCTTTGTAAAAAAAATATGAGAACTATACCATGCCAGTATTATACTGAAATAATGATATTTTCTATTATCCTCTACAAATTGAAGAGATTGGAGCTTCTCTCTCTCTTCAATCTTCCTTGGAGACTTCATCAACATACCAAATCAATTGATTGGTTGGGGGCCTCTACTTTGATCAAAAAATCAAGCAATCTAGGAGGTAAATTGTGGTTTATGGTCTTTTTTCTATAATCTCCAAATGTTTCTCTCTTCTCAACCCCTCTCAAGCTTGAGAGGCATTCAATTGAATGGCTTTTTAATACAATTGAAGTTCTTTAATGAATTGTGGTGATAAAACACATAAATTTCTATTTATGCTTAAATTAAATATTTTTTTAAGCATGTCTCTCTCTCCCCCAAAGAATGGTCATTCCTATGACCTATTCTATATTCAAATGAAGCTTCTCATGAAGCAATTCTCTAATCTAAAAGTAATTTCTATGCTTGTCAAATTAGAGGCCAAATAAGTGGCTTTTTAATGCTTTTATGCTATTTAATTTATGAAAAAATTAAGAATCAAGTCCCTAATTGGATATTGATCCAATTAATGGTTATTCTAATCATAGGGATATTACTAAACTTTATGCTTTCAAATTATTGAGAATTATCAGTAATAGCAGCAAAGCTATGGTAAAATTTGTGAAAAATTAACACATAAATCATTTTCATTCATAATATGAAAAGAGGACTTTCTACCATATTCTAGGATTAATCATCCTAAATTAACTGATTGATTCTCATTATAATCATGAAAATTTTGATTTTTATGTTTATACATAAATAGTTAATTAGAAAAAAGAGGAATTTCTAGTAATCCCATTTTATGTTAAACGAGTAATCCCCACCATGATAATGGAAATCCATGTATTCCAATGAAGTAAGAGAAAACCTGGGATGCCAAAATAATGTATATTTTATTTAAAAATTAAATAAGGATTCTAGTTAAATTTATCTTTTTGTATAGATAAGTTTAAATGATGAAAGAGGAATTCCCACCATATTGGAATTCAAATATTTAAATGAGAAAAGTGTAATTTTTAGCATATTGAAATTAATGGGTATTTTATTTAAATTCAAAGATGAATTTTAGATAAATTTATTTTATCTATGAGAAATATTTAAATGGTAAAAGAGGAATTCCTATGACATTTGGAATTCCATCATTGACATGGGAAAAGAGAAATTCCTAGTATATTGGGATGAATGGTTATTTAAATTAAATTCAAAGATAAAATTTAGGTAAATTTATTTTATCTATGAGAAATATTTAAATGTTAAAAGAGGAATTCCTATGACATTTGGAATTCCATCATTTAGATGGGAAAAGAGAAATTCCTAGCATATTAAATTAATGGGTATTTTATTTTAGATGAAATTACTTTATAAAAAATATTTGATGATAAAAGAGGAATACCCACCATGACATTGGAATGCAATTAATTAAATGCAAAAAGAGGAATTCTCATGGTAATTGAGATCCAAGAAATTAAATGAGAAGAAGAGGAATTTTAATTCAATTTATGATTATTTATCAAAAGTGAAAATATAGGTAGAATTGATTTCTATAAATCCCATGAATTCTTTTATTCAAAAGAGGAATATTTAATATAATTCAATTGAGAAATTGAGAATGAATATGGAAATAGTCATCGAGAAAAAGAACCTTTAATTAGGCCAAGGTATTGGCAAAAATTTAAAAAAAGTCCCATTATCGGAATCAACCTAGAAAAAGCTATTAAATGGGAATGGCATGTGAATGGATGAGATAAGGTGAAAATAGGATGTGATAAGATGTGTATGGGATGTGATAGGATATGATACGATGTAAATGGGATGCAATAGAATGAAAATGGATGTGATAAGATGTGTATGGGATGTGATAGAATGTGAATGGATGTGATGTGAGGTGTATGGGATGTGATAAGATATAAACGGGATGCGATAGAATAAAAATGGATGTGATAAGATGTGTATGGGATGTGATAGAATGAAAATGGATGTGATAAGATGTGTATGGGATGTGATAGAATGTGAATAGATGTGATAAGAGGTGTATGGGATGTGATAGGATGTGATAAGATGAAAATAGGATGTGATGTAATGAAAATGGATATGGATGTGTATGTGGAAGAATGGATGTGGACGTGTATGCGAAAGAATGGTTGTGGATATGGATGTGTATGTGGAAGAATGGATGCAGATGTGTATGTGGAACAATGGATGCGGTTGTGTATGTGGAAGAATGGATGCGGATGTGTATGTGGAAGAATGGATGTAGATGTGTATGTGGAAGAATGGATGTGTATGTGAAAGGATGTGATGTCGATGTGAGTCAATGAATAAGATGTGATGTGATGTGAATCGTGATAAGAATGAATGAGATGAGATGTGAAATGAATGAGATGAGATGTGATGTAAATTGAGATAGATGTGAAATGAATGAGGTGTGATGGGATGTGAATGTGGAATGATGCGAGTGGATGAGATGTGATGAGAATAAATGAGGAAAGATGTGATGAGATGAAAAATGATGGGATTGGATGAGAATGGGTATACATATGTATTGGATATGGATTAAGTAATGTGGACGGATGTGGAACAATGTGAAAGACGAGAGTTCATTATAGGAACTGTATTTATGACCTGTTTTTAAATGACTGTTTTATGTCAAAAATGCTAGGAAAGCATTTTGACTGTCTTCTGAATGAGGTCGTGGAGACCTAGCTGCTAATAAAGTTGCAACAGCTGACGGAGAGTCAACGGAGGACGTCTCGCGTAGCAAGGTCGTTGACCGAGGTCTTGACCAGCCTCGGTTCGATTCAAATGGTGAGCTTCCAGCGGTAAGGTGGATGAGGGACCAAGGAAGCGGCCTATGAGTGAAGCGCTAGGTGACCTGCGAAGGATCCTAGAGGGTGCTGACCATACGGTGCTCGGGCGCTGGGTCGCCAAAGATACCCGCACGTGTGTCGTGGAAGATATTGAACAAGGAGTAAGAGTTGTTTTCTGAAACCGGGCATGGATCTGGTTGATTGACCTTGCTGGTCCTCAACGGATGAGTCCATGGCTCTTTTATATGGACCTGTTGGTTGATCTTGCTGATCTTCAACGGAGATTCCATCTTGATTTTTATAAGTGAATATATTGCCGGTTATATGAGCTAGGAACTATCAAAAAGGCCCCTAAGTGGACAGGTGGTGAGCGTTCTGGTTGCCAATGATGCCACAAATACACCGATGAAGGAATGATTGGAAATAAGAATTCAGTCGGAGATTTTGAGGATTATGATCAGTGACACTATGGTTTCATTAAATGATTGTTTTAAAGATAGCCGAATCTCTTATAAAGGCAATTTCATATTGGATGTGTAAGTGGTGTAACGGGCATTAAATTTGCATGAATATCCAGCTAGGGGGCCTGGGAACTCTTTTCCCTGGTAGCGGGGACAAAACCTAACCAAATTCCTAATTGGATCCCATCACTACAGTGGTTGGGCGGTTCGCTAACCCATGGGACTAGATGGGGTTAGGCTGGACTGATGGATCTGTAAAATAAGACTCAATTTTGTTATAGTACGATAGATGAAGTAAACTCGGATAGTAATTGTTATATGGAAAAAGAATCAACGACTGTGCCTCTCGATGGGAAAAAAAGCATTGGTTTCTATGATCCAAGTGCAAGTTTTTTCCTTGATCTTACCAAGTGACTCACAGGTTCGGTCAGATCAGTTTGGTCAGTAATGACCCTGACTACGTTAGAGTACAAATATCCTGGAGGAATCGCCCGTGCTTTCTGGTAGGGGGAAGTTTTTTTGAGTTCGGTTTTGGAAGAACCGAGGGATTAATCTCTTGTCCAGATATCTGTGGGCGAGGCCCCGAGTGAGGGATCTTGCCCCGTGCAAGAAGTGCTACTTCCGCTGCTAGCACCCCCGAATCGGTTGCGCGGAGGAGGGGAGGGGAGCAGGGATCTTTCAGCTGGTATCAAAGCGAATTAACTAAAGTGAATCAACTAAGAAGCCAAAAATGTCAAAATTTTATGAAATATCAGTAAAAGGTTGGAAGTATGTGATGAAATTCATACAAATTGATATTCAGACTGAAATTCAAAAATTGGTAATTGGGTCTTCAGATGGAAGTACCGCAATTATATGGACTCCCTGACTTGCTTGAGGCCTAGACATGATGGTATTTACCTTGTAATTCCAAAGACCGTGATGACTACCTGTATATACCGAGGGTATAACTGTAGCTCTTTACTGGCAGTATATACAAGTAAATCTAAGACTTGAAATTATAAGCATAAATGCTATCCAGATGATGAATTTGAATGTGGTTGATATGATTTTAAAAACTCTGGTTTGGAACTGATGAGCTGATTTGGATATTCTGATTGAAAAAAAAAAAGATGATTCCTGAATTTCGGGTTGAAAAGCGACCAGTTGGTCAAAGCCACAATGAGGATCAATGGGATGAGTCCCTGTGATGATGTTCGTAACTGGAATGACGATAATGACTTCAGCAAATCACTACGAGATTAGTGGATTATGCTGACAGATTGCTACTGTTAACACGACCTAGTGGATCCAATTAAGGGATGACAAATTAAAAACCTGCATAACTGAAACTTCCATGGAGGAATGTTTAGATGGAATTTTCGGTCTAATGGACCATTATTGTGTTAAGAATATGAATGATATGTTCTGAATGAATTGTTATCTGATAATGAGTTCTATATAAGGGATCTTTATCCCATGATTCTATGGAGATCTGACCAATCTAAAGAACCCCAGAATCAGTTGGATCTAAAGTCGGATTTGAATTGTAAATAACAAGACTTAACAAGAATTTTCGTATTGATGGGATCATGGATCGAGGTTGTCGTGGTAGGAATGATAACTCCCAACTCGATGAGGACGAGCTCAACTTGGATTTTCATAAAACTCTTCATAGATCGTAGCGTGGACCTTTCAAGGGTAAAGGGGAAAACTTGGGCGAGACTGTGGAGAAGTGGATCGAAGCAATGGAAGAGTACTTTGATATCACCGGGTACAATAAGAAAAAAAAATGGCTCTTGCAAGGCTGAAGATAGTAGAAAGAGCCAGAGTAGCATGGAGAAACCACTACGAGACAAACCGTGTGGATTGAAACACTCAGACATGGAATGATCTTAAAATTTACCTAAGGAAGAGATTCTCTCCTCCCGGCTTTTTGGAAACAAAGATGAACGAATTCTTAGAGTTAACCCAGGGGAGCAGAACTATTGAAGTTCATATATATTACTAAACTTTATGCTTTCAAATTATTGAGAATTATCAATAATAGCAGCAAAGCTATGGTAAAATTTTTGGAAAATTAACACGTAAATCATTTTCATTCATAATATGAAGAGGACTTCCTACCATATTCTAGGATTAATCATCCTAGATTAACTGAATGATTCTCATTATAATCATGGAAAAATTAATTTTTATGTTTATACATAAATAGTTAATTAGAAAAAAGAGGAATTTCTAGTAATCCCATTTTATGTTAAACGGGTAATCCCCACCATGATAATGGAAATCCATGTATTCCAATGAAGTAATAGAAAACCTGGGATGCCAAAATAATGTATATTTTATTTAAAAATTAAATAAGGATTCTAGTTAAATTTATCTTTTTGTATAGATAAGTTTAAATGATGAAAGAGGAATTCCCACCATATTGGAATTCAAATATTTAAATGAGGAAAGTGTAATTTTTAGCATATTAAAATTAATGGGTATTTTATTTAAATTCAAAGATAAAATTTAGATAAATTTATTTTATCTATGAGAAATATTTAAATGGTAAAAGAGGAATTCCTATGACATTTGGAATTCCATCATTGAGATGGGAAAAGAGAAATTCCTAGTATATTGGAATGAATGATTATTTAAATTAAATTCAAAGATGAAATTTAGATAATTTTTTTTATCTATGAGAAATATTTAAATGTTAAAAGAGAAATTCCTATGACATTTGGAATTCCATCATTTAGATGGAAAAAGCAAAATTCCTAGCATATTGAATTAATGGGTATTTTATTTTAGATGAAATTACTTTATAAAAAATATTTGATGATAAAAGAGGAATACCCACCATGACATTGGAATGCAATTAATTAAATGCAAAAAGAGGAATTCTCATGGTAATTGAGATCCAAGAAATTAAATGAGAAGAAGAGGAATTTTTAGTATAATTCAATTTATGATTATTTATCAAAAGTGGAAATATGGATAGAATTGATTTCTGTAAATCCCATGAATTCTTTTATTCAAAAGAGGAATATTGAATATAATTCAATTGAGAAATTGAGAATGAATATGGAAATAGTCGTCGAGAAAAAGAACCTTTAATTAGGCCAATGAATTGGCAGAAATTTAGAAAAAGTCCCATTATCGGGATCAACCTAGAAAAAGCTATTAAATGGGAATAACATGTGAATGGATGAGATAAGGTGAAAATAGGATGTGATAAGATGTGTATGGGATGTGATAGGATATGATAAGATGTAAACGGGATACGATAGAATGAAAATAGATGTGATAAGATGTGTATGGGATGTGATAGAATGTGAATGGATGTGATGAGAGGTGTATGGGATGTGATAGGATGTGATAAGATGTAAACGGGATGTGATAGAATGAAAATGGATGTGATAAAATGTGTATGAGATGTGATAGAATGAAAATGGATGTGATAAGATGTGTATGGGATGTGATAGAATGTGAATGGATGTGATAAGAGGTGTATGGGATGTGATAGGATGTGATAAGATAAAAATCGGATGTGATAAGATGTGATGTAATGAAAATGGATGTGGATGTGTATGTGGAAGAATGGATGTGGATGTGTATGCGAAAGAATGGATGTGGATGTGGATGTGTATGTGGAAGAATGGATGCGAAAGTGTATGTGGAACAATGGATGCGGATGTGTATGTGGTGGAAGAATGGATGCGGATGTGTATGTGGAAGAATGGATGTGGATGTGTATGTGAAAGGATGTGATATCGATGTGAGTGAATGAATAAGATATGATGTGATGTGAATCGGGATAAGAATGAATGAATAAGATATGATGTGATGTGAATCGGGATAAGAATGAATGAGATGAGATGTGAAATGAATGAGGTGTGATGGGATGTGAATATGGGTTGATGCGAGTGGATGAGATGTGATGAGAATAAATGAGGAAAGATGTGATGTGAATCGGGATAAGAATGAATGAGATGAGATGTGATGTAAATTGAGATAGATGTGAAATGAATGAGGTGTGATGGGATGTGAATATGGGTTGATGCGAGTGGATGAGATGTGAATATGGGTTGATGCGAGTGGATGAGATGTGATGAGAATAAATGAGGAAAGATGTGATGAGATGGAAAATGATGTGATTGGATGAGAATGGGTATACATATGTATTGGATATGGATTAAGTAATGTGGACGGATGTGGAACAATGTGAAAATGATTTGATTGGATGAGAATGGGTATACATATGTATTGGATATGGATTAAGTAATGTGGACGGATGTGGAACAATGTGAAAGACGAGAGTTCATTATAGGAACTGTATTTATGACCTGTTTTTAAATGATTGTTTTATGTCAAAAATGCTAGGGAAGCATTTTGACCGTCTTGTGAATGAGGTCGTGGTGGAGACCTAGCTGATAAAGTTACAACAGCTGTGAGACAGAGAGTCAACGGAGGACGTCTCGCGTAGCAAGGTCGACCAAGGTCTTGACCAGCCTTGGTTAGATTCAAATGGTGAGCTTCCGATACGGTGGATGAGGGACCAAGGAAGCGGCCTATGAGTGAAGCACTAGGTGACCTGCGAAGGATTCTAGAGGGTGCTAACCATACGGTGCTCGGACTCTGGGTCGCCAAAGATACCCACACGTGCGTCGTAGATGATATCCACACGTGCGTCATGGAAGATATTGGAACAAGGAGTAAGAGTTGTTTTCTGAAACCGGGCATGGATCTAGTTGATTGACCTTGCTGTCCTCAACAACGGATGAGTCCATGGCTCTTTTATATGGATCTGTTGGTTGATCTTGCTAATCTTCAGCGGAGACTCCATCTTGATTTTTATAAGTGAATATATTGCCGGTTATATGAGCTAGGAACTATTGAAAAGGACAGGTGGTGAGCGTTCTGGTTGCCAATGATGCCATAGATACACCGATGAAGAAATGATTGGAAATAAGGACTCAACCGGAGAGTTTGCGGATTATGATCAGTGACACTATGATTTCATTAAATGATTGTTTTAAAGATAGCTGAATCTGTGAAAAAGGTAATTTCATATTGGGTGTGTAAGTGGTGTAACGGGCATTAAATTTGCATGAATATCCGGCTAGGGGGCCTAAGAACTCTTTTCCCTGGTACCGGGGACAAAACCTAACCAAATTCCTAATTGGATCCCATCACTACATTTGTTGGGCAGTTGGTTAACCCATGGGACTGGATGGGGTTAGGTTGGACTGATGGATCCATAAAATAAGACTCAATTTTGTTATAGTATGATAGATGAAGTAAATCCCGGATAGTAATTGTTCTATGGAAAAAGAATCCATGACTGTGCCTCTCGATGGGGAAAAAAGCGTTGGTTTCTATGATGTAAGTGCAAGTTTTTTCCTTGATCTAACCAAGTGACTCATAGGTTCGGTCGGATCAGTTTGGTTAGTAATGACCCACACTACGATAGAGTACAAATATCCTAGAGGAATCGCCCGTGCCTTCCGCTAGGGGGAAGTTTTTTCGGAAGAACCGAGGGATTAGTCTCTTGTTCGGATATCTGGGGGCGAGGCCTCGAGTGAGGGATCCTACCCTATGCAAGAAGTGCTACTTTCGCTGCTAGCACCCCCGAATCCGTTGCACGGAGGGGGGGGAGCAGGGATCTTTTAGCTGGTATCAGAGTGAATTGACTGAAGTGAATCAAGTAAGAAGCCAAAAATGTCAAAAATTTATGAAGTATCAGTAGTAGTAAAAGGTTGGAATTATGTGATGAAATTCATACAAATTGATATTCAGACTGAAATTCATAAATTGGAATTGGGTCTTCAGATGGAAGTACCGTAAGTGTATGGACTCCCTGACTTGCTTGAGGCCTAGACATTATGGTATTTACCTTATAATTCCAAGGACCATGACTACCCGTACATACCGAGGGTATAACTGTAGCTCTTTACTGGCAGTATATACAAGTAAATCTAAGACTGGAAATTATAAGCATAAATGCTATCCAGATGATGAATTCGAATGTGGTTGATATGATTTTAAGAATTCTAGTTTGGAACTGATGAGTTGATTTGGATATTCTGATTGAAAAAAAAATCTGGTTTGGAACTGATGAGTTGATTTGGATATTCTGATTGAAAAAAAAAAGATGATTCCTGAATTTCGGGTTGAAAAGCGACCAGTTGATCAAAGCCACAATGAGGATCAATGGGACGAGTCCTTGTGATGATGTTCGTAATTGGAATGACGATAATGACTTCAGCAAATCACTACGAGATTAGTGGATTGTGCTAATAGATTGCTACTGTTAACACTTGACCTAGTGGATCCAATTAAGGGATGACAAATTAAACACCTGCATAACTGAAACTTCTATGGAGAAATGTTTAGATGGAATTTTCGGTCTAATGGACCATTATTGTGTTAAGAATATGAATGATATGTTCGGAATGAATTGTTATCTGATAATGAGTTCTATATAAGGGATCTTTATCCCATGATTCTGTGGAGAGCTGACCAATCTAAAGAACCCCAGAAACAGTTGGATCTAAAGTCAGATTTGAATTGTAAATAAAAGGACTTAAACAAGAATTTTCGTATTGATAGGATCATGGATCAAGGTCGTCGCTCGTGGTAGGAATGATAACTCCCAACTCGATGAGGAAGAGCTCGACTTGGATGTTCGTAAAACTCTTCATAGATGGCAGCGTGGACCTTTCAAGGGTGAAGGGGAAAACTTGGGCGAGAGAAGTGGATCGAAGTAATGGAAGAGTACTTTGATGTCACCGGGTACAATGAGAAGAGCAAAATGGCTCTTGCAAGGCTGAAGATAGTAGAAAGAGCCAGAGTAGCATGGAGAAACCACTACGAGACAGACCGTGTGGATTGAAACACTTAGACATGGAATGATCTCAAAATTTATCTAAGGAAGAGATTATGTCCTCCTGGCTTTTTGGAAACAAAGATGAACGAATTCTTAGAGTTAACCCAGGGGAGCAGAACTATTGAAGTATATCACCAAGCGTTCGCTCTCCTCCTCAAATACTCGCCACCGCTGGATGAAGAATAACTGATGGCCATTGTTCATTCAGGGACTGAACGAACCTTTGAATATCCTAGTGAAGAATGCCAAGCCAGTTTCCATGGCCGAAGCAGTGTAGATGGCGAAGGATTTCGCCAAGGCCTTTGATGTCAAGGTCTTGCCAAAGCCAGCACCATCACCTTTCAAAAGGTTTTTAGCTCCAGAAGGTGATTCCAACCTTCCACCGTCTAAGAGATATAAGGGTCAACCCCAGGATATGGGAAGTTCCAGAATGGAAGAAATGTCCTTTTCCAGGAACTCAATCCCTTGGAATTCAACTTCAGAAGTTCCACCCTTGAATAAGGGAGTGAAATGCTATAACTGTCAAGGATTTGGACATCGCAGTATGGATTGCCCAACTCCTTTTGGAACAAGGTTTTCAGGGTGGGAAAATCAAGGATCAAGATTCCAGACTCCAGCTCCTTCCATCCAGAGTAATCAGGTTTCTTTCCGCCAAAATCAGAGAAATCCCAGAGGTAGCCCCTCTAACCAACCCGCAGTTTCAATCCAAAGTAATGCAAGACCTCTGCCTTAGAATAAAAGAAGGATTCTAGTTAAATTTATCTTTTTGTATAGATAAGTTTAAATGATGAAAGAGGAATTCCTACCATATTGGAATTCAAATATTTAAATGAGGAAAGTGTAATTTTAGCATGTTGAAATTAATGGGTATTTTATTCAAATTTAAAGATAAATTTTAGATAAATTTATTTTATCAATGAGAAATATTTAAATGGTAAAAGAGGAATTCCTATGACATTTGGAATTCCATCATTGAGATGGGAAAAAGAAATTCCTACTATATTGGAATCAATGAGTATTTTAATTAAATTCAAAGATAAAATTTAGATAAATTTATTTTATCTATGAGAAATATTTAAATGTTAAAAGAGGAATTCCTATGACATTTGGAATTCCATCATTTAGATGAGAAAAGATAAATTCCTAGCATATTGAATTAATGGGTATTTTATTTTAGATGAAATTACTTAATATTTATATACTAATAATTATAGATAATATAAATTAAATAGATATTTCATATAGTTAAAATTACATGCTAATATTACAAACTTACAAAAATCACAATTGTGTATAAATTGTAACTAAATTCTTCTATAAATTATATATTTATAGAACATAGATTACATATACTTTCACATACACCTTTATATATATTTTTTATCTTTTAAATTTTTAATAATAAAGATATGTAACTTAGTATCAATACATAATCTATTATTAATATATAATTAAAAATAAATTTATATACTTATTAAATTTATAATTCATTTATATATATTTTAAAGATAAAATTATAAATTTGAACAACTTAAATTGCATAATAAATTATCCCATTAAAAGTTAATACATAAATATATATTAACATATGACAACATGTGGTTAAGCAAAGATGGTTACACAAATGCATTTCTCAAAATAACATATAACACTTGCCATCAATTTTTAAGGAATGAAGTGACCTAGAGCATGAAAACATCATGAAAACACAATGTAGCTCACAAGCGAGACCTGTGGGATATATCTATATATAAAACTTGTTCACTTTTCCTCGATTACCCTAAAGATGAGTATCCGAAAAAGTGAGAAGTTATATTCACAGGCACTATCGAAAAAACATTTAAGAATGATAAGTTTTTTCATAAATGTTGGGTTGTGTTTAGCTATATAATTATTTAGAACTTTTTATTTTTTATGTGAAAGAAAATATTCTAAGGAGTTAGACCATAGCACTTGGAGACAAAGGCAAAGGCAAGTTACCCCCATGAGTGTGAGGAGGATGAGGAAAAAGAGGATGTAGAGGAAGACAGAGGCATAGAGAAGGTCAGAACACTTGACAAAGATTAAGAAGAAGATGAGGATCGAGAAGGAAAAGAAGAAGAAGAGGAAAAGGATGGGGAAGATAAGGAGGAGGGTGGCACGGGTTTGGGTAATTTAGGAGAAGATGGGGAGGTTGATGTTGAGGCGAGCATGGATGATATAATGATGGAGGTGACATCCGCCACCATCACCCTTGGAGTGGCTTCCATAGGAATCATAGATCCCTACTCAGGTAAGAGAATTAACACCACATTGATTACTCATAGTTGCTCATTAATACGAATGCTAGTCAATATGAACGTTGTGTATGCGGAGAAGTAATGTAGAAGGTTTTTGGAGGGATCTACCTCCAATGGCTCCATTGTTGTGAGTGAAGAAACCTTCATCACACAATCCTTTGACATCAATCAAGTTCAAAATCCAAGGTATTCACATGTGAACTTCTACATTTGGTCTCAATTCTACAAGTTGTTTTTCTTATGTTATTTTTATAGGACTTGTGTCAAAACTAGGAAAATATAAGAGCAAAGCTAGGGAATCATCTATTTTAGATATTGCAAAAGGAAATTAATCTCTACAGGTAATGTCATGATCATTATTGATACTCCCCTTTATTTTTTGTAAGAAGCATCGCAGGTGTCCCAATCTCTCCTCCCACCATCATTTTAGAAGTAGGTGCAAGCATGTCGACACTAGTAGCTATACTTGTGAATGTTTATTAATGATATAATAGTTTCAAATATATCATTCATGAAATCCACTTAAAATTATATGTGTTCACAAAGTAAGGCCATCACACACTATACATTGGTAGTGAAATTGGTAGTGAAATAGCTGCTAGGGTGACACATTTGCATCCTCCTCTCTCAACACTTACAACATTATTGTTTAATTTGAAACATTGTAGTAAAACGATACGCATTAGTATCAAAGTTAATTACATTTTATTTTTCAATGATGTATAAAAGTAATACAACTTTGTACCAAACTTAATTATAATCTTCTTTTACGTGTTTCAAGGCCATGAAGAGAGGCAAAAAGAAAGCCATTTGTTAGTAATATCGTGTGAAAATGGGCCAACAATCATGAATAGGGAAGTGAATGAAAGAATACATTAACCTTCGTGAATTCCTTTAAGGTATTGTTGCTAAAACGGTTAACCTTAAGGTATTGCCACTATAATGGATACCTTAAAGAAACAAGGTATTGGTTCAAACATAGGTTGCCAAACTATGATTGTTAACCTACTGACCAAAGGTCAACCTGTGTTTGGCATTGACCATGATGCAATGCTGACATGGAATAAGATAGGTGGTGAGTGCAAGGAACTAGATTTCAATGGACTAATATTTACAATATTCTTACATTTGTTTACAAATTGCATTGTAGAGGTTGATAAGAAGTATTTTTTAAACCTAGCGTCCACTCTACTTGATGAGATAAATAACCGTGCACTTGTTATCACATCAAGTCAAGATAGAGAGAGAGAGAGAGAGAGAGAGAGAGAGAGAGAGAGGGGGGGGAGGGAGGGAGGGAGAAGGAGGGAAGGGAGGGGGCTATTAGGCTAGGCTGGAGGGGAGGAGATGGGCTGGCTTGAAAGGAGGTGGTGGGAGGAGACAGTGGTGGAGGGGCTAGAGAGACAGTGGTGGAGGGGGCCGACAAATTTGGAGTTCGTTTGCAAAAATTTTATCCAGTGCCCCTTTTTGGAGGGAATATTCTAGTCAAACTTCCTTACAGGGCCCCAAAATGAGCTCAAAAATTTCCTAATGTTTCACTTGAAAACCAACAAAAATTAAATGGCAAATATTTTTACATGATGGCTAGAAGGGTGCAAAAATGCTCTCTGTGGGCCCCCCGGACAGCCCTTTCTCGTACCCTTCTGGCCCTCCTCTTTTTTACATTACAAATAAAACACATGTACTTAAAAGAAACCTTCAGCATTGTATTGTGTTCAGCACCCTCTAGGATCCTTCGCAGGTCACCTAGCGCTTCAATCATAGGCCGCTTCCTTGGTCCCTCATCCACCGTACCGGAAGCTCACCATTTGAATTGAACCAAGGCTGCTCGACCGACCTTGCTATGCGAGACGTCCTCCGTTGACTCTCCGTCAGCTGTTGCAACTTTATCAGCTAGGTCTCCACGACCTCATTCACAAGACGGTCAAAATGCTTCCCCAGCATTTTTGACATAAAACAGTCATTTGAAAATAGGTCATAAATATAGTTCCTATAATGAACTCTCGTCTTTCACATTGTTCCACATTCGCCCACATTACTTAATCCATATCCAATACATATGTATACCCATTCTCATCTGCCCACATTACTTAATCCATATCCAATACATATGTATACCCATTCTCATCCAATCATATGTATACCCATTCTCATCCAATCACATCATTTTCCATCTCATCACATCATTCCTCATTTATTCTCATCACATCATTCCTCATTTCTTCTCATCACATCGCATCCACTCGCATCAACCCATATTCACATCCCATCACACCTCATCCAATACATATGTATACCCATTCTCATCCAATCATATGTATACCCATTCTCATCCAATCACATCATTTTCCATCTCATCACATCATTCCTCATTTATTCTCATCACATCATTCCTCATTTCTTCTCATCACATCTCATCCACTCGCATCAACCCATATTCACATCCCATCACACCTCATTCATTTCACATCTATCTCAATTTACATCACATCTCATCTCATTCATTTCATATCTCATCTCATTCATTCTTATCCCGATTCACATCACATCACATCTTATTCATTCACTCACATCGACATCACATCCTTTCACATACACATCCGCATCCATTCTTCCACATACACATCCACATCCATTCTTTCACCACATACAAATCCGCATCCATTGTTCCACATACACATCCGCATCCATTCTTCCACATACACATCCACATCCACATGCATTCTTTCGCATACACATCCACATCCATTCTTCCACATACACATCCACATCCATTTTCATTACATCACATCTTATCACATCCTATTTTCATCTTATCACATCCCATACACCTCTTATCACATCCATTCACATTCTATCATATCCCATACACATCTTATCACATCCATTTTCATTCTATCACATCCCATATATTAAGAGACTAAGGTTATGTAGAAGGGGAAGAGAAGGGTGTGAGTGTGAATGGACTTAAGGTCCACTTGCACTCACACCCTTCTCTTCCCCTTCTACATAACCTTAGTCCCTTAATAAGCAAGTGGACCTTAAGGGGGACTAAGGTTATGTAGAAGGGGAAGAGAAGGGTGTGAGTGTGCAAGTGGATCTTAAGTCCATTCACATTCACACCCTTCTCTCCCCCTTCTACATAACCTTAGTCCCTTAATATAATCTTAAGTCCATTCACATTCACACCCGTGTGAATGTGAATGGACTTAAGATTATATTAAGGGACTAAGGTTATGTAGAAGGGGGAGAGAAGGGTGTGAATGTGAATGGACTTAAGATCCACTTGCACACTCACACCCTTCTCTTCCCCTTCTACATAACCTTAGTCCCTTAATACCATACACATCTTATCACATCCATTTTCATTCTATTGTATCCCGTTTACATCTTATCACATCCCATATACCTCTCATCACATCCATTCACATTCTATCACATCTCATACACATCTTATCACATCTATTTTCATTCTATCGCATCTCGTTTACATCTTATCACATCCTATCACATCTATTTTCATTCTATCGCATCCCGTTTACATCTTATCACATCCCATACACATCTTATCACATCCTATTTTCACCTTATCTCATCAATTCACATGCTATTTCCATTTAATAGCTTTTTCTAGGTTTGCCAATTCCTTGGCCTAATTAAAGGTTCTTTTTCTCGACGACTATTTCCATATTCATTCTGAATTTCTTAATTGAATTATATTCAATATTTCTCTTTTGAATAAAAGAATTCATGGGATTTACTGAAATCAATTCTACCCATATTTTCACTTTTGATAAATAATCATAAATTGAATTATACTAAAAATTCCTCTTCTTCTCATTTAATTTCTTGGATCTCAATTTTCATGAGAATTCCTCTTTTTGCATTTAATTAATTGCACTCCAATGTCATGTTTATATAAAAAATTTATAATTTATGTTTAACAAATTTATATAAATTATATAATAGATTTATATCTAAAAACTATATTAGATTATTATTATATTTTTTGATAAAATCATAATTTTAGTATTCATAATAATTTATATATAATTTTATTTTATATTCTAAATATATCTATTACATATTAACCATATTCTGGCTTCCATCCCTGATTTGACTCTTTGTATTTGGGCTTCCATTCCTGCGTTTTGATTAATGTCTTTTACATACCACAACAACACACGGGTTGAGTACTAGTATATATAACTATATTTACTATTAGAAAAAACAACGGCCCAAAAAAGATCGTTGATGATCTTATTCGACACCACCGACATCACCCCAAATAATGTCGTCAATCATTTTGAGAAAGAAGGGAAAGAGCACGGGGATGGAGGTAGGAAGGAGGAGGCAGGGGAAAGTTGAAGGGTAGGGTAGGGTAGGAGGAGGGGAAGAGGAGGTAAAGAAGACATGGAGAGGAGGGGAAAAGAGAAAGAGAGACCAGAGGAAGAGGGGAGGAAGAAGAGAGAGAGAGAGAGAGAGAGAGAGAGAGAGAGAGAGAGAGAGAGAGAGAGAAGTACCTTGAGAACTTGTGAGCACTTGGAAGAGCAAAAATGAAAGACTAAAGTACTATACAGAGACGTTCAATAAATTTAATAATTATTTGAAGTCTATAATTTATAAATCACTAATAATTATTTGTATTTAAAATTTAACAATCAAAATACTTTTCCCCCCTCCTTTCCTCTAGTACTAAGGTCGACGACCTTATTAGACCGTGAGGGGTGAGTACCTTATAGATCTTAATTATTTTTGTTTGCATTACATAATACAATTAAAATAAAATTTTATGCTATTTATTATGTGAGAGCCGTCTTTGCATTAATATCAAATAATTAATTCAAAAAAAGTTTAGGATTCTCATAATGATGATGTCCTTAACAATGATTACAAGGACTTTTCTATTATTTTCAATTACAATAATCCTTTTTTATATTTCAAATTTTTGAATCTTTCTTTTGAATTTTTTGAATTTGTCTCTAGAGTAATGCTCATAGATTTTTATATATACTCTCATAATGATGATGTTATTAACAATGGTTACAAGAACTTCTCTTATTTTCAGTTACAATATATCCTTCTACATGTATTTTAAATTTTTAAATCTATCTTTAAAATTTTGAATCTTTCTTTTAAATTTTTGAGTCTATCTCTAGAGTAAGTTTGAGATGCTCGTAGATTTCTCTGTCCTTCTCATTGGAGACCTTCTTATAAACACTACAACACATGGGGAGTGTAGCAGCATTTTTGGAAGAAAAATGTTCCACACCGCTTTTTCGCTGCTAAGCAGCTCAATATTGTTGCCCAACAGCAAAAAAGTGATGCTTAGCAATGTCTATAAACAGCGAAAAAATGTTGCTATACTATAATGCAAACAAGCTTTTCATTAAAGCTTTCTTGTGAGTATTTCCCTTCTCTTTTCTCTCTTAAGTTTTTCTTTTCTTCTTTTTTCCTTTCATTGAAGCTTAACCCTAATCCTAGCTTCTCTATAGAAACCCTAATAAAGAGATTTGATGGAGATCCCTCCATCAAAGCTCTCTATTATGTTTTCTATTTAGAAGCTAGGGTTAGGGTTAAGCTATATTGAGAAGGAAAAAAGAAAGATTCAATAAGTTTTCTATGTTATGCAAAATCTTTCATTAAGATTTCTCTTAAGATTAGGGTTTTGTATATGCTTTCTATTAGGGTTAAGATTAGGGTTACTAATACTTTTTTTCTTTATTTGGTTTGATTGTGTAGGTTATCCACACATACAAGCCTCGTAAGGTAAGAGATCTCTCCCTTTTATATTTCCTCTGTTATGCTTTTACATGTTATAGGGTTTTGTAAGTTTCAGGATTTGTTATTTTTCTCCCCTACATGGATAGCATAGCTCCTCTCTAGAGGTGGCCATATGTCGTAGCGTCATGTATGAGACTAGTGCATGAAGCTTATGCATTAGCCTTATGCATAAGCCTCATACACAAGGGTAGTGCATAAACCTTATGCATAAGACTTAGGCATTACAAAATGTATAAGCCTCATGCATGAGGCTTATACATAAGGTTTATGCATGAGACTTTTGCATAAAGCTTACGCATTAGCGATAAGCCTCTATGTATAGCCTTATACATAAGCTTATGCATGAGGCTTATGTATTAGCCGTATACATAAGCATCATGTATAAAGCCATATACATAAGCCATGTATAAAGCCATATGCACAAGTCTTATGTATAAATATTATGCATATGGATAATGCATAAGCCGGGTACATAAGCTTTATGCATGCGGATTTATGCAAAGGCATCATGCATAAGCCGCATACATGAGGCTTATTTATTAAGCTTATCTATATGGCTAATACATAAGCCTCATATATGCGACGGCTTATGTATAGCTTTATGCGACGGCTTATCTATAGCTTTATGCAGGCTACGAATGCGTAGCCTTGTGCAAGCTATGAATGCTATGCATAAACCTTATGCATGAGACTTATGCATAAGGCTTATGCATCAGGCGAGTGTTACCTAGGCATGCACATAGTTACCGGAATGCATCGGAAGCTCCCATTACATGCCGGGTGCTACCTAAGCATGCCGGTACTTATTACCGACATTCCGGTAGCTTCTTATGCATGCCAACCAACGCATGCTAGTAGCAACCAACGCATGCTGGAAGCTTCCTATACGCATGCCTATATCAAACCAACACATGTCGGTAGCTTCCAACGCATGCCAGTAGCAATGCATGCCGATAGCTTCCTATGCATGCCGATAGCAACCAACGCATGCCGGTAGCTTCCTATGCATAAGAGTTTTAAGTATTTATGTTTTTTCTTGGATAGATGGCAAATAAATTGAGGCCTAATGTTACACGTGAAGGAGAAGTCGATATCCCAACAATATTTGTAAGTATATATTACCCTCAAATTGTATCTTATCTTTTAATTAAAGAAGGTTATCGTAAATAACTTTATAAAATGTGCATTTGTATGTATGTCTATAGCTTGAAGCAGTGGACCGCCCCCTACGCAAGAGGAATATGATTTTGCATTACAACGGGATTTGCAAGCTCTATTTGATAGGGTGCAAGATAAAGTATATATTGTTATTCGTGGAGGAGATGCTTAGCAAGCATGGCAAGTAAGTACATTCCTAAACCCTAAACCTCTTTGTTTTTGCAAAACTGATTCTCACTTGTGTAGGTTTTATTGTGTTATAAGATCATATAACTAGAAATGGTGGTGCAAATGTCCATGCCGATAGTAATGGAAATGTGAGAAGCGAAGGGGTTGGAGCCACAATTGCACAACATGAGATCTAGATAGCCCCTAGCTCCATAGGTTTTTATTACGCTTTATCTTGTATATAGGTTTTTTGGAAACATACACTTATGTAATCCGCTAAGTATTGTAATTGAATTTTGGCATTCCTAAAACCATGGTTTGCAAATGGTTTTTCTTTTTGGTATTTGTAAACATACACTTATGTAATCCGCTAAGTATTGTAATTGAATTTTGGCATTCCTAAAACCATGGTTTGCAAATGTCTTTTCTTTTTGGTATTTATAAGTTTTACATTACACTTGTCCATGATGATGTGAAGTTATGTTAGTTTTACTTTTACTGCGTCTACATTAGAAAAAAAAAGAGATAGGGTAGACTGGGAGTCTTGTGCAGACTCCCCAGTCTGCCCCAGCTTTTTTTATTATGCATTATGTTTGTTACTGAGCAACATAATATCGCTGCTGAGCAGCGAACCTAGTAGCGTGTTGAGCAGTGATATAGGCCCGACATCTTTGCACCCTTCTAGTTATAAAAGTGCTGCTATTCTTGCTGCTAAACCCTCATTCTGTTGTAGTGAAATTTTCTTGAAAACAAATTTAATGGTCTCCTTAAGGGGAAGATTTTTGATGTTATATGAAGAGTCCATGATAAGAGGTGAGAGGAGTGAGGGAGAGGGGAATGTGAGTGACACCACTAAGGGTAAGGGAGATGAGAGGGAGAGACTAGCAATATATAAAGGAAGAGGGCGAGGGAGAGGGGGGATGTGAGTGACATCACTAAGGGTAAGGGAGATGAGAGTGAGAGACTAGCAATATATAAAGGAAGAGGGTGAGGGGGATGTGAGTAACAACACTATAAGGGTGAGGGGGATGTGAGTGACAACACTAAGGGTAAGGGAGATGAGAGTGAGAGACTAGCAATATATAAAGGAAGAGGTCCATATAGATATATATATATATATATATATATATATATATATATATATATATATAGAGAGAGAGAGAGAGAGAACATGCTAAAAGTAAAAAGTAATTGCATCGATAATAATTGTTATATTTGTCAAAAATAATATTAAGTGCTATATTTAGAAAAGTAAGTGCTATAATTAAAGGTGCCTAGTCATTTCTACCATTTTATTCTGAAAATTGAATATCTATATCATAAAGATGGTACTATATTTAGAAAAGTAAGTGCTATAATTAAAGGTGCCTAGTCATTTCTACCATTTTATTCTGAAAATTGAATATCTATATCATAAAGACGGTACTTACACATTCGCAAAACATTGAAAATATTGAAAATGACGATCTTGACATCAACTTTGTGTATCTTAGGTGTGCAGTCATTTCCAAATAAGATTTTTTAAAGTCATTTTGATTTCAAGCATTACATTTCAACCATGTGGATTGCCTTTGAAATATATCAACAAGCATAATGTACAAAAAACCTTTATAGACCATCTTGAGAGCGATATTACATAATTTCAAAAATATAAATTACTATTCAAAAATGGATACCTATCATTGTTAATATCAAATTTTAATATGTATAAAACATGGAAAATATTAAAAATGATGATTTTGACATTAACAACTTTATGGATATGTAAGGGTGAACTTAAGATGTGTGGTCAGTTCTACTTTTTACGAATGATAATTTCCATTTCAAGCATTGCATTTTAACCATGTAGATTGTGACTTGTCCTTGAAATATATATATCGACAAGGTAATGTACAAAAACCTTCATAGATAATGTTGAGAGCAACATCACATAAACTTATTAAATATATGGCTATTTAAGGAGTTTGTACATGTTTGTGTGTTTGCAAACATACAATGTCATCACTAGGTAGTCATGATTGGGTAGTGAGAAATTAACAATTTGATTTATAACCAATTTCCACATAAATTAATCATTTGTGTTGGCTAAATAAATTGGAAATAACTTTAAACTCACGTAATCATTCCTACTTTATGTCAATATTTTTAAATTCATTTTCATTTTTTGTTTGTATGTTCATCACCACCATTGGTATGGATATATATATATATATATATATATATAGAGAGAGAGAGAGAGAGAGAGAGAGAGAGAGAGAGAGAGATAGAGAGAGAGAGAGAGAGATAGGGAGAGAGGGAGGGAGGGGGAGTGAGAGGGAAAATGTAAAGCGAGCGGAAGGGAGATTGAGAGTTAAGGATCCTAAGGGAGGAGATACAGAGTGAGGGATCCTGGGAGAGAGAGAGAGAGGGGGGGAGCTAATATGACAAAAAACATGCAAATTAAGAAAGGGTGAGAGATGGGGGTTGAAAAGATGCAGGGGAGAAGGGAACTTGAGCTCTTGCAAGCACACACACACTCTCACACAAACCCTAGATGAGAACACACAAGATGAGAGGCTGAAAATTGTTCTTCTTCTTCTTCAACAAAAGAGGTCTACGAAAGTGATAAAATGACTAACACACATACTAGAGTACATACTAGAGTACATACAAGCGGTCCATAATGTGAACATGCTAAAGTTGAGTGGGTAGGTGTGGACTAATCGGTATGGTCCAGCTGTAGAATCTTTGGCGAAGATATGTTGGTGCCAGCTACCGAACCCGCCAGTGATGTAAATGTCAAACGCTCACGCAGGTGCCTTGTGAGTGTTAGCTCATGTTGAGCTTGACATCTCAACACTCCCCCTCAAGCTCAACTCCAGCTTGTGAACTCTAAGCATATCTTAAACTTTGCGGAGCTTCTCAGCTCCTAAGGCCTTCTAGAAGATGTCAATGACCTGATCCTATGTGTTGACATAGGCGAAGTAGATGTCATCTGCCAAGACTCTTTCCTTGATGAAGTGATAGTGTACCTCAATATGTTTTGTTCGCACATGGAGAACTGGGTTTCTGGCTAACTGTATACTGCTAAGATTATCACAATATATGACAACCTTTCTCTCCACATGCAACCCCAAATTAGCAAAGTAGGTTGCATAAACAAGCTACCTCACACATTGCCACCATAGCTCCTCTATACTCTACCTTTGTACTTGACAAGGCAACTATGGAATTTTCTTCTTTCTTCTCCATATCATGGTAGCACTCCCCAATGAAAACATAAATCCATTAGTAGACCTCATGTTTGAGATGCTACCTACCCAATTTGCATATGTGTGCCCATATAGCTCCAATTCTAAATCTACTGCATAAAACAATGCATAACCAACAGTGGCCCTCAAATACCAAAGGGTGAGTCGCACATTTTCAAGATGTAGTTTGCATAGAACCTGCATAAATTGGCTCTCTAAGACAATAGTGTAACTCAAATTTGGCCTGCTAATCATGACATAGATCAAACTCCCCACAATCTTCATCTACATAGTGGGATCCTCCAACATAGAACCTGCATCCGCACTGAGCTTGCCATTTTGATCTAATGGCATAGAGATTGGCTTACAACTAGCCATCCCATACTTGGATAACATGTCCAATACAGACAAATACCATCAGGTGTGCAAATGACCTCAATGCCCAAAAAGTAGTGCAGATCTCCCAAATCCTTCATGTCAAACTTCCTTTTCAGAAGACTTTTCACATGCTCAATTTCTTCCAAGTTGTCACCCCCAACAATAAGATCATCTACATAGATGGTGATGATCACGATACCTTTATCACTCTTGCGCACATACAAAGAGTGATCTGCATCTGCCATATGAAACCCAATAGTGACAAGATACTCAACAATCTTGTCATGCCATGCTCATGGTGCTTGCTTTAGTCCCATACAAGGCCTTACGAAGGTTACATACATACTCTGAGTGACTTGTATCCTCAAAACTAGGTGGTGATCCATATACACTTCTTTTTGCAAGTCACCATGCAAGAACACATTTTTTTACATCCATCTGATGTAAAAACTAGCCTATAGCTGTAGCCATTGCAATCACAACTATCACAATTTCCATCTTTGCAACCGAGGCAAACTCCTCCCAATAATCAATCCCATGTGTCTGTGCATATCCTTTGTCTACCAATCTAGCCTTGTACCTGTTTATACTACCATCATTGTTATGTTTCACCTTATACACCCACTTACATCCAATAGCTTTCTTGCCTTTAGGCAATTGCACCAAATCCCAAGTCTCATTTCCATACAATGCATCCATCTCCTCATCCATAGCTTTCTCTCAATACACATTTCCAATAGCCTCATGAAGACATGTGGGCTCTACAGCTTGCACAACTTTTGCCATATAACAATAATGATGTGCCACATAACCATCGTAAGTCAACCTCTGCATAGGGTTTTTGACTCTTCCAGATCTTTGTAATTTTGCATTGGCTTCCAAAGCCTTCTTTAGACCAGGTGTCCTTATTACTGGAATCCCAAGCTCCTCACATCGAGACTCATCTCCGAGTCACTAGACTCTCCATTAACAAAAGAATGCCTTGCACATATATCAGCCATACCAAGGGCTTAACCACTTTCTCTTTGCCTTTATATGATGTACCAACTACATTTCCAAAATTGGTATAATGACGTAGCCTGCCCCTCCAGGGTATATCAACAGAACCATTGGATGAGGACTCTCCGGGTGGTCCACTCAATGATTGTGATTGCTGACTTGCATTCTGTGCAACCACATTTCCACTTATATCAACCCCAACAACATCTTTTTCAGTATCATACCAACTACTCATCTCATCAAATACAACATTCCTACTTACCCTCAATTCACGTGTAGTAGGATTATAACATCTATATCCCTTTTGCTCAAGGGAATACCCAATAAACACACATTTTTCTACCTTTGGATCTAGCTTAGTATGCAACTCATATAGCATATGCACATATGCAATACATCCAAAAACTTTCAAGTGAGACAAATCATGTTTCTGGCCCCATTGAATTTATCCTCTGGAGTTACATCATGTATGGCTACAGTAGGAGTCATGTTCATGATATAAATTGCTATAGAAATAGCTTCAGTCCAATAGCTATGCGGCATATTCTTCTGTCTCATCAATGCTCGTGCTATCTCTACAATGTGCTTGTTTTTCCACTTAGAAACTCCATTTTGCTGCGGAGTGTATCTACATGTAAACTATCTCTGAATGCCATTCTTCCCCTCCATCTGACCTTAGGCACTTCACATGCTTCCCTGTCTCTGTTTTTCAACCGTCGCTCTGAAATTTTGAGCATGAGTGAAAACTTCACTCTTCTCCTTTATGAAATACATCCACACTTTCCTCGTGCGGTCATCAATAAATGTTACATAATAGCTGTAGGCCCACCCATGGACATAGTTTTTGCAGGACCCCATACATCTAAATGCACAACATCTAGTACATTCCTACTCACATTTCTATCATGTGGAAATACATGCTTTGTTTTCTTTCCAAATCGACATGCTTCACATACTTTTTTCATACCATTAATCTTAAACTTAGGTAGCCCTGTCACAATTTCTTTAGTCTATATTAGACTTCATTGTTTGCACATTTATATACCCAATTATCTTATGCCAAATGTCTGTATCTAAAACAACTCCTAAACCATTTGCAAACATTACAGCACTCACTTCAGGCATATTTACATTCATTGTAAACATTCTACCCCCTCTGTTGCCCACTTCATGTTTAAAACATGAAGTACATTTGTAAGGTCCTTCACCTTACCATCCTGCATAGACAATGACACATCTCCAACATATCGGATGAGCAATGTCATCCCCTATTTCAACAAAACCTGGTCTTTCAAGACTTCATTTCCTTGAACCACTCACCATGACTTGTCATATGGTTTGATGAAAAGATGTAGGGGAGAAGAGAGCTTGAGCTCTTGCAAGCACACACGCACTCACAAAACCCTAAAAGAGAACACACAAGATGAGAGGCTGAAAATCTTCTTCTTCTTCACACAACACTCAACACACCATATATAAAGATAAGAGTACACACAATATGAAAGGTACTCAACCGAGGTGCTGCCATAGCAGCACCTCTGCTGATAGACCCAAATCTGCAAGTAGCTTTCTCAACCAAGCTACCTCACATGTTGCCATAGCAGCACCTCTGTACTTGGCCTCTGTACTGGGATAAAGCAACCGTAGGCTGCTTCTTGCTGCTCCGTCTCACAGCAGCACTCCCTAAAGAAAACATGAAGCCACTAGTAAATCTTCTATCTGAGATACTACCAGCCCAATCAGCATTTGTGTACCCATGTACACATGTCTCTGTCCCAGTTTCATAAAATAGTCCATAATGCAAAGTAGACCTCACATACCTCAGTATGCGTCTTAATGCATCCAAATGCGGGTTTCAAGGAACTTGCATAAACTGACTCACCAACCCAACAGCATAGCTCAAATCTGGCCTGGTGATCGTCATGTAGATCAAGCTTCCTACTATGCACTTATACATAGTAGGATCCTCCAAAATCTCTCCTGAATCTGCACACTCAACTTGCCATTCTGATTCAATGGCACTGAGATAGGCTTACAGCCTGTCATACCATACTTGGACAACATGTCCAAGCCATACTGTCTCTGCAGTAATCTAATACCATGTGGTGACCTAATCACCTCTGAGCTCCCCCAAATCCTTCATCTCAAACTTCTGTCTAAGCAAGATCTTTACATCAAAGATCTCTGCATCATGGTCCCCCGTAATGATCAGGTCATCTACATAGATGACAACAAGCACAACCCCTCTATCACTGTGTCTCACATACAGCGAGAAATTTGCATTGGCTACATGAAAGCTAATAGTGACAAGATATTCAAAAATCTTGTCAGACCATGCTCTTGGTGCTTATTTTAAGCCATACAAGGCTTTCTTCAACCTGAAACATGCTCGGGGTGACTCACATCCTCATAACCAGGTGGCTTCAACATATACACCTCTTCCTGCAAATCCCCATGCAAGAATGCATTCTTTACATCCATCTAATGTAAAGACCATTGCTTTGATGCAGCCACTGCTATCACAACTCTCACTGTTGCCATCTTGGTAACTCGGCTGAAAGTTTTCTCATAATCAATGCCATATGTCTGCGCATATCCTTTGGCTACCAATCTAGCCTTGTACCTGCTATGCTTCCATCACTGTTATGTTTTACTTTGTACACCACTTGCATCCAATGGCTTTCTTGCCTTCAGGCAATTGCACTAAATCCCAAGTCTCATTTTCATATAGTGCATCCATCTCCTCATCCATAGCTTTCTCCCAACACACATTTCCAATAGCCTCATCAATGCATGTGGGCTCTACAACCTGCACAACTTTTGCCATGTATGGCACAGGATTCTTCACTCTCCCAAATCTTTGCAGCTTTGCATTCATGGCTTCCATAGCCTTGTTTACACCAAGTGTTCTCATATAGCTGGGATCCCAAGCTCCTCATCAAGGCTCATATCTGAGCCATTAGACTCTCCATCAACATGAGAATGCCCTACAGAAATGTCAGGCATACTAAGGGGCTCAACCACTTTCTCTTTGCCTATGTGATCTACTAATCACATTTGCAGGACAAGTATTATGATGTAGCCTGCCACTACATGGTCTATCAACTGAACCACTAGATGAGGACTCTCCTGGTCCACTCAAAGACTGTGATTGGCTAACTTGCATTCTGTGCAACCACATTTCCACTCACATCAGTCCCAACAGCTTCTTTTTCAGCATAATACCAGTTGCTCATCTCATCAAAAACAACATCCCTGCTTACCCTCAACTCACGTGTAGCAGGGTTATAACACCTGTATCCCTTTTGCTCAAGGGAATACCCAATAAACACACATTTTTCAGCTTTTGGATCCAGCTTAGTTCTGAGCTCATCTAGCACATGCACATATGCAATGCATCCAAAGACTTTGAGATGAGACAAATCAGGTTTTCTGCCAGTAAACCTCTCCTCTGGAGTGTATGGCTACAGTTGGAGTCCTCTTCATGATGTAAACTACTATAGACACAGCCTCAGCCCAATAGCTATGTAGCATATTCTTCTCTCCCATCAATGCTCGTGCAATCTCCAGCAATGTGCTTGTTTTTCTAGCAACTCCATTTTGTTGCGGAGTGTATTTGCATGTAAACTGTCTCCGAATACCATTCTTCTTCAAAAATTCAGAGAACTCATTAGAGAAGTACTCTCCCACTCCATCTGACCTTAGGCACTTTACATATTTCCCTGTTTGCTTTTCAACCCCATAACTCTGAAATTCTGAAAATGAGTGAATAACTCACCCTTCTCCTTCATGAAGTATACCCACACTTTCCTTGTGTGGTCATCAATAAACATCACATAATACCTGCAGCCTCCCCCATAGACATGGTCTTCGTAGGACCCCATACATCTGAATGCACAACATCTAGTGCATTTCTACTCACATTTCTGTCACGTGAAAATACATGTTTTGTTTGCTTACCAAATTGGCATGCTTCACATATTTTCTGCATACCTTCAACTTTAAACTTTGGTAGCCCTGTCACAATTCCTTTAGTCTACATAGACTTCATTCTCTGCACATTCACATGTCCAATTATTTTATGCCAAATGTATGTGTCTGCAGCAATTCCTGAACCATTTGCAAACATCGCAGCACTCACTTCAGGCATGTTTACATTCAATGTAAACATTCTGCCCACTTTGTTGCCTTTTGCAACCAACCTGCACTTGTCTTTAAAGTCTTCAACATAACAACCATCAAGGTTAAACCAAACCTACAAACCTTTCTCAATCATCTAGCCAACTAAAACCAGATTCTTTGTTATGTTTGTAACATATGAAGTACATATGCAAGGTACTTCACTTTGCCATCCTGCATAGACAATGGCACATCTTCAACATAGGCATTTGGATGAGCAGTGTCATCCCTTGTTTCCAGAAAACCTGGTCTTTCAAGGTTTTCATCTCCTTGAACCACTCCCCACCATTTTGAAGCACCTGAATCAACGTACCATACATCATCTTTATGTGCTGCTTTAACATTTTCAGACATGGCATTAACAACATGCTGCATACAAACAACCTTTCATTATCCTCATTATTTTTGCTCGAGGATGCATAGTTATTTTGCTGCAATTTCCTATTTTGCATGTCCGCCTGCTTCTTATAACAATCTGCCTGCACATGTCACAATAAAAGCATCCACGTGTATCGTTATACTGTCTTTGCCAATTTCCATCTTTGACTCCCCCTACCTCTGAATTGGCCTCTTCCACCTACGTGTTGTTGTGAATTCCGAGACTGTTGTTGTTGCTGCTGCTGCTGGCCATAATTCTGATTACCTGTCGGCCACCTCCTTGGCTGCGTCCACGGCCTCCTCTACCTCGTCCTCTTCCTGAACTTGTGTAGAAGGCTTGTTGCTCTGAATTGTTTTTGTTTTGTGTGGAATGTTGGTCTTCACCCAAGCCCTTCTCTTCTATAATCAACATAGACACCAAATTTGTGAAATTGGAAATGTTTTCCTGAGTCTGAAAATAGACGTCTTGAACGCCTTATATTGTGGCCTGAGACCACGTACAGACTTTCACCTTATCATCATCATCTACTGAAACACCAATAGATGCAAGGGATTCCACAATACCCTTGATCTTCAATGCATAGTCATTCACAGACATACTCTTTTTCTCCACAGTATGAAGTTCATTCTTCAACTGTATCTTTCGTGCCTTGGTATTCATTTCATAGAGTTTTACCAAGGTGTCCCACGCCTCCTTGGGGACTTGGCATCTTGTATGTGCCCAATCATGGTGTCATGTATACTGATAGAGAGCCAATACATAACTTTTCTGGCTCCCTAGTTCCAATCCTTGAACTCTTTCACATCTGCAATAGTCAGATTGATCTCCGGTATCTCCGGTGCCTCTTCGTCGTTCTCACCTTCTATGTAGTCCCAGTAACCCTTTCCCATCAGGAATTTTTTCAACCTGAACCTCGAAGCATGGAAGTTATTCTTATCAAGCTTCTTAGCAACAATCTGGTTTATGCCATCATTTGACATCTTGCCAGACACATAAATTTACCAGAAACAACACTCTGGTTTGTCCTACACAAACTGCTGTATTTTCTGCAGCGGTACTGCATTACACTCAAATGTCACAAACTAGTGACCTCAATGTATTACACTCAAATGTCACAACCAGTGACCTCAATGTGCATACATACACCCAATGGCAACTATTGACCTCCTTCTTGCAGCACACATAATGTCTGCACAACCAATCTGTCTTCCTGTAGTTCTTAAAACAGAGTTCTGCAGAGAATCGATGATGACTTACCCGCAGTGCTCGAAATCACCTACTTTCCGAAAAACAGAGGTCCTAACGTGCCTGAAATGCTTTTTCGCCCCAAAAAATTAAGTCTAATAGGACAATATAGTTGCCCTATAACTTTACTCCCGCAAGCGAAGAAAGCTCCTCAATCAGAGATCGTTTGCCGATGCCTCCCGTAGAGCTCCCAACAAGGGTGTAGTCACTAACACAAATAGGGAAGAGTAAATGTTACCCTCGTACCGCTTCCTGGCTTCCCTTACTTGCGCTCAACCCTTAGCATGAACCAAGCTCTGATACCATGAAAAGATGCAGGGAAGAAGAGAGCTTGAGCTCTTGCAAAAGCACACACACACTCACAAAACCCTAAAAGAGAACACACAAGGTGAGAGGCTGAAAATCTTCTTCTTCTTCACACAACACTCAACACACCATATACAAAGATAAGAGTACACACAATATGAAAGGTACTCAACCAAATACATACTAGGATTCTCTATAGTGTGAACTCAACTAAATGAGCTGGCGCTATAACTATGCCAGTCTCTAGAATGGCTCTCACACAGCCTGTCATCCCACTGGCTGCATATCACCCATGATCTCACCAACCATGCCAGTGGTGTAAGTGTGGGGCCTATCCCCTAGGCGGGTCATCAATGTCCACCGCCTCACTAGATGAGCTCGATATCTCAACACGAAGCACCTGAATCAACATACTATACATCATCCTCACGTGCTGCTACATTATTTCCAGACACAACATTAACTACGTGTTGCATAACAAACAACCTCTCATTATCCTCATTATTTCTACTAGAGGACGCATAGTTATTTTGTTGCACTTCTCCATTTCGCATGTCATTCTTTTTCTTATAGCAATCTACCTATACATGTCCAAGCTTACCACAGTTAAAACACCCTCGTGTATCATTATGCTGCCTTTGCCAATTACCATGACCTCTTTGACTCCCCATGCCTCTAAACTGGTCTCTTCTTCCACCTGTGTGTTGTTGTTGTGAATCTTGGGACTATTACTATTGCTAACTATAATTTTGATTACCTATTTGGCCACGGCCTTGCACTTGTGTAGAAAACCTGTTTCTTCGAACTACCTTTGTTTTGTGAAGATTGGTTTTTACCCAAACTCTTTTCTTCAATGATCAGCATTGACACTAAATCTATAAAGTTGGGAATGCTCTCCCAAGTCTAAATAGATGTCTTGAATGCCTTATATTGTGGCCTAAGATCACATACACATACTTCCACCTTATCATCATCATCAATAGAAATACCAATAGATGCAAGGGATTCCACAATGCCCTTGATCTTCAAGGCATAATCATTCACATACATATTTTTCTTCTCCATAGTATGAAGCTCATTCTTCAACTGAATCTTTTGTGCCCTAGTGTTAGTTTCATACTTCACCAAGGTGTCCCATGCCTCCTTGGGTGACTTGGAATCTTGTATTATATGCCCACTCATAGTGTCTTGTATACTAATAGAAAGCCAATATATGAATTTTCTTGCTCCTTGATTATCTGCAGGCAACAGTTAGATTAATCTCCGATATCTCTAGTGCCTTCTCATGTTCACCTTCAATGTAGTCCCAATAGCCTTTTCCCATCAGAAAACTTGTTAATCTAAACCTCCAATCATGGAAGTTCTTCTTGTCAAGCTTCTCTGTAGTAACAATCTGGTTAATTTCATCATTTGACATCTTGTCTGCTGCTCTGCAACACAAACTCACCAAAAATAGCACTCTTGTTTGAATTGCATAAAGTGTTGTATTCTCTACAGCGGTACATGCTACACCCAAACTGTCACAACCAATCAACTCAACTTGCATACATACACCCAATAGCACCTGTAAGACCTCTTTGTAGTACACACAGTGTCTGCACAACATCAAAGCAATGGTCTTTACATCAGATGGATATAAAGAATGCATTCTTGCATGGGGATTTGCAAGAAGAGGTGTATATGTTGCAGCCACCTGGTTATGAGGATGTGGGTCACCCCGAGCATGTTTGCAAGTTGAAGAATGCCTTGTATGGCTTAAAGCAAGCACCAAGAGCATGGTTTGACAAAATTTTTGAATATCTTGTCACTATTGGCTTTCATGTAGCCAATGCAGATTTCTCTTTGTATGTGAGACATGGTGATAGAGGAGTTGTGCTTGTTGTCATCTATGTAGATGACTTGATCATTACGGGGGACCATGATGCAGAGATCTTTGATGTAAAGATCTTGCTTAGACAGAAGTTTGAGATGAAGGATCTGGGGGAGCTCAGATATTTCTTGGGCATTGAGGTGATTAGGTCACCACATGGTATTGGATTACTGCAGAGACAGTATGGCTTGGACATGTTGTCCAAGTATGGTATGACAGGCTATAAGCCTAATTCTATGCCATTGGATCAGAATGGCAAGTTGAGTGCAGATTCAGGAGAGATCTTGGAGGATCCTACTATGTACAGGAGCATAGTAGGAAGTTTGATCTACATGACGATCACCAGACCAGATTTGAGCTATGCTGTTGGGTTGGTGAGTCAGTTTATGCAGGTTCCACGAAAACCGCATTTGGATGCAGTGAGACGCATACTGAGGTATGTGAAGTCTACTTTACATTGTGGACTATTCTATGAGACTGGGACAGAGATATGTGTACATGGGTACACAGATGCTGATTGGGCTGGTAGTATCTCAGATAGAAGATCTACCAGTGGATTCATGTTTTCTTTGGGAAGTGCTGCTGTTACTTGGAGCAGCAAGAAGCAGCCTACGGTTACTCTATCGAGTACAGAGGCCGAGTACAGAGGAGCTGCTATGGCAGCATGTGAGGTAGCTTGGTTGAGAAAGCTACTTGCAGATTTGGGTCTATCAGTGGATAGACAAGTTGTCATTTTCTGTGACAACATTAGCAGTATACAGTTGGCCAGGAACCCAGTCTTTCATGCTCATACGAAGCACATAGAGGTCCACTACCACTGCATCAGAGAGAAGGTCTTGGCAGGAGACCTTGACCTTGTTTATGTCAGCACAGAGGATCAGGGAGCTGACATCTTCACCAAAGCATTGGGTACAGAGAAGCTCCGCAAATTCAGGGCTTCGCTTGGTGTACATGAGATGGAGTTGAGCTCGAGGGGGAGTGTTGAGATATCGAGCTCGTCTAGTGAGGCGGTGGCCACTGATGACCCGCCTGGGGGATAGGCCCCACACTTACACCACTGGCATGGTTGGTGAGATCTTGGGTGATATGCGGCCAGTGGGATGACAGGCTGTGTGACAGCCATTCTAGAGACTGGCATAGTTATAGCGCCAGCTCATTTATTCGGGTTCACACTATAGAGAACCCGTGTATGTATAGTGATATCGAGCTCGTCTAGTGAGGCGGTGGCCACTGATGACCCGCCTAGGGGATAGGCCCCACACTTACACCACTGGCATGGTTGGTGAGATCTTGGGTGATATGCGGCCAGTGGGATGACAGGCTGTGTGACAGCCATTCTAGAGACTGGCATAGTTATAGCGCCAGCTCATTTAGTCGGGTTCACACTATAGAGAACCCGTGTATGTATTTGGTTGAGTACCTTTCATATTGTGTGTACTCTTATTCTTGTATATGGTGTGTTGAGTGTTGAGTTGAGAAGAAGAAGATTTTCAGCCTCTCACCTTGTGTGTTCTCTATTAGGGTTTTGTGAGTGTGTGTGTGTGCTTGCAAGAGCTCAAGCTCTCTTCCCCCCTGCATCTTTTCAAGAAGGGGAATTAGAGAGATGGCACAGAGAGAGAGAGGAGAGATAGCTAATAAGTACAAGTTATGGAATAGACTCAAGAGTTGGATAAATGTTTCAATTAGTTGAAGAATGAAGCCACTTCAACTTCTACACTCCAAATTATGAATCCAAGTACACCTTTGTGGTTGAAATGAATTCTCATGATTATGCTAGTGGAGCAATTATATTATTCCATGATGGTAGGTCTGTTGCTTTTTAGAGTGAAAAGCTAATTGATGAATAAATTAAATGGCCAACCCATGAGAAAGAGCTTTATGTTGTGATTCATGTTTAAATAAGTGGAGAGACTATTGGCTATGTGGATAACTCTTTTCTAAAGTACTTTTGAGAGGGAGAGAAAAGCTTGTTGGTCGTTGGTTTAAGCTTATGCAAGAGTGTGTAGCGGTGCAAAAAAGTGTCATTTACAGTGTCATAAAACTGTCATCAGAATTGTCATCTGAGTTGTCATCAAAAGTGTCATTCAAGTTGTCATTAGAAGTGTCGTCAATGATGTCATTTAAGTCGTCGTTGGAAGTGTCATTTAGCTTGGGATTTGAAGAGTCGGTTAGGATTTGAATAGTTACTTAGGAATCAAAAGGTCAAGAGTCATTTTGAATATGAAGAGTCGCCTAGAAGTCTTTTTAAAGGCATAGCCTTCTTGTAATCGTGGAAGGACGTAAGTGTAAGGTGTGTGAGACATCAAGAATCAAGAATCAGTTTCTCTCCTTTTTCTCTTTCTCTCTCTCTCAATCTCTGTGTAATGCTTCCAATGAGAGTCGTGTGTGTGTGTGTGTATCTTGTTGAAGGGTGTGGTGTGCGCCGTGCCCTCTGTTCCTTTGTGTATTCCTTGTTGAAGACTAAGCTTTAACACTTGGCGATCAACGGCGGGTGTCCTATTTTCTCCTATTAGCGGAGGTGTGTGCTGAATTAGGCAAGTTGGTGGAGGTTAGAAGGCAGAAGCATTGAAGCATTTGCATGGCGAGTTATAGTAGGCGGTTGGGTGGTCGAAGTCAAGCAAGGGCTGCAGAGATGAAGAAGACGCATCGCACATCACAGATGTTGTTAACTCAGATGTAGTGAGGTTTCAAAATGGACGATGAGGAGGATTACTCTTCTTCGGAGATGGAAGTGGAAGGTGGATTGTCTGAGGCAGATTCAGGTAGATGACTTCTAGCAAGGTTGACGCAATCTGATGGAGGCATACCGGCAAAGAATCGGATGTACTACCGGGAGATGCGGAACCGGCACAACGAGCATAATCAAGCTTTGGATAAGGCATCTGATTCTCTATCAAGGGAGAAGTGGATTCTCAATTGCTTTGCAACTGTTCCCTCAGGCGTGCTAGTGTGTAGCGATGCAGAAAAGTGTCATTTATAGTGTCATAAAATTATCATCATCAAAAGTGTCATTCAAGTTGTCATTAAAAGTGTCGTCAATGATGTCATTTAAGTTGTCGTCTCGAAAGTGTCATTTAGGTTGGGATTTGAAGAGTCGATTAGGATTTGAATAGTTACTTAGGAATCGAAAGGTCAAGAGTCATTTTGAATATGAAGAGTCACCTAGAAGTCTTTCTAAAGGCATAGCCTTCTTGTAATCATGGAAGGAAGTAAGTGTGTGGTGTGTGAGACATCAAGAATCAAGAATTAGTTTCTCTCCTTTTTCTCTTTCTCTCTCTCTCAATCTCTGTGTAATGCTTCCAATGAGAGTCGTGTGTGTGTGTGTATCTTGTGTGTGTATCTTGTTGAAGGGTGTGGTGTGCGCCGTGCCCTCTGTTCCTTTGTGTATTCCTTGTTGAAGGCTAAGCTTTAACAAAGAGTTTAACTTTGACAAAAGGATCTACCAAGAAGGTGGCTGATGCCTTGAGTAGAACTAGACATGTGAATCAACTTTCTTATGTAAGAGATGGATTTTGAGACTCGTTATCAGAAAAGATCTACCAACAATGTGGCTGTGCCACCTTGAGTAGAATTAGACATGTGAGTCAGCTTTCTTTTACATAGATTTAGTCTAACCTTTAGGACTCTATTAAGAACTTGTATTTGAGAGACATAGTCTTTGGTAGAATCTGAGATATTGTTTGGTCTAGGATAACCCCCTTGTTAGTCTGAGAGGGTTTTCAAAAATGGAAGGTCTATGTACTTAATGTGGATGGCACAAGGAATTGCAGCCTGACATACCCTCTACTAAGGCATCTCGGTGCACTGAGGATTGTGTTGAAAGAGCATTGATCTAGGGTGGCTCATAGCAAGCAATCAAATCCATGGTGAATCTTGAGAAAAATACTAATACAAGATTATGCTAGAGATTAATTGAATCACACAATAATAAGGACATAAACTCAATAATCTCATTACAATAATCAAGTTCCATACACCCATATTTATAGCCTTGGGAAGGGATCCAATCCATGCTTTGTGTGCACCCTAGTGCCAACCATGTGTCCATAAATGCTCACACTACATGTGCCTTCTTGAACTTTCCATGTGTTACCTTTTTGACCTTTGACTTCACATTTTACAAATGACCATACAAATTCACCTTTGCCAATGTACCCTTAGTCTATTCTTTTCTAATGTGCATGCTTCTTCTCTTGCTCATGTGACTCACTCCCTACCTTTCTTGTGCTCCATGGCACCACATTTCTCAACACCCCCCCCTTGGTGCCATATTTCTAGGCAATTGTAAGGTGGTCGGGTGCGAGGTTACAACAATTCCATCACCCCCCCTCATTTATAACTTGGCTAGGTAACTCAAAGGCTCTTTTGGCTTGGTTCCTCTCTAGTTCAAAGGCTATTTTAGAGATGGTTGGGTTTATTTTCACTTCCCCAGGGTGATACTTTTGCTACTCTCTGGTGGTCGAGTGTTACAACATTTCAAATGATTTAAACACAACATTGTTTAAGTTGTGTTAAAACCAGAACCACTTGATTAGTGTTGCATGCAAAGTTAAGAAAGTTGAGGAGAACGTGACCTTTTCAAAGGTCTATAAATCATTGGACACACCTTACATTAAATAATATATTATTGCTCACTTTTTCTCTATATTTGATAGAGATCTCTTATCACTTTCCACATCATCAATCTTGCAACTAAGGGGGGGGGGGAATAGTGAATTTGGTATTCTCTCATTTTTGAACTTTTTTGCTTTCAAAGTTATCCCAAACCCATATATATGTCCAAAAAATCATTTTTCAATCTCTTTTTCCCCTCAAAATTACACCAATTCTCTCTCTCCCTCTACTCATCTCTCTACTGTGAGCTTGGCCTGCATAGCCTCACTCTATCCCTCTCTCTACAATCCTCTCATCTACTCTCAACTCTCCCTTTCTCTCTCTACTGTGAGCTATTGGCATGCAAACTCTCTCTCTCTCTCTCTCTCTCTCTCTCTCTCTCTCTCTCTCTCTCTACTGTGATCTTAGGGCCTCCCTCTTCTTTTCCACTATCAACTCCTTCTAGGCATGGCATTGCATGAAATCACTAAACACTAATGTGCCATTGCATTGACGCAAGGTGGATTTGCATGTGTGGGTGTTGGAAGAGTATGCAACTTTGGGCAAGGTTCATCTCACAGAACAGGAGAGGAACGTATGTAGACAAGGGTGGCACACTAATGTGGATCTATGGGTTGATGGGCATTTATACCTAGCTGACCCAAGAGTGAATTACCTACCCACTTTCAAAGACTTACCATCATTTATTCAATATGTGGGAGATGGTAAGAATGGGATGCTCAGCTACTGCAAGAGATTAGCAAAAACTGACACTAGTAGAGTCTTCTACTTGTCACAGTTGAATACGCTCCAAGTTAACCTTGCTAGTGTACACCAAGGCCTTCTTCAGGCTCAAGCAAAAATCAAGGAACTTGAGGGTGTAAATCAAGAGAGAGCAGCGTGTGTGAAAAAACTCACAAAAGAGCTTTTTCTCACGAGTAAAGGTCAACGTCTTTTGATCCTTTCATATCCATGGTATGAGTACTCATATCCTTTCATATCCATGGTATGAGTACTCATATCAATTTGTTGATCCCTAATCTCTCAAGAAAATTTGGATCACCCATTTCTCCATAAATAGAGAAAACTCCATGATTCTAGTAGTTTAAATCACCATAGAAAAATGATTCATACTTGTTACGCATTCTTAAGTGAAGATGAATAAAATTTTATTATTAAATTGTAATATATTTTTAAGAGCCCAATAAAGAATATCACATTTATCTTTATGAAGCATCTCAACAATTTTAAAAGAAGAATAGACTATTATCACAAGATACCATGATTGGACAATCAATGGATAATCATGATAGAAGATATTTTATTCAAAAGTCCGGAAAGATTACCATATAATAAAAAAGTCTCCTCATTATGTTCAAAAGTAATAACATGATATACATATTTGGAACTCTTGTGGAAAAAGACATTATTTACCTAGGAAAATGGAAAGCTCTTCCTTATAGCCTTGAATATTCATAATAAGGTGAGGAACCTTCTTTTACCAATATTAGACTCGCCTTGCACCAAGTTCACCATGTATCGATGGCCACTTCACACCGCCTTGCCCCACAATAATAACTCTATGATCAGCTTGGTCACCAATACTTTCAAGTCTAATTAACAAATGTTTTAATTGAAAAATTCACCAAATAAATTCCCTTCACCTTGCCTCATTTTATCTCATGGTTTTATTTAATTTAATCTATCAACCCCATGGCAAATAACCAATTTATTCCCTCACTTTAAATTCGCTGACTAAATCCCCTTCACCTTGTGTCATTTTATCTCATGGTTTCATCTAGTTTAATTAGATCTCCCCATAATCCATGTGTTACTATATTAGAGCCCCACACTTCCCAAAGGAGGTAAATGTGTTTTTTCCCAATGCCGTTAATCTTGCAGAGATGCAAATATTAAAATTTTAAGCATACATAGGCCACATCAAGCCTTGATAATGCAAATTGACAAAGAGAACCTCATACAAATGCTTTGGACTCCCCAATTTCCAAGACAAAAGGTACTTTTGTACCCTACAAAAAATATCTTTCTCCATTCTCTTCTTCACGAATTGTAAATTTGTTTTTAAAAAAACAAGGAGAGAACTATTCTTTCTCTTATTTTTTAAAACTAGGAGAGAACTATTCTTTCTCTCCACCAACACCAAGTATATAGCTCATTTACACATAGTTTATTTAAACTAACTACCATTTTGGTTCTTAAACCAATTACTCAAGGTTTACTAAGGTTTATTTCTAACCATTCTTGTACAATTTCATCAAATTATTCCAAACACAAGAAAGTGATTATTTTTCATGTGCACAAAAAATCATATATGGATTAAACCCAAATCATTCTCTAGGGCTACAAACTTTGATAAAAGTCAAATAAATCTTCACTACTATGGTTGATTTAATTTCATTAATTTAAGCAATAAGAAGGCACAAATTTTATGCACTAAACTCAATCATTAACTCTCTTATTAATTCTTCATTAACTAATACTTTTGGCATAGCTCTAATTTCATTTAAAAAATAAGTTTGGATACAAACTACACAAGGGTGATACTCACAATTGTATGCTCGAAAAACACATCCAAGCCACTAAAATCCATATGCGATAGCTCGATTTATTTTACCCACATTCGGTGGCTCCAAACCAAGTATAACAATTCGAACACGTGACATAATAGCCCATGTCTTTTTTCTCAACCAATCACTTTTTTTCTTGGTTAAAACTAATCTTGGCCTTTTCAACAAATTAAGTCCAACCTATAGTAGACTTAAAAAATCACCCGACAAGACATGAGAAAAGATATTGGACCATGTGTAATCACTATAGATGCTTAGGTCTTTATTCTTTAAAATATATATATATATATATATATATATATATATATATATATATATATATATATATATGTATGTATAGTTGAATCCAAGAACATGCCCAAATTCACCTTTTAAAGTATAATCTTTTCTATAAAGAAAATTTTTGAAACATGTTATTCAATTTTGAATTTTGGTATGAGAAAATGATTCCATCGAGGTAAAATAAATGTAGCCATGCTTGTATTTTTGTGCATTTTACCTGTTTTCGATGCTATTTTACTAGCCTTAGTTTTTTATTTAAATGTAAAAAATACTAATGTGACTAAATTCTATGTAAAATTTAACAAGCAAGGTAGCCTATAAAAAAACAAACTTGAATGTAGCTAAAAGCACAACATGAAAATTCAAAAATGTTATGAGGCAACTGGTAAGAAAGATATGTATAAAAACAAGAGAAGGATTCTTGCCTTCAATGTTAAAACTTGATAAATTAAAACAAAACCAACAAAAATGTGCAATCAACTGAGCTTGTAGACATTACACACACACGCACACACATATATATATATGTATGTATGTATGTATATATATATGTATATATACATATACATATATATGTGTGTGTGTCTGTGTGTGTGTATATATACACACTTTTATATGGGTGAAAAATTACTAGACCATGAAATATTTAGCTTATGAGATCTGTTTTTTTATCTTTGATTTGAACACTTTGGTATCTAGCATATGAGATGTGTTTTGGAAACTTTGATAGATTCTTTTAGAAATGGGTCTCCTTGAAAACACACAAACAATATTCATGTATAAAGCAATATATAAGTATTAAAACCGTAATTTGATGTAGATGGAGATGTAACACACTTCTCTCTAAAAAAATACAATACCTAAATTAGGAATGTGCCCTTTTCCTTGAAAGAATATATAATTTTAGAATTGAAACTTTGATTGAGAACTTGCCATTGAGTATACGAGATTTGTTTCAGCTTTGAATTAAGCAATTTAGTACTAATCACTTTTTTCTTTCATCTGGATCTAGGGCATTTAAGAGCAGAAAAAAACATAGAAACCCTAAAGCTGCTGCCTCTAGATACACGCGCAGAAACCATCACTCAAAAGTAATGGCTGTGGCTATGGTTTTCAGCACTCATTGATGAACACTTTGCGAGGCAGTCCAGTAAACACGGAAACTAATCAAATAATTAGATTGATATGCTGATTTTCTTAGAAGTCCTTGAACAATTATATATGATTGCAAGGTTAATGACAGCACAAAGACTTAAAAGTGGAAGTGAGATTAAGGTAAAGGCACATGTATGTGGAGGATCAACAACAGCAGATGCAGATTGGATAAGATGGTCATAAGCATAGCATGGTTGGAAGTGAGCATTAATGCTCACAATGTTGTGACCATGTCTTGCAAAGTAGAGAGAGAGAGAGATGCTAAGCTTCTTTTACACTGCCTTGACAGCGAATTTTGCGGCATATGAGTTGAAGGCGGTTGGTTCATAATTAGCTGGATGATCACTGTCAATGAGCGTTGAAGCAGGAGAAACCACTGCGGTGGCAGAGGGGTTGTGGAAAGCAACCACGGAAATCCGAGATTTGGAGCTGTTCAACACAACTCTGTGAGGTACACTCTTGTACAGCCCATTGCTAAGAATCTGTCAATCCAAACACAAAATTCCCCTTGTTTCATGCATGTCAAAAATCCCTCAACTAGGCAGGCATAGCTTTGAATTCATGTACTCCAAGCCATGATAAGCAGGCCTTAAACTTGTAGGTCAAAGCGAGGCTTACCTCTACTTGATCGCCCACATTGACCACAATTGCACCGGGAAGGGGCTCAACTGAATGCCATTTTCCATCCTTGCGAACCTGCAACCCAACAACGTCTCCAGTCACCTGCCACACGCAAGTAATAATGCCCACATCGGAGTGCTCGCAAGCGCCCGCCGCCAAGTCTGGTTGAGGGCAAGGAGGGTAGTGAGCAATGACAATTTTCTGGTGCAACACGTCCATTGCTTCTTCAATATAGGAAGGGGAGAGCTGCAAATTCTCTGAAAAGATAGCCAGGAGAAGCCTTGATAGACTCAAAATCTCTGCGCTGACCGTTTCTATGTCATCCCTGCAAGGACATCAAACAGGCTGATGTGAGTCCTAAATGTGGCATCACTAAACACATTCATGTGGCTAACGGAATGCTAGCATGGGCTTCCTACATCCATGAAACACCATCAATTGGAGAACCTATCTGGCTGAAATCAAAGAAAGTATAGGGCTGAATACTGGAATCGGATGCTTAACTGCATTAAAACACCATGGATTTAAGAACCCATGTGGCCAATTAAAATTTTAAACACAGACGGCATACTAAGACTCAATGTCTGAATTGCAAAAGACACCATTTATTGGAGAGCCTCTGTGGAAAAAATCAAAGGAAGCAGATAATTGGACCACATAAAACGCCATAGATTGGAGAACACAAGTGACTAAAATCAAAGGACTTGCCTCAACTAGAGAGAAAGGAGAGCCAATCAAAACAAAAAAAAAAGAAAAAAAAAGAAGCCTTGGCTGTGCATGCAAAAGAAAACACAGGCTGCAGACTGCCTCAGTTAGATAGAACACCATGTAAAAGGAAAGCCCATCCTCCGTTCGTTCATGGGAGCGTACGCTACCATCTCTGTAATTTGATGTGGCCACAAGGGTCATAAAAAGCTATCTGCCCAAAAGCCTAGACTGGCATTCAGCTGCAAAAAACACCATAGATTTGGAAAACTGACATGTCATCAGAGAAAGCAGAAACTGGGACATTTCCATAGCCATACATTTGAAAAACCCCTGTGGAAATAATCAACAAGGAGCAACAGATGATGAAGGGCCATACTTGAGCATGAAGGGCCATTTGCTGTAATTGCGATTAGAGAGAGGGTTCGTGTGCAGGACGAGGTAGTCTCTCCACTCAGCCGTCCCGATTTGGGGGTTCACAAACGCACTGCCGAAGCCCTGCCCATCATCTCCCTTGACAAGGCCGGGCCCGCATTTCACACCTGTGGGCAGGGCCAGAAACTCCTGGATGTGGGCGCGCAGCGAGTCCAGAGCCTGCAGGGAGACCCCGTGGTTGAGCACCTGGAAGAATCCCCAGTCGCAGCAGGCCCTGTGGATTTGGTCCAGCGCCCGTGGGCGCCCTTCTGCAGCGTCGCCTAATTGGGCGAGGTCGATCAAGGGGATTTGAATTGGGTGGGCCAAGGCGGGGCGGTACTGCGGGGGTAGTATGAAGCGCGCAGGTAGCTCAGAAATGCCTTGGCTCACCATGACCTCCACTGGCTTGCTTTCAGTAGTATCTCCTGCCTCTGCTCTCCCCATAGCTTCTCAAGCAGTCTATAGCTTCTCAAGCAGTCTTTTGTTGCAGATGGAGAGAGATTATCTCCTGCCTCGCTCGACGGTGGTTGCACACAAACTTCGTACCACAAAGGAACCCAACTTCACACGCCCAACTTGATTGAGATGTTGGCACCACACAAGGGACCCCAACGATGCACATGTTCACACGAGTGTGATCGTTCGTGTTCTTGTTCGTGTTCGTGTTCGTGTTAGTGCTTGGGTTTGTGAACCTAACATGAATCCTTCTAACCATGGGTTGAATGACAAAAACGTGATTTTGAACAAGCATTTTCCTTATAGTTTAATCGAATTGCCACTATTTTTTGACAATTTAAAAGACACCCATCTTTTCCCAAACCTTCGTTTTCACACCCATAGACGAACTTGATGGAGAGGTGACAAACTTGGTACCACAACGGGCCCCAGTACTAGAAAATTTATGTCATGCCTTGCTCTCACATTACCTATCCACTTAGTATGGCATGGAGTAGAATATTATTATGCTCGTGTCAGGGTGGTTGTACAATAAGAGTCCTTACTTTGGATCACCTTCGAAGATTTTTTTGTAGCAAAAAAATAGTCATTTTTTCACTAAAATTGGCTAATCTTACCCACTTGGTAAATGAATTTGGCATTGAGCTTTTCTAATGAAACATCACACCATTAGTCGTGCACTTAAACATATGGCCTAATCAAAAATTAAAAATTTCAAACGCCAAGTTTCCTGCATCATAAATATAGTGTAAACATGTAGATAGTATGATCATATGTTAATAAGTTCCTTTTTTTAACTCCAATTCTATCCCCACTTTGCATGTAAGGACGGTATATAATGGAGATCTTAACTTGATTTATTGAGTAATTTTTACATGTAATTTTTATTTTAATTAATTATTACATGTTTTGAAAGTATACGAAAAGGGTAGTTCTTTTATACAGCACATAATTATGTATTTTTACTTGATTAAATGATCCAAGGATAGATCAGTGTGAGGACAATATGGCTATATGGTTAAATTTTATTTTTTAACGGTTAGATTTTTTGAGATTTAAGGATAGATAATTGTGAGGACAATATGACTATATGGTCAAATTTCATTTTTAAATTTTCAAGATCTCTATAGTCATATTGTCCTCACACTGATCTATCCTTGGATCATTTAAAAGTCCTCACACTGATCTATCCTTGGATCATTTAAAAATTTCATTTTTAAATGATCCAAGGATAGATCAGTGTGAGGACAATATGGCTATATGGTTGAATTTCATTTTTTAACGGTTAGATTTTTTGAGATCTAAGGATAGATAATTGTGAGGACAATATTCATGACTATATGGTCAAATTTCATTTTTAACGTTAGATTTTTTGAGATCTAAGGATAGATAATTGTGAGGACAATATGACTATGGTCAAATTTCATTTTTAAATTTTCAAGATCTCTATTAGAAATTTACTTTAAAGTCTTAGAGAAGCTGACCATAATTAGTAAATTAATTATAAAATTTTTTTTAATGTGATTATACAACAATTTTATGTGATAAAGTAGTGCTAATCATGGTTTAGTTTGAGTTCAAAAAAGTCTATTTTCATCCATTTTATGTGAAAATAGTTGTACTTGAGTAGTTTCTTCCTTGCTGCCAAGCCTAAACCCAAGTCTAACTAGGCTTGGTAACTTAGGTTAGGTAATGTACCAAATCTAGGTGGAGACCCCTAAGGTGGCCATACATGTGCCCATGTATCTGACATGTCACCTACACATAGCATGCATTCCACCTCAATGTGCTATCTTAATGTGCCACCACATCATTGAGTAGTTTCTTCCTTGCTGCCAAGCCTAAACCCAAGTCTAACTAGGCTTGGTAACTTAGGTTAGGTAATGTACCAAACCTAGGTGGAGACCCCTAAGGTGGCCATACATGTGCCCATGTATCTGACATGTCACCTACACATAGCATGCATTCCACCTCAATGTGCTATCTCAATGTGCCACCACATCATTGATCACATGGAATGTCACCTCATTATTGATGACATGGCATGTCATGTCACATGCATTAACACCTCACTCAAATTACCACATCATTAGTCTATGTCATTAAAACATCCACCATGGATATACCACATCATTAGTCTATGTCATTAAAACATCCACCATGGATATATCACATCATCTTGAGTTGGTGCCACTTGTCATACATGTGTGTGCCACATCAGCATTCTACCATACCACATCATCAACTCGAGTTTCCATATCATCATCACATCCCATACATGGATTCATCCATTCATAGTTTCACATAGATGTAAAATATACATATATTTAATTTAAAGATAATCATATGTAAAATGCTCTTACGATATTTATTTATTTTTAAATAAAATATATATCAATTAAAAATGTATTATTAGATCTATATGATTTTTTTAAAATTATGTATTTTTTAATTTATTTAATATATATAATTGAAAGATATATTTTTAAATCATTATTTTTTAAAATTTTAATTTAAAAATAAATAAATAACATATGTAAATTAAATAATATATCATTTTATAGTTAAAAGAAATATATTTTGTGTCTTCTTCTTAAAAAAAGATTTATTTATTTTTAAATATATTATATCAAATTCCTCCTCATTTTAAAAATCTAACCAAAGATATCATATATAATTAATTAAAATAATATATCTATCAATCCATAATCATCCAATTGAATAAGGAAATTCTTATCTTATAAATTAGAATATCCAATACAATTCAAGATAAGAGAGTGGTGTTTCCTACAAAATAGCATTTTATAAAGAATGGACTCACAAAGTCGTAGAAGTAATAAATCTGATAGGAATAGGAAACCCCCACTCATGAGGCTCAAGAAGCTGAAAGAAAGAGGATAGCTCATGAGCGAAAAAGAGAGTGGAGAGAACACAAGTCTAGATGCCGATGATGTTGGGGTATTGTGGGCTTCTAGTGGTCGTGATGCTAGGTGTTACAATCATTTAATTAATGATAGCACCAAGGCACCTCTAAAGAAGTTTTGGGAGGAGAATTGTAGAGATTTGCAAATGCTCAAGAAAGCATTGCGAAAAAGAGTCTCAAAGGGTGTGTTTATTGAACAAGGGGCTTGCTTTCTTAAGGTGAGTCAAACTGAGCAAGTCGATGAACATGGGGCTTGCTTTCTTGAGGTGAGTCAAACTGAGTTATATACTTAGTTTGTGGAGGCACACCCTCACTTCAAGATTGGCCAAAGACCTTTTGAGTGATGTTGTTGTCGATATCATGTGGAGTTTCAACTCTACTATAGTGTGTTTCGTACCCTTAGTGAGAACAATGGGAGTCCTACTAGCCCATGCAATTTCATACACTCTCTTTTGTGTCCATATAAGCTAGATGCCTTATACCATTACCTTTCATGCGTCGAGGGGACATGTGGTGCATGTGGGGGGTTAGTAGTGCTGCCTATGCTTGAGGGAGATGTTAGTGACATTGAGGTAGTGCATTGGTAGAAATATGAGTATGTAGTGTGCCAACTCAATGATGGGGGGCAATCCATGAGGTTGCAGCTTGTGGAGAAACATATACATGACACACCAATTGTGCTAAGTGCAGTTTCCCATTGGTGTGGTTATCTCAATGGTGGTGGACTTTGTTAAGAACTATACATTCTTGCCCTACCACGAGATACAATCTGAGTACTACTTTTCAAAGTAGGTATAATATCTTCAATTTCTTTGTGATGTAATAGATCGCTTTTGACCATTGTATTGAGATAAAATTACATTACACTTTAGGTGGCTATTTTTGTGCATGTTAGCTATTGTCATGTAGAGATACACTTGGATGGAGTTATCAGCAGCCATGAGGCTCATATCAAGGAGTACCATTTTTACATTAGTGATGATCTAGAGCCATCTCACTATGCTTACTATTTTGGGAGATTTTAGCTCCTTGTGCTAGCTATTGTCTGCTCAACGCTCTTCCTTGACTGCAGCTTGCAGATATTGACTGCACTTCTTTGCAGCCCCTATTGACTGCACTTCTTTGCCTCTTGAACCCCTTGCATGAGGTTCACATTAACCACTAACATGGCCACAATGAGCTCCTAATTGAGCTCCACAATGCATGCTATCTTGCATGCTCCTTCAAGGGTTCTTTCTTTGAGTTTCTCCCTATGAGAAACCATAGGTGCATTCACATGTGAAAGTTTCCACTACTTCCACCACTCTCACTCATTTTCTATGAGTGAACACATGTGCATCCTCCTCTTGATGCACATACATGTGAACTCCATTGAGTCCACCATCTCACTTGCCATCATCTTGACAAGCATGCACCTCCACACATGCTCACTTGCCCAAGTGCAAAGAACCATAGGATTCACAAATCCCAACAGCCCTTCAACATTGAGCATTTTTCCATGCTCAAAACCAAAAACTTTGAGGCAAAACTTCACAAAACCAACATTCTTAGGCATAATCAGCAGCATATCTTCTCTTGGCAGCTTCTCCTTGACGATGATGAAGACTCCATAGCCTTCATAATGTTGAAATCTCCATTTTCAGCTTCCATGATGATGAGCAGGTTTTCCATGTTGCAAAAATCCCATTTGCAACTCTTGGGCAGCTTCTTTGATGTTTGATGAAGACTCCATAGTCTTCATAATGCTGAAATCTTGATTTTCAGCTTCATAGTTAGGCAGCTTTGAACTCCTCTCTCAAATGCAAATAGAGAACAATAATAGAGTGTGCATAAATTTTTTTTCATAATAACTGAAAATAATGCTTAATCAAAGAAACTCATAACCAAGAAAAACTATACATAAATAATCACCATGACCAAGAGCCCACCCAAGCTCTGATACCATGTTAACAATCCGAAAATGGGATTGATCATGGTGATAGACACAAGATTAAGCATACATTAAGGTGGGTTAAACCACACTAAGAACTCCATAAGAGAGAGAGAGAGAGAGAGAGAGAGAGAGAGAGAGAGAGATTGCACACTCAACACTTGATCTCTATTGCATTCACAAATGAACCATACAATGATATAGGCTTTCTAGCCTTATCCCACTTTACACATCATCATCCGTGTGGCACTCCCTTTTCCACTCTTTTGGTCAACACTCACACACCATACACAATATCTTGCACCTCTAGGGTGCTTTTCCACATACACACAACACCGCGATTACATCTCTCAACAACAAGGGACACTTAGTTCTTTGGTTTCCTATCCTCCTTACTCCTGAGTTGTTGGTGGGGCTCAGAAGAAGAAGGAGAGATTATATTAAATTTTGGTTGAGTAGGTGGGAGACAAATTTCTCCACGGTGCATACATTGTCCAACGTTGCATGTATTTTGGTGGTCGACATCCATGAGCCATGTAGAGTGCATTACTAGTTCCCAACTATCATTTTCATGTATAAAAACTCCCCCTCCCTCATTGAAAACACACAAATTTTTCTATCTCAGAGGAGAGTATGTTTTGCATGGTTTTCACCACCTAGACTAGGTTTGTACAAGCCCATAGCATAGGGTACTTGGTACTTCACATCACCTAAATATGCATTGGTTTGTGGCTACACACATTTTCAGGCTCATTGATAGGTATGCATTTTTAAAGAGGTGGAAGCATCAATATCTCACATCCTCATCAAATCCCAAGCTAGACTGACAAGGTACAGCATGTACAATTAGTCCATTTTTGCATTTTTTCACATGTGAATGGTTTTAATCTTCTTGTCAATTGTTTGAATAAATTATTTTTACATAAAATTAAGGCATTTCCCCCTCTAGATAGAGGCTAGAACCACCTTTGCTTATTTTTATGAGGCTTGTAGAATTTAATTATATCACTTGGACTTAATTAAGGCATTGTACCCTAGACAGAGACCCTAGGCAGAGGCTAGAACTACCTTAGCTTATTTTTATAAGGTTTGTAGAACTTAGTTATATCACTTGGACCTTTTTCCCAAAGGATAAATCAAACCTTGTAAATTTTAGGGGATCTTGTTGATTATTTGGGATTAACTTAAAACTTTGCATAAGACCCCTAAAATAGAGAATCCAAATGTCAAGAATAATTGAATAGGCCTTAGAAAAATGAAAGTAAACTTAGGTTATTTTGTAAATTTATTAATATTTCTTTACACCTAGATTAATTTAAAGCATGGATAGGTCAGTATAAATAAATCTAATCCTAGGATATTAATCAATGACTTAGACTAAGAGAGATGGTGTAATTGAACTTAGAAGTTGATGAAATTCAAATAAGAGAGATGGTGTAGTTGACCTTAGAAAGACCCTTACTATACTTAAAAAAGAATCTACCTTAAATTTGTGATGAAGGGTCATTTGTTGACTAAGGAGTCATAGTCTCCTAAGGAAATTTGGTATGATGTCAAGAATTAGGGAACGACTTGAGAAGACCTCACTAGGATATATATGACTAGAGGAACTCGGCTTACCCAGTGTATCAGCTAGAGAGTTGTGATATCTCATTGAGCTTTTGATGGTTTACACTTCTTCAGATATGTGTATGATAAATGTTGTTTGAATCCAAATACTGAAATTACTATTTGCACATTATATTCATGTGATGCATATGTGTTGTTTGTTTGGGGAAGCCTGTGATGAATTGCTGTGTGTATGTCATGTGCGGGGTGCATCACACAAAGGTGGTCGGTGACCTTGACCCCTCTTGATTGAATGTAGGTGGGCTCGTAGCATGATTGGTGTGATGACAAGGAAGCGGCTCTAGATTAATTACAAGTAGGGTGGAGCCTGGTATGCATATCGGAGTACTAGAAATACATGGTCCTTGACACTAGGCACTAGAGTGTACGTACTGTGTCCACTCTAGTCTTACCGACTAGTTGTGTCCACTTTAAGTTATCTTCACACGAAGCCAATTACTGTGTCCACTCTAGTCTTTACTGACCAATTGTGTTGACTTTAATTTTTCCTCACACGAAGTGACTTATTGTGTCCACTCTGGTCTTTACCGACCAGTTGTGTCCACTTCAAGTTCACTGTATAGGATCCCTTATCATGTCCACTATAACATTAGGTATGCCCAATTTAAGATTAGGTGTGTTGAAGTATAGTTTAGGTTCACGAGTCATACGTTGTGTCATGTGATCAATCGTATGCCATCTACAATTTTTATGTTGTGCGATAAAATTACATACAATGTTGCTTGGAAAAAAAATCATGTGATGAAATTAATGTTTGAGATTTATCATGTGATTAATTTAAATCTTTTATATCATGGTCGAGTCAATTAATAGGCCTCAATGAAAACTCCTTTCAGAGACTGTTTGCATGTATTTAATAAACATGCCTGAGGATGAGCTCAGATCATGTTTTGATCCAAAGAGGAAGGAGCTTTTTGAGAGCATGGTAGGTGAATTTAGCAGGAGGGCATTCAAAGCCCTTTGGTAGACATGGGAAATTTTCGACAACCAAGTTGACTTACTAACTTTGGGCAAGATCTGCATATAGAGTGTATGCGTGCTTTGGGCTAGCTTTAGGTACAGCTCGCAAAGAATATGCCCACAGAGAAGACAAGTGCTGAGGGTTTTTCTACCCGATTAGCATTAATCATCACAAATTTATACAATAGCTACAAAGGCAAAGGAAAAGCAAAAACCATAGTTGAAGAAGAGCAAGAGGTTGGTCATCCTGCAAAAATTACCAAAACAGAGGTCATTGCCATAGCCAATGCACCAGCTCTACGGCGGTTGTTGCACAGTTCATGCCTAGAGTTCTTACCAGCTGCCAGATTGGCTGAAGGTGCATTTGGATTTGTGTGCAAGGTCAAAGTGCATGACCTGGCCTTCCCAGATAATTGCTATGCTGCAAGGTGTATCACTGATGGGGAATCATTCATGTCACTAGAGATGATGGCAATGCATGAGGCCACTTGAGTGCATATCACTCATCGTGGTATCATTTCAGCAAAGGGATTAGTGCGTTCAAAGGATAGACCAGCAATCATCTATCCATTTCTGAATGGTGGACATCTATAAATATGGATGAGCCAACTTCAAACTATTGGATCAAGACCTATGCCAAGGGATTTCCAAGATGTGCCAGAGAATGTAGGCACAACAGGGACATTTAGAAGTCACATCATACAAATCATTAATGGCCTCTTGGAAACCCTTGAGTACATGCATGATAAGGATCTCTTGCACAATGATCTGCATGGTAGGAATATTCTTTTTCATTTTGATGAGAGTGCAGGTAATGTTTACGTGGGGCTCGAAGATTGGGGTCGGGTAACACGCACACGAAGCACATCTCATTTTCCGAAGCTTCCAGATGAAAGACCAAAGACAAAGACTGTGAGATCCCTATCCCCACCATGTGACGGATTTGGGATACTAGCAGCGGAAGTAGCACTTCATGCGCGAGGCAGGGACCCACACTCAGGGCCTCGTCCACGGATATCCGGACAAGAGACTAATCTGTCGGTTTTTCCAAAACCGAACTCGGAAAAACTTCCCTTACCCGGAAAGCATGGGCAATTCCACCAGGATAACTTTTTACTCTAACGTAGTCAAGATCATTACTGATCACGCTGATCCGACTGCACCTATAAAGATACTCGGTCGGATCAAGGAAGAAACTTGCACTTGGATCATTGGGATCAACGCTATTTTCCCCATCAAGAGGCACAGCCGTTGATTCCTATCCATAGAACAATTACTATCCGGGATTTACTTTATCTATCGTAATAACAGAAATTGAGTTTCGATTTACGGATCCATCAGTCCAGCCTACGATCCCATGGGTTAGCCAACCACCCAACCACTGTAGTGATGGGATCCAATTTGGAATTTGGTTAGGTTTTGTCCCGGGTACCAAGGAAAAGAGTTCCAAGGCCCCCTAGCCAGAAGTTCATGCAAACATAAAACTAGTCACACCACTTACACACCCAATATGAAATTGCCTTTTTCTTAGCATCAGCTAACTTTAAAACAGTCCTTTAATGAAACCATTATGTCACTGATGACAATCCTCAAAGTCTCTAGTTGAATCCTTATTTCCAGTCATTCATTCATCGGTATACTTATGGCATCATTGGCAACCAGAACGCTCACCACCTATTCACTCAGGGGCCTTTTCCATAGTTCCTAGCTCATAGTAACCGGCAATATATTCATATAATAGAATGGAATCTCCGTGGAAGATCAGCAAGATCATCCCACAGATCCATATAAAAGAGCCATGGACTCATCCGTTGAGAACCAGCAAGGTCAATCAACCAGATCCATGCCCAGTTTCAAAAAACAATTCTTATTCTTTATTCCAATATCTTCCACGACGCACGTGTGGGTATCTTCGGCGACCCAGAGCCCGAGCACTGTACGGTCAGCACCCTCTAGGATCCTTCGCAGGTGACCTAGCGCTTCACTCATAGGCCGCTTCCTTGGTCCCTCATCCACCGTACCGAAAGCTCACCATTTAAATCGAACCGAGGCTGGTCAAGACCTCGGTCGACCTTGCTATGCAAGACGTCCTCCATTGACTCTCCGTCAGCAGTTGCAACTTTAACAGTTAGGTCTTCATGACCTTAATCCACAAGACGGTCAAAATGCTTCCCCAGCATTCTTGACATAAAACAGTCATGTACAAACAGTCACAAAATACAGTTTCTAAATCGAACTCTCGTCTTTCCACATTATCCCTCCTTAGTCCACATTACTTAAACCACATTCCATTCAATGTGTACTCATTCTCATCCATTTCCTCATATCGACGACACATTAATTCATATACACATTCACATTCACATCCATACATCCACATCTACATGCATACATCCATTTTTACATCCTCATTTATACATCCACATCCCATATCCACATTCATACATACACATCCATATCCACATCCATACATCCACATCCACATCCACATTCACATCCATACATCCACATTTACATGCTTACCTCCATTTTCACATCCTCATTTATACATCCACATCCCATATCCACATTCATACATACACATCCATATCCACATCCATACATCCACATCCACATGCATACATCCACTATCACGTCCTCATTCATACATCCACATCCACATACATACATACGTCCATATCCACATTCCCATTCACATCTATACATCCACATCTACATCCACATACATACATACATCCACATCCACATTCCACATTCACATCTATACATTCACATCTACATCCACATTCACATACATCCACATCCACATTTCCATTCACATCTATACATCCACATCTACATTCACATACATACATACATCCACATCCACATCCACATTCACATCTATACATCCACATCTACATCCACATTCACATACATCCACATCCACATTCCCATTCACATTTATACATCCACATCTACATCCACATTCACATCTATGCATATACATCTTCATGCATACATCCATTTTCACATTCATACATCCACACTCCCATCTCCACATCCACACATCCACATACATACATCCATTTCCACATTCCCATTCATATAGCCCCATATGCCTTCACATCTAATCTTTTACATCACATCCATTCTCGCCCTATCACAACCCATATACATCTTATCCTATCACATACACTTCTTACCTCATCCCATACATCTCATATCTATTTATAGAATACAAGAGAATTCTTATATTTGATATAAGATTTCTTTACACATTTATTTATGCATAAATTCTATTTAAGGAGATTAATACTTTCGAAGTAAAAATCAATCTTTTATGCATCTTTCTATGTATAAATTCATTTTAAATGAAAATGACACTTTTGAATTAAATTTCAATCTTTTATGCATTTTTCTATGCATAAATTCAATTTAGATCAATCTTTTATGCATCTTCTTATGCATAAATTCAATTTGGTAGGAATTACACTTTTAGAATAAAAGAATTTCTCTTATGCATCTAAGTTATGCATAAAATCCATTTATGATGAAAATCACACTTTTAGTATAAAAAGAATATCTTTTATGCATAACTTTTACAATAAAACAATCAACTTTTATGCATACCTCTATGCATGAAATTCAAATATGATAAAAGTAACAGTTTTATAATAAAATAATCAACTTTTATGCATACCTCTATGCATGAAATCCAAATATGATAAAAGTAACACTTTTATAATAAAATAATCAACTTTTATGCATACCTCTATGCATGAAATCCAATTGTGATAAAAGTAACACTTTTACAATAAAATAATCATCTTTTATGCATACCTCTATGCATGAAATCCAATTATGCTAAAAGTAACACTTTTGTAATAAAATAATCATCTTTTATGCATACCTCTATGCATGAAATTCAAATATGATAAAAGTAACACTTTTACATTAAAATAATAATCTTTTATGCATACCTCTATGCATGAAATCTAATTATGATAAAAGTAACACTTTTATGTTAAAATAATAATCTTTTATGCCTACCTTTATGCATGAAAATCAATTATGTATAATATAAAAATCAATTTCTCTATGATTACAATGAATATATTTCAATTAATCTAGGATGATAATTCCTAGAATATGGTAGGAAGTCCTCTTTTCATGCTTTGAATGAAATTATTTTATGCGTAATTTTTATAAAAATTTTGCCATAGCTTCGCTGCTATGACTGATAAATCTCAATTTTTCTAAGGGATAAAGCTTATCATTAAGGAAATAAATAGAATGATCTCTAATTAGATCATTAATCCATAATGGATTAAATCATCAATATTCATGAAATACATAAACTAAAAGCATAGAAAAAAGCTATTAATTTGGCCTCAAGCATAGATTAATCTTGGATTAAGAAAAAGCTTTATGAAAATCTTCATTTGGATTGAGAATGGGTCATGAGTATGACCATTTCTTGAGTGAGAGAGAGAAATTACATAAAAACCATTAGAATTAAGCATAAAAAATGGAAATTTATGTAATTCTTAACTATCATTAATCAATTAACTTCAATAGCATTCATCAAATTATGTAACTCTTCACTACCATTCATCAATTAACTTCAATAGCACTCAAAAACCATTCCAATTAAGCTTCTCAAGCTTGAGAGGGGTTGAGAAGAGAGAAACATTGAGAAATTATAGAAAATGATCAAAATTCACTAATTACCTTATAAATTTCTTGATTCTTTGTTCACGGTAGAGGCCCCCAACCAATCAATTGGTTAAGTATGTTGATGGAGCCACCAATGGGGATTGAAGAAAGAGGGAAGCTCCAAAAACTAGTGAATTATTAATGAATTCACAGTTCTTGGCTTAGGTGGAGTAGAGTAACGATGCATAAACACTATATATTTTTTAACAAGGGGGAGGCTTCTATTTATTGGAAAAATTGAGCTCCTAACCAAACAAACTGATTCTAGAATTTTCTAAATCAGTTTGGTCAATATTTGACCATTTTTAGGTCAGTTAAGCTAACTTTTTGGAACTAGACTTGAATGAGGAGAGAGGAGAGATGAAATATCTCAATTTTTATGAGTTTAAAACTCATTCAAGCATGTGAAATATGCACCTCCTTTAAAGAACTCCCCTTCCTTACATATGTGTCAAAATGGAATCATTATACCCAAAATATCTCATATTTTTAATATTGCTCATAGTTTTTTACTAATAAACCTTGTACATTTTCAACTCTTCATCTTATGTGAGCATTTACTCATTTTTTGGATACCCAAAATATCTCATATTTTTAATATTGCTCATAGTTTTTTACTAATAAACCTTGTACATTTTCAACTATTCATCTTATGTGAGCATTTACTCATTTTTGGGTATCTTCTTTTACAAATTGGATTTATCTCCTCCCTACACATGGATTGATGCTATTGGCCCATAGGAACCTTAATTGGACCATAATCCAATTTTTTTTGAAAATCTAGACCCTTAGGCTAAGGTCCTTTATACCCATTTCCAATTAATTCCAATTGCACATTGGAAAGTTCTTTTTGAATTTCTGTTTCAGGGGAACTTATTTTAATAAGATGAGATAATTTTCTATCCAAAAATATTAAAAATCTGAATATTCTCTCTCTAGGTTAAAATAGTTAGAAACAAGTCCTTTATATTTCTCAAGAGGAATTGATTACAGGGGAAGATGCTGGACATTTTGAGAGGCTGGGGAGGAATCTTACATTCTCTCCCACTTAAAAAACGCGAGATGCCCTCATCTCGCAAACTGGGGGTAATTTCGCAAGATGCACAAGTATGAGACTAAGAGAAAATTTTTAATTGGTGATTAATTAAGATTAATCACCAATTAAAAAAGTCTCAAAGAGAGTAAGGGTCAAGACAAGAACAAGATTTAAACTTTATTCATTCTTGGAACATATACAGTAAAGATAGAAGAACTCTTTACACTTCCATAAGCCCGTCCATCATATGATCACAAAAGCAGCACTCACAAGCTGCGCACGTATAAGGTAACTCATCTATGGGAATAATTCTGTTGGTTATTGCCGCACCTATCTCAGTGGTATGAGGTGATCTAACAAAAGGACCTCTGAGAGGCAAGCCAAAAACGGGGTAAAGGCATATCTTCTGATGAGGAAGAAAACACGCCAGTAAGAAGACCCGCTCAGAAAACCCAAGATGTCTTGATCTCATGACGCAGTAGTATCGGGGACCCAAACCCAAGGCTTCAATAACCATGGCCAAGCGGACATTGTTACGAAAGTGCTGCTGACCCCAGGGTGTTATCCTAGTTATGTCTTGATAGGTCCCCATTTGGTCTGAGCTACAGACGTTCCCAAGTGAGGAAAAAGTGAGCGCTCATACTGTTCTATAAAATCTTTCTTCACAGACTCACTTGCGTCTTGAAGGTGAGAAATCATCATGGATAAAACTAATTCCTATTGCCAAGCCATGAAGGAGATTAAGAAGAAGGGAGATCGATGGAAGTAAGATTACTGTGAGCGACAAGTAAAAGTTATGACTTATATAAAGGAAGGAGCTAGCGTAGCTTAGAAGCCAACGGTATCTTGCCACTGAAGTTTTACCGTCTTTCCATGATTTGGGTTTGGCACATTTTTCTATAGAAGGCATTAAGAACTTTGAGATGAAGAGATAAAAGAAGTTCGTAGGCTAAGTCACCTACTTTCTTTGGTCCACAATATCTGGGGGATAACTACTTATACTCCCCTAGAGATAAAGAAATTCTTTTGGTCCGTATTCAAATGAAGACTATAACTGCTTCTTTGAATTCTCTGATTGTCCTCTTCTTATCTGTATATTGTCTTTGTCGATCCTGGGCAGCGTTTATATCTTTATGAATTGCCTGCATCTGTTGCTCTAAGTCGCCAAGCATTTGACTGGTCATCTCGACCCTAATCAATGGGTCGGACCTAGTTAATGGAGTTAAGCAATCTTGTCCGAGAGACGGACCCTGATTAGATTGGTATGAAGGAATTGGTCTCTGAATTTGGGTTCTAGACTTCCCTGTGCCCTTTTCATGGTAGGAGTCGAGCAGTCTTTTAACTGATGGTCAAAACCTTGGCATCCAAAACACCGGTTCTCACTTCTGAATTCATCGTTCTGAATCTTTAAAACAGGTGGGCTCCTGAGAAGGTATTCTGGTAAAGTGTCTTCCCTTTTTAAACAGAATCTTTCTTTTATTTAGAGAGGGAATAATTATAAGATTCTTACTCCTGTATACCTCGAAGGCTGGGGGAGGAATCTTACATTCTACCCCACTTAAAAAGTGCAAGATGTCCTCATCTCGCAAAGTAGAGGACAACTCTTTTTCTTAGATCCAATGTATTCTGGGGTTCCTTATATTCTGGTCAACCCAACAGAATACGGGGATAATTATCCCTTAAATAGAACTCATCATTAAATAACAATTCTTTCAATCATATCATTCATATCTTTAACACGATAATGGTCCATTAGACCGAAAAATTTCCTTCTGAACATTCCTCCACGAGAATTTTTAGTTAAGCAAGTTCTCAATTTGTCATCCCTTAACTTGATCTACCGTCTCAAGTATTAACAGTAGCAATTTGAAAGCACAATCCACTAATCTCATAGTGATTTGCTGAAATCATTATCATCATTTATCACTACAGGGACTCGTCCCATTCATCCTCATTGTGGTTTTGCTCAGGTTATTATATTTCAACTAAATTTCAGAAATCATCATTTTTCAATCAGAATCCCAATCAATTCATCAGTTCCCAAGCAGAATTAAAAATCATATCAACCACATTCGAATTCATCAACTGGATAGCATTAATGCTTATAATTTCAAGTCTTAGATTTACTCGTATATACTGCCGGTAAAGAGCTGCAGTTATACCCTCGGTATATACGGATAGTCATGATACTCGAAACTATAAGGTAAATACCATCATGTCTAGGTCTCAAGCAAGTCAGGGTTCTATACAATTGCGGTACTTCCAATTGAAGTCCTAATTACTAATTTACGAATTTCAGTTTGAATAACAAATTGTATGGATTATATTACACAATTACAACCTTTTTGTGCGTCTTGATAAATTTTTGACATAATTGACTCCTCAGTTGATCTTATTGGAGATCTATGACATAAGTCTGATAAATAGATTTTTCTTTATCCGATCGTCCGTAAACAATCACTTAAATAACAGGAAAAACATTTGTATATTTATATACAAGTTGCAATAAGTACATAGAGTGGCTCGGCTCCAAAATTTAAAATCTCCTTGAGAGATGCATAAGACGACGGTACTGGGCCATAGTCATGTCCTGTTACATAATTTCTCTAATTGCGAAGGGAGCTATTATTTTCTCCTTAGGGATAAATCGACTGAAGAGTCTATAAACTCGGCAAGCAAGTCTGAAATTTTGAGGCATTGAAAGATATAGAATGACACCACGCGTCATTTTCAGCTTTATCAAAATCATGGCCAATGAGAGGTTCTGCCTCAGCATTGCACACCGATTGCAAGAGGCGTGGATATATAGCCCTGCAAACCACTTATGCTGTTGTCTCTCCACTAGGTTAGGAAAATATAATTCCTCAAAATGGCGTGCGAGTCTTGCTCGGCTTGTTTGTGTTGAAGCGGAAGAGATGAGATGCTCGAAGGCAAAAGCAATCATATCTTGAGGCTGGGTGAGGTCGGGATTACCAGATAAATGGGGAACTTCCATCTATAAAAATAATTTCTTTGATTAAAATTTCTTCATTAAAGAAGCTTACGGAATGAAAACACATTTTGAAAATGCTATTTCTGAATTCTTATTACCAATTTCAGATAAGAATTTAATTATCTTTATTAGCTTTCAATTTCGCTCTGATACCAAATGTGAGATCCCTATCCCCACCATGCGACGGATTCGGGATACTAGCAGCGGAAGTAGCACTTCATGCGCGGGGCAGGGACCCACACTCAGGGCCTTGTCCACGGATATCCGGACAAGAGACTAATCCGTCGGTTTTTCCAAAACCGAACTCGGAAAAACTTCCCTTACCCAGAAAGCATGGGCGATTCCACCAGGATAACTTTTTACTCTAACGTAGTCAAGATCATTACTGATCACGCTGATCCGACTGCACCTATAAAGATACTCGGTCGGATCAAGGAAGAAACTTGCACTTGGATCATTGGGATCAACGCTTTTTTCCCCATCAAGAGGCACAACCGTTGATTCCTATCCATAGAACAATTACTATCCGGGATTTACTTTATCTATCGTAATAACAGAAATTGAGTTTCGATTTACGGATCCATCAGTCGAGCCTACGATCCCATGGGTTAGCCAACCACCCAACCACTGTAGTGATGGGATCCAATTTGGAATTTGGTTAGGTTTTGTCCCGGGTACCAAGGAAAAGAGTTCCAAGGCCCCCTAGCCAGAAGTTCATGCAAGCATAAAACTAGTCACACCACTTACACACCCAATATGAAATTGCCTTTTTCTTAGCATCAGCTAACTTTAAAACAATCCTTTAATGAAACCATTATGTCACTGATGACAATCCTCAAAGTCTCTAGTTGAATCCTTATTTCCAGTCATTCATTCATCGGTATACTTATGGCATCATTGGCAACCAGAACGCTCACCACCTGTTCACTCAGGGGCCTTTTCCATAGTTCCTAGCTCATAGTAACCGGCAATATATTCATATAATAGAATGGAATCTCCGTGGAAGATCAGCAAGATCATCCCACAGATCCATATAAAAGAGCCATGGACTCATCCGTTGAGAACCAGCAAGGTCAATCAACCAGATCCATGCCCGGTTTCAAAAAACAATTCTTATTCTTTATTCCAATATCTTCCACGACGCACGTGTGGGTATCTTCGGCGACCCAGAGCCCGAGCACCGTATGGTCAGCACCCTCTAGGATCCTTCGCAGGTGACCTAGCGCTTCACTCATAGGCCGCTTCCTTGGTCCCTCATCCACCGTACCGGAAGCTCACCATTTAAATCGAACTGAGGCTGGTCAAGACCTCGGTCGACCTTGCTACGCAAGACGTCCTCCATTGACTCTCCGTCAGCAGTTGCAACTTTAACAGTTAGGTCTTCATGACCTTAATCCACAAGACGGTCAAAATGCTTCCCCAACATTCTTGACATAAAACAGTCATTTACAAACAGTCACAAAATACAGTTTCTAAATCGAACTCTCGTCTTTCCACATTATCCCTCCTTAGTCCACATTACTTATTCCACATTCCATTCAATGTGTACTCATTCTCATCCATTTCCTCATATCGACGACACATTAATTCATATACACATTCACATTCACATCCATACATCCACATCTACATGCATACATCCATTTTTACATCCTCATTTATACATCCACATCCCATATCCACATTCATACATACACATCCATATCCACATCCCTACATCCACATCCACATCCACATTCACATCCATACATCCACATTTACATGCTTACCTCCATTTTCACATCCTCATTTATACATCCACATCCCATATCCACATTCATACATACACATCCATATCCACATCCATACATCCACATCCACATGCATACATCCACTATCACGTCCTCATTCATACATCCACATCCACATACATACATACATCCATATCCACATTCCCATTCACATCTATACATCCACATCTACATCCACATACATACATACATCCACATCCACATTCCACATTCACATCTATACATTCACATCTACATCCACATTCACATACATCCACATCCACATTTCCATTCACATCTATACATCCACATCTACATTCACATACATACATACATCCACATCCACATCCACATTCACATCTATACATCCACATCTACATCCACATTCACATACATCCACATCCACATTCCCATTCACATTTATATATCCACATCTACATCCACATTCACATTTATGCATATACATCTTCATGCATACATCCATTTTCACATTCATACATCCACACTCCCATCTCCACATCCACACATCCACATACATACATCCATTTCCACATTCCCATTCATATAGCCCCATATGCCTTCACAGCTAATCTTTTACATCACATCCATTCCGCCCTATCACAATCCATATACATCTTATCCTATCACATACACTTCTTACCTCATCCCATACATCTCATATCTATTTATAGAATACAAGAGAATTCTTATATTTGATATAAGATTTCTTTACACATTTATTTATGCATAAATTCTATTTAAGGAGATTAATACTTTCGAAGTAAAAATCAATCTTTTATGCATCTTTCTATGCATAAATTTATTTTAAATGAAAATGACACTTTTGAATTAAATTTCAATCTTTTATGCATTTTCCTATGCATAAATTCAATTTAGATCAATCTTTTATGCATCTTCTTATGCATAAATTCAATTTGGTAGGAATTACACTTTTAGAATAAAAGAATTTCTCTTATGCATCTAAGTTATGCATAAAATCCATTTATGATGAAAATCACACTTTTAGTATAAAAAGAATATCTTTTATGCATAACTTTTACAATAAAATAATCAACTTTTATGCATACCTCTATGCATGAAATTCAAATATGATAAAAGTAACAGTTTTATAATAAAATAATCAACTTTTATGCATACCTCTATGCATGAAATCCAAATATGATAAAAGTAACACTTTTATAATAAAATAATCAACTTTTATGCATACCTCTATGCATGAAATCCAATTGTGATAAAAGTAACACTTTTACAATAAAATAATCATCTTTTTTGCATACCTCTATGCATGAAATCCAATTATGCTAAAAGTAACACTTTTGTAATAAAATAATCATCTTTTATGCATACCTCTATGCATGAAATTCAAATATGATAAAAGTAACACTTTTACATTAAAATAATAATCTTTTATGCATACCTCTATGCATGAAATCTAATTATGATAAAAGTAACACTTTTATGTTAAAATAATAATCTTTTATGCCTACCTTTATGCATGAAAATCAATTATGTATAATATAAAAATCAATTTCTCTATGATTACAATGAATATCTTTCAATTAATCTAGGATGATAATTCCTAGAATATGGTAGGAAGTCCTCTTTTCATAATGAAATTATTTTATGCGTAATTTTTATAAAAATTTTGCCATAGCTCCGCTGCTATGACTGATAAATCTCAATTTTTTTAAGGGATAAAGCTTATCATTAAGGAAATAAATAGAATGATCTCTAATTTGATCATTAATCCATAATGGATTGAATCATCAATATTCATGAAATACATAAACTAAAAGCATAGAAAAAAGCCATTAATTTGGCCTCAAGCATAGATTAATCTTGGATTAAGAAAAAGCTTTATGAAAAGCTTCATTTGGATTGAGAATGGGTCATGAGTATGACCATTTCTTGAGTGAGAGAGAGAAATTACATAAAAACCATTAGAATTAAGCATAAATGAAAATTTATGTAATTCTTAACTATCATTAATCAATTAACTTCAATAGCATTCATCAAATTATGTAACTCTTCACTACCATTCATCAATTAACTTCAATAGGTCAAAAACCATTCCAATTAAGCTTCTCAAGCTTGAGAGGGGTTGAGAAGAGAGAAACATTGAGAAATTATAGAAAATGATCAAAATTCACTAATTACCTTACAAATTTCTTGATTCTTTGTTCACGGTAGAGGCCCCCAACCAATCAATTGGTTAAGTATGTTGATGGAGCCACCAATGGGGATTGAAGAAAGAGGGAAGCTCCAAAAACTAGTGAATTATTAATGAATTCACAGTTCTTGGCTTAGGTGGAGTAGAGTAACGATGCATAAACACTATATATTTTTCAACAAGGGGGAGGCTTCTATTTATTGGAAAAATTGAGCTCCTAACCAAACAAACTGATTCTAGAATTTTCTAAATTAGTTTGGTCAATATTTGACCATTTTTAGGTCAGTTAAGCTAACTTTTTGGAACTAGACTTGAATGAGGAGAGAGGAGAGATGAAATATCTCAATTTTTATGAGTTTAAAACTCATTCAAGCATGTGAAATATGCACCTCCTTTAAAGAACTCCCCTTCCTTACATATGTGTCAAAATGGAATCATTATACCCAAAATATCTCATATTTTTAATATTGCTCATAGTTTTTTACTAATAAACCTTGTACATTTTCAACTCTTCATCTTATGTGAAATATGCACCTCCTTTAAAGAACTCCCCTTCCTTACATATGTGTCAAAATGGAATCATTATATCTAAAATATCTCATATTTTTAATATTGCTCATAGTTTTTTACTAATAAACCTTGTACATTTTCAACTCTTCATCTTATGTGAGCATTTACTCATTTTTGGATACCCAAAATATCTCATATTTTTAATATTGCTCATAGTTTTTTACTAATAAACCTTGTACATTTTCAACTCTTCATCTTATGTGAGCATTTACTCATTTTTGGGTATCTTCTTTTACAAATTGGATTTATCTCCTCCCTACACATGGATTGATGCTATTGGCCCATAGAAACCTTAATTGGACCATAATCCAAATTTTTTTGAAAATCTAGACCCTTAGGCTAAGGTCCTTTATACCCATTTCCAATTAATTCCAGTTGCACATTGGAAAGTTCTTTTTGAATTTCTGTTTCAGGGGAACTTATTTTAATAAGATGAGATAATTTTCTATCCAAAAATATTAAAAATCTGAATATTCTCTCTCTAGGTTAAAACAGTTAGAAACAAGTCTTTTATATTTCTCACTTTGAGAAAATTCTATTCCTTCCCAAAGAGCAATAATGGCATCTAGAATGTACCTTCCTTTGATAAAGCCTTTCTTCTCACTTCTGATCCAAGCATTGAGGTTATTAGTGAGTCTTAAGGCTAAAAGATTTGTATGCACTTGAAAGACTTGTGATTGGCCTCTAGTTGTTTGTTGATTTTAGCTTTAGGCCCTCTTTTGTGGAAATTAGCTTAATAACACTCTCATTAATGTGGCGGGGAGGGCTCCATAGGAGAGACATTTCTTCCAAACCTATGTTAGATGGGGTCCATCATGATTTTATTGAAGATTTGAAAATTTTACTAGGAAGGCTAAAGACCTTATTAGGGAGTTTGGGAAAATCCCATTACTTTGGGAATTTTCCTTTTAACCTAATTTTTGGTGTATCTTGAGCATACCAATTCCAAACTTATCAGAGAATGTAGATTTAGAACCTACTCTTCACCAACGATATGTCACATGAGGGGGTTTTGACAAAATCTTAAAAGGGTTCACCATTCCCCCTATTTTTGATCTTGCAAAATGGGAATTGGGATTTTCCCAAACTCCCTAATATGGAATTGCTATGAAGTCTAGGACTTTTTCCATTCTTTAGGGACTTAATTTCCACCCCTAATTCATCCTTTGTCAAATCCCTTTCAAGCATAGCAACCAAAGAGTTGGAAATTGTTTTGTTTCTACACTTGGCTATTTATTCACAAGCTTCGTATTTTGGTGAGAACATGAGAGAAGGGGAATCGAATATGTTCTCATAGTGAGCGTGAACTAAAGCCAGCTTTTCCTTTGTTGAAGTGGCCAGGTTCCCCTGCAACATAGGGATAATGTCTTTTTCCTTTTTCTTTTTTAGTTCTTTTTTAGGCAATTGAAGGTCTCCTTATTTGTTCTTTCACCCTTGCCTTCCCACCACTCTCTTAAGAAAAGTTGGGCCAAAGAGTTTTTAATTTCCTCCTCTCTTCTAAGGTTAAGACTCTAATTTTGGAGTTACTAAAGTCCTTAGAAAGGGAACCATTCATGTAGTATCTATCCAACCTTGCTTTGCAAAGGAATCCAATCTGCCATTGAACCATGTAAATTCAAGATTGGTTTCCATGTCCGTCAGGTTGTCATAGAAGTCTTTGCAGGTCATCCAAACCCGTAGTTCCTGGCCTTTTAATGCATTAGGGGAAATTCACACTCCAAATGGGCCCTGTTAAAATAAAAAGACATTGGGGATCCTAACAAGCATTGGAAAGGCAATATCCTAGAGTTTTACAAAGCGGCCAAATGATGCAATAGAGGTCCTTGTGCAACATGTTTATATGCACACAAGGACATAATGCTACATCACCATGATGATAGTACAAGATCTAAGACAAACAGTAAGATTTAGTGAGTAGTCTTTTCTTTTTTTATTTAATAGCTAATTGTTTTATGCTCTATAGCTAAGCAATAAAATTTTCTTAGAGTTTTATATCCATTAAATGTGCAAGAGTGGCAAAATGTAGAGTGCATCAATTGAAGAATCAATGTCTTCCACATAGAGATGTTATAATCCAATCACAAGGTTGAGAGACCCATTTTAGTGGTCAATCTAGAAAGCCATTGGCCTTTTTTAGACAAGAGATCTAATTGATGTGTAGTGATGCACCAAGGGATTTCTATTTTAAGCTAAATGGTAGGAAAATCTGAAGTAGGAGTGAAGTTTCTTAAAACTTCTCTGTTTGTATCGAACCACAGTTGTGGAATCACCTTGAGATTGTAAACTTTCCATCTATACTAAAATTTCAAGAGTTATCTTTGGTTTATATGTTGTGTAAATGTTACTGTGTCCAGGGCTTGCAGAAAACAACATTGATATGTAAACATTAGGGGAGAATTGGAATCGATTTTGGGCCTTTTTTCTCTAGAGAAATAGGGTTTAGACCAATAAGAAGAGAGCCACTGTAATGGAACTTTTGGTAATTAGACGTTTTTCATATATTATTAATAAAGAAATGTGAATTACATTTTCAAAATACTTAGAGCACACTCACTATGTCAGTTCTTTAAACTAGAGTGTTGTCAACTCATTTAATATAGGTAGTTCTTCCCTCTATAATTTTGAAACATTCTCTTTCTCTCTCTCTCTCTTCTTTTAGGATCTAAAAGATCATGTTTTGGCTATATTATAATATATTACCTATTTTTTTATTCTAATAAATCTTTGTCTAAGATTGGGACCAGATTTTGAAGATAACAAAAAGTGTTTTTGGGTGAAAGCATGATAAGTTGGTACACTTTCTACCAGTTGCATTGGTTGCTACCACACTTGAAGACAACCAATACTAGTGGATTTAATATCATCGTAAGATGTATTTAGTAATTTATCTAGTGCCTTTAAGATATAATAAATGTGAAACAAGATTAAACAACCATGTTTTAATTCTCTAACTCTGCATAAAAGGGTTTCACAACCAGTTGTAAACCATTGTCCAGGACACAGGTTTTCAGTCTACCTTATCATGCTTTCACCCTTTTTTATTTGAAATTAAAACATGCAGCTTGTCCAATGTAAGCTTTTTCTGAGTCTTGGCGCTTACTATTCTAGGTTCCTACTGGAGTGATATTTTTTGTTGTTGCTGTTCATAGACGATTCCTTGTGAGGATTACAGAATATCGGTTGATGCCACCTCTCCTCCTCATGCTACTGTGTTGATACCATCCTTATTTGCCACTGTTGAAAATCTCATCAAACCTATTGTTGAAGTTTCCATAGCCCCATTCCTAGGGCTAATTTGAGCTCCCATAACTGTAGCTTCTCCTCAACTTGCTGCCTTTCTGCACACCTCCTGGCTGCTTGCAATATTTATGTGTAAGCTTCATTTACTGCAAGTTATCTCTGCAAGACCTCCATATTGAGGTCCCAATAACCATCACTATTATGGCTCATAATCTCCCAAATGAGCTTTAATGGTAAGCTTTACTGCTACCTTTGCATAACTCCCATGACAAGCTCCACATGCTTACCTCTTGGCTTCCACACATGTAGCTGGATGTGTTACCTTGAGCTCCCAATTGAGCTCCATAATGCAGCTTCTTATTGTCGTAGTCTCTTTGCCTCTTCTAAACCTCTCTCATTGAGGTGTCTCCCATAGCCATCAACATGGACTTTCATGAGCTCCAATATGAACTTCATATATAGCAGCATGCTCTTCCATACGCATGCCAACATCTTCAAGGGTGCCTCTTCACAAGTTTCCCACAAGAACCAAGGTGTAAACCAATGTAAAAGCTTCAACATCTTCCACCAAACATTTCCCATCTTCCATGAACAAAACCATGAGCGTCACTCTTTCCAATGTGCTCAACCATGGACTTCTTCCAAGCCCATAACCACTTTTCCCTTCTTAGACAAGCATTTCACCTCCACACTTGCTCTTTGCCCAAGTGCAAGAGACATGGGATTCACTCATCCCATAAATTAACAACCCCTCTTTACACTGAGCATTCTTCCATGCTCAAACCAAAAAAATTAATGAGGCAAACTCCAAAATACCTTCACAAATCTTTTCTTGGCAGCTTCCTTGTTGACACCGAAGACTCCATAGCCTTCATACTTGCTAAAATCTCCATTTTTTGCTTCTTCGGGCAGCACCATAATCTCCAAATCTCCATGGGCATAATCTCTCTCCAAATGCAATCCTAATGACAATGAGTGTACTATTTTTTTTCACAATAAACTTAAAATAATGCTTAATCAATGAACTCATAAAACCAAGAAAACTATACATAAATATTCACCATGACCAAGAGCCCACCCAAGCTCTGATCAATATCATGTTAAAAAATCCTAAAACGGGATTGATCATAGATACAAGATTAAGCATAAAACTTAAGGTGGGTTATACCACACTAAAAACTCCATGAGAGAGAAACATTATTGCGAGCAAAATAGGTAACTGACGAGGGTTACCTAAAAAGATTTCCTCCCAAAATGAGTGAAATCTCAAAAATGGCTTAAAAACATAGTTTTTTGAAAACACATCTAGAATTCCATGTATAAATTTAAAAAAGACATGAATTTTGCTATTTTTTCAAGATTGAAAACATGTGTGACCTTCGTAGATTTATAAACTGCTGTTGTGTGACATAAAAATAAACTTGACTTACAAAATTACATAGGAGTCTACATAACTTAAAGAAATATCAATCTTTTTTAAATAAAAAATTATTTTATAAATTTCATGAATATAAGACACTTTTTTAATGGACTTTTTGGGACAAATTCTACCACTATGCATAAATATGCACATTATTTGATAAGCACTCAAAAAATATTAGAATACATAACAATATAAGCTCCATAATTTATGGAAAAATCTACAAACATCCTTGAGTCTATTTCTAGACCTAAATAGTAAAGCCTTTAGTATATACTTACCTTGACAGTTTGTATGATATAACTATTTGCTCTATTTTTTATAAGCAAATAGTGGGCATGATATACAACCAATGCTAAGAGTTTAAAGAGATCAACTTATAGGTGTGCAAAGGTAGACTTGTATTCATATATATATATGTAGAATATGGTAACTATGGAGGCTCTGAGTAAACCTAAGCATGTTAAAAGAGATATTTTTTCAAACAGGACAATCTTAGAGGGAGGTTGCAAGATGAGGGTACTCACTTTCGTTCACTCTCTCTAAAATTGCGAGATCCATGCATCTCGGGCGGAGTACCTCGATCGTGATAGCACCGTCAATTAAAACATGACACATGCCTCCCAAGCCTAAAGCGACATATCTCGATCAAGATGCCAACTAATGCCACGCCAGCAGGTCCGGGTTTCCTGTCATCATCCATGTCACCATTACATGTCACCGCCCACCACATCTCGATCGAGATATCTATGCCACTCGGATCCACATCAGGGCCACGCTGTATCCCCCTAGGCATATTTGACTAGCACATCTCCATCGTCCACGTATCTCGAACAAGAAATTAAAATCAAATCGCGACCATTCTCATTGTTCGAGGTAAAGGGATACAATCTCCACCATCCACGTATCTCGAACGAGATATTGAGATCCAATCTCCACCGTCCAAATAGCTCGTTTGAGATACAGAGATACAATCACAACCGTCCAAATATCTCGCTCGAGATACGTAGATGCAATCTCCATCGTCCAAATATCTCGTTCGAGTTACAGAGACGCAATCTCTACCGTCCATTTAGGTACGTTGGAAGATGCGATCTTAGCCGTTTAAATATCTCGATCGAGGTATATAATGAATCTCGACCGTCGACATACCTTGGTCGTGGTAATGACTTTAAATCATAGCCATCCATGTACCTCAAACGAGATAGTAATATCAAATCTCAGCCGTCGATCCTTCATCAACCCTAAAATTAAGTGTGTATCTTGGCCGTATGTTTCACTAACCCTAAAATCCAGAGCGTTAATCTTGCAAACCCTAAATTGCATGATGCCACCGAACCTCGATCGAGGTTATAAAACCGAATTTTTTTTTTTGCCTCGTTGTGAGAAGTCGTTTTCACTCTCCTTGCTCTCTTGATTTGGATTAGCATTAGTGGGCCCATTAGCATTGTTTTATAGCTTCATTAGTGCTACTTAGCACTAAGCATTAGACCCTTCACATTAGACCCTTCACATTGGACCCTTCACATTGGACCTTTGTGTTAGGCTTAGGTTTTAGCATGGAGTCACACAAGGAGGGCCATGAGGAGGGCCGCTCATCTATTGTGGACCTCATCACGGAGATAGACCGCGAGTTAGCGGCTATCCGTAGGAGTGCTAGAGACACACCGTCTACATTACATATCGTGGCAGACTTGGAGGCGATGCTTTCGTCCCTTCGTAGCCTTCACGATATTGTTTATGTAGATGAGTGGATAGCCCACCATCGCACTGCTCCTGTGTCACATGGCCTGACATATCGTCAGGTCTGTGATCTTGCTCCGATTAGGGATGGAGCTTACTTAGATCTTTTCCTCGATAGTCGTGGGGTGAGGCCTGGGGGGGCAAGCCCCTTACTATTTCACGGTGTTCACATCCTTGTATGGCGGCACATATCTATAGTCGATATGTTGCCGCATATGGGAGGATGCCGAACAACCGCCGCCAGATTCCCATATACTTCGCAAAGCAATTATATGCGGAGTTTGTCTTAGGGGAGGAGGTAGATTACACTAGCCATCGGCTGGGTGGTGGTGCTGGCCGAGGCCGTCTCCAGGACCAGGGTAGGCAGCCTCCACCAGCCCTTCGTGTAGCTCCTACTACAGATCCTTCATTTGTGCCTATGTCGGCAGTAGAGGCTCTTGGCACCCAGGTCGCCATCGACGTACGGAGTACCACGGAGAGCATCCAGCACGTGGTGCGCCTGTTCTCACGATCGATACCGACGATAGATGTCGAGGTATTTACATATTTATTACTTCTTAAGTTTTTTTTAGTTATTTATTTACATGTTTATATGTACTTTTCTATATTTTTACATGAGCGGCATGGTTGATTGTGTCACGTAGGGTCCCACACCTACCACTGATTCTGCAAAGTTCTTCTTCTTGTTAACTATATAGGAATGACGAACACTTTGTAGCACCGCCATGCCAGCTCTCCTCTCTCTTCGACCTCCAATGTCGAAAAGCGCCCTACAGAGTTGGCAATGTTGGGGCAGATCAATCAAAGCATCAAGCACACATGCCTGTGATGAAGGCGTGAGGTCTTTGAAATAGGAATGGAAGATTGCATGGGCACGACGATGTGCCCCTGACTTTGATAGTTCTTTCCTATCCACACGAAGGGTGCCCAAAGGAGGGGGGGTGGGTTCTTGTAGAAGAGAAGGGGACTCAGGAAGGGCGGGTTCATGTGGATTATCTAAACTAAGGGGTAGTTGGGGGGAAGAGGGCAAAGGGAGAGGAAGTGAAAGAGGAGGAGCAAGGCTTGGATCATCGCCAATGGAAGGTGTTGCTCTCCACTCTCTCTTTCTCTCACGAGCTGCCCTTCTCCTCTCCTCCTCTTGAACTTGGTGGACGGTAGTCCTATCACGTTTCTGACTCCTACGACTTTGAGAACCCATTCTCAAGGAAGCTAAGAGAGAAAATATTATAAAGGCTCAATGATGGGATAGTACCACAAAACTGTTTGAAACATCCCCTAACCGTAAAACAGCCTACAAATGATATACAATTGTAATCTGGACGCGTTTTAAAGATTGATTTAGAGGAAACCACGTTGATCCAATTAGGCTCTTATCAACCCACCTTTGTTTGGGGACCCTCTTCAAGAACGCGATTTATTGTGTTATATATATGCCTGAGACTTGGAACAAGTAGCGATAGTTCCTCCGATCTGATATCAATGGAAGGGATACCAAACCAAGAAAAAGAAAACCCCACTCAAAGAGTAAATGCTAGACTAGCCACTAGCTTGATATTCCACATGACCAATTACTTCAAGGGTTCGGCTTCGAGTAACCTTTTCACCTAACCAAGGAGCATATCAATTAGTGGATAAGGGATTTAAGGCTATCTCCCCTTACACACACGAGCCCTATGCATGTGGAAATACTTGTCCACATGGGACCACTCTTGACCGCAACCCAATGCCTATATATAAAACCTCACCCCAAACCTTACTTTCATAAGGTAGGACTAAAGAGGAGGTGTAAGAAGTAGAAGCTCTAATTCAAGCTGATAGGGAGAACGACAAAGAGACTTATGCTGAGCCAAAAAATGATGATTTAGCGGCCAAAACTGCACCAATTGAGCAAGCCCCCCAAGCTTCACCAATTTCCTAGGTGACTGATAGTCTAGAGAGAGATAGACCACATGAACTCATATCCAAGGTGGATCTAGGTGTGTAAGATCCTCAAACACATTACTGCAAACCAAGATTTGGGAACTTGATGTAACCCAAAAAACCTTGACATACTCGGGCCTTATTTATGATGTTAGCTAGGAGGAAATTAAGCAAGCAACCTCTTCTTCCATAAATAAGGAAGAGAGACTTTGGCTGGTCATTGAATGTATTTAGGCTATGGTAGAGCAATAGGGGCTTAGACAGGGAATCATCATGCCCATGCGACTTCCTATCACATAGGTTTGGACAAGAAATGACGAGGCCCTACCTTGAGTGAGATGGAAACACCATCAATAAGCCCTACTAATCCCACACGTGGTGATGCGGCTACATAATGGACCAAGCCCCTACTGTTGCTATTATTCCTCAAGGTTATAGATGATTTCAAGAATCTACTAGTACATGCTTCACATTCTGAGACCGTAGAAACTATGTAGTACTAGGTACTACACCACACATAACGGCACACCTTGTGACCATTAGTTTCATGCCCTAGTCACAACTATGGTAGCCATTGCAGTCTCTATAACCATGGCTCCAAGCCTAGTTAACACATACATATCATCTACTAGGGCCATAGAAGGAGGAACCTTCACCAAAACTCCTTGATTCCTTACGTCTTCCTCTACTTTGCCAATGTAACCTAGAGCAAGGGGGACATCCTCACAAATGACTAGACTAGTGACGCCCTTGGCTCATATGTCATTGGTACCTATAGGAATTTCTATAAAACCCCCCACCTATTGGACTCATGTTACTCCTCCGGGATTCATGCCCCCACCTATTGGACTCATGTTACTCCTCCGAGATTCATGCCTTTATGCCCGTATAGGCAATGCCCTTCTTACCACATGTTGCCCCTACTATACCAATACTTCTAGAGCAATAACCCTCTCAACTGATCCAGTAGCCTTTGTGCAAGAGTTAGGGAGAGTAATGGTGACCAAAAGTATAGGACCAATCATGAGATATAATGGACAGAGTAGCTCTATAAAGGCTATAAAAATTATGAATCTCATGCACAAGTTCAATGGAGAGGGTGATCTTAAAAGATATCTCGAGGTCTTCGATCAAGTTTGCAAGGCCTTAGGTGAGAGGAATGAGTCTACAAAGACAAATGCCTTCATCCTTACACTAGTAGATGGCAAGGTTGGTGATTTGTATTATTGGATGAGGGAGTAGATTCTTTGCACACACATACAGACACACATGCACACATAGTCACACACGAGCATAGAGAGCGAGAGAAAGAGACATGATAGTTGGAACTACTCGATGATAATGATGAATGTGTGGAGTACAAAGTAATAGGAGCCCTAGCCCTAGGGATGACATGGCTAAAAAATTGAAGTATGTTCCAATGGGGAAAAAACCCTCTGAGCATAAAGTAAAAAGTGCCCCTGTGTAGGGTTGTTCACACACCAAGATTTTCAAGCCTAACAAACCCCCTTGAAGTGAATGGTGTGAACATGTGAAGGGTGTAGCAGACTACCCTAGGAGAGGTAACAATTTCAAAGACTTATGGAAAGCCTCAAATGTTTCCCTAAAAAGGGACTTGGTAAACCCATCTGCCCCACATTGGACTGTGTAGGCACATAAGTCAAGGAAATCTCTCTTGCATTGTGCCTTTCCCTAACATAATGATAATGCACCTCAATGTTCTTTGTTTGTGCATGAAATATTGGATTCTAAGCGAGTCCTAATGCATTTTAACTATTAGTGAAAATGGTGGTATGCCAAGATCTTGGTGTGACGGCTGTCTAACACCAAGATCTCCCAGTAGACAATGGATCCATACACACTCCACAGTAGCTTTGAATGCTGCCTTGTACTTAGCTTCACAACTTGAAGTGGCCAAAGAGTTTTCCTTTGAATTCTTGATGCAGTTTTGTGCTAACTCTACCTATTCTGGGCTCTTGATCATATCCTAGGTTTACTTCCTTAAGCTCATATTCCTGGATCCTGATATTATGTCCCTTTAGTTGGTCTTCTTCTTTCTTGAGAGAAACCATGGTCTTATCCTGCTTGGCTTGTATTTTTTCTATCCTTTCCTGAGCATCTTCCTCATCCTCCCTTTGTACTTTCTTCATTCACAGCACCTCATGATGAGCGACCAAGACTTCTGGATCGTATCTCTATATAATCCGCTCAATGTCTACTTTGAAAAGTGATACTAGTAGGTCTAGATTTTCTTTCAGGATCTACTCTTCCTTGTCATCTTCCACCTCTTCCAAGTAGTTCAAGACTTCTACATATGCAACGGTGGGCTGGCCAGATTTAACTTGTCCTTCCATGCGACCGAGATGCACACCTTCTTTTTTCCTCTCTGGATTGTAATCATGTCTATATCCTAGTTGTGTTTGATTCTGCCACTCTTGAGCCATGGTCTTCCTAACAACATTGGATATGCACCCGCAATCTCAGTCATCTTTAGGACTATAAACACGATAGTGAACGTACATCCTGCCACCTCAATTTTCTCTCCCATGATGATTCCAACTGGTCAGACTCTTCTTTGATTGGCCATCCGGATCTGGAATGGAGTTGTATCCAGACCTGAAATCTATCTTACTAAAATATTTAGCACCTTTGAGTTGATAAAAAAACTCATCTATCCTGAATAGGAAATTTATTTTTTATTGTGATTGCATTCACTCCACAATAATCTATGCACAAGCACATAGATCCATCTTTTTTCTATTGGTGAAGCCAAGAGAGACTTACTTGGCCTAATAAATCCTTGTTCAGTCAAACTTACTCTATAAGGTGGCTTACTAATTGGCTTTGAATCCTTTAAAACTTCTATGGGATGATTTATCCCTCTATCTAGAGGTAAACCTTTTGGTAATGTTTCTAGAAAAACATCTTTAAATTCTTCTAATAAAATGTTAAAAGAAGAATTAACTACTTCAAAAGTACTTGAAGTAAACTTTTCAGAATGGTTTTTAAATTGACGCATTGCATAACACAAAAACATTTGTTTTATTTCATTATCTTGACAGGAGAATATGGTACATTATGATCTCCTTGTAATGTAATAAATTTTCCTTTATGCTCAAATTTTAGTGCATTATGCAAATAGCTTCTCAAAAGTGTTTCCCCCAATGAAAATAACCATTCTCTCCCAAGTATTACATCTACGGTCGACAGACGCGTCACTTGAAGATCCAAAAGTGCTTCATACTCTTGAATCTTTATCTTAACTTGGTTTACCATAGTATCCCACTCATCTTTATCATAGCCATTGGCTAATGATACTATATACTTATGAGAACTTGGTACTTGAGGCAACTTAAGTTTCTTAACCAAAGTTGTAATTTAAAAAGTTGTGTGGCTGTATTATCTATGAGGATTCTAATATTTTTATCCTTAATATTTCCATGTACTCGAACCAAATCATGTGGTCCAAATGATGGTTCCCACATAGATTTTGCCACCATACAACAATGCTTTTCATCAAAAATGACAAACCTGGATTGATTTATATTTAGGATAATCCTTGTCAACACTTGAATAGTGTGCACTGATTTTCCTTTAGGTTTATCATTACCATTCCAAGTAAGTTCTTGTCCTTGGGACTCACGACAATAATTTTCATACTTAAGATAAGAGAAACAGAGGTTTTCTTTAGTCGCTCTCTCAAAATCTTTCTTTTTTAGAAACTAACTAGGATTGGATTTTTGCTTTTTTGAAGGTTCTTCCTTTTTAAAGAAAAAACCCTTTCTTTTTTGAGAGCCAAAATTTTCTCCATGAGGTTTATATGAAAAAAATTATATTTTTTTTTACGATTACCATTAACCATGGTATCATCAAATGTTTTTGTAAATCTTATAACCTCATCTAAGTTTTTTGGCTTTTTAGAGTGAATTTACTTCTTTTACTCCCTTTTTAGGCCTGTAATGAAGCCTCTTACTTTTTGAAAATTGTCTATTCCCTTAAGTGTTAAGAGAATTTCTCTATATAGCAAGCTATATATTGAGTGAGATTTAAATTCTTTTGTTCCATAGAACAATTATCCCACTCCTCCTAATTTCGATCTTCTTCATTTTCAGGAAAATATTCCTTTAAGAATAATTCCTTGAATGAATCCCAAGAATCAGGTACTTTCCTAGCTTCCTCTAAAATCATACACCACTTATAAGATTTTCCTTGTAAGGATAGGCTAGTTTCAATGGGGCGGTTATGATCAAGCACATTTCTTAAAAGCTGCAAATCTTGCCATTTTTGTAGAAAAACACGGACCACATCTTTATTTCTCTCCTTCTCTTCTCTCCATTAAAAGTGGGCACCTTTAGATCTTTGAATACCATACCCTGGTCTCTAGTTTTGGGATCCTCTTCAATTATGGTTTCATTCAATCCTTTTTCTAGAGTTTTTTCCCTTCCCTCACCAATGTTACTTTTAGATATTGTTTTAATTCCAATCCTTGACTCCCATCAAGGAGCTAAGAGGACCCATCATTCCAATCCTTGACTCCCATCAAGGAGCTAAGAGGACCCATCATTCTCTCAAGTTTATTTTCTATATTGGAGATTTTTCATTCATTTTCTTGATTTCCATATCCTCACAATCATTAAGTTCTAAATCTTGCATATCTATTTCATTTTGGTTTTGTAATATCCTCTTCCATGTGGAAAGAGGACATTAGGTTTCCCCCCTTCTCACCATTTTCATCCTTCCCACCTTGAGTAGCCATTTACTCTTCCAAAGCAAAAAAAAATTGCAACATAATGACCTTACTTGGTTGGGTAATTATGAATTGTCCCTAATGATGTGAAGAGAGTAATTTCGCTGATTCCTAGACTTGTTGATATTTGCTTTAATGCTCCTTAAAGGTTTTCTTATACTCCACTTGATCCATGTAGAACTCCAAAGTATGCCCAATTTATTAGGTAAGAGTTAAACCTTTTACATATAAATAATCTTTCTTAGTCTTACCTTTTAGTGTTTCCTGTCACTTTTGGACTTCTGAATGCATATGCAAGCTTTTAGAGTTGGATGGATATGATTCTTGGTTCTTACTTTTGTTAGGGTTTTTATGGATGGCATTTGTGTCGACAATGACAAGTTGGTGCATGTGAATAAGTTGGATTTAGTATTTCAAAGGCTTGATGAGGATGAAGCTCAATTGAATCCAGGTGAATGTAAGTCAGCAAGAGCAAGGGTGGTGCTCCCTTGGACATGAAGTAAGTGAAAATGGGATAGCCCATGACCCTTACAAAGTGGAGAATTTGTTGCAGATGGAGAGTCCAAAGGCAACAAAGGAGCTAACTAGCTTCATTCACAAATTGAGGCACTTATCTAGGTCCTCTTGTATGCTTTTGCTGAATATATTTATCCCCTACAGAAGATGAGGCAGAAAGACCCTTTTGTTTGGAGTACCATTGAAGAGGAACTCTTTGAGAATATCATGGATCTTCTTTCTACCTTACCTATTGTGATGCCACACCAGATTAGAAATAGACTTTTTATCTAAGTCTCAATGTAGGTGATGAAAAGATGCAGGAAGAAAGAGAGCTTAAGATCTTGCAAGAACACACACTCACACAAACCCTAGAAGAGAACACACAAGATGAGAGGCTAAAAATTGTTGTTTTTCTTCTTCAACAAAAGAGGTCTACTAAAGAGATAAAGTGACTGACACACATACTAGAGTATATAAAAGTGGTCTATAATGTGAACATGCTAAAGTGGAGTGGGTAGGTGTGGACTAGTTGGTGTAGTCCAGCTGTAGAATCTCTGGTGAAGATATGCTGGTGCCAGCTACCAAACCTGCCAGTGATGTAAATGTCAAATGGTCACGCAGGTGCCTCATGAGTGTCAGGTCATGTTGAGCTTGACATCTTAACAGTCCCCCTCAAGCTCAATTCCATCTTGTGAAATCCAAGCATACCTCAAAATTTATGGAGATTCTTAGATCCCAAGGCCTTTGTGAAGATGTCAGCAACCTGATAATGTGTGCTGATGTAGGCCAAACTGATGTTGCCTTGCTGCCAAGCCTCTCTCCCTAATGAAGTGGTAGTGTACCTCAATGTGTTTCATCCGTGCTGCATGGAAAAATGGGTTCCTAATAGCCAATTGTATACTTCTGAGATTATAACAATATATGAAAATCTTTCTCTCCACATGCAACCCCAAATCAGCAAAAGTAGCTTGCGTAACCAAGCTACCTCTCACACACTGCTGCAGCTCCTTTGTACTCTTCCTCTGTACTCGACAAGGAAACTGTGGGCTACTTCTTACTGCTCCATCCCAATGAAAACATAAATTCACTAGTAGATCTCCTCTTTGAGATACTACCTACTCAGTCTGCATCTGTGTATCCATATAGCTCCAATGGTACACCGGTTGCATAAAAAAATGTATAATCAACAGTGACCCTCAAATACCGAAGTGTGCATCGCACATTGTCAAGATGTGTGTTTTACCCTGTTTTGGCTTGGAGAGAGAAAATATCTAGAGGGAGGTAATTCAAAATTGAGATATTTTTGGATATAAAAATCCTTCTAGTGTCTAAAATGGTTTCCCCTGAAACAGAAATTCAAAAAGAACTTTCCAATGTGCAATTGGAAAGTTTTTATATCCAAAAATTGAGATATTTTTGGATATAAAAATCCTTCTAGTGTCTAAAATGGTTTCCCCTGAAACAAAAATTCAAAAAGAACTTTCCAATGTTCAAAAATAACTTTCCAATGTGCAATTGGAATTAATTGAAAATAGGTATAAAGGACCTTAGCCTAAGGGTCTAAATTTTTAGAAATTTTTGGATTATGGTCCAATTAAGGTTTTTATAGGCCAATAGGATCAATTCAAGTGTAGGGAGGAGATAAATTAAAAGAAAAACCCCCCAAAAATGAGTAAATGCTCACATAAGATGAAGAGTGGACTAAGGACCAAAGAAAAGAATTAAAAAACTGAATTTTGACACCTCAGTGTGGGGATCTCCCCTCATGAAGTAGGTGCCTTCTTCTCATCATTACTCCCAATTTTTAATCAATAAAATGAGATATTTTCATCTCTCCTCCCTCCTATTTCAAAACTAGATCCAAAAAAAGCTGAACTGACCAAAAAATGGTCAAAATTTGACCAAATTGATCTAGAAAGTTCTAGAATCAGTTTGCTTGGTTAGAGGCTCACTTTTTCCTATAAATAGAAGCCTCCCCATTTGTAAAAGCTTAATGGTGTTTATGAACTGTTACTCTACTCCTGTCCAGAGCCATCTACATTTAAATTTTTTAATAATTCAATTGTTTTTGGCCTAATCCTCTCCAAAGTGAATTGGTGTGGCCACTATTGCTTCAAACAATAGTAGAACCCTCAATCCCTCAAGCCAAAGGAGAGCTTACAAGCTCCATGTAAGCTAATTTTCTTACTTTGTTTACAAATTTTAATGAAAAATCTATGGTTTTCTTGATTTTTATGAATTGCAGATGATTGAATTAAATTCAAATGCTATGCCTTTGATGAAAAGGCCACCCCCTTCTCTTCTTTACATTCCAACCTTTCTTAATCCTAGAAAGATTAACTAATTGATTAATTAAACTCTTCTTAGTGTTTACTCTCTTGAATTTAGAAAATTGTATAGATTAGAGTTCTATAATTCTAAAATGGGGTTAATTAAGTTGATTGTAAAAAGATAAAAATGAGAAATGGTCAGCCATACAATACAAAGGAGGTTATGGAAAAATTTTCCAAAATTTTGTGAAAAAGAAAGTTTATTTTTATGTTATTCCAAAAGAGTAATTCCCACCATTTTTGCATCTAAACGAAATATTCTAATTACTCCATGTACATATTCACCTATGAATATGCATGGATATCACTGATATTAATTATTAAAATTGATTTCTATGCATAGAAAGATGCATAAAGGAATTTTTTTATTACAAAAGTGTTATTCTTATTAAATTTGATTCTATGTATAGAAAGATGCATAAAGGAAATTTTTTAATTACAAAAGTGTTATTCTTACTAAATTTGATTTCTATGCATAGAAAGATGCATAAAGAAATTTTCTTTATTACAAAAGTGTTATTCTTATTAAATTTGGTCATAGAAAGATGCATAAAGAAATTTTTTTTATTACAAAAGTGTTATTCTTATTAAAGTTGAATTTTATGCATAAATAGATGCATAAAGATTTTTTTTTTATTTTAAAGGTGTTATTTCTATTAAATTGCATGAATAGATGCATAAAAGGATTTTTTTAAAAGTGTTATTCCCATTAAAAAAGATTTTTATGCATAAATAGATGGATAAAGAATTTTTATATCGAAATTAGAATTCTCTTAAATTCTATGAGTATTTGATAAATGAATAATTAAATACTCTAAGAGAGAAATTTCTATCGTTTTATATTCACACGGATTGTAAAAAGAAAATTCAAGAAATCTATCGAGATTGAAATATTAAGATAAATGATTAATTTATTTCTCATTGGAATTCGTAACTATAAATCAGTTAAGTGAATATTCAAAGAAAGAAATTCAGTAACTAAATTATCAAACCTTTTTGAGAAAGATAGTTCAGGAAAAATCTTACTCGACTCGAACCTTGAATCAGATTATGACCAAGACCAAACTCTTTCGTCAATTTCGAGGAAAGGAGTGACCAGTTTAGAAAAATACACTCGAAACTCCTGCCAAATTTGAAACTAAGTTTGAGACCCTTCGAATTGATCTGTGGATCAAGGTTATAAAATTCAAAGAATTCTGGTATAAAATTCAGAATTCCGATCAAGAAGTTTTGGGGATACTGATTCAAGAAATACTCCTTGTATTCAAAAGAAACTCAAACTAAAAACTTGCATAGAAACCCTGTTTTCTTAAAGGACTGTCTTATGCCAGAATGCTAGAGGGGGTAGAGGGGTCTCATAGCTCATCTCCGAGCCACTAGACTCTCCATCAACAAGAGAATGCCATATAGAAATATCAGGCATACCAAGAGGTTCAACCACTTTCTCTTTACCTTTATGTGATGAGATGTGATGTGAATAGATATGATGGATGTGTATGTGAAGAATGGATGTGGATATGTATGTGAAAGAATGGATGTGGATGTGTATGTGAAAGAATGGATGTGAATGTGTATGTGAAGAATGGATGTGGACATGTATGTGAAAGAATGGATGTGGATGTGTATGTGAAAGAATGGATGTGAATGTGTATGTGAAGAATGGATGTGCACATGTATGTGAAAGAATGGATGTGGATGTATGTGAAAGAATGGATGTCGATGTATATGTGAAAGAATGGATGTGAATGTGATGGATATAAATGAATGTGATGTGATGAATGTGAATGGATGGAGGTGATGTGATGTGAAATGGATAGATGTGAGTGAATGTGATGTCATGTGAATCGGGATGTGAATGAATGATATGGGATGTGAATGAATGTGATGTGATGTGATGTGAATCGGGATAGATGTGAATGAATAAGATGTGAGGTGAAATGGATGTGATGTGATGTGATGTGGATCGGGTTAGATATGAATGGATGAGATGTGAATACGGGTAGATGAATGTGATGTGATGAGATATGAATATGGGTAGATGCGAGTGGATGAGATCTCATGAGGATAAATGAGGAAAGATGTGATGAGATGAAAATGATATGATGGGATGTGAATGAATGTGATGTGATGTGATGTGAATCGGGATCGATGTGAATGAATAAGATGTGAGGTGAAATGGATGTGATGTGATGTGATGTGGATCGGGTTAGATATGAATGGATGAGATGTGAATGAATGTGATGTGATGAGATGTGAATGAATGTGATGTGATGAGATGTGAATATGGGTAGATGCAAGTGGATGAGATCTCATGAGGATAAATGAGGAAAGATGTGATGATGGTGGGTAGATGTAAGTGGATGAGATCTCATGAGGATAAATGATGATGGGTAGATGCAAGTGGATGAGATCTCATGAGGATAAATGAGGAAAGATGTGATGAGATGAAAATGATGTGATTGGATGAGAATGGGAATACATATGAAATGGATGTGGATTGATGTGAAACAATGTGGAAAGACAAGAGTTCGTTATAGAAACTGTATTTATGACTTGTTTTTAAATGATTGTTTTATGTCAAGAATGCTGGGGAAGCATTTTGACCATCCTGTAAATGAGGTCGTGGAGACCTAACTGATAAAGTTGCAATAGCTGACGGAGAGTCAATGGAGGACGTCTCGTGTAGCAAGGTCAGCCAAGGTCTTGACCATGACTTAAATGGTGAGCTTCCGGTATGGTGGATGAGGGACCAAGGAAGCGGCCTATGAGTGAAGCGCTAGGTGCCCTACGAAGGATCCTAGAGGGTGCTGTGACCATACGGTGCTCGGGCTCTGGGTCATCAAAGATACCCACACGTGCATTGGGAAAGATATTGGAACAAGGAGTAAGAGTTGTTTTCTTAATTCGGGCATGGATCTGGTTGATTGACCTTGCTGGTCCTCAACGGATGAGTCCATGGCTCTTTTATTTGGATCTGTTTTGGTTGATCTTGCTGATCTTCAACTGAGATTCTATTTTGATTTTTATAAGTGAAAATATTGCCGGGTACTATGAGCTAGGAACTATTGAAAAGGCCCCTGAGTGGACATGTGGTGAGCGTTCTGGTTGCCAATGATGCCATAGGTTCACCGATGAAGGAAAAATTGGAAATTAGAATTCAATCGGATATTTTCGAAGATTATGATCAGTAATACTATAGTTTCATTAAAAGATTGTTTTAAAGACAGCTGAATTTGTGAAAAAGGCAATTTCATATTGGGTGTGTAAGTGGTGTGACTAGTTTTAAGTTTGCATGAATATCCGGTGGCTAGGGGGCCTGGGAACTCTTTTCCCTGGTAGTACCCGGGACAAAACCTAACCAAATTCTTAAATGGATCCCATCACTACAGTGGTTGGGCAGTTGGCTAACCCACAGGACTAGATGGGGTTTAGGCTGGACTGATGGATCCCTAAAAAGAGACTCAATTCTGTTATGGTACGATAGATGAAGTAAATCCTGGATAAAAATTTGTTCTATGGAAAAGAATCAACGGCTGTGCCTCTCAAAGAGGAAAAAAGCGTTGGTTTCTATGATCCAAGTGCAAGTCTTTTCCTTGATCTGACTATGGGGACTTACGGGTTCGGTCAGATCAGTTGAGTTGGTTAACTACGTTAGAGTAAAAATATCCGGAGGAACCACCCACCATGCTTTTCGGGCGAGGGAAGTTTTTTCGGGTTCGATTTTAGAAGAATCGAGGGATTAGTCTCTTGTCTAGATATACGTAGGCGAGGCCTCGAGTGAGGGACCCTGGCCCATGCAAGAAGTGCTACTTTCACTATTGGCACCCCAGAGTTCATTGTGCGGAGGGGACATGGAGCTTTCAGTAACAATTCTTGAACCTTGTGCAAACATTATAGCTTATCTAGTGTAAACATGTTGCCCACTCTATTGCCTTTTGCAACCAACTTGCACTTGTCTTTAAAGTCTTCTACATAAGAACCATCAGTGTACAGGGGTGTGAAATACCCTATACTTGTAACCCTAAACACAAAAAGACCATATTTTCAAGAATCTGACCTAACCCTAATTTCTCTCTCTCACAATACACACACAGATCTGAATATCCACCACTAACACATCATGGACATCATCACAAAACATTAATCAGAAAAAGGCAAAACAATGGAATTGGAGGGAAGACTCTGATTATATTCAATAGCATTGTGCTTGACCCAAAACATGCGACTATAAAAGATCTCTATCTATCTATATATATCCTGAACATCTGAGTATTCCTCCATATAAACTCCATCCTCTTCTTTACACTATTTAGGTCTTCTTCCTCAACTATGCCTTTCCTTTTCTTGTTGATCCTAAATTTTACCCCTAATTTGCTAGGTGTTTCCAAAGGTTCCAAGATATCAACAGTCCTTTTGGTTCTCAAACCCTATCGGTGAGATCGGTCTATGGAAAGACGGTCGTCTCCCTACGTATGCAATATGGGCAAGCAGACTATGCTCCTAGCTCACCAATGGAATGATAAACACTCCTTTCATCGCTAGGGGATTCAACTCGGTTAGGTGCATAGAAGCTTATCCCTTTCGGGAGAGAATGCTATGAACACCACTACCTTGATATAGACTTTACACACACAAGCTCAATCTTGCCATAGCTCATTCACTCATCATCCCACTCATTCATGCATCCAATACAAGAAGAAAGCTAAGCTAATGCACACACAAGCTCACTCATAAGCACACAAGCTCAAAGCACACTTCATTCTCAAGCACTTACTTCCCTAGCATGCACACAAACCTTGAAGCTTAATGGAACTTGAAATAAACATGCATTCTCATTCACTACTCAAGCAATGCCTTGCCCATGGATAAGCTACAAGCTATGGAGAAGCTTAAGCTTGAATCCACTACCACACAAAGCCTAATAGAGAATCCACAAGCATCAACAAAGAAGTATGCACACTAGAGGATAGAGATGAGAAGAGAGAAAAATATCATCTCATTGCATTGAATTAGAAGAGCATTGCTCATACAATAGTGTAGATGGGGAGAGAGAAGAGCTTGTACCTCTATGAACAAGAGGGAGAGCTAGTCTCAAGAGAGCTCAAGCATGAGTTTAGCCCAAAGTGTATGTGAGCTCTCAAATGAGCCACTATTTATACTAAAATGCCTAAAACTCCCAAAACTTCCCATGTGGGATTATTCTCAAGCCCACTCCCACACTCACCCACAACTTGGAACTCTCTACAAGAGCCCTAAATAAGAATGTCAAGTCTCTTGTTTTCCTGCTTCCATCTTTGTGTTGCATCCTTGCATTTTTCACCACTCGTCACGCAACATTCCCTCCTTCCTATTTTGCGCACGTCCTCGAGCGCGTAGATGCCAAGGAAGAGTAGAATCTCCAGTGTGTACCTGCAAGCAAAATGATAGGTGGTTTGTGTGTTCGCTTTTTTTTTTTTGAAAGCAAAAGTACTGACAGAACAAAACAAGCAATTTTACTGAATGAGACATGGCAATAAACGTCCAATTAGCTAGAGGAAGGAAACATTGAAGCAGTGTAGAGATTGAATAGGTTAGTTCAAGCCTTAATAATTACTACCTGCAGCTAACTAAAGTAAAGAATGTTTTATGCCAAATGTATTGTTCTTTTCCTAGAAGGCAAAAGACAACAGTTAATCGAGGGACTATTAAGTAGTATATTGAGCCTATGCTAAGTCAAAGATGTCGGTTCAACATTAAAAAATCTAACATAATTATGTAGTGGTAGACTCTTGATATTGCTTAGTGTTTGGTTTAATATTTTAAGCACAACGACGACCATCCTGGATTAGACAAGCATTTCTCTTGGTGCCTTTCTGTCCTTTTTTTTTTGGACAGGGCTCTCTTCAAGAGTATGTTTGCGCACCCACGGTATGGCTATTCCTTACTACACAAGGCATTGGTCTGGGAAAGGTATAGACCTCCCTCGCCCACCATGAATAACAAGGCAATAGGCCACAAACATATACACTTTTCTTTTATTTTTGTCATGCCAATTTTTTGTTATGGAAGGTTTATTAGATTGTCCCTAAGCAATGTCCTAGTAAGGGCAAGATATCCACTGACGGTCCTATTATTAATTTAGTCTCTTTGTCCTAGGTCTGGAACTCTACCTTTAGCACAAAACACTAATTACTTTGTATTGCTAAACGGGTAAAAACAATTACGGTCAAACTTACACTATCAAGTCTAAAGCTACTAAAATGCTATCCCTACTTTAGACCAAAGGAGATGCATATTGCCATGCTTAGTAAAGTGAAATTTATAAACAATCAAGCAACAAGAAAAATACAAAAAACATTAGAGATTGGCATGAGTTCACCTGTTTCTGTTAAAGCGCTGGTTGGTGAAGAATTGTTTGCACTTGATTGTATGACTGTCAGTTGCGGTACTGAAGCGGAAGATGTAGTTTGGTGCTTGTATTTGTTTTATTCTGACAAAACAAACTAAAGAGAAAGAAAATTAAAAAGATAAAAAATAAGAAACATTGGTGCTAAACATTGGTGCTAAACACCGGATTTGGTCGAGGGAAAAAACCCAATGGAAAAAAGTGCCCTAGCTTCTAGTTCTTATTAAGAGAGTACAAGTGCTAGTCTTGCACTGGGGGTGGATGTATGTCTGCATTCTTAGGTGGGTGGACATCAATAGCTTCAGGATGTAAAGATAACCCAGAACGTAATCCTACCCATGGAGAAGATGGCAAGGGAAGAAGTGCATCTTCACTAACATATGGTATGGGCACAGTAGGAAGGCTAAAGAGGCACCTATGGTTTTGAAACCGTTCTAAAGACTCACTCACATTGAGCCAAAACTGACATGTAGATTCATGGGGAAGAAGAACCTGCAAAATGGGAGGGGTTAGCAAACGAAGGGTGTCCTCGCGCCATGTTTGAGCTCTTTCCTCTTCCAGGAGTCTTTGTTGGTTGGGTCCACGTTGCGGCATCATAATTGCCCGGAGATTATGTCGTTGAGGTGTGACCCCCATGATCTGCTGCATCATACCAGTGCCATAGCGACAGAAGTATGTACGACACTACCAACATATATGGGAAGCATTCCCCAATACCATACGAGCACAGTCGCGGCAGTGTGGAAACGGATGATGTTGTTGGTAGTATAACTCCACCAATTGTCTTCCACAGCAATCCTCACCCACTGGGGCATAAAAATATCGGGAGTGCATCTGAAAAGGTGCAATGCTGTAGCCCCCTTGATGGTCAGGGTGAGTGCTATCTAGGTCCAAAGATGGACTGCATGTGTCCAGCCAAGTCTCCATTTGGTTATTCTACACAACACATAAGGAAGTGTTCAGATTTTTTTATTTAATGCAAGTTGAAGGAAGAATGCTAGTATGTACAGGCATGACAGAAATAGAGCTAATAGATTCGATAGATGAATTGCCAAAAAGTAGCTTTTGTAGCATGATAGCTCTTTTAAGAATGAGTTTGCTTTTGGATGTAACATTATGCACATTGTTTGTGGGGTGTTGACGTATGGCCCAGGTTCCTTTTTGTTGGACTCTTTTTGGTACCCATTTCAGAGTACGTGCAAGAGATTGAAGTTTAGTCGGAGGTGAGATTTTAGCGATAGGCATAGGAAATGCATTGGGACAAATAGGAGGAGGTGTGAATGGAGATGTTTGAACACTTCTGAGCTTTGGCAACCATATGGCAGTTGTGTTCTTGCCATCCCATTGGGCTTTCAAAATTTTCTTGGGTCTTCAGAGTGCCCAAGTCTAACACCTATGCCTGTAGACTTATGGTTGGTAATGTAATTTGATTAGGGAAAGAGTAAAATACCGACGACATTCCAAATAGTTGGAGTTGTAGGAAGAACGCTCTTTCCTTGATAGTCAGGGAGTCTACTTGTGTAGGAGCCTGATTAAAAGTTGTCGGTTGCTTTGTAAGACAAACTTTGATATTGCTTGTGTTTTGAGGAATAGACTCTGAACTTGATTCGGTTGCAATATCCTCCTTCTGATGTGTTGCCTCTGAGATAGAAGTGAGTAAAGGTACCCACTTGCCCTTTTCTTCCCATGTCAGTTTGGAGTATCCCTTCCTGTTCGAGACCTTCTGATGATGTCCGATTGACGCGTTAGCTTGTGTTTCCACCTGGACTCTTTCAAGCTTGGTAAGGCGTGGTTTCCAGTATTGATTTTGTTTCTGTAAGTGAGGTGGTATTGACTGCTTTTGTTCTTGAGTAGATTCAGGAACATAATTATGTTTTGCTGCAGTAGTCCCTACATTCTTTTTTGGTAGCCATAAGGTAGTAGCAGTACCCTCATAGTAGCCTTGTGCTTGCAGAACCTTCTTTGGGATCCATCGTTGTTGAGTGGTCTTGTTGGAGGCGAAACTGTTGGCTCTAGTAAACCTCCTCTTTAGCTTTAAATTCCTTGGTGTTCCTTGGTAGCATTGGGTCTTGGCTTGCGAGCTACTTTAGGTAACCAGATTTAAATTCTAAGTGCTTCCCCCCTTCCGTAGTCTTGTGCATATAAGAGAGATGTTGGCACATGCCATCCTTGAGTATTGTCATTGTCATTATTCACCCAAATCATTGGATCTTTTGAGGTTGTCTCTATCACAGTGGTGATGGTCTCCACCTTTTGAAAAGATGGGAGTGCCGAAGCACTTGATCCTGTAAGGTGAGTATAATTTACCAACAAGGTGTATTGTCGTGAGTTCCAGTCCATACCGCATCTGGTGGTTCTAATCCATGATCTGCCTAAAACAACATCCACCACTGCTTGGCTCTTGTTAGCAACATAAAAAGTCACGTGCATAGATTGATCCTGAATGGACATATTAATACAGCACTTGCCTAGGGCTGGGGTTTCATCACCAGAGAAACTCTGGAAGTTCAATGATGCATTGGTGAGCAAAGGTTGGCCTAATGATGTCCACGCTTCATAAGACAAAACATTGCAGTCGGCTCCCGAATCTATAAGTGCAGACGCTGCAAAGATTGCTCTTTGAGTAGGGATCCTTACTTCAATATGAAAGGGATCTACAAAGTCTTCATCATCATTCAAGTGGATGGCCATGATAGCTGCCTTGTGGCGCTCTCGTGCTAGTGCTACTCTAGCCTTAGCTTCTTCTTTTGCTTGACTTTGTAACAAAGCTTGAGGTTTTTTTTCGTGTCTGACTAGCATGTATGCGTATCAGCATATCATCTGTTAGACGTTCTTCATAGCGCTTCAAGCGGCTACCATTGATGAAGTTAGTCATTGGCTCTCCGTCTAAGGTTTCCAACCTTACTGCACCACTCGCACTAAGCTCGTTGATCACAAATGGACCAAGTCCTCGCATTTTCAGCTTGCGTTTTTGTTTCTTCAATGTGTAAAGCAACACTCGATCACCTCTCCTGAAGCAACCATTCTTCACATGCGTATCATGCCAACGCTTTTGGCGTCGTTTTTTAGCATACATGCCAATGACTGCCAATAGCCTGTCTTCATCTAGCCTCTCCAATTCATCGATCCGTGAAGAGAATTCATGATCCATCCACTCAAGTTGTTTTGCAACTCGAAGTGTAGGTACAATAAATTCTATCGGAAGGATAGCGTCCAATCCAAAAACTAGATTGAAAGGTGTCGTGCCTATGGACGTTTTGTAAGCAATTCGGTAAGCCCATAGAAATGAGTGAAGTTTCTGTTCCCAATCTATTCTATGTCCCTCAACAATCTTTGTAAGCGCAGTGCAAAGAGTCTTGTTTGTGCTCTCAGCTTGACCATTTGCTTGCGGGTGATAAGGTGCTGACCTCTTATGGATGACCATAAAGTCTTCCAAAAGAAAGGTAATGACTTCATTGATAAAATGCACACCTTGGTCACTCACAATCTCAATAGGTAAACCGTAGCGTGTAAACACATGTTCGTATAAAAACTTTACAGTGGTCCTAGCATCATTTTTTTACTGTGGCTTTTGCTTCTACCCACTTCGTAAGATAATCTATGGCTACAATGATATACTCAGCATGTGTATGGCGTGCTGGTGGTTTAATCGGTCCCACAAAATCAATTTCCCATTTTGCAAAAGCTCTAACCCCCATAATTGGTCTCAATGGCATGTCCTCATACTTGGTAGGAGGTTTGGCTCTTTGACATTGATCACATCGTTTGACATACTCTGTTGCATCATGAAAAAGCGTAGGCCACCATAGTCCGGACCATAGTATAAGTTTGGCAGTTGTTTCTCCACAGAAATGTCCACCCCCAACTCCTGAATGTGCATGAGTCAATACGCTAAGGTAGTCACTCTCACAAACACAAGTCCGTAGGTTTCCATCTTTGCCCCTTTTGTACAGCTGGCCTTCAATAATCTGAAAACTCGTTGCTTCTACCTCTATGGCTCTCTTTCTATGCCTAGGCATCTTATCGTCCGTATGACCCTGCGTCAAATACTTTACAATGTACGAACTCCAATTGGGTGTTGTTGAAATATAAAATAGAGTCACATGAGGAATGGGTTTCCTTTGTTGACAAATTTTACAATTTCGTACGTACTCTTCTGTATCAGCATGAAGTGTTGGCCAGCAATATCCTTCCCACAAAACTCTTTTAACCGCATCCTTTCCAGAGACATGTCTGCCTCCTAAGCTCACGTGGACATATGAGATAATCTCATCATATTGATCAGGGTCAGGGCATAGACGAAGTATTCCATCTTTTCCTAATTTATACAATCGTCCAGAAAGAAGCTTATAAGGAGCACAATACTCTAAGGTCATTATTTTTTCATTGGTGGGACTAATGGAGTTAACAAATCCTTTGATGGATTCTGCCCATCTTGGTGCTGTCTCAACCAAGAATAGAGTAGCATCAGAAATATCATCATCTATACCAATGGGTGCTTCTCCTGAAGTTATCATGGAAAGATGATCAACCCGCTGATGCATTTTTCCCTTCTTTACCGCTAGTTCAAATTCAAATTCAAGTAGAATAACAAACCAGCGTACAATCCTTCCGGTTGCACATGGCTTGTTCACAAGGTAAAGCAAGGCTTGATGATCTACGAAGAATGTAAATTTGTTGGCCAAAAGGTAATGCCGAAACTTCTTCACAGCATAGATCATAGCTAAGCCTTCTCTTTCCGTGGTAGTGTAATTCTTTTTAGCACTATTCAACTGGTGGCTAGCATATGAGACTAGAAAGTCCATTTTGTTCTCGTCTGGTTGAGCTAAAATATAGCCAATTGCAAAAGCCGAAGCATCTATATGTACGTGGAATAAATTATCCCAATCCGGCGACCTGAGAATAGGTGCCGTCACTAATGCTTTCTTTAGCTTTTCAAAGGCTTCTTCACAATCCTCTGTCCATTCAAATACAAAAAGGAGTGCGTACAATGGTCGTGCTATTTCAGCGTACATGTAGATAAATCTACGATAGTAGCCGCAATGACCCATGAAAACTTGTACCCCTTTTGCATTGTAAGGTTTAGGTAGCTCAACAATAACAGCTATCTTTTTCGCATCCATGGATATACCATTCCTAGACACAATGTGGCCTAGAATCTTCCCTTGCCTAACCATAAACTTGCATTTATCAGGGTTAAGGCATATGCGATACACTCTGCATTTCTCAAATATTTTTTTGAGATGCTCTATGTGTTCTTCTCTGTTTATGGAATGCACACACAAGTCATCCATGAATATTTCAAGAAATAATTGCAGGTATTCTTTAAACGCATGGCTCATCAACCTCTGAAAGGTGGCAGGAGCGTTAGTCAAACCAAAAGGCATGACTCTATATGCAAACACTCCCCATTCTATAGCAAATGCGGTTTTGTGTTGATCCTTGGGATCAATAGATACCTGGTTGTAGCCCAAAAATCCATCAAGAAAACTGTATGCCTTCTTACCAGCTACCCTCCAATACATGATCAGTGAGTGGAAGCGGATAGTGGTCCCGGACAGTAGCAGCATTTACTTTCTTTAGATTGACACATACTCGTAGTTTTCCATTCTTCTTAGGTACTACCACAATCGGTGAAACCCATTCTGTATGTTCAATCTCATAAATAAATTCAGCCGCTAACAACTTGTCAATCTCTTCTTTGTTCTTTTTGGAAACATTATCGTTATACGTATAAGGATGCTGCTTGGATGGCTTAGCATCCTCTCGCATGGGAATTGTATGCTGGCAGATCTTTGGATCTACCCCTTTAAGGTCTTTGTAACTCCAAGCGAATATGTCTCGATACTCTCTCAGAGTAGAGATTAGCAATTCTTCCTCTGCTTGGGTTAAGTTTGTGGCAATCCACATGTTACATGGCTCTTCGCTTGGTTCTGCCAGGTCTATTTTCTTGGCGTCCTCAGGGCCATCATAGGAAACTCCTGGTTCCTCAGGTTTCTATCGAATAGGTTGTTGCAAGACTATTTTCCGATCTTGTATGGTGAATTTATTGAAGTTTGAGGAGATATTTGTGGTATCCTCTTCTTCCTTTGAGTCATCACTCATGGAAGACCATGCTGCTTTTAGCATTCTCTTCCTTTGTTGCACTAGAGCTCTACGCTCCACTCTCGTCATGGTGCTTTGTTCAGTCTTGACTGAATGCACTGAAGCCTTAGATTTTAGCTTCGGTTTCCTTTTCCTCTTCTTCTTTGGGTTGTCACTCTCCTTCTTGTTTAGCTTTTGTACTAATTGAAAGCCGTATCTCCATTTCATCTCGTCTTTGATGCAATCATCAGCTCCCAAGTAGTACAAGTACTCGTTCTTACCTACAAAGGTTGGAGGTGGAATAAAGTCTTCTTTATCCACATCTTCTCTTTCTTTTTGTTGTTATTGTCTCTTTTCCTTGACTTTCTGTTTGCAAAACTTTCGGTGACTCTTGCAAAACTTACGTTTCGGTTTGTCACTAGGAATACTCAACAAGACCTCTCTGCCCTTTAACAACAATCTTATCTTCTCTAACTCTGAGGGACTATGGCATCGTCATCAGAATCCTTCCCATCAGAGGATTCTAAGCATCTATCCTCATCTCCTTCGTCAGCTGAGTTGTACTCAAGAGGGGATACTTCCTCTATAGATACCATATCTCCTAGCAATAATGATTTGTTTGCTTCATTCCTAGGGACTTCTTGAGGTTCCTCTGCATAGATCGGTTTAGCATTCTTACGGGAATAATGTCATAACCATCTGGATCACAGAACTGTGTTTGCCTTGGCAATGCACAAGTGTCTATGGTAGCTAAAACATGGTTCCATTCTAAGGGATCTATCAAGTTCTAAGGAAAAGATATAGGGATATACGCCTCATCCGTCACACTTCTGTCTATGGTAACATTTCCAGGTTGCAAGTCTCGACAAGATGCTCCACAGATCCATAGATCAGCTCTTCTTCAAACATAGTTGCTCCCGATGCTTCTGAAGAAGCGGAATCAAACTCATCCATAGGAGAGTGCGTCACATCTCGATAAGCATGGTTTTTCAGATTCACCCTCGTGGTTACATTCTCATGTCTGAGGTACAAGTAATTGTAACCCCAGTCTTGAATCATTTTGAATTGGTGCATGAATGGCCTTCCTAGGATCACTTCGTAATTTGTGTTCTTCCCAAAGTCTACGATAGCAAAGGTATGTCCATACTCAATGCCACATGACTTGACTATAACGTTCTCAAGCAATCCTATGGGACTCTCTAGATTTCCGTCTGCCAATTGCAAACTCATCCTTGTACTTCTAATTGTAGGTTTTTCCCACATTTCCCATACAGTTTTTGTTGCTATACTCACCCCTGCTCCGCTATCTAAAATAGCTATAGATTCAATCTTGTTGATCTCCACAGGAAGCGTAGTATTTCCTTCATCGTCCTCACAATGCTTGCCAACTTTGTTCACAGGAACTGGAATTGTTTGCTTAAGCATTAGCTCAGAAGCCTTTGCCTTTAACTCCTTAACCTGGATGTTCTGGTTCCACAATGCTTGCTCGGTTAATTGTGTAGCCACTTTTCCCCACAATCTTGGCCTAAGCTTTAAGAACTCTGCGAGTGGAATGGTACACGTAACTGGTGCCGACATTAAAGCTTGCAAACTCCCTATGTCTTGTTCCTGATGAGGTTGTCATGTCATTGATGGTACTCGCATGATTTGGCTATGTGCTTCATACAGTCCTAAATATGAGGGCAGTGTCTTGCATGTGAGCTTGTTGCTCCGAGCTGAGACAACAGTCTGAGCATCATCTGGTAGAGATAAAGCATCTAATTCTTGAACCCTTCGATTCGAGAATTCTACTATAGAGAACGGTGGTGACTTGTCAGAAGATGCTAGATCCTCAACTTGTTTTTACACTGCTTCCCACATCTCCCTTGCTACTGCTTCCTCTATTTCAGGAATTTCATCTCCAAAATCTGCGGTAGTCAATGGTTTTGACTCGTCTGCATTGGTATGAGGTAAATCATCTCCTTCAGGCATTTCTGGGAAATGTAGAGATACAACTTCACTTCCCTTTTCCATGCTTGGCGTGGCTTCTGGTATCGTCTCTAAGTTAGGCTTCAGAGAAGCAGGTCCTCTTGCGTACATAGGTGGTGGGCCATCTATTAGAGTCTGAGTATCCCTAATCAACTACTTATGGATAGCCAAGGTGACTGTCTCTTCACTCACGAGGGTTGGGATATTCTTGCAGCTTCTTAGGCAGCTCAGTCAGAGCTGTGATCCTACTATTATACGCTTGAAGCGCTGCATCTAAAGGCTCGTACACCTTGTCCACAACAAGGACTGATCCTCCTGAGCTTTCCTCAGACTCGGATGCTTTTCCCTTTTGCTCAGTTTGAGTTTTCTCTCCTATTTGTTTTGTTTTCAACATTCCTTCTAGCTCTTTTGGGATAGAATTTCCTCCATCAGAGCTCTTCTGCTCCTTCGACTTCTTACTCCTCTTGCTGCGTGGTTTACATCGAGTTGATTTCTTTCTCTCTTTTCCATCTTTGGATAAAACCTTAATCTCAGAGGGTTTCTTAACAACCTCTTTGACATTCTTTTGCGCTTGGGCTCTAGTCACTACTCTTAGCGACACTAGTTCATTCTCCTCCTGAGATGTCGTGGGTGATGGAATCACTTCAACATAGTTGAGGGGGGCGCTTTAGCTTTTTGTGCTGCTGGATCCGCAGGCTTCAACAAGCAATCCTTTGGTAGATGGTCAATGCTACACCCTTGGTAAAACCTCTCTATAGGTGGAAACGTAGATGTTGTGCCTATGTTAGCTAAGAGGGGTCGTGTCTATGTTAGCTAAGAGGGGTCGTGTCTATGTTAGCTAAGAGGGGTCGTGTCTTGTTTGGACATTCTCTCGCCCAATGTGGTCCACCACATTCGTAGCATGGTCCTGTTTGTTAAGTGGGGTATAGTCTCTTTGTAGGATATGGTCCTGGATAACCTTGAGTCTTGGTTGGCTGAGATCCTATAAGCATCAAAGAGCTTGGGTCTCCATTAAAGTCATGAGCTAGGCTTGGTCCGGTGGGGTTCTCAAAGTAGGGTACGACAAGAGGATGCTCCACTTCGATGTAGTATGGTTGAGAGCTAACCATCTCCATACCTAATTCAGGATTCTCATATTCCACATATCTAAAGGAAGCTGTGCCAGGTGGAGGAGGTTGAGCTCCTAGCACCGGCCGTGCTTGCTCTTGAGCAACTAAGGTTCTCTCATGGTTCACAACTTGCTCTCTAGGTGCAGAGCTGGCTGCTTGTTCCCTTTGTATCCTTGCAATGTGATTGCAGTCCGAAGTCACATGTGTGTAGTTCCATTTACAAAGCTGGCACCACTTCTTAGTTGGTTGATTACCAACCAATGGTGAAAAGGTTGGGCACTGCTCAGTTTTATGGCTACCTCCACATCCTCCCACAGACGTAGGGGCCTGTAGGTACAATATGCGTGTATGATGGTTGGGGTTGGTAGGAAGGTCTGTAGTATTGCCCCATCGTTTTCAATACTATCTCGGCAATTTGATCTGGATTAACTAATGGCACACTAGAGTCAGCTACGTTTATCATCCGGATGACTATCTTGGTTTCCCATGCCAGTCATGTCAAAGTTGTCATCATAATCCATGGCATCCATGCAACACTCATTGAAGATGACATGCTTCTTTGCGTACAAGTGAGCGTGAAGCGTCTTGTTTCGTAAGCCTTCCAGGAAGATAGAAATTAATCTTCCTTGGCTTGGCTTCTCATCGTCAGGGCATCGATTGATGTACTACTTTAGCCTATTTACGTAATCTTGCACAGATTCTTGATCTTTTTGCTTAAAAGCATAAATTTGAGCTACCGCATTGTGCTTAATTCCCATTTTTGAAAACGCAGCTGCTCTTTTCCAGCCCATCAAAAGATCGCTTTGCCTCAGGCTCTAAAGACTGAAACCATGATAAAGACTTACTCTCTAGCGTCAAGCCAAATCCTTCGATTTGCGTATGCGTATCCTGACTTGCTTCGCATGTATAGCTTGCTTAAAAGCTGCTATATGGTCATATGGGTCACTGGATCCGTCATACTTCTTGACAAGCTTTTGCAGTGCATATGGTCTCACTTTTCTAGAATATTCATCGTCATGTCTCCTATATGAGTCTCGGCCTCTAACTCTAGGCTCTTCAAATGTCAGTTCACTTGGTCTATGGGGTTCTCTTGGAGGTACATATCCACTTGCTCGTGGTCTTTCTTCTCCCCTAGATTCTCTAATAGCCCCGGGTCTCCTCGTAGGATCAATCATTGGAAAGACTGGTCCTTTAGCAGTTGTTCGCATGGAAGGTGCTAGTCGAGCCACACTTGGGGTTCTAGCCCATGGTGGTGCTGGTGTTTCTCCTCAAAAGGCAGATTCATTTGGACGTGCCGTGTCTAAGGTAGACACCTCAGTGAAAAGGGGCCTTCCTTTCCATGTAATTTCCCTAATCTCTAGCCATTCAAGGGTTCGAAAGTCGTTCCCCCATCTATCATGAACACGCTTGTAGATGCTCTACAGTTATTGTATGCGTGACTGGAAGCTCTAAGCTCGGGTGCTTAGTGGTTGCATAGTAGGTTTCTACCACATCCCTATAAACCTCTTTAATTGGGTCGTCTTGATAGATTTTAACTACTGGAATTTCTTTTACTATGTCCCATGGGTTTTTCTTGGTCTCTTTTTCTTTTCCCGTTCTTTCTCTATCCTCCCAATTCCTGTCAGAAAACAATTCTTCAAGTAAAGAAATGGGCGTACCAGGTCTGCGCGATGTTCCTGGCACATTTGGGTCCGCCGATGGAAGCTCCTTTTTCTGCTTTGCTTTTGCGCTAGGTTGAAGTACACCCAAAGCATCCACTTGTTCAGGATTTTTGGTGACCTCGTAGCGTACTCCATTTCTACCCATGTACATATCGTCTTGGTAGTTTACCCATGGTGTTGGTTCAAATGCAGAATGAATGTCTGCAATTTTAACAACAAACCGGGATCTTTGTAGATCTCACCGCCATGCGCGTTTGTATACAAGAAATGGAGTCTCATGTTGTCAATCAACTCCCCATCTAGGATTTCAAATGGATTAGCAGAATCTGCCTTACCAATGGGTGTGGATGGTCTATTCATGCCAAATGACTCGTTTACATCCATTGAAATATCACTCACGGTTCTTGAGAGGCTCTCTGTTTGAGACTTCGAAGATGTCTCGAGAATGCTCTCCAAGTTGCCAACAACCGATTGAGTGCCGCTCCCTTGAGTGGTTACCCTAGATGGTGCACTAGTGTTACGTCCCCCTAGTATTGTTCCCGAGCGTAGATGCATACGCTATTTTTAGCACGTTGCAGTGTCCAGTTTTTGAAATTATATATATATATATATATTTTAAACCCTACCTAACCACTAAATGCAACTAACATGAATATGTGTGTAAATATATATTTTATTTTATTTTATTTATTTATTTATTTTTTTATAATTACATAAAAATATAAATTATGCTAAAAATACTAATTATGTAGATTACACTAATTATGCAAAAAATTATAGAAATTTTAAAAAATGCAGAATATGCAAAAAATATGGACTCCAAAGAAAACACATAATTTATAGATTTTTTTAAAAATTATTTTTAAAAATTATTTTATTTATTTATTATTTATTTTTTCTATTTTTTAATTTAAAAAAAATGCAAAAACATGAAAATTGCCTAGTATGCGAAAAACATTAAATTTTTTTTTAAAAAAAAAGTAAATAAAGAAAATAAAATACTAACATGCGCCAGCATCTTATCGCTTCGTAATTTGTGCCGACGGCCACCTTATCACTTTGTTTGCTCCTCTGCGCTCTGCGGCGGCCACGTCCGGTCTCTCCTCCTCTGCTCTGCAGCCTTATCCTCCTCTTGCTGCAGCCGCCTCCTCTGCTGCGCCTTCTCCTCCTCTTGCTTCGCCTCCTCTACTGTGCGGGCCGCCTTCGCCGCCAGCAGCAGAGCTGAAGCTCGGCCCCCACCTCACCTTCTGATGCCACACGCGCCTCCACAGCTGCTGCCTTCTCCTCCAGCAGCAGCTGCCCGGCCCTTCTCCTCCTGGCCCTTCGCCTTCTCCTCCTTCGCTGCCTTCACCTCCAGCAGGCAGCTGTTGGCTCTTCTCCTCCTCACCTTCGCATTCGCCTGCTCTCTCTGCTACGTTCACCTTCACCTCGCCTTCTCTCTCTGCTGCGTTCAGCTCCGCCTCTTCTTCTCTCTCTGCTGCGTCCTTCACCGCACCTTCGCCTTCTCTTCCTCCTCCTCTGCTAAGGCCCTTCCGCGAGCTCACCTCCCCGCCTTCGCCTCCTGCTCCTTCGCCGCCAGCAGCAGTAGCAGAGCTGGCCACCACCTCACCCGCCTGGCTTGATGGAAGTACCCCACCCGCCTGGCTTGATGGAAGCCTTCCCGCAGACTTTGGCTTTGACCCTCTTGGACTGGGCTCTGAGCCCGAGTTGCTCAAGTGGTTTGTGCAATCAGAGATAGTGCATTGCATGTGGCTATGCTTGTTGGTGCTGGCGAGGCACCCGTGCAGATGATAGAGACATTCCCGAGGTGTTTGCTGAGCTGAAAGTGAAGAAAATTGTCCTACTCCTAGTATTGTTTAGATTGTAATGGCTGCCAAGGTTCCTCAACCAACCATAGGTCATCTCCTCAGCAGCGGCGCCAATGGAAAGACGGTCGTCTCCCTACGTATGCAATATGGGCAAGTAGACTACGCTCCTAGCTAACCAATGGAATGATAAACACTCCTTTCATCGCTAGGGGATTCAACCCGGTTAGGTGCATGGAAGCTTATCCCTTTCGGGAGAGAATGCTATGAACACCACTACCTTGACATAGACTTTACACACACAAGCTCAATCTTGCCATAGCTCATTCACTCATCATCCCACTCATTCATGCATCCAATACAAGAAGAAAGCTAAGCTAATGCACACACAAGCTCACTCATAAGCACACAAGCTCAAAGCACACTTCATTCTCAAGCACTTACTTCCCTAGCATGCACACAAACCTTGAAGCTTAATGGAACTTGAAATAAACATGCATTCTCATTCACTACTCAAGCAATGCCTTGCCCATGGATAAGCTACAAGCTATGGAGAAGCTTAAGCTTGAATCCACTACCACACAAAGCCTAATAGAGAATCCACAAGCATCAACAAAGAAGCATGCACACTAGAGGATAGAGATGAGAAGAGAGAAAAACATCATCTCATTGCATTGAATTAGAAGAGCATTGCTCATACAATAGTGTAGATGGGGAGAGAGAAGAGCTTGCACCTCTATGAACAAGAGGGAGAGCTAGTCTCAAGAGAGCTCAAGCATGAGTTTAGCCCAAAGTGTATGTGAGCTCTCAAATGAGCCACTATTTATACTAAAACTCCTAAAAGTCCCAAAACTTTCCATGTGGGATTATTCTGAAGCCCACTCCCACACTCACCCACAACTTGGAACTCTCTACAAGAGCCCTAAATAAGAATGTCAAGTCTCTTGTTTTCTTGCTTCCATCTTTGTGTTGCATCCTTGCATTGATCCACCACTTGTCACGCAACAGCTGCGTTCCACATCACTCTCCTCTTTATGGATCTGGCCATCTAAAGAACCCACTGCCTTCTTCTTGCCTTCTTTCACTACTGACAGATGGCTGCCAAAAAGGCACTCAACCTTGATTTCATATGTGATTTCCTCTTATGGTTATTCTCTATCTCTTGCATAATTCTTTCATGTAAGATTGATGCCCAACTCACCTTTCCTTTTTTCTCTGCATATACCAACGGTGCAAAGTTCTCTTTGGACATATAGTCCACCTTGTCCAGCTGACATATTCTTTCCAAATACCATTTAAGCTGCTATCTCCGATTACTCTACAAATTCTTCAACATATAATACTATATGGCTCCCTGTGGGGACCCAAACTCTTTCTTCATTATCGGCTCTGAGCACTTGGCCACCACTGTTGCGTTCTCATCATAATGTAAGCAAAATATGTCTGTTACTGTGGCGTTAGCTTGACATTGGACAACACATGCCCATCCATTTTTTTGATTATCTCCATCTGTGTCTGTGCAAAAAAATTATTCCTCCACTAATCCCATGGCAGGCATGCAAAGTCCCATAGTCCTATTTCTTTCAACCATTTTTAATTCTCCTCTAATGACAGATCCAGGTCTACCTTAAAATTGGCAAATGGGTCCATCAATGCTTGAAGAGCTTTAGAGTTCAACTTACCCGAATCAAGAGATACCTCTTCTCCAAGGTTGATGACGCCCGTTTCCTTTGTAGTCATGGTGTCTGAAATCTCCTTAGTCACTATGGCATAGTGGCGGGGTGTTCTTCTTATCGTCCTGGCGTGCCTTCATCCCCCACTTTTGAACTCGCACCCTTGCTACGCCCCATCGTTCTATGACCTGCTGGGGCGAAGGGCGTTAAGCTTCTGAAGAGCCTCAAAGCTACTCATGCAAACTCGCAGAAAAATGCAAACCTGAAATTTCTGCCACACCTTTTGATCGAAGTGACCACCAAGTGTGTGGGTGTCATTTTTACAAATCCCAAGTGCTGGAAAATATTCTGTCATACTATTCGACACGTCAATTCTCATAACTTGCACTTCTTTTAAAAGTCCGACTGTTGGTGGATTTCCTATGAACTTCTTTAGTCAGAACCCATTAATCAGTTTTTCCACCTCTATTCCAAACATGTCTGCCAGTTTAAATGTCCCTTGAACACAGTCCCTCATTATTCTATATGGTCCAATATATCTCATTTTTAGCTTCCCCGGGGTGCGGCCCCAACTTAGAGTTATATAGCATAACCCGATCATTTTCCTTTAAAACCTTAAATTTTATGTGCCTGTTCACCCAAGCTTGTCTCCACCTCTGAATGATGTCTGTTATATATGAGCTGACAATTATGTCCTCTTCCAATTGCATAAGATGCTGTTGCCTGTGCTTCACCGGCTCCTCAGGTGACAATCTTTCTGTTGCAGCCACCCTCAAGCTAGGTACAATATACTCCATTGGCACCACAACCTCCAACTAATTTAAAAAGTGTCATTCCTGGTTACCTTGAACGCTGTTCTGAATGACCAAAGAGCTGAATCCAATTTAACATCCCAATCGTCCCTATTTTTTGACACAATCTTCTTCAAAACTCTAACCAAGATCTTATTGGAGCTCTCAGCCTGACCATTAGCGTGAGGATGATATGCACTGGACTTCTTGTGAAGTATTAAATGTGTTTTTGTTAGCACGAAAATGACCTCATTCAGAAAATGTGTACCTCTATCACTAACTAACTCCATTGGGCATCCAAACCTTGTCATAATGTTATGTCACATAAACTTTGCTACACTACTTGCCTTGTTATCCTCCTTCAAAGCCATGGCTTCTACCCATTTAGTACAATAACTTGTAGCCACCAATATGTACCTGTATCCTGTTCTTTTTGACCTGGGTTTTATTGGTCCTACAAAGCCTAAACCCCACTTTTGAAAAGGCTCTAAGGGAAAAATTGGATTATCCGACATCCTATCCCCTTGAATTTGGCTGGCCCATTTGCTGACACACAAAACAGCTCCTTGCACATGTGATTATGAGCATCCTTTAAAACAATGGGCCACCAAAGCCCTGCCTGCTCTGCAGCATCTTCTTCCCTGTTATATCACCAGAAAAATGATCACATGAAATTCCACCATGTGCTTGTTGCAAAACAGTAGGTTGTTCAAACTCAGGCACACACCTTCTTATAATTTGATATATGCCCTTCTTATATAGAGCACCTGCAATTACCAGAAATGGTTTGATTTTTAAAGCTAATTTCCTTCTTTGATCAGTTGTGAATCCTGTGGGCATTACTCCATCCGTTAAGAACACCAACATCTGATCATACCAAGAATCTGATACAGACCCTGAAACTACAAACAAGGCTGAATTAGGTAGCTGATCATCTACTCCTGTTGCTGGTTCTCCACTTTCTAGCCTACTCAAATAGTCAGCTATTGCATGTTCTTTTCTTCCTGGTGTATGAATGATCACAAAATCAAATTCTTGTAACAAAAGCATCCATCTTGCTAATCTCCTGTAAGATGAGGTTTCTTGATCAAATATAATAATGCTTGGTGATCCACATGGAACATCACCCTATTACTCATCAACAATAATGCCTGAATTTGTTAAGTGAATATACCATGCCCAATTCCTCTCTTTCTATGATAGTGTAATTTCTTTCAGCACTTGTCTTTCATGCTTTGAATGAAATTAATTTATGTGTAATTTTTATAAAAATTTTACCATAGCTCCGCTGCTATGGTGACTGATAAATCTCAATTATCTTAAAAGATAAAGCTTATCATTAAGAGAATGATTAGAATGATCCCTAATTGGATCATTAACCCATAATGGATTGAATCATCAACATTCATGAAATACATAAACTAAAAGCATAGGGAAAGCCATTAATTTGGTCTTAAGCATAGATTAATCTTGGATTAAGAAAAAGCCATTAATTTGGTCTTAAGCATAGATTAATCTTGGATTAAGAAAAAGCTTTATGAAAAGCTTCATTTGGATTGAGAATAGGTCATGAGTATGACCATTTCTTGAGTGAGAGAGAGATATTACATAAAAACCATTAGAATTAAGCATAAATGTAAATTTATGTAATTCTTTACTAACATTCATTAATTACTTCTATAGCATTATCATTCATCAATTAACTTCAATAGCATTCATCAATTTATGTAATTCTTTACTACCATTCATCAATTAACTTCAATAGCATTCAAAAACATTCCAATTAAGCTTCTCAAGCTTGAGAGGGGTTGAGAAAAGAGAAACATTGAGAAATTATAGAAAAGATCAAAATTCACCACTTACTTTACAAATTGCTTGATTCTTTGTTCACGGTAGAGGCCCCCAACCAATCAATTGGTTTAGTATGTTGATGGAGCCACCAATGGGGATTGAAGAAAGAGGGAAGCTCCAATTTCTTACAAATTGGAGAGAAATTTTAGAGAATAGTAAAAATTAGCATTATTTCAGCATAGTTCTAGAATAGTAAAATTCTCCTCCTTTTTTTTCAAAGGACTCATGTTCTATTTATAGGAGAGGGAGAACCAAGGCTAACTGATTTCTAGAATTTTCCAGATTCAGTTTGGTTGAATTTGGACTAGATTTGGACTTAGTTTGGTTACTTTTTGATTCGGTTTGGTTCCTTTTTGATTTGGTTTGGTTCAAGAGAGAGGAGAGATAAAAATATCACATTATTTTTGAGTTTAAAACTCATTCAAGCATGTGAAATATGCACCTCCTTTAATGGACTCCCCTTCCTTACATATGTATCAAAAATGGAATGATTATACTCAAAATATCTCATATTTTTAATATTGCTCATAGTTTTTTACTAATAAACCTTGTACATTTTCAACTCTTCATCTTATGTGAGCATTTACTCATTTTTGGATACCCAAAATATCTCATATTTTTTATATTACTCATAGTTTCTTACTAATAAACCTTGTACATATTCAACTCTTCATCTTATGTGAGTATTGAAGGGACTCCCCTTCCTTACATATGTGTCAAAATGAAATCATTATATCCAAATATCTCATACTATTAAAATTACTCATAGTTTCTTACTAATAAACTTTGTACATAGTCAACTCTTCATCTTATGTGAGCATTTACTCATTTTTGGATATCTTCTTTTACAAAATTAGATTTATTTCCTTCCCACACATGGATTGATCCTATTGGCCCATAGGAACCTTAATTGGACCATAATCCAAAGATTTCTGAAAATCTAGACCCTTAGACTAAGGTTCTTTATACCCATTTCCAATTAATTCCAATTGCACATTGGAAAGTTCTTTTTGAATTTCTGTTTCAGGGGAACTTATTTTAATAAGATGAGATAATTTTCTATCCAAAAATATTAAAAATCTGAATATTCTCTCTCTAGAATATTTTCTCTCTCTAGGTTAAAATAGTTAGAAACAAGGTCTTTTATATTTCTGAAGATGGATTGATTACAGGGGGAAGATGCTGGACATCTTGAGAGGTTGGGGTGGAATCTTACAATACAAGTGAATAGGGTGTGTGCGGGAACAAGCCCTTGGTTAGAGGCTGTAAAAGAGAATGTGTAAATGTGAAAGAACCTGTGAGAAAAGGTGAGAAGAATCTACTGGGAGAAAATAAAGGGTAGCATGAGAAGATTTAGGAAGTGTGGAGATATTATGGGAAAAATGAAGAGGTGGAGAAAGGTGGAGTGAATCAACGAGAAATCAGTGGGATTAGATGCTTTGATGTAAACTCTATAAATTGAGGCATTGGCCTAATGAGAATTTGCTGGTTTTTGATTATCCATGCCTACATTAAGCTATTTACTAATTACTCACTAATTATATCTTAATTATTTAATAATTATATCTTAATTATTTACTAATTATATCTTAATTATTTACTAATCACTAATGATGTTGATTCTAGTATTTGATCCACCATAGCTCATCACATTGCTCTAATTTTAACATGGTATCAGAGCCATGCCTAGAATCCATCAGGTTTATGAAACCATTATCTAATTAATTAGGATTAATAGATAATTAAAAATTAATCGAATTTTTAGTTATTTTTCAACTCACCTCTGCACCCCCAGCCAGTGGAGGAGCTCCCTCTCCTTGCACACATCAAATTAGCCCAAACCCTTCAAGCACAACATAGGTATCTTATGGCTCTTCAAGCTCATCAAATCAACGCAGCAAACCGCCGACGGGTTCAGGAGAAATCACGATTTTCTTAGGCGCCTGTTTCTGGGAGAAATTTACAGATCTTCACTTCATCAAATTAAATCAGCCTAATTCCTCTTAGCCCCGGGGGTTTTCAAGCATGCTCTACAAGCTAGTGAAGTTAGAATTCAATTTGATCAAGTCTACAGTGAGATCCAAGCTCTTCATCAAATGTGCAGGTGACTTTGGTAAAACAGAGATTAAGCATTCAATATTTGGTCAAATATTGTGTTTCTTGGCTTAATCCTCTACTGGACTCATTGCTATTGATGACTTTGAAAGCATTTGAGCTCATTTGAAGTCTAAGGCATCAGATTTGGACTCCCCACATACTCTGTTTTCTGCACACAAAATAGAGGATTAATTTGCTAATCAATGATTAATCAGTGCTAATCAATGATCAATCAGTGCTAATCACTATATTTTGGTGCAATTGAGGGTTCAAATTAACCGTTAGGTATTTGATACAGATCCCTAGAACTTCAGATTGCAATTCAGAGTTGGTTTGATACACCAACCATTCCGTATAAATTGGTTACCCTTGATTTACTGTAATTTTTGGTGATTTTATGCTGATAAATTTATTGTAATCATCTCTTAAACACCAGATTGAGTTGTAAAAGCGTAGACACTGCCCTTGAATCTTTAAATTGGATCAAGAGGAGCTAAGACCCCGTTCACATCATCATGAGTACAGTATAAGAAATAGCCAAATTTAATGGGGAGCAGTTTTACACATGGCAGACAAAAACCATGTATTTGCTCATGAGGAAAAATCTGTGGGGGCTAGTTGAGGGAAGAGATGAATGTCCAGAGAGAGGGAAAAATGAGTAGAAGAGCAGGAATGAAAAAGCATTGGGACTTATTGCACTCAGTTTAAATGATGAAATCATTCATCACATCACAGGGATACAATGGGTAAAAGATGCATGGGATGAAAATAAATTATTTGGCACACAAGCTAAAAATTCAAAGATAAATCTGTTAATGCAATTCTACAAATTGGATATGAAGGAAAGTGAACCTTTAATCACACACTTGAACAGATATAAAAGCATTAAGCAACAACAGGCAGCTATTGGCAAAAAGGTAGAAGATGATAAGGCACTAGCAGTGCTTCTGAAGAGTGTGGACAAAAGTGAATATGAAAATATTGTAGCAACACTAAAGAATGTACCTGAATTGAAGCTACACGAGATATAAGTAGCTCTACTAGAGCAAGAGAGCAGAGGCAAAGAGAAGAAATGGCTTGACTTTGTTATCCATCTTTCTCTTAATGCCTTGGCCTTGAGGTTCCTCACCAATGACTCGCCTGTTAGACTCTTGAGACCATAGTCGAGGTATCTCTGGATGTGAAGAACTTAAATATTCAGTGATGTAAACAAGGGACTCTTGTATCAGCCACCCTTCTGACATACTACCCTCTGGGCGAGCCATTTTTCGAACAAATCCCTTTAATGTCTTCATAAACCTCTCCAAAAAGAACATTCATCTTGAATGGACTGTTCCAGCAACTGCAACCTCATCTACAACATGAACTAGCAGATGCATCTAGATTGTTAATAAACTTGTAGGGAAAAACTTCTCTACCATGCAGACTGCCTCTATGGAGTTTAAACGCGCTGTCTCCAAAGTGTCTCTCTTTATCTCTATCCAGCGCACCAATGTGCCAATCTTATAGATAGTAGCTCTAATGTCTTCAGTGAGGCAATCTTTTATTGCTATGGGTAGCACAAATTGTAGCAACTTGTGCCAATCATGACTCTTGAGGCCACTAAGATCATCATCCTTTGTAAATGCACTTTTCAAGCAATGCATACAACCTGTAGGAGTCCGAAACTCTGAAATTGTCCTCTTGACTTGTTGTTCCTCCATCTTACTAAAAACCCATGGGGCTCTTGGAAGTAGCACCTTTCCATTGGGTCTAGTGCAAGCCCACAACTCTTGCATGCAACCAATCTCTTCCAAGTCGTCCCTTTGGCCTTTAGTCTCCTTTTTTCCTGTCATGGTCTTCCACAGAATGTCAGCTACATTCTTGAAAATATGCATTGGGTCAAGCAAATGGTTTATAAGGAGATCACCCCAATAGGGGAGTTGGTGAAAGATAGAGAGCCTCTTCATCCCAGGACATGCCAAGTTGCCACATTCCTCCCATTGGATCTTCCAATCGCTTGCCTTCAGTGCACTTGGAGGAGGTCTTCCTAGATTACCATCCCGCAATTCATGATTTTCTGGAAGATACCTAACATGTCCTTGGTAGACATTCTTTCGTACTGCTTTTGAGTATCTTGAATCAAGTCGAGGACCACATACAGGACATGCATTGTAACCCGATATAGACAAACCTGAGCATTCTCCATAGCCAGGCCAATCATGCATTGTCCACATGAGAATACCTTGCACAGTTGTTTGCAAGTCTTTGGCCACTCTGCTGCTTTGACATGTCCTTCACTTCAATTCCGTTCCACAAGGTGCGTAACTCATCAATAAGTGGTGCCAAATATACATCCATGTTCTTCACCTTGTACTTTCGTGGAACTATTAATGAGAGCAACAAATGACCTTTCTTTATTGCTAACCATGGCGGAAGATTATAATTCACAAGGCAAACAGGCCATGTGCTCCATGAAGAGCTCCTTAAACCAAAAGGGTTTACACCATCCATTGCTAGGCCAAGACGGAGGTTACGAGGATCTTCCCTAAAAGCTGGCCATTTCTCTTCAATGTGTCTTCATGCAGGTGAATCATCAGGCACACGCATCGCTTCATCGGTGGATCGAGTTGTGGCATGCCATGTCATCAAGCTTGCTATAGATTTGCACCTGAACATGCTTTTTATTCTTGGGATGATTGGAAAGTACCTAAGAACCTTTACCGGGACAGCTTCCCCCTGAACATCTTCTCTATATTTGTTAGAGCCACAATGGGGACATTCTTGCAAATGCTCATATTCATGGCGGAAGAGGCAACAATCATTGCGACAAGCATGAATATTATTGTAATCCATGCCTATGGATTTCAAGGCATCTCGTTGCCGGGGGGCAATATCTGGTCTTTCAAAATCCCGCAAGTATGGCAATATCTGATCGTTACTATTAAGATTTAGTCAAATACAAGTTGAAAATTTATCATTTCAACATTAGGTGTAATCTCCAAAAAATCCTTACTTGAAGAGTTCAGTGACACTTGTATTAGACCATCCAAAAATTGACTGCAAATTTAGCATCGTAAGAGATGCACGCAATACAGATATGTTGGCACCATTGTATAATGGAAGGCGTGCAAGTTTACGCATGGCCTCTTCCTCTGGTTCATAATTTGACCGTTGAGAATGTCGTGGTTGATGATCTTCATGTTCATGCTCCTCGAAGAGAGCTTCTTGTTGCTCGATGAAGGCATCCAACATTTCCTCCATTGGACCTTCTTCCATTTCCTGACCTTCTTCCATTCCCTCGGGTGCTGTTAATTGAGCTCCATCTGTCACTCCCTCCTTCGATATCCTCATCCTTTGTTGGGGACGAGAATTCATAGGCGCAATGTTATCAAGATGCGGCTGCACACTTGCTTGGTTGTACGATTGAAATCGTAAATTTTGCAAGCGCTCCATTGGAAATATGCCAGCGTCATGAATATGCTGGTTGCAAATCCTTCGTTTTCGAAAGATTTGGTACTTATATCGCATGCATGGACACGCTATTCTCTCTTCAAGATTGAGAGGCTCCATCTAACAGGATAACATGTATATGTAGCTCATTAAATACAAATCATTATGCATTACACATAGCATTATGTAAACCATAAAACAGGGTTTCTTTTCCCCAGCCGTGAGGGAGATTTTAAAAATAACATTTAAAGCGTCAAACGGGCTTCTTTTCCCCAGCCATTGAGGGAGACTTTAAAAATATTAAAAAAAGCGTCAAACGGGCTTCTTTTCCCCAGTCGTTGAGGGAGATTTTAAAAATAACTTATACATTAGCTTATCTTCTCTCCATACAAAATTAAGAAGGTAATTAGAACAAGGATGGAGAGAGAGGATATCTCTATTCATAAATAGCTATTTATAAAGGCCTTATGCAAAAATCTATATGCATAGATTCTGCAAATAGAGCCTACACATTGAGCTCTATGCATAGAAGCCTACACCTAAAGCTGAACGCATAGAGCCTTATGCATAAAGCCTATGCATAATGATCTATACATAAGCTTATGTGTAATGCTCTATACGTAAGTCTTATGCAAGCTTTATGAATAAGGTTTATGCAATCGTATGCATAGTAAGGCTTGCAAGCCTTAAGTATAAGCTTGCATAATAAGGCTGCAAGACTTATGCATAAGCTCTATGCATAAGCCATATGCATAAGCCCTATGCTATAAGCCTTATGCACTATGCTAACCCTTAATCCCATCACCCAATGGTGTAATAAACATGATCTTGTCTTACATGGATAAGAGATCTTACCTTGATAACATATATAAACTCTATGAATAAAGAGAATACCTTATGCATAGAAAAACAGAGCATAAGAAATATATGTTATATGTATAAGAGAGTATAAACATTCAAAAAGCTTATGCTCTCCATCCATGCAAGGCACTCTACATCAAAAAAAGCTTTATGCATAAAAACGTAACGCATGTGAAGCCTTATGCATAAAGCTCATCCATAAGATTTATACATAAAACATTATGTATTAAGCTTTATGCATAGATCTTAATTCATGTATTCAACTAGATTCATATAGCTCTATGCATAAACTCTATGTATAGATCTTGCATAAGCTTACAAGCCCTATGTATAGAGCTTTCATAATCTTACAACCTCTATGTATAAAGCCTATACATAGAGCTTATGCATTAAGCTTACATAGAAGGCTATGCATAGAGCTTTCAACAAGAAGGCTATGCAAGCTCTATGTACAATGTCCATGCAAGCTTTCAAGAAACCCATGCATAGAGATTTTATAAGCTTGCAAACTCTATGCATAAATCCTATGCATAGAGCTTATGCATAGAGATTTTACAAGCTCGCAAGCTCTATGAATAGAGCTTATGCATAAAGCTTGCAAGAAGGCTATGCATAGAGATTGCAAGCTTATGATAGGTTTTATGCATAGATCTTACAATAATCCTATGTATAAGCTTGCAAGAACCCTAAAGTAACCCTAAACCATAAAACAGGGGTGCAATAATACGTAGAAAAAAGCATAAACAAGGAAAATCGAAAGAGGGTCGACTACCTCTTTTTTGCGAAGCTGAAGGAGAGGATTGGTGAAAGATTGGTGAAAGAGCTGCAAAAAAAAAATATTAAACAAAGTAATTAGTAAATTAAACATAAGAATAAGAACTAATACAAAGTAATACAAAACCCTAAAATCTCTATGCATGCATTAGGAGATCTATGCATACATAAAGAGCTCTCAACATGCATAGAGAGCCAAAAAAAACACAAAACCCTAAACGTCCTATATCCTAAATTAAAAAGCAAAAGCAAGAGCATATTAGTAAAAGCAAGAGCATATAAGTTAAAGTGGAGAAGGAGAAGAGGAGAAAAGAGGAAAGAAGGAAGGAGATGCTGAAATGCATACCTTCTCTGGAACGCCGCGGAAAACAGAGAACAATAGGCTCTCGGCTGTAAAAAACTTACGAGCGTCGGTATGTGCATCGGTAAAAGTGCCGGTATATACCTCGGTATATGCATCGGTATAAGCAACGGTAAAAGCGTCGGTATACCCGTCGATATACACGTCGGTATTCGAAATTTTGAAATTAGCCCGCCCGACTTGTCTCCTCCAAGATTACGATGGGCATACCGATGTTCGACATTTGCGTCGGTATTTTAACGTCGGTATGCCCTAAAGCTCTAGTAGTGTTGGAGTAAGCTCATTAACCACACAAACGGTCCTAGGCCACTGTTCTTGAGCTTTCTCTTATGCTTCTTAAGTGTGTACAAAAGCACAAGGTCCCCTTTTTTGAATCGGCCAGTTGTTACATTTCGATCATACCATTGCTTTTGTCTCCTCTGCTCCGTATACATCCCCATTACCGCCAATAAGCGGGTCTCATCAAGCTTTTCCAATTCATCAATGCATTGAGAAAGCTCATGACCAGTCCAGTCCAATTGTTTAGCAACTTGTAGAGTAGGTATACAAGAAATTCAATGGGAAGAATTGCATCTAGCCAAAAAGCAAGCTCAAATGGGGTTGTGCCCACAGATGCTTTATAGGCTGTTCTATATGCCCAAAGAACTGAGTGCAACTTTTACTCCCAATCAGTCCTAGAGTGCTGTGCAGAGAATCTTGTTAGTACTCTCAGCTTGACCATTGGTCTGCGCGCGGATGATAGGGTGCAGAACGCTTGTGAATTACCATAAATTCTTGAAGTAAAAACTCTATGACCTCATTCACAAAGTGCACACCTTGATCACTAACAATTTCAATAGGTAAGCCATAGCGTGTAAACACATACTCATACAAGAACTTGGTTGTGGTTCTGGCATCATTTTTTACTGTAGCCTTTGCTTCTACCCATTTGGTCAAATAGTCAATTGCGACTATAATATATTCGGCATGCGTGTGACGAGCTGAAGGTTTAATGGGACCGATAAAATCAATACCCCATTTGGCAAACACACGTGTGCTTAACATAGGCCGCAATGGCATATTGTCCTTTGTGATGGGAGGTTTGGTATTTTGACAATCGTCACAACGTTTCACATATTCTTCGGCATTCATTTGTAAGGTTGGCCACCAAAGCCCAGACCACCTAATCAACTTAGCTGTGGTATTGCCCAAAAAGTGTCCACCCCCAACACCTGCATGTGCATGAGTCAAGATTTTCAAGTAGTCAGCTTCACATACACACATGCGCAAGTTGCCATCCTTGCCCCTCTTGTAGAGTTGGCCCTCTATCAGCATATAGTTGGCCGCTTCAACTTCAATAGCATGATTTCGATATTTAGGAATTGTTCGATCAGTATGACCATGCTGAACATAGTCCACAATATACTTGCTCTAGCTTGGTGTAGTTGAAATTTGAAATAATGGGACATTATGAATTGGTTGTTGAATTTGACATGAAGCACAGTTACGAATAATTTTTTCAGCATCCGCATGCATGGTAGGCCACCATTGCCCATCCTGAGTTTTATGTCGCACACAAGTAGTAGCTGATGCATGGATTCCACCATTACCCTCATGTGCCAATTCCAAGATCTCTTTATATTGGTCAGGGTTAGGTATAAGCCGCAACACTTCATCATTACCCTGACGATATAATCTCCCTGAGACTAACTTGAATGGTCGCCATAGGTCCACATTAGGACCCGCTAGTTGTATTTGCCCACTTGTCAAAATTTCTAAGATGGGTTCAGACCATTTAGGAGCTGTCTCTACAAGGAAAAGTGCTGAATCTAACATATCATCATCCACATCCATAGGAGCTTCGCCAGAGGTGATTCGAGACAAATGATCTGCCCTAAGATGAGTTATTCCTTTTTAGACTGCCACTTCAAAATCAAACTCAAGAAGGATGACAAACCACCTCACAATCCTTCCAGTTGCACAAGGCTTATTCACCAAATATAGCAGTGCTTGATGGTCCAGAAAAAATATAAATTTGTTTGCCAAAAGGTAATGGCAAAACTTTTTCACTGCATATATCATGGACAAACCTTCTCTTTCTGTTGTGGTATAATTCTTCTCAGCATTGTTCAACTGTCGACTAGCATATGAGATTGGAAAATCCTTATTATGTTCTTCCGATTGAGCCAAAATACATCCAATTGCAAAGTTTGAAGCATCAATATGGACATGAAAGATTTGGTTCCAATCTGGTGCCCGTAAGATGGGTGTAGACACTAATGCTTGCTTCAACTTTTCAAAGGATTCCTCACACTCGTCAGTCCAATTAAACTTTACAAGAAGAGCATATAATGGTCTGGCCAGGACAGCGTACATGTAGATGAATCGACGATAATAGCCATAATGTCCCATGAATATTTGTACCCCTTTAGGATTGATAGGCCGGGGTAATGAGACAATGACGTCAATTTTATCCATATCTGTTGAAATACCATTGCGAGAAACAATATGGCCCAAAATCTTCCCTTGTCTTACCATGAATTTGCACTTGTCAGGATTCAAGCATATACGATAAACTTGACACTTTGAAACACAAGTTTGAGGTGCTCTATATGATCAAACTGCTCTTGTGAGTGAACACATAAATCATCCATGAAGATCTTAAGAAATAGCCTAAGGTACTCCTTGAATACATGACTCATTAACCGCTGAAAGGTTGCAGGTGCATTTGTTAGACCAAATGGCATAACACGATAGGCAAAGATGCCATCTTCAGTTGCAAAGGATGTCTTGTGTTGATCCTTCGGATCAATTGACACTTGATTGTAACCGGAGAATCCATCCAAGAAACTATATGCCTTTTTCCCTACAACACGTTCCAAAACATGATCCGTGATTGGAAGTGGGTAATGATCACGTACAGTAGCTGCATTTACCTTCTTGAGGTTTACACATACTCGAAGTTTTCCATTTTTCTTGGGCACCACTACAATAGGGGAGACCCATTCAGTGTGTTCAATCTCATAGATAAAATTTGCCTCTAAGAGCTTGTCTATTTCTTCTTTTATCTTTTGTGCAAAATTCTCATTGTAAGTATAAGGACGTTGCTTGGAAGGCTTTGCATCCTCTCGCAATGGAATTGTATGCTGACATATGCTTGGATCAACTCCTTTGAGGTCTTTATAACTCCAAGCAAAAACATCGCGATACTCCTTTATTGTTTGAATTAATAACTTCTCCTCATCTAAGGACAAGTCTGTGGCAATCCACACATAGCGAGGCTCTTCTCCTAGCTTAGCGATATCAAATTTTTTTGCATCTTCTGGACCATCATATGAAACCCCTGGCATGCTTGGCTTTTGTCGCATGGGCTGTTGAAGAACAATCTTTCGATCTTGAAGAGTGTACTGTGTGAAGTTGGGGGGAACATTGAGACCTTGTTCTTGTCCACTTGAGTCATCACTAATTGAAGACCATGCGGTTTTGAGCTCTCTTTTGCAATCTTGCATCAGAGTTTTTTGTTCAACCGTTATCTTTGCACTTCTGACACTCTTTTGAATTGGTTTGAGACTTGAGTTTTTGTTTTGGTCTCTTTGTTCTTTTGTAATTTTCGCTAACAGTTGTTAGCTTTTCTCCTGGTTGGAATCCATCTGATCGTTTTACTTGGTCTTTGATACTATCTTATGCTTGGACATAGTATAGATATCCATTCTTTCCTGAGAAGTGAGGTGGTGGTCAAGAGTGTTCATTCTTAAACTCCTCATTTTCTTTTTGTATTCTCTCACGTCGTTCCCTCTCATCTTGTTTATGGATTCTCTTATGGCTCTTACATCATTTACGTTTGGGTCGGCTTCAAGGGATCTCTATTTGAACCTCCCTTCCTCTCAAGAGTAGGCGTGCCTTTCCTAAATCTTCCTCGGGGATTATCACATCATCATCAAAATCAGAGTCCCATCCGTCTTCCTTATCAGCATCGTTAGCCGATTCGAGTGTTAAATCCTCCACTGAGACTTCCTCTACATGCAGTGCTGTAGATGCAACCCCATAGTACAAATCATCTAGAGAAGGTCACGTGGTTGTACCATTCGTATAGGAATAATGTTATATCCATGTAAGTCGCAAAATTGAATTGGCTTAGGTAAAGCACATGTCGATAAATGTTGCAAGGACATGACTCCATTCTAGGGGATCAATTAAGTGCTCAGGGAAGGGTTGTGGAATGTATGCCTCATTTGATACACTTCGATTACCCTTAAGTCTTTCAGTGTTGAAATCCTTACATGAGGCTCCACACATCCACATATCTTCTTGCCCATCTGACAATGTAACTCTTGAGCCCTCAGATGAAGCAGAATCAAACTCATCTATTGGAGACCGCGTTACATCACGATATGAGTGATTCTTTAGGTTGACCCTTGTGATGACAGAATCATGTCGGAGGTACAAATAATTATATCCCCAATCCTGAATCATTTGAAATTGACGCATGAATGGTCTACCCAATATCACTTCATAGTTTGGATGCTTTCCAAAATCCACTACTGCAAATGTGTGCTCATATTCAATCCCACATGTGGTGACCAATATGTTCTCTAGCAGCCCAATGGGATGTTCTAAGCTTCCATCTACTAGCTGCAAGCACATCCTTGTACTCCTAATAGTTTGCCCCACTTTTCCCAAATGGACCTTGGCACAATGCCCACTCCTCCACCACTATCAAGTATTGCAGTTGAAGCTACTTTTCGCACTTCTAATGGGAGGGTAGCATTTCCCTAATCGTCCTCACAAAATTTTCCTACTTTGTTGATAGGAACTGGCATAACATGCTTTGTCTCAGGGTGTATAGTACATTGATGGTGACCCTTTTGTAGCAATACCTGCTCTGACAAACATGTGGCAATATCATTCCACAACTCTGGTCGAAGCTTTATCAAATCAAGCAAAGGTAAGGTACAAGCCATTGGTGCTGACAAAATAACTTGCACGATACCCATATCCATCTCCTTTGTCAACCTTCTATGCATGGAGGGTATCCTCAAGGTTTGAGAACAGTTCTCATATTCTCCCAAATAAGATGGTAATGTTTTCATTGTATGCTTACTTCTAGGAGAAACAATTGTTTGAACTTCCTCCTGGATGCTTGGGCGTCTAAAGTTGTTTTCTGTGCCCCTGGTAAAATCCACTTCAGAGAATGGAGGTGAAATAATAGAGGACATATTCTCATTAACTTTCTCATGAACTGCTACCCACATCTCATTTGCCATGTCCTCGTTAGCATCAATAACTTCATCATTGCACGGGAAGGCAAGACTAGGTGGTGGCAGAATGCCTTCTTTAAATGGGGTGTCAATTGGTGCAGACTTCTCGCTATGAGCTTGTGAGATCAGCTCACTTTTCATTTCCCAACTTGATGACACTTCTGGTATGGTTTCTAATGTTGGCTTAAGAGAGGTTGGGCCCCGAGGGATAGGTGGAGGTGGGCCCTCAAGTATTGATTGAGCTTCCCTAATGAGTTGCTGATGTATAGCTAGATTGATCTTCTCCTCACACGAGGGTTTGGGTATTCTAGAAACTTCTTGGGTAGCTCAGATAAAGCTACAATGCGACTTCTATGAGCATCAATTATGGCATTAGTTTCAAGCCTTTTCCCACTAGGCCGCACATCAGGAGTAAGTGACTAGGGACACCCGAAACATAATTACAAGGGTTTTCTCTATGGTTTGGCCAACTGACTAAGATCCTCTTATCTCTCCTTTGAAGCTCAATACTTGGGAGTGTCTTTAGGGCATTTTCCTCATCACGAGAGTTACAATATAGCACGAGCGCCCATTACACAAGTGTGCGAACATAGTTGTCATAGGAATGTGTTAATCTACATGCGGTTAGCATGATGATGATGAGGACGATGTGTAGAGACTGGACTATTGTGTTTAATGTTGTGTAAGTCCATACTTAATGTAGCTGGCTTGTTATGGCATTTTGGATGTAACTCGCCTTTTATGGCATTTGGGATTTAATACAATTAAAATTTTGGGATTATCTATGTTTCAAGTGTATTTTCATATGTCGATATGTCTGTTTATAAAAATTAGAACTGTCTTTAATATATATATATATATATATATATATATATATATATATATATATATATTTGGGATAGATTAGGCCACTGAGCAATGGAAATAGTGACGCTAACGTTTTTTTATCAACGTCGCTGAGAGTAGCAAAAATATCGACGTTGATTTTTTATCAGTGCCGCTGAGCGGCCAAACTAGCGACGACGATGATGTTTTTATTAGTGTCACACTGAGCGATGAAAATAGCGTTAATGTTTTTGACAACGACGCTGAGTGACAAAAGTTGCGTGGGATGTAGAGACGGTTATAACGCAGGATATAGCGGCGGTTATAGCATCAAAAAATAGTGACGCATACACCTCGACACTTTTCAAGATCCTTTTATAAAGGCCACCCTATAAACCCCACTAACTGCTATTTTTGTTGCAGTGACCATTGCAATAAATATATTTCATATGAAATTAATATTGAGTTCACTTTCTCGTTTAATATTGGCCATCTTGTGTTATACATCCTAAATATTATTAATAATATTGAAAAACTATTTTACAAAATGAATCCACAAGGTAATTTAAATGGGTGCAAAATTATCTTGTATTAGGAAAACTTCAAGTATTTTCAGATTTCTTTTCACTGTAATACCATCTACCTTAAATTTCAAGCACGATGGTATGGCATCTAATAGAGATTCCAAGGATATGTGCACATCCCGCAATGTCCATTTTGCATTCATAGGAACAACTCTGTTGTCTTTATTACTCAAGTTGATTGTTAGGTCATATTGCATAAATGTTTTCTCTGAATCCAATGGCATCCAAGTCCCTCTACTCTTTTTCCATCTTCTATACTTTAAGCTGATATACAAGGTTTGTTGCGAGATTTTGTATGCCATTATCACAGAATCAATGCAAGCATTAAATTTTATAAAATCACCCCTACGGATGACTCCAATCACTTTCCATTCTGCTCCAACTATATTATCCAAGGTAGACCTAGATATATGTAGACAGTCACATTTCTTTTGTCCTCTTCATGTTTGCTTCTCGAAAACATGCCACAAATACATGGAGAGTTATAAACCATGATAGATTAATCATCTTAGAAATCATTCCAATTTTTATAGACTTTTGAATATCCAAGACAATATTCTTGGATATGGAGTGTTATCTCTCTCCCCTTTCTCTTGTTGCAACTCTAATCTAGCATGTGTGGTGTGCTTAGGGTTAGGATTTAGGAGTGATTAGTGCTAATCACTTATTTCCTCTCTCTCTCTCTCTCTCTCTCTCTCTCTCTCTCTCTCTCTCTCTCTCTCGTGATTAGGCTAACCAATGCGATCCTCTTCTGTGGATATCCCACAAGATCTTTGCATGAGAGAGGTTGCATCACCCGTTGGATTAGAGCAACCGCCTTTGTGTGAAAACGAGTGCGGGGGGACGGCGGTGACAAGCGGCTACGGTGGAGCTCTAGGTAACTTCCCATGACATGTTAGGGTAGGGTTTCCTTACGCTAGGAAATTTGAAATGTACGACTAATTTTGGAGGGAACCTAATTTTCAAACTTTTATTTTCTTAAGTACTGACATTTGGTACATGCAAGCAGGTTTTGAAGCTGAAACCCCCACAAATTGCCATGCCACATTACATTAAGTGGTGATAACCCCCCTAAAATAGCCAACACTAGTGAGTTAGTGGAAAGTAAATACGACACCCAATGTCATATTATTGGTTTAATGTTGCATTTCTATTGGTCCAAAGCTTAATCCAAATTCGGTATAAGTGATTAAAATGTAGCCTTTTTTAAAGCATTTTTGGCCCTAATGATTGGACAGACTAGCAAGAACTCACATAAGAAATCTTGATATAGATTATAGACCATTATTTAACCAATGAGAAGTTTGTAAAGGAGTGCATTTTATATTCCCTCTCATGCGCTAAAGACAAGAAGGAGGAGAAGAAGAAGATTGAGAATATAATAAGAAGAAGTAGCACGAGAAGGAAAAGTAGCCAAGAGTCTACTTTGGCCAAGAAGAACAAACTCTTACATATAGTAGAGTTAGTTTATTTTGATTGGAGCCCTATGTACTTTTGCCTTTTAAAGAATTAACATCATAGTTCATTGCAGTCAAACGAAATGGGTCCAAATGCCCTCCGATCCTCCGCCACCCCGGTCGGTAGAAGAAGGGTGTATAAAAGGAGAGATTAGCACCTTGTATTTCCTCGCCTTGACATAGCCGTCGCCATAGATGCCCACCGAGCTAGCTAGCTATGGACAGCAGCATGTCCGGCAGCGAGAAGGAACACTCCTTAACGTCGACATGCTGCCTAGTCCTACTAGAAGGCTACATGGGTGATGGGAGAAGCAAAGGAAGCTCGGGCAAGGTGGTTGTGGCACTGTGAGCCTGGCTGACCGTTTGCGGTTAAGAGCGTTCTGTGCGACAGCGGCTGGCGGCAGGATGGCAGCGCGGAGGCTGACTTGGACAACGAGATGGAAGTGCTGTCCGCACGTGCTCAAGTACCTGGGCAGTGACACAGACGTGGACGAGTAGGTGGAGCAGTGAGGCTACTCTTTTTGGAGTACATGGACGTTGACAGCCTGTAAGACGCCGTGGATCGGGAGGTCAAACATACAAGTAATTTTTGGGAAGGTGGAGTGCCAAACATACAAGTAATTTTTGGGAAGAAAAATCAATATTAATGTGGAGATAAGCATGAAGGAGAGCATTATGCACTGAAGGATAGAAGGAGAAGAAGAATGAGAAGAAGAAGAGTAATAAGAAGTAGAAGAAGAAGGAAAAGTAGGCAAAGTCTACTTGAACCAAGAAGAAGAAGAAGAATGAGAAGAAGGAGAGTAAGAAGAAGAAGAAGAAGAAGTAGTAGTAGAAGTACATCCACATCGGAAGCCACTGCCCAGTCTAGTTTCACCCCATTAAACGACATCCAATCTTTCCTCCAGCAAGAGTCATCATAGGCAGTAGTAGGTACCTAGACTTTTTGAATCTCTACCAATATCTCTCCAGCCAGTTGTTTCTCTTTTTGGGAGAAGATCAAAGTCAAAGCTCCTTCCATCGAGCAAGAGCCCAATCCCATTAGATAACCAAATTCCTTAGGCCTTTGTTGTTCAGTATTTTTGTGAGCGTAGTGGCCAGAAGAACCAAATTAGGGTGGTTAAAATAAAAGGACCACCAAATTCCAAGGTTGAGAAGGAGTTTCCTGTGGCCCCAGGGCATTCCAGAGAATTGATTCCAGCACATCCTTCTATTTTCCACATAAGAAGTTGCAAAAGGGAGAGTTGGCTATCTTGAGAGGGGCAAAAGAGAGGAGCTTATTTCTCCAGTTCAGGCCCAACCATCTACCTTTGTGAAGAACAACTGAATCTTCTACCACTTCCTTAAGCATTATAGACTAGAATTCTTCTTGTAGGAGGAATTTAGGTAAGAGAAGGGCAATTCTAGCTAGGGCATGGATGGGGAGATGAAGTATACCTGAGCCACCTTCCAGTTTAGGCATGTAAAACTTGTTCCAAGCAAGCCAGGCTACCACTCTTCTATTGCTACTTTTGTTCCAAGCAACAATAGAAGAGTAACAGCCCACAAGCTAGTGGAAAGTTAGTAAGATGGAAAGAAGTTAGTGGAGTACTAGTGATTAAGTATCCAGGCAAGTCTGATGGGTTCTTATGAGTTTGCTTTTTATTATGTGCCCAATAGTACTCTCTTAAGAAAAATAATGCCCTTGTGGGTTGGACATCCTCATTAGAGGAGTCAGAGTACTTGAATGAGTAGACTAGCATGTAATACTTAATAACCAGTATCCCAGTGGTAGGTGGTATGATTAAAGAGGAGTTAGTAAAACAATGGGGTTAGTAAGCAAGTGGCGAGAGAGGAATTTCGGAGGGACAAGGAGACAACACACATGGAGACTGTTTGCGCTCCGAGATGCTCTATGTCGATGGTGATGTTTATGAAGCTCTAGCATCTTTGTCAAGACACCATGATGGGTATCTTAGCTCCCGTGGGTGTTGAGTCATCAATTTGTGGTGTTCTCTCTTTTTCTATGTATGCTTTGTCTTCTTCTATTATTGGAAATCTGGAGGCTCGAATTTAAGGTGGAGTCTATATCCAAGTTGTGCACTCAGATATGTGACACATATACCATGTTTATATAGGGAACCCAGTCGAGGGGCAGGGTGGAGCTTTGTGGATGAGGCTCCATGGGTTGAAAGGGTTGGGTGAATTGAGTTTTGGAGTACCCATGGGTTGGGTGTGGGCTGTTAAATTTGCAACAATGTGATGAGCTATGGTAGATCAAATGCTAGAATCAACATCATGAACAAAGAGATTAGACAATAATTAAGACATAATTAGTGAGCAATTAGCTCATAGCTTAATGTAGGCATGGGTAATAAAAACCAACCAATTCTCATTAGGCCAATGCCTCAATTTATAGGGTTTACATCCAAGCATCTAATCCCATTGATTTCTCCTTGATTCACTCCACCTCTTTTGCTCCACCTCTCCCAGAATATCTCCATACCTCCTAAATCTCCTCATGCCACCCTTTATTCTCTCCCAGTAGAGATACTTCTCACCTTTTCACAAGTTCTCTCACATTTACAGATTCTCTTTTACGGCCTCTTGCTAAGGGCTCGTTCCCCCACACACCCTATTCACTTGTATATTTCAACACCTCCCCTCAAGTGAATACTCCTAGCACACCTAGACCCTATACCATGTTTCCCTCTTACTTGATAGTGTGCAAGTGCCTAGCACACCTCTCCTCAAGTGAATAATCCTAGCACACCTGGACCCTATACTAAGTTTCCTTCTTACTTGATAGTCTGCGACCAGTGCCTCAAGTCACTAAACTCATAGTCCTTGACACACTCTCTCTCTATGTGTCCAAGGCTACTACAAGTGCCCGTGACCTTGACTAAAGTGCTCACACATACATCTACCACATGGCCTACATCATCGGTGGCTTAGAGGTGGTTTTACTCTATTGGGGCAGGTTACATTGGGTTGTGGGGTTTCTCTCTCTCTCTCTCTCTCAGAGATTTTCACATGGCTTCTCACTTCTTGGAGCCTCACATCTTCTCTTGTCTTCAGTCTTCTTGTCATGGTAGCTTCTTTTCATGCATCCATATCTTCCTTCAATGCTTGCTCTAGCTCTTCTTCTCGGTGTTGATCCTCCTCTTGGAAAGAGATGTTCTTCTTCTTTCATGGTTGGGGCCATGAGCTTGATCGTTAATTCTTACTCCATGTGAGCAACATGTTTTAATGTATTGTTGTTGACAGTTCTTTTGGGCTTTTAATGTTTATCTTGTGTCATTATGCAATGCAAACCCAAATCTATGCGGGAGGTCTTGTCTCTTGCCTTATTCTGAACAAGGCCAGTGTTTGATCCCATTTTTATGACGATGTAATCACCCATGTGTGCCCAATACATAATGCATATAGCATTCATTCTTATGCACATTCCCAAATGCAACTCTGGCTGTGAATAATCTTGAATTTGAGTGTGATTTGTAGGCATTAACCAAGGGATAAATGCAAGATGATGATTACCGCAAATTTATCAGCATAATTTTACCAAAAATTATATTAAATCAAGGGTAACAAATCTGTACGGAATGGTTGGAGTATCAAACCATCTCTGAATTTTAATATAAAGTTATAGGGGTCTGTATCAGATACCTAATGGTTAATTTGAACCCTCAATTGTACCCAAATATAGTGATTAGTACTAATTAATCATTGATTAGCAAACTAATCCTCTATTTTATGTGTAAAAAACAGAGTATACACGGGGAGTCCAGATCTGAGGCCTTAGAATTCAAATGAACTCAAATCCTTTCAAGACCATAAATAGCAATTAGTCTAGTAGAGGATTAAGCCAAGAAACACAAGATCTGACCGAACATTGAATGCTTAATCTCTATTTTACCAAAGTCACCTGCAGATTTGATGAAGAGCCTCAAATCAAAATCTGTCTTCACCAGCTTGTAGAGCATCTTGAAAACCCCTAGGGCTAAGAGGAATCACAGCCATTGCATCTGTGGAAGAAAAGATCTCCAATTTCTTCAGAAAAAGATATGCTGGAAAAATCACGATTTTCTCTTGCTTGCGCCGGCGGTTTGATGAATTTCTTGAATGGGCTAGAGCAGGCCAATGGATATGGCTATGTGTGGCTAAGAGCTTTTTCCCTAATGTTTCTCCTAGTGGGAGATCAAGCCCCTCCACTGGCTAGGGGTGCAGAGACTACTTGAAAAAGAGGTAAAAAAATCTAATAATCTACTAATCCTAATTAGCCAAGTGATTAGCAAGATAATGGGCTCATAAAATTGATGGATTCTAGGCTAGGCTCTGATACCATGTTAAATTTGTAGCAATGTGATGAGCTATGGTGGATCAAATGCTAGAATCAACATCATTAATAAAGAGATTAGATGATAATTAAGATGTGATTAGTGAGAAATTAACTGATAGCTTAATGTAGGCATGGGTAATCCAAAACCAGCCAATTCTTATTAGGCCAATGCCTCAATTTATAGGGTTTACATCCAAGCATCTAATCCCATTGATTTCTCCTTGATTCACTCCACCTCTTTTGCTTGATTCTCTCCACCTCTCCCAAAATATCTCCACACCTCCTAAATCTCCTCATGCTACCCTTTATTCTTTCCCAGTAGATAATTCTCACCTTTTCACAGGTTCTCTCACATTACAAATTCCCTTTTACAGCCTCTTGCCAAGGGCTTGTTCCCGCACACACCCTATTCACTTTATTTCAAGTTTGAAGGATTTTGTCGAGGGGGAGGGAACTTGCTTGCCCGTTGGTCACCAAACCATCTTGGTCGATTAGAAAACTACTAGCATGGTGGGTGTGGTTTGGGCAAACTGTTGATGGGTATGCCTTGGGAGCCAAATAATGGAATTGCCATCATGGAAGCCTTGGGATTCTAAGAGACATTTAGACACCCAATGTTGTCGAGTGATTAAGGTCCCTGGTTGGCAAGGCTTCCAACCTTTTTGTTGACGAGGCTTTGAGCTATGAGGTGGTTGTCAACGTGGAGGAGAGGCTTTTTATTGTGTCTTGGGGAGCCACAGGTGTGTGTTTCCTTCATGGAAGTCTTGTGCATTGAGCACATTGGTAGGCACCCAACATTGTTGGCTTCGCTTGGGGTTGTCGAACCCATGGTTGTGGGACCTTTTGTCGCAGCTTCTTGGGGAGTTATGGTGGATAAGTACAAGTAGCATGCTTGGGGAGCCATAGGCAAGTGATGCCTTCATAGTAGCCTTGTGCTCGTAGCAGGTGGTCGGGGACTACTAGCCAACATTGCAGCTTTATCTTAGGTTTGGTGGTTGTTAGCTTAGTTGGCTTTTTTTGCTTGGGTTCTAGAGATGTTTGTATGGAGATCCATAGTTTTGTGTAGCCATCGTAGAATCCTTGAGCGTGGCAAGAAGATTATTGGGCACCTACCATTGAGTGTCATGATAAAGATATGAGGTTAGGGTGCTTCCAGTGTGGGTGGTTGAGGTTGTAGAGTTGAGGGTCAATGTCGACGATGAGGTTTGATTTTCATTGGTGGATGGTGTTGACAGTGGCCGATCAACTGGCTTTGGTGAGGCATAGGGTGGGGGAATAGGGGAGACTGCCGGGGATGAAGAGTGTTATGTGCACATTATATGTGCATATACTAGCAGGTTAACCCACGCTAGGCATGTGAGCATGGGAGCATGGGAACATGATCTAGTGGAGTAAGCGTTAGGTCTAACATTGGGTTAAGGTTAGGCATGTGAGCATGGGAGCATGGGAACATGATCTAGTGGAGTAAGGGTTAGGTCTAACATTGGGTTAAGGTTAGGGTCACACATAAAAATGGAGAGTCAAGAGTCACTTGAGTGTTCTAACATTGGGTTAAGGTTAGGGTCATGCAACCAAGGGTCACATATAAAAATGGAGAGTCAAGAGTCACTTGAGTGTTCTCCTATATATATTATAGGGGCATGGGGCACTCTCAAGGGATATTCTCTTGTGTAGAGAATTGTATCTACTCTCTTGCCATTTCATGCGAGATCTATGTGTTGCTGGATTGACATCATATCTCCTGGTGGTATAGGACACCAAGGTTAGGTATGTGGTACTTCATTGTATTGATGTGTACACCCTTGGGCTCGGGGGTGGTCGGATGGATGAGTATATACCTAGTTTATGCATGTTATGCTACATAGTGATTAGCTAGAGAGATGTTTAGGCTTTTAACAAGGAGGGGGCATGAGGTGGAAGGGCAATCAAGGGTGAGGGTGTGTGGATGATTTCCTCTTGGGGACATAAGAGAACAATGGCTTTTTTGCCGTTGATTTCCATGGTGGCCATTTCTTCGCACCAATTGATTTGGCAGTGAGTGGCATCAATCCACTCTTTTCTAATGATAATCTGGCCTTGGAGTGCACCTGCATCTATGACATGAAATCTGCACTCCAACTAGTTATTTCTAATAGACAGTGTATAAAAGGAGAGACTAGCACCTTGTCTTTCCTCGCTTCGTCATAGCCGTCGCCATAGATACCCACCCAGCTAGCTAGCTTTGGACAGCAGCATGTCACAAGGAACACTCCTTAACGCCGACATGTTGCGAGCCTAGTCCTACCAGAAGGCTACATGGGTGGTGGGAGAAGCAAAGGAAGCTCGGGCAAGGTGGTGGTGGCATCGTGAGCCTGGCGTTGGACACCACGTCCGGCTGCCCATTTGCGTTTCAGAGCGTTCTGTGCGATAGCGGCCGGCGGCAGGACGGCAGCGCGGAGGCTGACTTGGACAACGAGCTCGCAGTGCTGCAAAGGGTGCAGGGCTGTCCGCACGCGCTCAAGTAACTGGGCAGTGACACAGACGTGGACGAGTATGGTCGGGCAGTGAGGCTGCTCTTTTTGGAGTACATGGACGGTGGCAGCCTGCAAGACGCCGTGGATCGGGGGTCAAGAAGAAGAACAAGAGCGGTCTGTCAGAGGGCAGCGTTAGATTATTTGCCCGTGCCATCCTCAAGGGTTTGGTGGAGCTCCATCAGCGTGGCCTTGTGCACTGCGGTATCAAGTGTGCTAAAGTCCTTCTGCGCCGCCGCCGACGATCCCATCCGGAGCTTGTACAGCAAGCCAAGAACCACCTCTCCCCGGAAACGCAAGAGAATGAGTTCGAGGTGAAGCTAGGGGACTTCGGTATCAGCAGAGAGTACGACCCCTCGTGTCTTAGCGGCGGCGTATGTGGGCAATACAAGAGAAAAGGTACACTATCCCACATGGCGCCAGAGGTGGTGCAAGGTCGGGGTCCTTGCCCGGCGTCGGATGTGTGGAGCCTGGGCTGTACTGTGGCAGAGATGCTGCAGGGAAGCGCACCCTGGGGTTCCGGTGAGCAGGCCCTCTTGCGGCAGGCCATGGCGGAGCCGCCACATCTACCCCGTAATCTCTCCAAGCCATGCAAAGACTTCTTGCAACACTGCCTGGTGAGGGAGCCAAGCGCACGCTGGACCCCACACCAACTTCTACAGCATCCCTTCCTCCGACCCCATCATCACGGCGTCATCAATCTGCGTGCCCTTACTGCAGCCCTCAAGAAGTCGGTGGGCCACCTCGGCCGCCGTCACCACCACGACGCTCGCCACGACGACCAGGCAGACCATTCAGAGCAACGCAGCTGGATCGCCAAGTTCTTGAATCAGCACCACCACCTAGCTCTCACCCGCGCTGCAGCAACGTCGTCCCACCGGCTTCACGTAGTTGTAGTTTTCCAAACTGAGATAAATTCCTTTTTCTATTTTCTGCCTCATTTTCTTAACATGGTTTGTTTTTTTTTGGGGGTATTATGCTATGCCACCCCCCAAACCTCATTATAGATTTTTTTAAATGGATGATCACTAGGTCCGCTAGGCAAGCAGGTGAAACACCAACAGGGACTCCAGGAGCGGGTTAAGGGAACTTGGGGTGATTGGCTGCTGGGGAGACTGACTCAAGAGGGGAGGGGCTATTAATTTAGTATTTTGTATTATTAGATATTGTTGTCTTTTGGGGGATTTGGAACTCCAAGAATCTGTTGATATTTAAAAAGGGTTTAGTCAGGTTCAAGATGTGTCCAAAACTCCTGTATAAGCGTGTCCATAATTGTGGGTCTGTATATCATTCTCTCTTTCGCTTGTTTAGAGAGCTGCTAGTGTTGAGGTCCCTTAGGTGACCCAATGTTGCAGAGTATAATCCTCTCCAAATGCCACCTTTATAAAATTATAATAACATAAGAAAGTATATGCAAGGTTAAGTATTTTCTTTCAATATTCTGATGCTGATATCACAATTTTTCTGGATGTTGATATCGATGTTTTTTTGATGCTTTTTTTTATGTGTATATACCAATACATATTGATGTTTTTTCTGACACTTTTATTGATGTGCATACAAATACATATTTTTAGCACTTATATAGACTCCATAATTTTTAGTCAAGGTTCATATCTATCTCCCTACAACCATTGGTAAATTATGCTTTGGAATTTGATGAACCGCGTGTAGTGTGAATAGAGCTCTGATGCATTAAGATCTCTAATAAAGTCAACATCAAAGACTAAGCGCATGGTAAGGTGGACCCCTTTCTATCCTTTTAATTAATTATTATCAACACTCACAAATCACTCAATATTTTGATATTATGAATTATGTATCGATGTTCTTTAAAGAGTCTTTAGATTTTATATATAAAATGTGTAAGATCTTCCCTTATCTCGTAATACAATTGAAACATTACTTTCTAAGGTGTAATTTCTAGTGAGAGAATGTGAATTTTAAATAAGGTGTGCATTTTAATGAGAGATTTGGAATTTGAGTAATAAAGAAATTAAAAAATAAAATTTATGATTAATGGACAAGTTTCCATGTGCATAAATTAATAAGGGGTTTCCCATGTGCACATGTGCAACCCCTTTGGAGTTAGAAAGAGAGAGAATTAATATTAGAAAATTTTCAAAAATAAATGAATGAGTTATTTACAGAAAAAAATAATAATAAAGGGCATTCATAAGATTTGCTAGGGTGTGTGAGCATTAGTCTTGGCAAAAAATTGAAATACAAAAGAATGCACATTTTAATTAAATTAAGGTGAATCTAAATTCTAAGGTTGGAAGGTGGAGTGCAAAACATACAAGTAATTTTTGGGAAGAAAAATCAATATTAATGTGGAGATAAGCATGAAGGAGAGCATTATGCACTGAAGGATAGAAGGAGAAGAAGAATGAGATGAAGGAGAGTAAAAAGAAGTAGAAGAAGAAGGAAAAGTAAGCAGAGTCTACTATTGAACCAAGAAGAAGAAGAAGAATGCGAAGAAGAAGAAGAGTAACAAGAGGCAGAGTCTACTCTTGAACCAAGAAGAAGAAGAAGAATGCGAAGAAGGAGAGTAAGAAGAAGAAGAAGAAGAAGAAGAAGAAGTAGGAAAAGGAGGCAGAGTCTACTTTAGCCAAGAAGAACAAACTCTTGGTATGCATCCCTATGTACTTTTCTCTTTTAAAGAATTAACATTATAGTCATAGCTTATGATACAATCAAACTTAAAGATGTCTTAAACAAATTGAATGTAATTTTTAATTATCCATTAAAATATGATATAAGTCTTAGTGCATTTTTTTAAATTTCCTTTTCAGATAGGGTCCTAAGTGTAGCATATGGGTGCAAAGAATTCCAACCTACTTCTACACACACCCCTCCCCCTATGTACCACAAGGGACACCACCCTTCCAAATATTGGCCACTTTTCAAGGCAATGGTGACGAGCCGTGTAAGTGAGTTGCTTAGTTGATTGGAGTGAACCCCTGCATAGTTATTAGTTACTTGGCATCACAATAGGGTTATAATCTTTTACTTCTATGAAAGCCACCATCCCTGATCTAGAGCATCAAGCTTGAGAGGTAAGCATAGTACACTTCTCTCATCACATGATTGTCGATGAAGAGGTGGAAACACCTAAGCAATGTAGCAATGGTGTAGGATGCCACCTGCACACGAACACAGAGTCGGTAGGGTATTGCCAACAACAGGATTTTAACTCAAAACCTATTTAATGGGCACTTCAGCTTCATTGAAGTTTCCCTTTACACATGAGTTATAGAATTAAGAACTTCAAATGAGATTTGGGTATGACGATATAAAGTCATGATTGAGATGGATTAAGTTAGGTATTTTTGATTGAGAAAATAAAGTGGGGAGAAAGAGTTAAGTATATTCTATTTTAAAGAAAGGAGAGGAAAAGGGGCAGATTGACATGCCTTCAATATACAAGGAGAAAACTCAAAAATACATGTTTTGATTGAATGCTTATCACATCAAAAATTACAGCACCAACGCCCAGGGCTCAACATAGTAACTAACAAGCTTGTGTAACTTTAGCATGGAGAGCAAAACTTTTCCCCATGCCGCAAACGAAACCATGTACAAAAACGAGGTCGGTAGGAGGGTGTTTAAAAGGAGAGACTAGCACTCGCTTCGTCATTGTCGTCGCCATAGATACCCACGCAGCTAGCTCGCTATGGACAGCAGCATGTCCAGCAGCGAGAAGCAACGCTCCTTAACACCAACACCAACATGCTGCGAGCGTAGTCATATTAGACCGCTCGGGCAAAGGCGGGAGAAGCAAAGGAAGCTCGGGCAAGGCGGTTGTGGCATCGTGAGCCTGGCATTGGATAGCACGTCCGGCTGCGCTTTTACGGTTAAGAGCGTTCTTTGCGACGACAGCGGCTGGCGGCAGGATGGCAGCGCGGAGGCTGACTTCGACAACGAGCTGCAAAGGGTGCAGGGCTGTCCGCACACGCTCAAGTACCTGGGCAGTGACACAGACGTGGACGAGTATGGTCGGGCAGTGAGGCTGCTCTTTTTGGAGTACATGGACGGTGGCAGCCTGCAAGACGCCGTGGATCACGAGGTCAAGAAGAAGAACAAGAGGGGTCTGTCAGGGCAGCGTTAGATTATTTGCCCATGCCATCGTTGAGTGCAGCGTTAGATTATTTGACCGTGGCCTTGTGCACTGCGATATCAAGTGCGCTAACGTCCTTCTGCGCCGCCGCCGACGATCCCAAGCCGGGAATCACCTCCCGGAAATTCAAGATGATGAGTTTGAGGTCAACAAGCTAGGGGACTTCGGGTGTATGTTTTGGATGTCAAATGGCAAATGAACGTGGTGGAAAAAGGGCCTAATGCAATGATAAAACGCCATGCAAGTGGCTATGTAACTATTGACTCTACAAAGTTTTGGCAAACAAAGAAAGATAGGCTCGTATTGCCACAACAATGTGAGCAGGTATGCATTTTTTTACTAATGTGTTTCATGTACATATATATCTAAGCTCGCATACCTCTTGACTTTTGATATGCTATTTAATTACTGCAGTATGTGTATTTGAGTAGGTTATCTATCTGCCAATGGTGCATGACATTAAATGGTGGTACGGGATGTAACAAGCCGCAATGAAGATGATGTCGAACATGCCAATGAAGATATTGTGATCGATGATCAAGAAATAAGAGATGATTATGATAATGAGGATGAGCGTGCCATTTCTCATGATCATGAGAATGACCCTACCATTGAGGATGATGGTGATGTTGAAGAGGATGATCAGGACATCGATACCATTATCAATGGACAGAATATTGATAGTGGAATAAATTAAATCGTAACCTTACAAATTGATCAAATGGATATTGATGTTGATCGTTTAGCAAGGATGGATCTTATTGAAGATGAGATCGAACCCTAACCAATCCATCACTGTATCGTTCTAAATTGATGACATTTCTATTGTATATGTTGTCTTTTAATTATCTCATGATTTATTTTTGAATATATTTCATTGTTGTAAATGCATGTAGTGGGATTGTGTAATGATATATACTGTAATGTACTATGAGATGGTTTAAAGAAAATAGTTTTTAATTTTGTAAAGGAATTTAGTTTTTCTTAATAAAGTGTGTATTGATGCGTGTATAATTGCGTGTATATACACACGATTATACATGCGTTTTTGAAACCAGTATACACGCGAATTTAGATGCCAATATACACGCGCTGGTAGACGCGTTACTTAAAGCTCACTCCACACGAATTTAGATGCCAATATACACGCGCCTGATACTATTCAAATACATGTGCGACCATACACACGCCCGTAACTTATCACGTGTATGGAACGCGTGTATGGAACGCGTGTATGGCAGCAGTGTCTTGTAGTGTTTATTTGGGAAGAGGATAGGTGAGACATGCTATGTAATGTGCTAAACTGCAATGTAAATAACCTAGTCTAGGTTCTGGCCCTGGGCCTCTTTGAACTAGTTTGTAAAGAACTTTTACTTCCAAAAAAAAAACAATCACAAATACTAGTTTTTTTGCTCTCTACATTTCCTAGATTTTTTGGATTTAAAGATATTTGTTACTATTTTTATGCTTAAGAACTCTACAAAAAAGAACCACCAACCAATACTAGTACCTCAGTACATCTTTCCATCCCTTTTATGCATAGTTGTTGCTAATATCCGTTGCTATTAGACGTGTCTCTTATAGTGAGAGCTCTATGCATGAACTCTTGATGCATAAGAGATCTAGTGTATAAGAACTTACAAAATATGTATAAGCGATCTTATGCATAGAAATGTAGAGTAAATAAATGAAGATGGGAAGGTAGCTTTTACCAAAAAATGTGCGATAGCAAGATCATGTCGAAGAAGAGGCTTGGTTGAAAGCTTTTGTAAGAGCCTGCAAATAAGTAGAAATTATTAGTTGAAATGAAAATACGAAGAAGGCAAACAAAAAGAGGAGAATTAGACGGCAACGTGACATGAAGCCAATGGGACGACTTTTCGGTGTGGCGCAGGTGGGGCCTCGCTGGTGGTGCTGATTCATGATCTTGGCGATCGAGCTGCGCTGCTTTGAATGGTCTACATGGTCGTCGTAGTGGTGGTAGTGGCCTAAGTGTGCCACCGACTTCTTGAGCACAGCAGTAAGGGCATGAAGGTTGATGATGCCGTGATGATGAGGTTGTAGAAAGGGATGCTGCAGAAGTTGGTGTGGTGTCCAGCACGCGTTGAGATTACGGGGTAGATGCAGTAGCTCCGCCATGGACTGGCGCAGGAGCGCCTGGCCACCAGAACCCCAGGGTGCGCTTCCCTACAGCATCTCTACCATAGTGCAGTCCAACTGAGTTCTAGAATTTTTGAGGTTTAGTTTGACTCAATTTGGACAAGATTTGGACCAGTTTGGCTCCCTTTTTTATTTAGTTTGATCCAAGAGAGAGGAAAGATAAAAATATCACATTTCTTTTTGAATTAAAAACCCTTCCACACATGTGAAAAAGGCGCCTACCTCAAGAATCTCCCTTACCAAGGTGTCAAAAATGCATCATTATTTCAAAATATCTCAGTTTTTTAGTAATATCTCATCATTTTTAACTAATAAACCTTGTAAGTCACATAATACCTGCAGTCTTTCATAGATATGATCTTCCTAGGACCCCATACATCTGAATGCACAAGATCTAGTGCATTTCTGCTCACATATCTGTTACGTGGAAACACATGCTTTGTTTGCTTCCCAAATTGGCATGCTTCACATATTTTCTGCATACCTTCCACTTTAAATTTTGGCAGCCCTATCACAATTCCTTTAGTCTGCATAGACTTCAATCTCTGCACATTTACATATCCAATCCTTTTATGCCAAATGTCTGTGTCTGCAACAATTCCTGAACCATTTGCAAACATCGCAGCACTCATTTCAAGCATGTCTACATTTAATGTAAACATTCTACCCACTCTATTGCCTTTTGCAACCAACCTGCACTTGTCTTTAAAATCTTCAACATAACATCCATCAGGGTTAAACCGAACCTGTAAACCCTGCTCAATCATCTGGCCAACTGAAACCAGATTCTTTGTTATGTTCGGTACATGAAGTACATCTGCAAGGTACTTTACTTTGCCATCCTGCATAGACAATGGCACATCTCCAACATGGGCAATTGGATGAGCAGTGTCATCCCCTGTTTCCACAAAACCTGGTCTTTCTGGGTTTTTCATCTCCTTGAACCACTCCCCATGACTTGTCATGTGGTTCGAAGCACCTGAATCCACATACCATACGTTATCTTTTTGTGCTGCATCAACATTTTCAGACATGGCATTCACGACATGCTGCATAATAAACAACCTTTCATTATCCTCATTATTTCTGCTTGAGGATGCATAGTTATTTTGCTTCACTTTCCCATTTTGCATGTCAACCTGCTTCTTATAACATTCTGCCTGCACATGTCCAGGCTTACCACAATAATAGCATTCACGTGCATCATTATATTGCCTTTGCCAATTTCCACGGCCTCTTTGACTCCCCTTGCCTCTGAATTTACCTCTTCCACCTGCGTGTTGTTGTTGTTGTTGTTGCTGCTGCTGCTACTGACCATAATTCTGATTACCTGTTCGGCCACCTCCTTGACGGCGTCCATAGCCTCCTCTACCTCGTCCTCTTCCTGAACTCGTGTAGAAGGCATGTTGCTCTGAATTGTTTTTGCTTTGTGAAGACTGTTGGGCTTCACCCAAGCTCTTCTCTTCGATAATTAGCATAGACACCAAATCTGTAAAGTTGGGAATGTTTTTCCGAGTCTGAAAGACGTCTTGGACGCCTTGTATTGTGGCCCGAGACCACGTAGACAGACCTCCACCTTATCATCATCATCTACTGACACACCAATAGATGCAAGGGATTCCACAATACCCTTTATCTTCAACGCATAGTCATTCACAGACATGCTCTTTTTCTCCACAGTATGAAGTTCATTCTTCAACTGTATCTTGCGTGCCTTGGTATTTGTTTCATAAAGCTTTACCAAGGTGTCCCACACCTCCTTGGGGGACTTGGCATCCTGAATGTGCCCAATCATGGTGTCCTGTATACTAATAGAAAGCCAATACATAACCTTCCTGGCTCCTTGGTTCCAGTCTTTAAACTCTTTCACATCTGCAGCAGTCGGTCCGGTATCTCCGGTGCCTCTTCATGCTCACCTTCTATGTAGTCCCAATAGCCTTTTCCCATCAGGAAATTTGTCAACCTGAACCTCCAAGCATGGAAGTTATTCTTATCAAGCTTCTCAGCCACAATCTGAGTTATCCCATCATTTGACATCTTGCCAAACACACAATTTTACCAGAAACTGCACTCTGGTTTTTCTGCACAAACTGTTGTATTTTCTGCACAACGGTACTGTAGTACTCTCAAATGTCACAACCAGTGACTTCAATGTGCATACATACACCCAATGGCAATTGTAGACCTCTTTGCAGCACCCACAGTGTCTGCACAGTCAATCTGTCTTCCTGCAGTTCTTAAAACAGAGTTCTGCAGAGAATCGATGACTTACCCGCAGTGCTTGAAATCGCCTGCTTTCTGAAAAACGGAGGTCCAGACGCGCCCGAAACGTGTTTTCAGCCCAGAAAATTCTCTCCGATAGGACTTTATAGTTGCCCTATAGCTTTACTCCCGCGAAGAAAGCTCCTCAATCAAAGATCATTGCCGGTGCCTCCCGTAGAGCTCCCGACAAGGGTGTAGTCACCAACACAAAATAGGGAAGAGTAGTTGAAGCTCTTACTCTCATACCGCTTCCTGTGGTTCTCTTGCTTGCAGCTCAGTCCTTAGCACGAACCAGGCTCTGATACCATGAAAAGATGCAGGGGGGAAGAGAGCTTGAGCTCTTGCAAGCACACACACACACCCACAAAACCCTAATAGAGAACACACAAGGTGAGAGGCTGAAAATCTTCTTCTTCTTCACTCAACACAACACACGATATACAAGAGTAAGAGTACACACAATATGAAAGGTACTCAACCAAATACATACACGGGTTCTCTATAGTGTGAACCCGATCAAATGAGCTGGCGCTATAACTATGCCAGTCTCTAGAATGGCTGTCACACAGCCTGTCATCCCACTGGCCGCATATCACCCAAGATCTCACCAACCATGCCAGTGGTGTAAGTGTGGGGCCTATCCCCGAGGTGGGTCATCAGTGTCCACCGCCTCACTAGACGAGCTCGATATCTCAACACATGCCTAAACTCGAAGGTGGCTCGGGTACACTTCATCTCCCCATCCATGCCCTAGCTAGAATTTCCCCTCTCTTACCTAAATTCCTCCTGCAAGGAGAATTCTAGTCTAGAATGCTTAAGTGGTAGAAGATTCAGTTTCTTTTCACAAAGGTAGATGGTTGGGTCTCAACTAGAGAAATAAGCTTCTCTATTTTTTCCCTCTTAAGATAGCAAACTCCCCCTTTTGCAACTTCTTATGTGGAAAATAGAAGGATGTGCTAAAATCAATTCTATTGCATGTCCTGAGGCCACAGGAAACTCCTTCAGTCTTGGAATCTGGTGGTCCCTTAATTTAACCACCCTAATTTGGCTCTTCTGGACACTACACTCACAAAAATACTGAACAACAAAGGCCTAAGGAATTTGGTTGTCTAATGGGATTGGCCTCTTGCTGGATGGAAGGAGCTTGATCAGCTTGTAATTGACTTTGATCTTCTCCCAAAAGCGAAACAACTGGCTAGAGAGATATTGGTAGAGATTCAGAAAGTCTAGGAACCTACTGCCTATGATGACTCTTGCTGGAGGAGATATTGGATGTGGTTTAACGGGGTGAAACTAGACAAAGGAACAACTAAGGTTATGTACCTGGAGCTTAGGAAAAGTGGGGTGAATTTTGAATAATGTAAGAAGGTTTGGAAAGTTAATTGAAAAGTTGGAACCTAGAGGACAAGATGGAAATTAATTGGGAGGCTATCATTCCAGTAAAATTCAAGGTCTTCCTATGGAAAGTATGCATGTTGGCTCTCCCCCTTGGGTTGAAGTTGCTTCAAACAAACGTCACTTCAAGTTGCTGCCCTAGGTGTAAATCAGCTCTGGAGAATGGGATGCATGCATTCTGGGACTGACCTACCATAAGGGTAACCTGGGCTAAGATTGGGAAATGGGTAGCCAAATGTTTAGGAGTTTTGGGACTCTAGGGGGATTGAGGGGAGTAGATTTTGAAGATGATATTAATAATATCTTTAATATTATTAGATTTGGATGTTTATGGAAAATTTGGATATCCAAAAATAGCAGTCTTTCAGAAGGACAGGAACACTGGAATAGATATAACTGAGGTGATGTATAACTATACTGATCTGTGCAGGACCCATTTATTATGTTAACATGTTAAAGAATGCTAACATTTTTAAGGCTATTTTCTCTCTCCAATCTAGGATTAGCTGATCTGCAAGCTTGCAGATCCTTACACATACTAGGGATGCATAACTCATAATGTTATGTAGGGGAACCCAGGGTATGAAGTGAAGGCAAAGCTCCCCAAATTTGGGCCAAAGACTAGAAGATGGTACCAAAAAGTCAAACACACCTCCTATACATTTGTGGCCTTCATAGAGAACCCCCTAGGAACCAGCCAGTGGTGAAGGTGTGGGCAAAAATTAAAATCTTGCAGAAGCTATCCCCAAAAGGATGCACTACTGAAGCTATGATGATAGCATGTATGCATCTAGGGTATCATGTATCTTGGAGCCACTCTTCCTTTGTTTGGGAAGAGGGTAGGTGGGACATGCTATGTAATGTGCTAAACTACAATGTAAATAACCTAGTTGGGAGTAATAGACTGCAAGGCCTTAGTGGGACACCTGTTGAGTACATATGCAGCGCACATGATAGCCTCAAGCCAAAATGCATGTGGCAAAGCTTGGCTCTTGACCATGCATCGTGCCATCTCCATAAGTGACCTGTTTTTTCTCTCAGCAATACCATTTTGCTGAGGGGTATACGGCACTGTACATTGGTGTTTTATCCCACGACTAGCCAGAAATGCATCAAACTCTTTAGACATGTACTCCCTCCCTCGATCAGAACGAAGGGTGCCCACATTACAATTGGATACATTTTCAACCATAAGCAAAAACTGTTTGAAGCACAAAAACACTTCGGACTTTGCCTTCAGTGGATATACCCATGCATGCCTTGAGTAATCATCAATGAAAGTCACAAAGTACAAGTGTTTACCAAATGACGGAGTTTGCATAGGCCCACATACATCACTATGTACAAGTTGCAATTTGCGAGTGGCCCGCACACAGAACCATCCTTTGGAAACGTAGAACGCTGCATTTTGCCCAAAATACAGCCTTCACAAACATGTTTCAATGGTGCCTCAAGAGGGGGCAATGAAGCAACCATATCAAATTTCTGCAAACGCAGCAAACTAGCAAAGTTTAGATGACCAAAACGAGCATGCCATAGTTTTGCATCTGAAACTGCCTTTTCATCAGAAACTACATTTGCTGAATTTTCCACACACTTGTCATAAGAATTGAGCCTATACAGCCCACGAAACAAGGTGCTAGATACAATAATCGTATCACCAGAAGTCAAATCATGAACAGTACATCTATCATCCACAAATTTGACTACAAGTCCAAGTTTAGCAAGCACAGAGACAGACAATAGATTCTTCTTTATCCTTATCCCTGGCACATACAAAGCATCTGAAAGTGTGAAAGCGCTCCCATTTGCAGCAGTAAGCATAATTTTACCAATGCCCTTCACTGGGTAAGAAGCATTATTGGCACATGAAACAGTATTCCCATTAGGGACAGCCTCAAGACAAGTGAACATATCACGATGCGAGGTAATGTGCTTTGTAGCACCACTGTCAAAATACCATACATGAGAGTCAACAGAAACTACCAAACATGCATCATGTACAGATGGGTCATACTGGCAATACACGCTAAACGCCCATTCTGTATCCTGCACAACATTTGCAAAATCTGCATTTGTAGAAGCATCCGCTATTGTGGCTGCATTTGACTCTTTCTTCTTTGCCTCTTTAGCCTTTAGCTTAGGGCAATTCTTAATGACATGATCATTTGCCTTACAATAGTTGCACCTGATCTTTTTCTTGCCTTAATCAAGAGCCTTCTCAGACTTATTGTTGCTACCTGTGGAAGGAGAAGAAGTTGCAGACCTATTAATAGGAGAAGAAACAGTGGAAGGGGCTGCCTTACCACTTCTTCTCTGCTGGGCAGCAATAAATGCCTGATCAACTGCACGCTGCCTAGCCCTGTTTTGCCTAGACTGCGCTTCTTGCAAGAGCTTGTTAACTAAATTATCATACTTGACAACATCAGGTCTGTCCTCAGTAACAAGTCTCCACGTGGAAGTAAAAGTCTGATATGACTCAGGTAAAGCATCAAGAACAGTCTGCACAACAGAATGATCGGGAATAATCTCACCTGCAGAAATCAACTGTTCCTTGAGATCTTTAATCTCAGCAAGAAAAACATTTATGTCATCATCTTCCTGCATAATCTTCGATTCTAGCTCTTTACGCAGGTAAGAGATTTTTGCCTCGTTACGACCTGCATACAAACCAGCTAGAATATCCTAAGCATGTTTTGCTATTTTAGCTGAACGAATATGTGGGGTGATGTTACGTTTGACAGAAAGTGCAATCAAGGCATGAGCCCGCGCATCTTTACCATCCCAACGAGCTTGTTCAGCAGTGGATAAACCAGCAGCAACAGTAGAGCTGCTAGAACCTGCAACATCCTCAACAGATCCTACATCCACAGAACCTGGACGTACATCCATACCCTACACAATGTTTCACACTCCTTTTGCAACCAAAACATGCTGCATCATGTATGTCCAAAGTGGGTAGTTGCTGTCTCCGTCCAGTTTGTCATCAGCAGACAACATGTGAAATACATCATTGCTGTTATCAGCCATGGCCACTGACTGAAAATGATGCAAAAGCTACGTGTAATGAAGTAAAGACTGAAAACAACTCGTGCTATGTAGCACGGTCCACAATAGAATACGTATGCCTGTTTTGCAGAAAACTGCACTGTCAAAATTTTTGCACAAAATGACGAAAACACCTGTGCAGAACTTGAAATGCAAAAACGGAGCCCGAAACGAGCTCAGATTGCAATTTCTGAGAACGCATAGCCCTACGGGTTTATTCGCAGAGTATAGGGACTTGCAAGCGCTCGTGAAAGCTCACCTCAATCGAAGAACGTGAGTCGAAGGGTGCCGGCGGCGTAGCCCTAGGAGCCGATGCCTGCTCTGATACCAATTGTTGGAATTAGGGTTGCAGGAAAGCACACAAAGCTTGGAGGAGAAGCAAGAATGCACACAACACAAAGTGTATTAGATTGTGTCAATGTACAAAAGATAAGTTAGCCCTAGAATGATGGGCGTATATACAAGCCGAGGAAAAAAAACCTCCTAAAGAGGGAAAAAGTGCCCCGGCGGTCCTAAGTGTGTTCACACACATCACTGCCTATATATATATGGCAACAGTTGCACATAAGCACATGGGAAACCCCTTATTAACTTATGCACATGGCAACTTGTCCATTAATCATAAATTTTATTTTTCTAATTTCTTAATTACTCAAATTCCAAACCTCTCATTAAAATGCACACCTTATTTAAAATTCCCATTCTCTCACTAGAAATTACACCTTAGAAAATAATGTTTCAATTGCATTAGGATAAGGGAATAGGGATCTTACACATTTTATATATAATGCATAACAAGTAAATCTAAAGACTCTTCAAATAACATCGATACATAATTCATAATATCAAAATATTGAGTGATTTGTGAGTGCTAATAATAATTAATTAAAAGGATAGAAAGGGTTCCACCTTACCATGCTCCTAGTCTTTGACATTAACTTTATTAGAGATCTTAATGCATCAAAGATCTATTCACACTACAAGCGGTTCATCAAATTCCAAAGCATAATATACCAATGGTTGTAGGGAGATAGATATGAACCTTGACTAAAAATTATGGGGTCTATATAAGTGCTGAAAATATGTATTTGTATGTACATCAATAAAAGTGTCAGAAAAGACGTCAATATGTATTGGTATATACACATCAAAAAAAGCGTTTAAAAAACATCGATATCAACATCTAGAAAAACTGTGATATCAACGTCAGAATATTTAAAGAAAATACTTAACCTTGTATATACTTTCTTATGTTATTATAATTTTATAAAGGTGGCATTTAGAGAGGATTATACTCTGCATTATTGGGTCACCTAAGGGAGCTCCACACTAGCAGCTCTCTAAACAAGCAAAAAAGCGAATGATACATAGACCAACGATTATGCACACACTTATACAGGAGTTTTGACACATCTAGAACCTGACTAAACCCTTTTTGAAATATCAACAGATTCTTGGAGCCCCTTGAGGAGTCAATCTCCATTTAAAAAAATCTATAATGAGGTTTTGGGGGTGGGATAGCATAATACCCCTAACAAAAACAAACCATGTTAAGAAAATGAGGTAGAAAATACAAAAATGAATTTATCTGAGTTTGGAAAACTACAGCAACGTGACGATTTAGAACATGAAGCCACCAGTGGGATGATTTGGATTCTGGAACATGAAGCTGCAATGCACGTGGTGCTGATTCAAGAACTTGACGTTGCTGTGTATCTCTGAATGGTCTGCCTGGGCATCGTGGTGGTGATGGCGGCCGAGGTGGCCCACCGACTTCTTGAGCAACGGCTATGAGTCATGACGAAGCGAGGATCGGAGCGCAACTGCAATGACTATGATGTTAATTCTTTAAAAGACAAAAGTACATAGGGCTCCATACAAAATGAACTTACTCTACTATCTGTAAGAGTCTGTTCTTCTTGGACAATGTAGACTCTTGGCTACTTTTCCTTCTCATGCTACTTCTCCTTCTTATTATATTCTCAATCTTCTTCTTCTCCTCCTCCTTGTCTTTAGCGCATGAGAGGGATTATAAAATGCACTCCTTTGCAAACTTCTCATTGATTAAATAATGCTCTATAATCTATATCAAGATTTCTTATTTGAGTCATTGCTAGTCTCTTCAATCATTAGGGCCAAAAATGTTTTAAAAAGGGCCACATTTTAATCACTTATACCGAATTTGGATTAAGCTTTGGACCAATAGAAATGTGCAACATTGAACTAATAATATGACATTGGGCATCATATTTACTTTCCACTAACTTCACTAGTGTTGGCTATTTTAGGGGGTTATCAATGCTTAATGTAATCTGGCATGGCTATCTGTGGAAGTTTTAGCTTCAAAACGTGCTCGCATGTACCAAATGTCAATACTTAAGAAAATAAAGAATTAGGTTTCCTCCAAAATTAGTCGTACATTTCAATAAATACATTTCAAATTCCCTAGCCTACTCTGGTTACACCTCTTCCTCATCATCCTCTACTCTATTCATCATCAAATAATGTGGAGACAACAGTTTAACCCAAGGTACACTCCTAATGCCATTCCTCATAGGACAAAAAGGAAAAGAAGAGGCTTACTACAATACTATTGCAGTAAGAGGCATATCTTGGAATTCAAGATAGCAAAAGATGGGAAGGTGCAACATGTATACACGATAAGTGAGATGCACATGCATCCTTCTACTCCACCATCTGCATTACAAGCTCATTGTAAGATGTTTTTTATATTTTAATTTATGTTCTTTATGATTCTATGGTTTATTCATATGTGTTGTATATGTAATAGATGTCTATCCTCCAGCTAAGTGATTTTTTTTATTTCCTTTAAAATTACTCTCACTCTATACGATTTGAGAGAATCGTATATCCCATATATCAAAAAGAATTTGGAAATGAATAGAAAGACTTTGGGAAAAAGCTAAAGAATTTGGAGCTCGGAGATTTGTGAAAAATACATTGAAGTCAAGGGTAATTGGCCTTACTTTCTACTCAAATGAATTTTGGAAATTACGAGTATGTTAAAGCTATGCCGAATGCTATCTTTTGCTTGTGAGATGTTAGAATATTAAGACAGGTTTTCAGGTGAAAAAGAGCATCTTGATATAATGGTTTTGATGGCACTGGATGTAAAGGATGTAACTGGTCACATGTATATTGGAAAAATTTGAAGACCTTGTTGTGCCTACATGTGAATGGTTCAAAGGATTTCGAGAAAAAAGTCAGTGAGTGAAGGAACAAACACTTGGTATGCAATTTTGTGCAATCATCAGGATGAATTCAAGGATGTATTGAGGTAAATCGACACATGTAATTGTCATTGAAAATAGTGATGCTCAATACTCCTTGGGAAATTTTGTGCGTGAGTTTCCTTGTTAGATTTGACATTCACTCTCACAGCTAGAAGTCTCGTACTTTCCTGGCTATACCGCACACTTCACGACAACGTGGGCCCTCTTCAGAGCCGAGGGATGTATTACGGACGCGCAGTTTGAGATGGCCATGAGACCATACGGTCGACAGGTACTTGAAAACTCTAAACGAATGATTTTGGTTTATTGAATTATATATATATATACTTATATACTATATATTACTTGAACAGGCACAAGCTGCTGATGATGATCCACCCGTCACCACTGCAGAGGGTGGACGTGAGCACTACTCATCGGACATTTCGACCGATGTGAGCTCATCTGATCATGGAGGGAGCAACGAGTCATCATCTGGGTATGAATAGTACTCACACTTATAGTATCACATTCCATATTGAGGATGTGGTTGTATATATATTTTTGTAACTGAAGCCATGGACTACTTCGACATATGGACTCCCTTGTATATATGTGTACACATAAAATTTTGATAGTAATATTGAATCGTGAATCGATAGTATTGCATTCATGTCTGTCTTGAATCGTGTATTGACAATGTATGCATTCATGTCGTTCTTGTCTTAAATCTTCCTCGTGGATGGTCTAATGCACCCAAAAAAAAAATCCAGAGAGTGTTATTGGGTGCTGGAATGCTGGAACAGCATTCAGGTACCAAATAGCACTCTCTGGATTTTTTTTCTTTCGCTCTCTGTTCGCGTGTATAGACGCATCAACTCTGCAAAAAGTCACGTGTATATACGCAGATAATCTGTGAAATACGCGTGTATAGATGCGTCAAATCTATAAAAGTCGCGTGTATATACACGGATAATCTGTGAAATACGCGTGTATAAGCGCAGCTAAACTTACAAAACGCATGTATACACCCTCCTATCAGCGCGTCTAAGCACAGCTAAAAAACTGATAGAACGCGTGTATACGCCCGTGTATCAGCGCGTCTGACTATTCCTATACACGCGCTTTTACACGCATGTCTCTGGCCACGATGATACACGCGCTGATATACTTTTTTTCCACAAGTCATTTTTAGTGGCTAGGAGTGCGGGTATGAGCCGATCCCTTGTAGTGAAGGGAAGGCTGGCTCCAAGATACATGATACCCTAGATGCATACAGGCTCTCATCATAGCTTCACTAGTGCATCCTTTTGGGGGCAGCTTCTCCTCCAAGATTTTCTTTCCTGCCCACAACTTCACCATTGGTTTGGGCACTAAGGGGTTCTCTATGAAGGCCACAAATGTATAGGAGGGGTGTTTGACTTTCCGGTACCATCTTCTAGTCTTTGGCCCATCTTTAACATTGTGAAGGATGCATGATGAAATGGCATTAGGAGTGTACCTTGGGTTAAACTGTTGTCTTGACATTGTTTGAAGATGAATAGAGGAGAGGATGATGTAAAAAGATGATGAGAAAGTGGTGCAACCGCATAAGGCTAGGGAATTTGAAACGTATTTACTGAAATGTATGACTAATTTTGGAGGGAACCTAATTTTTAAAATTTAACTTTGTTAAGTACTGACATTTGGTGCATGTAAGGAGGTTTTGAAGCTAAAACCCCCACAAATAACTGTGCCAGATTATATTAAGTGGTAATAACCCCCTAAAATACCCAACACTAGTGAAGTTAGTGAAAAGTAGTGAAGTTAGTGAAAAGTATATATGAAACCTAGTGTCATATTATTGGTTTCATGTTGCACATTTCTATTGGTCCAAAGCATAATCCAAACTCGATATAAGTGATTTAAATGTGGCCCTTTTTAAAACATTTTTGGCTGTAATGATTGAAAAGACTAGCAAGGACTCACATAAGAAATATTGATATACATTATAGACTATTATGTAACCAATGAGAAGTATGGAGGAGGAGGATGAGTAGAGAATGGCCTATTGTGTTTTATGTTGTGTAACTCCATACTCAATGTAGCTCGCATGTTATGGAATTTTGGATGTAACTCGCCTTTTATAGCATTTGGGATTTAATACAATTAAGATTTCGAGAGTATGTATGCTTCAAGTGTATTTTTATATGTCGATATGTTTGTTAGTAAAAATTAGAATTATCTTCAATATATTGAATTAAAGTTTTTTGGGGCAGATTGGGCCATTGGACGATGGAAATAATGACACTAACGTTTTTTTATTAGCGTCGCTTAGCGGCAAAAATAGCGATGTTTATTTTTTTATTAGCATCGCTGAGCGACAAAAATAGAAATGTTGATGTTTTTATCAGCGCTGCTGAGCGATGAAAATAGCGCTGATGTTTTTGATAGTGATGCTGAGCGGAAAACATTACGTGGGATATAGCAACGGTTATAACGTATGATATAGCAACGGTTATAATGTATGCTATAGCGACGGTTATAGCGTCAAAAAAATAGTGATACTTACACCTCAAAACTTTTTCAAATCTTTTAATAAAAGCCACGCTATAACCCCTACTAACCCCTCTTTTTGTTGTAGTGACCATTGGAATAAATATATTATATATGAAATTAATATTGAGTTCTTTTTCTCGTTTAATATTGGTCATTTTGTCTTATACATCCTAAATATTATTAATAATTTTGAATAATTATTCTACAAAATGAATCCACAAGACAAGATAAATTGCTGCAAAATTATCTTATATTAAGAAAACTTAAATAATATAGGAGACATAAATTTCATACAACTAAAAGTATTTTCTGATTTCTTCTCACCGTAACACCATCTACCTTAAATTTCAAGCATGATGGTATGGCATCTAATAGAGATCTAAGGATGTGCGCACATCCCTCAATGTCCTTTTCCATTCATAGGGACAACTCTGTTGTCCTCATAACTCAAGTTGATCGTTAGGTTATATTGCACAAATTTTTCCTCTGAATCCAATGGCATCCAAGTCCCTCTACACTAGTTGATATATAAGATTTGTCAAAAGATGTTGTATGCCATTATACCAAAGAATCAATGTAAGCATTACATTTTCTAAAATCACTCTTACGGATGACTTCAGACACTTTTCATTATGCTCTCACTGTATTATCCAAGCCAGACCTAGATATATGTAGACAGCCACATTGCTTTTATCCTCTTGATGTTTACTTCTCGAAAATACGCCACAAATACATGGAGAGGTATAAACCATGATATATTGATCCTCTTTGAAATCCTTCCAATTTTTGTAGAATTTTGAATATCCAAGATAATATTCTTGGATTTAAATGCTAATAGAGTACCTTTGTCTGGAAAATCCCAATCTAAAGAATTTAGGCTTGGTATAGGTAAACTCTCTAGTCTTCCATAAGCTTCTAGTCTTGCAGGGACAATATACTTAGCATTGTATAAAAATATCTTTTGTTAATGAAAAAAGAAAATGGTTGATTGAAAAATAATACTTTCCCAAGATCAGCATGCATAGCTTCAAAGGTCCAAGTGAAAGACTCCATAGGTTTGCCACTCAATACTTGTGATGGATAAACATCTATTACATATACAACACATGTGAATAAACCATAGAATCATAAAGAACATAAATTAAATTACAAAAAATATCTTATAATGATCTTGCAATGCAGATGGTGGAGTAGAAGGATGCATGTGCATCTCACTTGTCGTGTACACATGTTGCACCTTCCCATCTTTTGCTATCTTGAAATCCAAGATCCGCCTCTTCCTGCAATGGTATTATAGTAAGCCTCTTCTTTTCCTTTTTATCCTATGCGACCTTTGCATGATGGTTGCATAGTCACCCAATCGTTTATCTAGAAGTTTATACATTTCCACAGACCCTGATGATCTTTAAAATTGTGAAGGATGCATGATGAAATGGCATTATGAGTGTACCTTGGGTTAAACTATTGTCTCCACATTATTTGATGATGAATAGAGGAGAGGATGATGCAAAAAGATGATGAGAAAGAGGTTTAACCACAGTAGGGAATTTGAAGTGTATTTATTGAAATGTACGACTAATTTTGGAGGAAACCTAATTTTTTAAATTCTCTTTTCTTAAGTATTGACATTTGGTACATGCGAGCAGGTTTTGAAGCTGAAACCCCCACAGATAGCCGTGCCAGATTACATTAACTGGTGATAACCCCCTAAAATAGCCAACACTAGTGAAGTTGGTGGAAAGTAAATATGACGCCCAATGTCATATTATTGGTTTAATGTTACACATTTCTATCGGTCCAAAGCTTAATCCGAATTCGGTATAAGTGATTAAAATGTGGCCCTTTTTAAAACATTTTTGACCCTAATGATTGAAGAGACTAACAAGGACTCACATAAGAAATCTTGATATAGATTATAGACCATTATTTAACCAATGAGAAGTTTGCAAAGGAGTGCATTTTATATTCCCTCTCATGCGCTAAAGACAAGAAGGAGGAGAAGAAGAAGATTGAGAATATAATAAGAGGGAGAAGTAGCACGAGAAGGAAAAGTATCCAAGAGTCTACTTTGGCCAACAAGAACAATCTCTTACATATAGTATATGTACTTTTGTGTTTTAAAGAATTAACATCCAGACGAAATGGGCTCCGATCCTCCGCCACCCCGGTCGGTAGAAGAAGGGTGTATAAAAGGAGAGACTAGCACCTTGTATTTCATCGCTTCGTCATAGCCGTTGCCATAGATACCCACCCAGCTAGCTAGCTATGGACAGCAGCATGTCCGGCAGCGACAAGGAACACTCCTTAACGCCGACATGCTGCGAGCCTAGTCCTACTAGAAGGCTACATGGGTGCTGGGAGAAGCAAAGGAAGCTCGGGCAAGGTGGTTGTGGCATCGTGAGCCTGGCGTTGGACACCACGTCCGGCTGCCCGTTTGTGGTTAAGAGCGTTCTGTGCGACAGCGGCCGGCGGCAGGACGGCAGCGCGGAGGCTGACTTGGACAACGAGCTGGCAGTGCTGCAAAGGGTGCAGGGCTGTCCGCACGTGCTCAAGTACCTGGGCAGTGACACAGACGTGGACGAGTATGGTCGGGCAGTGAGGTTGCTCTTTTTGGAGTACATGGATGGTGGCAGCCTGCAAGACGCCATGGATCGGGAGGTCAAGAAGAAGAACAAGAGCGGTCTGTCAGAGGGCAGCGTTAGATTATTTGCCCGTGCCATCCTCGAGGGTTTGGTGGAGCTCCATCAGTGTGGTCTTGTGCACTGCGATATCAAGTGTGCTAACGTCCTTCTGCGCCGCCGCCGACCATCCCATCCGGAGCTTGTACAGCAAGCCAAGAACCACCTCTCCCGGGAAATGCAAGAGGATGAGTTCGAGGTGAAGCTAGGGGACTTCGGTATAAGCAGAGAGTACGACCCCTCGTGTCTTAGCGGCGGCGTATGTGGGCAATACAAGAGGAGAGGTACACTATCCCACATGGCGCCAGAGGTGGTGCAAGGTCGGGGTCCTTGCCCGGCGTCGGATGTGTGGAGCCTGGGCTGTACTGTGGCAGAGATGCTGCAGGGAAGCGCACCCTGGGGTTCCGGTGAGCAGGCCCTCTTGCGGCAGGCCATGGCGGAGCCGCCACATCTACCCCGTAATCTCTCCAAGCCATGCAAAGACTTCTTGCAACACTGCCTGGTGAGGGAGCCCAGCGCACGCTGGACCCCACACCAACTTCTGCAGCATCCCTTCCTCCGACCCCATCATCACGGCGTCATCAATCTGCATGCCCTTACTGCTGCGCTCAAGAAGTCGGTGGGCCACCTCGGCCGCCGTCACCACCACGACGCTCGCCACGACGACCAGGCAGACCATTCAGAGCAGCGCAGCTGGATCGCCAAGTTCTTGAATCACCACCACCACCTAGCTCCCACCTGCGCTGCAGCAACGTCGTCCCACCGGCTTCATGTTCCAAATCGTCACGTTGCCCTCTAGTTGTAGTTTTCCAAACTGAGATAAATTCATTTTTGTATTTTCTGCCTCATTGTCTAACATGGTTTGTTTTTTTTTGGGGGGTATTATGCTATGCCACCCCCCAAACCTCATTATACATTTTTTTTGAAATGGATGATCACTAGGTCCGCTAGGCAAGCAGGTGAAACACCAACAGGGACTCCGGGAGCGGGTTAAGGGAACTTGGGGTGATTGGGTGCTAGGGAGACCGACTCAAGAGGGGAGGGGCAATTAATTTAGTATTTTGTATTATTAGATATTGTTGTCTTTGGGGGATTTGGAACTCCAAGAATCTGTTGATATTTCAAAAAGGGTTTAGTCAGGTTCTAGATGTGTCAAAACTCATGTATAAGTGTGTGCATACTCGTTGGTCTGTATATCATTCTCTTTTTCGCTTGTTTAGAGAGCTGTGGGATGTGTGTGCCAGGTATATAAATTGACCTTAACCATTTGAGAGAGTTTGTGGAGGTAGACATGATGCAGGTCCTAGTCATGGATTAGTCAGGTTTGTATCATGAAGGGTCAACTCAAGATGGCATCATAGGCATCCATGACCACAAATGTGAGGTGGAATGTCATGCCAACAGACTTTGACCTTGAGGTCATGCACTAGGCCCAAGGGTTTTGTAGAGTTTCTATCCGCAAGATTGATCACTAATTTGGTGGGATCCCCAGTTTTCCTCCCAACATGTTTGTGTGAGGATGCTTACACTAGCACCTCCATCCACGATGCCTTTGACCACATGTCTATTATAGGAAATGGGCAATGCTGCATTTGTGTCATCACTTTCAAAACATTGTCCTAGCGCATCGGATACGAATTGTGGGTGCGCCTTTGGGTTGGGAGTGGTGGTGACGGAGTAAGTCTGGACGATGGCACCCAGATTCGTCCGAGGAATCTAAGGGAGCTTCCTCCTCAATAGAAGCCTACAGTTTGTGTTCCATCCAATCTCGAAGGTCATTCCATAGATTTGGACTACCTCTTAACAAGGTTCCAATGGGCATTTGGATTTGGGAGGAAAGGAAGGCAGAGAGGCCGGCCAAGTCACATTGATGGGTAGGGGCTTCTTAAGGGGCGGGGCCTTGATCATAGGGTGGACCAGCAATAGTGTATGGAAGTTCAAGTTGGTCCTTATTTGATAGGTGTGGAGGTCGAGATGTGGTTACAGTAGGAGCAAAAAATACCTCAGCAACTTTGGTGTGTGGACCTCGTGTGTCTCTGGCAGCAGCAAATTCTATGTTAGTGTTCGCATCAAGTTGTTCGATGATGTGAACGTGGGATTTGGGCTTGGCCATTTGTGGATTAAGCATTGGAGGACGAGGAGGTGCATGAGGGGCAAAATCTTTGTTTGTTAACATCATGTTGGCAAACGGATCATCCTCGGCCTTGAGCATTTGTAGGGCCTCCTGACTTACCTGGTGTGGAAGTTTAGGTTCAATGGGGGACGATGCACACTCATGTATGTGGTTAAAGGTTACAAAAATGGGTGGCGGTTCTAGTTGAGCCTGGTATTGCTCTACTAGTGCTTCAGCCTCCTGAAGATGTTGCTTCTCAAGGATGGCATTGGGATAAGTGGCCAACTATTTTTCCCGTTTGGTGGGCTACATGCGGCGGATGCTAACCCGATCACCTCCGTGGATAACATGCTTAGAGCATTGTTTCTTTTGGGATGTGGCCTTCTTTAGCTTGGCTTGCAACCGTGTGATGACATTCAATGGGACAGTCAAAATCTTCCCATGTTGAACGCTCAACACGTTGTGGGATGGCATGTCTTTGAATGTGGAATGAGAAACTTATTGGAAAGGGAAATCCTTATAGTAATGGTCAATTCCATAGCCATAACATTGTGGTTGCATTGGCAGACATTTCTTTTGACGGTAGTCTGCCACTCTATGGGGTCCATGGTACAGGAAACACAAAAGAGGTGGTTGTGGGTGCACCTATAGTGTGCACAAGTGGTTTAGGGGGTCCATGTGAGGCACCAGCAAAGGGAGATGAGGTGATAGGGGTGCCTCGGGGATGGTGGAGCTTAGGGGCTCCATAGGTTTAGCAATGGACCTGTTTGGAATCTTTCTATGAGCAATAGGGTGTGCCTAGAGAGGCAATCATTTGGGATGGAAAGATTGGCACCGGAGAGGGGTGTGGTGTGCGTTATGTGAGTAGTTGGTTCGGGGCGGTGCCACCAATAAGGCTTGGGGCCGGAGAGGAGAGGAAGGTAACATTACAAAAGAGCTTTGGATTGACATTGGCGCAGTGGCCAATTGCGTGGAATAGCTTTCTCCTATGTCGTCATTGAGAAAGATGGCCCATTTGCAAGCCTGATCAAAGGTGGAGGGGTCCTTGACCAACACGTGGTCTCATGAAGCCTTGGATTATGCAAGTCCAAGAGGAAATGGTTCATTAATTGCTTATCTCTCAACTTTTCCCTCTCTTCGAGTCTTCGCAGTGTGAATCAAGTGTGTGTGCGATGTAGTCGCATAATGTTTCCTCAAGTTTTTTTCCAATTGGAATAGTTAGATGATGGGGCTCCATTTGGGCTCATAGGGTGCAAATCTAAGAATGAAGGCCTTCCTCAGCTTTGAAAGCGCTTTTGTGCCGAGCGTCCAAGGATTGGAACCATTGCACGGCCTTGCCTTCAAGGCTGAGTCCAAGGAGATGGACTTTGGTTGCATTATCGAAAATTTCAAATGCCTGACAGATTTGGTTAAAGACCTCGATATGGAATACGGGGTCTCCAACTCCGTGGAGTTTTGACAAAAGTTTGAAAATTTTTGCCCACATAGGTTTTGTATGTGATGTTTGTGGGTGCAAGTGTTGTGACACTGCCCTTCCTAGAGCTTGTGCTCAGCTCGAAATGTTAAGTTGTGGCATAAGGGGAGGTGGTGCAAGAATGGGGATGGGAATAGATCCGTGGTGGATAGAGAAGAGGGTACATGAATGTGCTCGAGGCATCTATCCACACTGGGGTGTATGTATGGAGGGACACCATTAGATGAGGGCTCTTCAAAAATTGTTTCTCCCTAACGGCCAAACATGTGTGGCATAGGCGACATGTGAATGTGTAATTGAGGCCGAGGTGCCACTGAATGGAATGGAGGCACTAGGGGCATGCAACCATGACCGAAAGGTTACAATAGTGTGCGGGAAGCTTAGAAAAGCTTCAGAGATGCACGCGCGGGCCCGAAATAGGAGTTTTAAGTCACTTTTGCTTTGGGCATGTAAGGTTAAAAGTGGTTTTTTGAGGCGTTTTATGCATGTAAAAATGACACTAGTGAGTTGGGGAGGTAGACCAAAAACACCTCTAAAGATTTGGAAATTTTGATTTTTTCAAAAAAATTTAAAAGTTTTTTTTGGGGTTTGGTACGGCCGTACGCCCTCGGATTTGGTGTGGAACGACCTCGACAAGTGTGAAATGATTGCTTGGAATTTTTTTAAATTTTTTGTGGCTTTAGTATGGAATGACCGTGGGGACAAGTGTGGAATGACCATTCGGATTTTTTTTTGAATCATATTTTTTTGATTTTTTTTGGGGTATGGCCATACACTTACAAGCGTATGCTCGTGGATTTAGTGTGGAATGGTTGCGACAAGTGTGGAATGACCGTTCGGCTTTCTTTGGATTTTTTTTGGTTTGATATGACTATACGCTTACAAGCGTACACCCGTGCCTTTAGTACGGAATGGCCATTCGGAAATTTTTTAATTTATTTTTTTTGAAACGTTTTTTTAAGTATGACTGTACGCTTACAAGCGTACACCTGTGGCTTTAGTGTGGATCAGCTGTTCGATTTTTTTTTTGAAAAAGAAGTTCTTTTTATGTTTTGAATGGCCGTACGCTTATAAGTCGACACCCGTGGCTTTAGTGTGGAATGGTCGTGTGGCAAATGGAACGGTCGTTCGAAATTTGTAATTTTTTTTGGAAAAAAGTTTTTTTAATTTTGGTATGGCCATATGCTTACAAGGGCATGCCCATGGCTTTAGGTTGGTACGGCCGTGGCAAATTGGAATTTGAATTTCAATTTGGAATTTAGAATTTGAATTTGAATTTCAAATTGGAGGGAAGTGAGTGGGAGACAACGAAGACTCCCTCATTAATGCTAGTAGGTGGGAAAGGGTCAAAGTTTGAGGCTACCTCTAAATTAGTTGGTTTCGACTAATTTAGAGGCACTCTAGCTTAACTAAAGATTAATTCACTTAATTTCACTATTAATCACTCCTTAATCCTCTTCTTTGCCTTCAAGTTTAAGCATGGAGATTTGATAGGTGGATTAGCAATGTTTATGCTAATCCAAACATGTGATTATCCCAAAATAATTTCACTAATTAATCCACTTAAAAGAGGAAAAATTAGACAAAAGAGACCAAAGTAGTGCTAATTCTTACAAATTAGGGCCTAATTGGAGTGAACTAAACATAGATTTGAGTCAAGGCAAGTGTTTAGAACACTAATGCCACTCCAATTAGTCTAATTGCAAGCAATTAGGCTCAATGTTTTAGTTTTTTGCTCTCTTTAGGTCCACTAATCACACTAACTAGTAGGTAAGTGATAGTAAAAATTAAGAGATAGTTTATGTTTTTTTACTAGTGTTCTATCTAGTAATGCTAACCTACCTATCTAAAAAATATGATTAAGCTAAAAATTAATAATAAGAGTCTAGGTTTAAGCAAACCCTCTTGATTATCCCTCTAATCACCCAAATCATAAGTTTTTTTAACTCAAACAAGTGATAATCCTACTCTAAACACAAAGCTATACATGAATCTCAACAAAAACATAAAAAAACCGCATCCCAAAGAGCCTACCTAGTACCGGGCTATGGAGGCTCCGTCAGATTCGAATCAAAGATGGTGTTGACAAGTAGCAGATGGCGCTCCCCAGCAACGATGCTAAAGATGTTAAGGAAACCCTACCCTAACATGTCATGGGAAGTTGTCTATCCATGCTGAACTATAGCTAGGCTCAAGAGATCCACCGTAGCCGCTCGTCACCGCCGTCCTCCCGCACTCATTGTCACACCGAGGTGGTTGCTCTAATCCAACGGCAGGTGCAACCTCTCTCGCACGAAGATCTTGTGGGATCTCCACAGAAGAGGATCGCGTTGGTTAGCCTAATCACTCAAGAGAGAGAGAGAGAGAGAGAGAGAGAGAGAGAGAGAGAGAGAGAGAGAGAGAGAGGAAGCAAGAGAGAACAAATGATTAGCACTAATCACTTCTAAACCCTAACCCTAAGCACACCACACATGCTAGATTAGAGTTGCAACAAGAGAGAGGGAGAGAGAGAACACTCCACTTCTAATACATAAATGGGAGAATGAGTTACAAACAAGAGAAATTGGCTTTTATAGTTTCAAGCCTTTTCCCACTAGGCCGCTCGGGAGGGAGTGACCCTGGGCACCCAAAACATAGTTACAAGGGTTTTCTCTATGGTTTGGCCAACTAACTAAGATCCTCTTATCTATGCTTTGAAGCTTAATACTTGCGAGCGTCTTTAGGGTGTTTTCCTCATCAAATGACGGGATTTACAATATAGTACGAGTGCCCATTACATAAGTGCGCAGACATAGTTGTCATAGGAATGTGTTAACCAATATGTGGTTAAGATGATGATGAGGAGGAGCAGGATGTGTAGAGACCGGCCTATTATGTTTAATGTTGTGTAACTCCATACTCAATGTAGCTCGCCTCCTGTTATGGCATTTTGGATGTAACTCGCCTTTTATGGCATTTGGGATTTAATACAATTAAGATTTCAGGAGTATCTATGTTTCAATGTATTTTCATATGTCGATGTGTCTGTTTGTTAAAAATAAAACTGCCTGCAATATATTGAAATAAAATTTTTTTGGGATAGATTGGGCCACTGAGCGATGGAAATAACGACATTAACATTTTTTTATCTACGTTGCTAAGCAGCAAAAATATTGACGTTAATTTTTTTATCAGCGCCGCTGAGCGATAAAAATAGCGATGATGATGTTTTTATCAGCATCGTTGAGCGGTGAAAATAGCGATGTTGTTTTTGACAGCAACGTTGAGTAGCAGAAGTTGCGTGGGATGTAGCGACGGTTATAACACATGATATAGCGGTGGTTATAGCATCAAAAAAATAGTGACACTTACACCTCGACACTTTTCAAGATCCTTTTATAAAGGCCATGGTATAACTCTCGCTAACCCCTTTTTTTGTTGTAATGATCATTGCAATAAATATATTACATATAAAATTAATATTGAGTTCAGTTTCTCGTTTAATATTGGTAATCTTGTGTTATACATCTTAAATATTAATAATAATATTGAATAACTATTTTACAAAATGAATCCACAAGGCAAGATAAATGAGTGCAAAATTATGTTGTATTAAGAAAACTTCAAGATTATAGGAGACATACATTTCATACAACTAAAAGTATTTCAGATTTCTTTCCACTGTAATAGCATCTACCTTAAATTTCAAGCATGATGGTATGGCATCTAATAGAGATTCCAAGGATGTGTGCACATCCCGCAATGTCCATTTTGCATTCATAGGAACAACTCTATTGTCTTCATCACTCAAGTTGATTGTTAGGTCATATTGCATAAATTTTTTCTCTGAATCCAATGGCATCCAAGTCCCTCTACTCTTTTTCCATCTTCTGGTACTTTAAGCTGATATACAAGGCTTGTTGTTGCGAGATTTTGTATGCCATTACCACACAATCAATGCAAGCATTACATTTTATAAAATCACCCCTACGGATGACTTCAATCACTTTCCATTCTGCTCTGAGTGTATTATCCAAGGTAGACCCAGATATATGTAGGCAGTCACATTGCTTTTGTCCTCTTCATGTTTTCTTCTCGAAAACATGCCACAAATACATGGAGAGGTATAAACCATGATAGATTAATCGTCTTAGAAATCCTTCCAGTTTTTATAGACTTTTGAATATTGAAGACAATATTCTTGGATTTGTCCCCTTCATGTTTTCTTCTCGAAAACATGCCACAAATACATGGAGAGGTATAAACCATGATAGATGAATCATCTTAGAAATCCTTCCAGTTTTTATAGACTTTTGAATATCGAAGACAATATTCTTGGATTTGTCCCCTTCATGTTTTCTTCTCGAAAACATGCCACAAATACATGGAGAGCTGTAAACCATGATAGATTAATCGTCTTAGAAATCCTTCTAGTTTTTATAGACTTTTGAATATCCAAGACAATATTCTTGGATTTAAATGATAATAGAGTACCTTTGTCTGGAAAATCCCAATCTAAAGAATTTAGGCTTGGTATAGGTAAACTCTCTAGTCTTCCAGAAGCTTCTAGTCTTGCAGGGACAATATACTTAGCATTGTATAAAAACATCTTTCATTAATGAAAAAAGAAAATGGTTAATAAAATAATACTTTCCCAAGATCAGCATGCATAGCTTCAAAAGTCCTAATGAATGACTCCACAGATTTGCCACTCAATGTTTGTTGATGGATAAACATCTATTACATATACAAGACATGTGAATAAACCATAGAATCACAAAGAACGTCAATTAATTATAAAAAATATCTTACGATGAGCTTGCAATCCGGATGGTGGAATAGAAGGATGCATGTGCATGTCTCTTGTATGTACATATGTTGCACCTTCCCATCTTTTGCTATCTAGACTTCCAAGATATGCCTCTTCCTGCAATGGTATTGTCGTAATCCTCTTCTTTTCCTTTTTATCCTATGAGACCTTTGCATGATGGTTGCATAGTCATCCAATCATTTAACTTGAAGTTTATTTGTTTCCACAGACCCTGAACATCTTTAACATTGTGAAGGATGCATGATGAAATGGCATTAGGAGTGTACCTTGGGTTAAATTGTTGTCTCGACATTGTTTGATGATGAATAGAGGAGAGGATGATGCAAAAAGATGATGAGAAAGAGGTGCAACCACACAAAAGGCTAGGGAATTTGAAATGTATTTACTGAAATGTATGACTAATTTTGGAGGGAACCTAATTTTTAAAATTTTATTGAGGTTTTGAAGCTGAAACCCCCACAAATAGCCATGCCAGATAACCCCTAAAATAGCCAACACTAGTGAAGTTAGTGAAAAGTAGATATGACACCCAATGTCATATTATTGGTTTAATGTTGCACATTTCTATTGGTCCAAAGCATAATCTTAATTCGATATAAGTGATTAAAATGTGGCCCTTTTTAAAACATTTTTGGCCCTAATGATTGAAGAGACTAGCAAGGACTCACATAATAAATCTTGATATAGATTATAGACTATTATTTAACCAATGAAACGTTTGTAAAGGAGTGCATTTTATATTCCCTCTTATGCCTTGAAGACAAGAAGGAGGAGAAGAAGAAGATAGAGAAGAAGGATAACATAGTAAAAAGAAGGAGAAGTAGCACGAGAAGGAAAAGTAGCCAAGAGTCTACTTTAGCCAAGAGTCTCATTTATTTTTAAAAATTTTCTAATATTAATTCTTTCGCTTTCTAACTCCAATGTGCAAGGGGTTGCTGTTGGAATTAGGGTTGCAAGAAAGCACACAAAGCTTGGAGAAGAAGAAGCAAGAATGCACACAACACAAAGTGTATTAGATTGTGTCAATGTACAAAAGATAAGTTAGCCCTAGAATGATGGGCGTATATACAAGCCGGGGAAAAAAACCTCCTAAAGAGGAAAAAAGTACCCCGGCGGTCCTAAGTGTGTTCACACACATCACTGTGCCTATATATATGGCAACAAATCCCCCCTGGGAGTGATGGTGTGGACGAGAGCTGGCACTCATGTATAGGGGAGTGCCATACCCGAAGTAGATCAATCCACAAAGGGGAGCAAGCCCAAAACTTTGCGGAAAGCTTCGAACTTCTCACGAGGAAGCGCCTTTGTGAAAAGATCGGCGAGGTTGTCCTATGTTGGCACATAGGCCAAGCTGATCTCTCCTGCTGAGAGTCTCTCCCTGACATAGTGACAATGCACCTCAATGTGCTTTGTGCGACCATGAAAAACTGGGTTTCTCGCAACTGCCAATGCGCTCTGACTGTCAGTGAAGATATAGGTGGCAGACTCCTGTCCAACACCCAAGTCAGCCATAAGCTGTCTGAGCCACACACACTCAACCGTAGCTGCGAAAGCTGCCCTGTACTCAGCTTTACAACTCGAAGTGGCCACAGTAGGTTGCTTCTTGCTCAACCAAGATATGCATGAGCTACCGAGCATGAAATAAAAACCACTTGTGGACACTCTTGTGTCATAGCAACCAGCCCAATTTGAGTCCGAAAAAGCATGCAAATTTGGCGGCAACGATCCCCCCTTGGGATAAAACAACCCAAGATGTATGGTGCCACTCAAGTAGCGAAAGATGCGTTTAAGTGCCTTCCAATGCTGAGACCCTGGGCTATGCATAAACCTGCTCACCTGTGAGACTACAATCTGAATGTCTGGCCTCGTAATGCATACATATATGAGGCAACCAACAGCCGTCTGATAGAGTGTGACATCAAAGTGATCTCCAGCATCATGAAGACTCAACTTCAAACCTATCTCCATTGGAGTAGCAGTAGGCTTGCAGTCTTCAAGGCCAAATCTCCGCAACAATGTCTCAATATACTTTGTTTGACACAAAGCAATACCTCCATCACACTGCTTAAACTGTATCCCCAAATAATGATGCAAATGCCCCAAATCTGACATCTCAAAAGAGGCATTCAAATCAGCCTTAAAATCAGCAATATGACTCTCATTTGGTCCTGTGAGCAGTATGTCATCGACATAGAGAGCAATGATTAGATGTACATCATCCACACGTTTAGCATACAAAGTGCTTTCTGTTGGACTATTCTGAAAACCATGTGCAGTCAAATATGCACGTATCTTTTCATACCAAGCTCGTGGAGCTTGCTTTAAACCATATAAAGCCTTTTTCAACCTACACACTTTGTTTTCCTGCCCTCTTTGAACAAAACCACGAGGCTGCGATACATACACCTCCTCATGCAAATCTCCATTCAAGAATGCACTCTTTATGTCCAACTGATGTACATTCCAACCATTATGCGCTGCCAATGCACAAATGCTACGAATGGTAGTCATACGACAAGTGGGAGTAAAGGTCTCATCAAAATCAATGCCCTTTTCTTGAGCATAACCCTTTGCAACAAGTCTAGCTTTATAGCGATCAACACTGCCATCTGGCTTTCGTTTCAACTTAAAAATCCACTTACATCCAATGGCCTTTTTACCAATAGGCAAATCACACAAAGACCATGTACCATTCTTCATTATAGCATCATATTCACTTTGCATTGCAGCCAACCAATTTTCTGATTTTTGTGCCTCATCAAATGAAAGAGGTTCTTCCTCTTCACACATACTAGACACAGCCAAAGCATAACAATCTGATGCATAAGAGGCATGCTGAAAACCTGAACGAGTACGACTAAACATAGGTGAATCAATTTTACTATCACGCAAGGTTTGCACCAGCCATTTAGGCATACCTCTAGCCTACTCATTTTTAGCCCTATCCTCATAGATTACATCCTGTAAATCTGCATCAGAAATAGGCTGATCTATGATGTCGTTTGAAATCTGCATAGGCTGAGTATTTGCCTCATTAGGACTTACATTTGAATTTTCACCTGTAAATAGAGGCAACAGCGTATCAAATACATCCCGTAAGCTCACACTTGTCTCTTTGGTACATGATAACAAAGGCTGCACAGCATCTTCCACAAAAACAACATCTCGACTAATCAAGATACGCTGTGACTGTGGATGATACAATCTGTAACCCTTGCTCTCAGCACTGTAACCAACAAAAATGCATTTGACAGCCTTATCATCCAATTTTCTGCGTTGTTGCATAGGCACTAAAGCATAGGCCAAGCAACCAAAGACACGCAAGTGACCAATAGAAGGCTTCTTGCCATGAAAAACAATCACAAATACTAGATTTTTTGGATTTAAAGATATTCGTTACTATTTTTATGCTTAAGAACTATGCAAAAAAAAAACCCACCAATCAATACCAGTACCTCAGTACATCTTTCCATCCCTTTTATGCATAGTTGTTGCAAATATCCGTTGCTGTTAGAAATGTCTCTTGTAGTGAGAGAACTATGCATGAACTGTAGATGCATAAGAGATCGAGTGTATAAGAACTTACAACAAAATATGCATAAGCGATCTTATGCATAGAAATGTAGAGTAAATAAATGAAGATGGGAAGGTAGCTTCTACCAAAAAAATGTGCGATAGCAAGATCGTGTGGAAGAAGAGGCTTGGTTGAAAGCTTTTGTAAGAGTCTGCAAATAAGAAGAAATTATTAGTTGAAATGAAAATAACGAGAAGGCAAAGAAAAAGAGGAGAATTAGACGGCAACGTGACATGAAGCCAGTGGGACGACTTTGCGGCGGCGCTCGTAGGGCCTAGGTGGTGGCGTTGATTCATGATCTTGGAAATCCAGCTGCGCTGCTTTGAATGGTCTGTATGGTCATCGTGGTGGTGGCGGCAGCCTAAGTGTGCCACCGACTTCTTGAGCGCAGGCATGAAGGTTGATCACGCCGTGATGATGAGGTCAGAGCAAGGGATGCTGCAGAAGTTCGTGTGAGCTCCAACATGAGGGATCGTACTCTCTGCGGATACCGAAGTGCCCTAGTTTGACCTCAAACTCATCATCTTGAGTTTCCGGGAGGTGATTCCCGGCTTGCTGAACAAGCTCCGTAGGGGATCGTCGGCGGCGGCGCAGAAGGACGTTAGCGCACTTGATATCGCAGTGCACAAGGCCACGGTCATGGAGCTCCTCCAAACCCTCGACGATGGCACGGGCAAGTAATCTAACACTGCCCTCTGACAGACCCCTCTTGTTCTTCTTCTTGACCTCGTGATCCACGACGTCTTGCAGGCTGCCACCGTCCATGTACTCCAAAAAGAGCAGCCTCACTGCCCGACCATACTCGTCCACGTCTGTGTCACTGCCCAGGTACTTGAGCGCGTGCGGACAGCCCTGCACCCTTTGCAGCACCGCCAGCTCGTTGGCGAAGTCAGCCTCCGCGCTGCCATCCTGCCGCCAGCCACCAGCCGCTGTCGTCGCAAAGAACGCTCTTAACCGCAAAAGCGCAGCCGGACGTGCTATCCAATGCCAGGCTCACGATGCCACAACCGCCTTGCCCGAGCTTCCTTTGCTTCTCCCGACACCCATGGAGCGGTCTAATATGACTACGCTCGCAGCATGTTGGTGTTGGTGTTAAGGAGTGTTGCTTCTCGCTGCTGGACATGCTGCTGTCCATAGCGAGCTAGCTGCGTGGGTATCTATGGCGACGGCAATGACGAAGCGAGAGCTAGTCTCTCCTTTTATACTCCTACCGACCGAGGAATTTCGTTTTTGTACATACATATATATAAAAGAAATCTTTTAACCTTAAGCGCGCAAAGCAAAAGTAACTTAAAACTCCTATTTCGGTCCTGCACATGTATTGTTAAAGCTTTTCTAAGTATTGTTAAAGCTTTTCTAAGTTTCTTGCACACCATGCTAACCTTTCGATCATGGTTGCATGCCCCTAGTGCCTCCATTCCATTCGGTGGCACCTCGGCCTCAATTGTACATTTACATGTGGTCACCTACGCCACACATGTTTGGCCGTGAGAGCAAAACAATTTTTGAAGACCCCTAATCTAATGGTGTCCCTCCATACATACACCCCGGTGCGGATAGATGCCTTGAGGATATTCATGTACCCTCTTCTCTATCCACCATGGATCTATTTCCACCCCCATTTTTGCACCACCTCCCCTTACGCCACAACTTAACATTCCGAGCTTAGCACAAGCTCTAGGAAAGGGAGTGTCACAACACTTGCACCCACAAACATCACATACAAAACCTATGTGGGTGAAAATTTTCAAACTACTGCCAAAATTCCACAGAAATGGAGACCCTCTATTCCATATCGAGGTCTTTAACCAAATCTCTCAGGCATTTGAAATTTTCGATGATGCAACCAAAATCCATCTCCTTGGACTTAGTCTTTAAGGCAAGGCCGTGCAATGGTTCGAATCCTTGGATGCTCGGCACAAAAACGCTTTCAAAGTTGTCAGGAAGGCCTTCATTCTCAGATTTGCACCCTACGAGCCCAAATGGAGCCTCGTCATCTAACTGTTCCAAATGGAAAAAAACTTGAGAAAACATTATGCGACTACATCGTACTGCAAAGAGAGGGAAAAGTTGAGAGATAAGAAATTAATGAACCATTTCCTCTTGGGCTTGCATAATCCAAGGATTCACAACCACCTATTAGTCAAGGACCCCTCCACCTTTGATCAGGCCTGCAAATGGGTGATCTTTCTCAATGTGTGACAACATGCGAGAAAGCTATTCCAAGCTTCTTTTTAGGTTTAGAATGGCCGTACGCTTATAAGTGTACACCTGTGGCTTTAGTGTGGAATGGCCATGGGCAAGTATGGAACGACTGTTCGAAATTTGTAAAAAAAATTTAGAAAAAAAGTTTTTTAAAATTTTTGTACGGCCGTACGGTTACAAGGGTATGCCCATGGCTTTAGGATGGTACGGCCGTAGCAAATTGGAATTTGAATTTCAATTTAGAATTTAGAATTTGAATTTGAATTTCAAACTAGAGGGAAATGAGTGGGAGACAACGAAGACCCGCTCATTAATGCTAGTAGGTGGTAAAGGGTCAAAGTGAGAGGTTACCTCTAAATTAGTGGGTTTCAACTATTTTACAGGCACTCTAGGTTAACTAAAGATTAATTCACTTAATTCCACTATTAATCACTCCTTAATCCTCTTCTTTGCCTTCAAATTACTCCTAATTGGTGAGGAGTTTAAGCATGGCGATTTGATAGGTGGATTAGCAATGATTATGCTAATCCAAACATGTGATTATCCCAAAAATATTTCACTAATTAGGTCACTAATTAATCCACTTAAAAGAGGAAAAATTAGATAAAAGAGATCAAAGTAGTGCTAATTCTTACAAATTAGGGCCTAATGGGAGTGAACTAAACATAGATTTGAGTCAAGGCAAGTGTTTAGAACACTAATGCCACTCCAATTAGTCTAATTGTAAGTAATTAAGCTCAATTTTTAAGTTTTTTTCTCTTTAGGTCCACTAATCACACTAACCAGTAGGTTAGTGATAATTAGTAAGAATTAAGAGATAGTTTATGTTTTCTTTTTTGGTTATTTGTTTGAATAGTGTTCTATCTGGTAATGCTTAACTACCTAAGCAAAGGAATTAAGCAAAAATTTAGATTAAGCTAGAAATTAACAAAAAGAGTCTAGGTTTAAGCAAACCCTCTTGATTAGGCTCTCTAATCATCCAAATCACAAGTTTTTTTTAACTCAAACAAAAGATAATCCTACTCTAAACACAAAGCTATACATGAATCTCAACAAAAACATAAAAAACAACAAAACAACAAAACAAAACATCAAAATACAACATAAATAAAAACACTGCATCCCAAAGAGCCTACCTAGTACTGCGCTATGGAGGATCCATCAGATTCGAATCAAAGATAGTGTAGGCAAGTAGCGGATGGCACTTCTGGGCAACAACACTAAAGATGTTAAGGAAACACTACCCTAACATGTCATGGGAAGTTGCCTATCCATAGAGCTCGAGTTAGGCTCAAGAGCCCCACCGTAGCCGTCTTCCCGCACACTCGTTGTCACACCGAGGCGGTTGCTCTAATCCAATGGGTGATGCAACCTCTCTCGTGCAAAGATCTTGTGGGATCTCCACCGAAGAGGATCACGTTGGTTAGCCTAATCATGAGAGAGAGAGAGAGAGAGAGAGAGAGAGAGAGAGAGAGAAAGCAAGAGGAAACAAGTGATTAGCACTAGTCAAATATCGACGTTGATTTTTTATCAGTACCGCTGAGCGGCAAAAATAGCGACGATGATGTTTTTATCGTTGTTGAGCGGTGAAAATAGCACTGATGTTTTTGACGACGACGCTTGTCTTCACTCAAGTTGACTGTTAGGTCATATTGCATAAATTTTTTCTCTAAATCCAATGCAATCCAAGTCCCTCTACTCTTTTTCCATCTTCTATACTTTAAGCTGATATACAAGGTCTGTTGTGAGATTGTGTATCCCATTACCACAAAATCAATGCAAGCATTACATTTTTTAAAATCACCCCTATGGATGACTTCAATCACTTTCCATTCTGCTCCGACTGTATTATCCAAGGTAGACCCATATATATGTAGACAGTCACATTGCTTTTGTCCTCTTCATGTTTGCGCCACAAATACATGGATAGGTATAAACCATGATAGATTAATCATCTTAGAAATCCTTCTAGTTTTTATAGACTTTTGAATATCCAAGACAATATTCTTTAAATGCTGATAGAGTACCTTTGTCTAGAAAATCCCAATCCAAAGCATTTAGGCTTGGTATAGGTTAACTCTCTAGTCTTCCATAAGCTTCTAGTCTTGTAGGGACAATATACTTAGCATTGTATAAAAACATCTTTTGTTAATGAAAAAGAAAATGATTGATTGAAAAATAATACTTTCCCAAGATTAGCATGCATAGCTTCAAAAGTTCAAGTGAATGACTCCATAGGTTTGCCACTCAATGCTTGTTGATAGATAAACATCTATTACATATACAACACATGTGAATAAGCCATAGAATCATAAAGAACATAAATTAAATTTTGAAAAATGTCTTACAATGAGCTTGCAATCTAGATGGTGGAGTAGAAGGATGCATGTGCATGTCTCTTGTCGTGTACACATATTGCACCTTCCCATCTTTTGCTATCTTGAATTCCAAGATACGCCTCTTCCTACGATGGTATTGTAGTAAGCCTCTTCTTTTTCTTTTTATCCTATGAGATCTTTGATGATGGTTGCATAGTAGTCCAATCATTTAACTTGAAGTTTATACGTTTTCACAGACCCTGAACATCTTTAACATTGTGAAGGATGCATGATGAAATGGCATTAGGAGTGTACCTTGGGTTAAATTGTTGTCTGGACATTGTTTGATGATGAATAGAGGAGAGGATGATGCAAAAAGATCATGAGAAAGAGGTGCAACCACAGAAGGCTAGGAAATTTGAAATGTATTTTACTGAAATGTATGACTAATTTTGGAGGGAACCTAATTTTCAAAATTTTATTTTCTTAAGTACTGACATTTGGTACGTGATGTAAACTCTATAAATTGAGGCATAGCCCTAATGAGAATTTGCTGGTTTTTGAGTATCCATGCCTACATTAATCTATTTGCTAATTATTCACTAATTACATCTTAATCATTTGCTAATCACTTTATTAATGATGTTGATTCTAGTGTATGATCCACCATAGCTCATCATTATGCTCAAATTTCAACAACTAAAAGTAATTTCAGATTTCTTCTCACCGTAATACCATCTACCTTAAATTTCAAGCACGATGGTATAACATCTAATAGAGATCTAAGGATGTGCGCATATCTAAGGATGTGCGCATATCCCTCAATGTTCATTTTCCATTCATAGGAACACCTCTGTTGTCATCATCACTCAAGTTGATCGTTAGGTCATACTGCACAAATTTTTCCTTTGAATTCAATGGCATCCAAGTCCCTCTACACTTTTTCCATCTCCTATACTTTAAGCTGATATACAAGGTTTGTCGAAAGATGTTGTATGCCATTATACCACAGAATCAATGCAAGCATTATATTTTCTAAAATCACTCCTATGGATGACTTCAGTCAATTTCCATTATGCTTCGACACTGTATTATCCAAGCCAGACCTAGATATATGTAGACAGCCACATTGCTTTTATCCTCTTGATGTTTACTTCTCGAAAATATGCCACAAATACATGGAGAGGTATAAACCATGATAGATTAATTCTCTAGAAAGTTATAGGAGCATTTGTCAATCTGAATGGCCTTTGAAATCCTCCTAGCTTTTGTACACTTTTGAATATCCAAGACAACATTCTTGGATTTAAATGCTAATAGAGTACCTTTGTCTGGAAAATCCCAATCTAAAGAATTTAGGCTTGGTGTATAGGTAAACTCTCTAGTCTTCCATAAGCTTCTAGTCTTGTAGGGACAATATACTTAGCATTGTATAAAAATATCTTTTGTTAATGAAAAAAGAGAATGGTTGATCAAAAAATAATACTTTTCCAAGATCAACATGCATAGCTTCAAAAGTCCAAGTTAATGACTCCATAGGTTTGCCACTTGTCAGGCAAAAATCTGAAAGGTGTTTTGAGCTAGTGTACATATGGAATGCATGGTGTGTGAAAAAACTTTTTGCACTAAATGCCCTGGCAAATGTACAACTGAATGGTTTTGCAGTGAGCTGGTACATGCGTGTTGTTTTTCTTGGGAGCAGGTGCTTGAGATTGGAAGTTTTTTTATTGCAGCAGTATGGTGTGCGGGTGGTTGCTAAATGCAAGGCACCGACCGATTCAAATGTGAGCCGCCTTTGGAGCATGGGGAATGGTCGTGTTTTGGTAAGTCGATGATGTAGTTTATTGAAGACGGTGGGAAGTTCTCTTGTCGTGTTTGGAAAGTCTGGGCGCCGCATGTTCAGATGAAACAAGGTAATGAAAGGGCATTGGTGGCCATCATTGAGGCTTTAAGGAAAATAAATAAATAAAAATACCAACCAATGTGGCCATAAAGAAGGAGACGACGTGGAGGTTTATCTCGCTGCCAGCAGACGTCTGGAAGGTTGGCGAATGCTGAAGGGCCGCTTTGAAAAAGGGAGATGCTCGACTGAGCCAGAGGAGCCAAGCAAACGCAGAGAAGCGGCTCTGGTGGTTCTGCAGGCAGACGCAAAGGAAGAGAAGCTGCAGGCCTCTGGGTGCGCAGAAGGGCTGGGTCATTTGTGTATGGGCCACCTCGTAGATGAAGAGATTGCCTGGGGAGAATGGTCGCAGCCACCACAGAGGCGAGGAAAGTGTTGCCGCCTTGTTGATGGAGAGGCTGCGGGGGTGATTCTGGTGTGAGCGTGGCTGGAGCGTAGCCGCAGGTGTAAAGGGAGAGCAACGAAGAGAAGTTGGTGCTATGACTGGTGACAGACTGGTGAGCTGCCGCCCCCACTGACAAGTGGGGGAGCCGCCTAGAAGGGTGTTGATGAAGGGCATGTGTTGCTGCTGGTCGTGACGACTGGGAGCTGGTAACGACTGTGGACCGCCGGCGGCGGCGGTAGGGAGAGAACCGCCTTTGTGAGTTGGCGATGGCTGAAAGCTGGGGGGTCGCCGTTTCCCTCTTAGTGGTGTGGTTGGCACAGCATGCAGAGGCAGGACAGAGAGAGCCTTGGGCTAAGTGTTGCCTTGGTTGGCCGGGTTGATCATTTGTGTATGGTTACTGTTTTAGAGTGAAGCAGAGAGTGGAGGGTTGCTGTGATGGGGTGCCCTCTGAAGAGAAGCAGAGACGAGGAGACAGAGGCTTGGTTGTCAGATGCAAGGGTGAATTCCCTTGGAAGTAAATCCTGGCCAGAGTCCTGGTTTTTGGTGTAATTGCTGAGTTTTATGGTGTTGATGGTGCTGTGTATGTTTTTTGCTGGATGATGTCTATCATGGTTTTGAGCTGTCTTTCTGGTGTGGGTGGGTGGTGAACAGTGAGAAGTGTTCCAGCCTATGGCTGGTGGTGGCCCCATTGGTGTTAGTGTTTCCAAAGTTGGGAGGTGAAGGGCTATAGAGGCATGGCCTTTTTTGTTGTTTTCACCTCACATGCTTTCTGGTGCCCCCACTGAAGAGAGCTCTAGTGTTGTTCTTTGCCTAGAAGGGTGTATGTTCCAGTGAGGAGAGCTTAGGTATATTTCTCTTGCCTACGAGGGTGTATGCCCCAGAGTAAGAGATTGAAGGAAGGTGTTTCTAGTGTTTTTCTTGGTCTGAAGGTGAAGCTTGGGGATAAAAATGATGTCGTATCCGGAGTTTTTTGGTGGTTCTAATAAAGATGTAGCAGATTTTCTTGACAAGTTCGAGGTTGCGTGCATTAGCAACCTTGTTGATAATGAAGAGCAGGTGTTGAAACTTTTGAGGATCTTTTTGAAGAGCGATGCTAGAGATTGGCTCAAAGGTTTTGAAGCAAAGGAAGCTAAGGCTGTACCACCTAGTGTTTTGACATTAGACACGTTGATAGAGGCTCTTTTGGAGCGGTTCCAGCGAGTTGAAGACTCGAGTGTGCTATGGTAGGAACTCAATGATTTACGACAGGGACAAGGACAAAACGTGGATGATTTTTTGCATGTGTTCATAGGGTTGTGGGATCGATGGTGCTTTTCTTTGCAGAGTGAGGCTCCCCGATGTTTGTGAAGAAAGGATTGTTTGTAAGTGGTTTGCTTCCTACGTTGAAGCTCAAGGTCGAAGGGAAGAAACCCAAAACGTTTGAGGATGCTGTGCAGATTGCAAGGGACAAGGAGTGGAAGATGAAGAAGATGGCAGAGCTTGGTATGCATTCAGAGGGTGTGCATGAGGATCTCTTTAATGTTGGAAAGGATGCCAAATGTTTGTTGCTAGAAGGAATGCCTTCAAGGCCAAAGCAGGTGAATAAATGTATGCTTGATAAGCCGTCAAAGTTCTTTTCATGGTTGAAAGGGTGTCTGAATGAGGATTCCATACAGGTTAAAAAGCCAAAGCAAAAGGAGTGCTTGACAGGTCTTGAAGAGAAGCCATCGTTTTTGGAAAGCGGGGTTGTCGACGAAGACGTTATTATGCCGAATGAAGAGATGGAGGTGCCAATTTGTGTAGAGGAAGAGATGTCCTTGCAATTGTATGTCGATGCTATTGTGGAAAGTGATTTGGAATGCTCTTTTGGTGATGACTTGATTGTGGCTGCGGATGTTGAACATATGTGTGATGACACACCCATGTGGGAGGATAAGCAGGTTCTTTTGGCCAACGAAAAAGATGCCTTTTATAATGATATTTGTTTTGATGATTCTTCTATACAAACCATTACCAAGGAGGATAGGGTAGAGAGCTTTTCACTTGAGGATGATGATGTGAGTGCTTATATGTGTGGACAAGATGTGGACCATGAGCTGATTGCTTTGAAAAATGAAGAGGAGCAGGTCATTGCGGTCTTCTTGGATGAGCATGTTTATGATTGTGAGAATGTGATTGATGCTATGGATGTTTCCTTATCTGATGAGCCAAGTGATATGGATCTTATGCATGAAGATGAAACCTGGATGGGCATAGACAAGAATGTTATGGATGATTGCTTTGATGTGACTTTGGACAGGAAAGATGAGGCTCCCTGTATGCTTTGATTAGAGGACGGTGTTCACAAGTGGTCTTGAATTTGATGATGAGTGTTGCCATACAACAGGTTAGGCAGATGAGTCTATGCTTTGTGGGTTATCACTTATGTGATGCTTTGAAGCAGGAATTGACCAAAGTTTTGGACAAAGAGGACAAGATGTGTGATGAGGATGTTACAAAGGGGTTCTTAGCTGCTATGGGTGAGAATGGTGTGGTGATAAAGGAGAAGCTTTCAATGAAAAAGATGGATATATGGTCAAAAGAGGTACTCTTGGATGTTAAAGTTGAATGGTGGTCTATGCATTTTGGACATGGTTTGCATGCAGATGTTGAGGGTGCTTATCTTCTCAAGTGGTGGCAGTGTATTGATCAATCCTTGTTCTTTCAAGAGCCTTTATGCTGGCATGGTGAATTTAAAAGGATGCTCTTTGACCCAGGTGGGTGGATGTGGTAAGTTCTTTGACCCAGGTGGGTGGATGTGGTATGCTATGATGTTAAGTTGGGTGATACAACTTTGGCCGTTTGATCCAGGAATATGAATGCAAGTTCTTGTTTTCTGCTGAGCATGAATGCTCTAGCAGGCTGGGGGGTTGGCAAAGTATGTCAGGCAAAAATCTGAAAGGTGTTTTGAGCTAGTGTACACATGGAATGCATGGTGTGTGAAAAAACTTTGCACTGAATGCCCTGGCAAATGTACAACTGAATGGTTTTGCAGTGAGCTGGTACATGCATGTTGTTTTTTTTGGGAGCAGGTGCTTGAGATTGGAAGTTTTTTTATTACAGCAGTATGGTGTGTGGGTGGTTGCTAAATGCAGGGCACCGACCGATTCGAGTGTGAGCCGCCTTTTGGAGCATGGGGAATGGTCGTGTTTTGGTAAGTCGATGATGCAGTTGATTGAAGATGGTGGGCAATTCTCTTGTCATGTTTGGAAAGTGTGGGCGCCACATGTTCAGATGAAATAAGGTAATGAAAGGGCATTGGTGGCCATCATTGAGGCTTTAAGGAAAATAAATAAATAAAAATACCAACCAACGTGGCCATAAAGAAGGAGACCACGTGGAGGTTTATCTCGTTGCCAGCAGATGTCTGGAAGGTTGGCGAATAGCTGAAGGGCTGCTTTGAAAAAGGGAGACGCTCGACTGAGCGAGAGGAGCCAAGCAAACGTAGAGAAGCGGCTCTGGTGGTTCTGCAGGCAGACGCAAAGGAAGAGAAGCTGCAGGCCTCTGGGTGCGCAGAAGGGCTGGGTCATTTGTGTATGGGCCGCCTCGTAGATGAAGAGATCGCCTAGCGGGAATGAGGAAGAGAAGATGCAGGCCTCTGGGTGCGCAGAAGGGCTGGGGCAATTTGTGTATGGGCCGCCTCGTAGATGAAGAGATCGCCTAGCGGGAATGGTCGCAGCCATAGAGGCGAGGAAAGTGTTGTCGCCTTGTTGATGAAGAGGCTGCGAGGGTGATTCTGGTGTGAGCATGGCTGGAGCGTAGCCGCAGGTGCAAAGGGAGAGCAACGAAGAGAAGTTGGTGCTATGGCTGGTGACAGACTGGTGAACTACCACTGACAGGTGGGGGAGCCGCCTAGTAGGGTGTTGATGAAGGGCATGCGTTGCTGCTGGTCGTGACGACTGGGAGCTGGTAACGACTGTGGACCGCCGGCGGTAGGGAGAGAACTGCCTTTGTGAGTTGGCGGTGGCTGAAAGCTGGGGGGTCGTCGTTTCCCTCTTAGTGGTGTGGTTGGCGCAGCATGCACGCAGGATAGAGAGAGCCTTGGGCTAAGCGTTGCCTTGGTTGGCCGGGTTGGTCATTTGTGTATGCTTACTAGTTAGAGTGAAGCAGAGAGTGGAGGGTTGCTGGTGGGGCGCCCTCTGAAGAGAAGCAGAGATGAGGAGACAGAGGCTTGGTTGTCAGACGCAAGGGTGAATTCCCTTGGCAGTAAATCGTGGCCAGAGTCCTGGTTTTTGGTGTAATTGCTGAGTTTTATGGTGTTGATGGTGTTGATGGTGTTTTTTGCTGGATGATCAATCGTCTATCGTGGTTTTGAGCTGTCTTTCTGGTGTGGGTGGGTGGTGAACAGTGAGAAGTGTTCCAGCCTGTGGTTGGTGGTGCCCCCGCCCGTTGGTGTTAGTGTTTCCAAAGTTGGGAGGTGAAGGGCTATAGAGGCATGGTCTTTTTTCTTGTTTTCACCTCACACCACTCAATGCTAAAGTTCTCAATGCAAGGCAGTTCATTTAATTTTATTCCCCGGCATTCAATAAATTCTTCGGCACTGTAATGTCCATTGAATCTCTATTATTCTTGATGCCTCCATAGTGTATAAATCATCATATTGGCCATGTGATTTATAGACTCCCCAATTGTTCATTCAAGTATTTTCCCATGTCTTCATAAATCATCATATTGGCCATGTGATTTATAGACTCCCCAATTGTTCATTCAAGTATTTTCCCATGTCTTCATAAATACATTCCTTTGTGCATTGGGATGCCCTCATGTTTGCATTCCATAAGAGGTATTCACTGATTTGACCCAATCGATACCATTTAAAAGCTACCACACATTATGCACATGGGAAGCCATTAACATCATTAACTTATCCCTTTGGCGTGCCACCCATACGATCATATATAACTGGATGTTTCTAACTTACCCATGGGCTCCGAGTAACAGCAGAACCATCACCCTCCACACTCATATACAGAAACTCCTAGATCTGGCTCAGCCTCAGCTTGTCTTATTGAACCTCATTTACAATATGAACATATGTACATGGCATCATATAATGACTCGTCATGGCACATAACCTCATCTTTGATGCAAAACATCAAGTTTTGTGGAAAAGTTGATGTTTTGTATCAAATCGATGTAAAACATCAACTTTTTCATAAAACTTGATGTTTTGTATCAACTTTGATGCAAAACGTCAAATTTTATGAAAAAATTGATGTTTTGCATCAACTCGATATTTTGCATCAAAGTTGATGCAAAACATCAACTCTCACATGCACGGTTTCACACCATAGACGTGCCATGGCACGACATCCACCCCCTCTAAACCTGCACATCCTCTGGTATGTGCCAAATCATCATCAAGATCTACATATAGCTGGATGTCGTCTTCATCTTCTGCATTGTCAGGAAGATCATCCTCTTCCTCTTCAACCATATCCATACTACCACTGTCAAGCCTCTCATCCTGAGTCTCCTGTGAATCAAAAGGATCACTATCATGCCTTCTTTTAAATATCTTGATCCTTTTGCCTGCCACAAGATTCTTTATTTCTGTTCCATCAAGCTCACACAGAGTATACGTGGCATTTCCATGCACATGCTTGACAATGTAAGGGCCAAACCATCTTTTTGCAAATTTTCTTTGAACGGTGAATTGGTTGTCAAGGCTACTATCATACATTAGAACCCAATCACCTTCTTCAATAGGTTTTGGCCGGAGTCTGTGTCTACTATCAAATCTTTCTTTATTTTTCAACCTTGCATCTTTCAAGCGAGCTTTAGCAAGCTCTATATCTCCAGGCCTCCTCTCTAACTGTCTTATTCGCAATGCAAGGAGGTCATCTCTGCTCAATCCTTCCACCCAGGGCAATACATTCCAAGTTAGAATTACTTCTTCAACTGGCATCACTGGCTTCTGACCATACATTAATTCTGTAGGCATGTATCCTCTCACTGAGCTATGAGTTGTACGGTCAGCCCACAAGGCATATGGTAGCAGCTTTGGCCACTCTCTCATTCTTTCTCTACATGCCTTAGCCAAAGCTTTAATGATTGGAGGATGTCCTCGCTCACTTTTTCCATTGCCCTCAGGATTGTAAGCACATGTTAGGGACAGTTTGATACCAATTCTAGAGAAGAATTCCCTTGCTTCTTCAACATCTAGCTCACCCCTATCAGCTGTTATTTTCCCGACACAACCATATCGGCAGATCACATCTTCCAAGAGAAATTTGCATACTGTTTCCGTACTCTTTGTTCTAAGAGCACGCCCTTCTACCTGATTTGTCAAATCTTCTCTTGCAAGTGCTATATACCGCATCTGCCAAATTCCCAAAGGCATTGTAACTAGATCCACTACCCATTTTGTAGTGCATGGCAGGTGGGTAGGTTGGTTGCAAGCCATCACGATGCCGCACATTTGAGTACATTTGGCATACCATGCATGTTTCCACATATTGGGAAATATCCTTGTACATTCCTTTCCACCAATATTTTTCCTTTATTTTGGTAAAGGTGGCCCACACACTTCTATGTCCAGCCCAGAGACTCTCATGGAATTCTTTCACAAGCTTTCCTTGAGTCTCTTTATCACATATGACTCTCTGTGGCATAGCATTCCTCTGCTTAGGATGCTTCCAGAGATACCCATCCTTTAGGAAATAACCATATGCTTTTCTGCGGATCCTCTTAAATTCTGAGTCAGACCAATTTTCTTGCCTTGTTAGAGTACTCAAATATTGACCAATAAGCAACCAATCTCCTTCATATATTTCCTCAATAAAAGACTCGAGTACATTTGATAGGCAAATATGATCCCCTTTTGCATATGCTGTAGTATAGAACTTTGTACCCACATCATCAATGTCACTAATCATCTCTTTCTCATCTTCATACCTGGCTCTTGATAGCATATCTGCAACTGGATTATTTTTTCCCGCAATATGCTCAAACTCAGGATTTAGTGACTTGATATAAGCAATCCACCTAAGCATAGCAATATCTGGAGTGGTACAACTTGCTATCATCCCAAGAAGTGGCAAGCAATCAGTTTCCACAAGTACAGATGCTCCAATAAGATATTCTTTTTCACATTTTAGAGCCGTGACTATTCCCCATAACTCTCTCTTGATCTGTGGATACTTTCGTTGCCGAAAGCTTAATACCTTTGCTCCAAATCTAATTACATACCTATGATCATCCTCATCATCTTGCCCTACTGCCCATCCTATCCCAGTAGGACTAGTATCAACTGTAACAATCACAGGCCTGCCACACTCATAATCTGCCTTTCTCAAAATGGGTGATGATTGGAGCAAATATTTCAGCTTCCGCATAGCTTTAATATGTACTGCACTCCACAAAAAAATTTTATTTTTCCTCAAAAGTTGATACAGAGGATCTGCTACATGTGCATAATGTGTGATCCAAATAACATAAAAGACACATGCTCCAAGAAATCTCCTCAGCTCTGTAACATTAATGCATGTCTCTTTCATTCTTTGTATTGCATCTATTTTGGCTGGACAAGGTCGGCGTCCACTAGTACTACAAAGATGTCCCACTATTAGCACTTCACCAACTCCAAACACTGATTTCAGCCCAGACAAAGTAAGATTCACTTCTTCAAGCCTGGATAGAATCATGTCACAATCCTTTATGTGATTTGCCACAAACTTGCGGCACCCCTTTGAATCCAAATCCTCATCTTTGTCTTTCTCATCACAGCCCTTTATTGGCACATCATCCAAAAATGGCATAGTTTTTTGTGGTATGAAGTCTCGTAAGACTTTATTCATTCCATTCATCATATGTGCCACTGAGTTGGTGGCTCCCTATGGTAAGGTACACATCCTTACTAATCCCAAAGGAGTTCTCATTGTGGTCAAGTCCCTGCTTTGTATATCCAGCTGGAACTGATCATATCCCGAATACAGATCACCCATAGAGTATATAGCTTTCCCTGCAAATGCTTCTGCAAACTCATCCACAATTGGACCTGCTCCCACATTCCTGATTGTGACTTTGTTTACAGGTTGCATGTCTTGAATAAAGCGTAATGTCCCATTTTTCTTTGGTACAGTAGACCATCTGTTGGAATATGGGGCACATGATGGCTCCAAGATTCCAATCCTGATCTTTTCTTTTAGTAATTCCATCAACTTTGGCAAGAGAGCCTTTGGTACTGGAATTGGCCGCAGGTTCCAGGGCACATGTGGAACAGTAAAGATCACCATTGGTGCTGTTACACTTGGATCAACACAGCCTATCTCATGCGGCTAAAAAGCAAAGGCTTTCCCATGTTTTACAATATCTCCTCAAAGCATTCCCTTTCAACTGGCAACAGAAAATCCTTCTCACCAATCTTCAGCTCTTTTAGAGTTTCTTGAGTAAATTTATGCCCAATTTTCTTCGGATCTCTAAGATTTGGTTGCATAGAAGCTCCATCTATCTTCTCCTTGCTTCCTGGCGGCAAGGGCAAGGCAACTGGTTTCACCTTCTTTGCAACCGTTTTGTACTTTGTATCAACATGAGCATCCATCTCACAATTCATGTTTTTACATTCCACCCCCTCAAATTCCTGGATTATATCATACATCTCCACAGATGACACCTCTATCATTTCATTTCCACCCTGTAAGCATGCTCTTCCCATATCAAAAAGCACATCCATAGTATCTACAAATGACACCTCATCAAGCACCCCTGAAATAAACTCATTCTTCCCCAAAAGACCACACTGCTCAAAACTTTTTTGTTCATTTTGTATATGTTTTCGCATGCCACGCTTCAAATCCTTGCTTTTTACAAAAACCAGTGACCCATAACTGGAGAATCCCTGAAAATTTGCTGAAAAACTATTTACATTGATTGAGTCCTGCGAGAACTCATTTCCCCTTGTATCATTGGAATCCCGCTTTACAATGGCACCTGGCCAAAATCCCTCATCCCTGTAATTCATGAACTCTCTGTTTATCTTTGGGAGTGACTGTGCCCGAAGAGACTCACGATTCCTTTCATGGTTAATGCAAACTGTCAAAAATTGAACAGCTTTTTTGCCATCTTTACTCCTTATTCTTGCATATGCTGAACCATCATCCAAAACCTTTGTTTCCATCCTTACAGCTGTAATGTAGGGTTGCCCAAGGATAAGGGGATACGATGACATCTCCTGAATACATGACTCGTAAATTTTGCAAGCGCTCCATTGGAAATATGCCAGCGTCATGAATATGCTGGTTGCAAATCCTTCGTTTTCGAAAGATTTGGTACTTATATCGCATGCATGGACACGCTATTCTCTCTTCAAGATTGAGAGGCTCCATCTAACAGGATAACATGTATATGTAGCTCATTAAATACAAATCATTATGCATTACACATAGCATTATGTAAACCATAAAACAGGGTTTCTTTTCCCCAGCCGTGAGGGAGATTTTAAAAATAACATTTAAAGCGTCAAACGGGCTTCTTTTCCCCAGCCATTGAGGGAGACTTTAAAAATATTAAAAAAAGCGTCAAACGGGCTTCTTTTCCCCAGCCGTTGAGGGAGATTTTAAAAATAACTTATACATTAGCTTATCTTCTCTCCATACAAAATTAAGAAGGTAATTAGAACAAGGATGGAGAGAGAGGATATCTCTATTCATAAATAGCTATTTATAAAGGCCTTATGCAAAAATCTATATGCATAGATTCTGCAAATAGAGCCTACACATTGAGCTCTATGCATAGAAGCCTACACCTAAAGCTGAACGCATAGAGCCTTATGCATAAAGCCTATGCATAATGATCTATACATAAGCTTATGTGTAATGCTCTATACGTAAGTCTTATGCAAGCTTTATGAATAAGGTTTATGCAATCGTATGCATAGTAAGGCTTGCAAGCCTTAAGTATAAGCTTGCATAATAAGGCTGCAAGACTTATGCATAAGCTCTATGCATAAGCCATATGCATAAGCCCTATGCTATAAGCCTTATGCACTATGCTAACCCTTAATCCCATCACCCAATGGTGTAATAAACATGATCTTGTCTTACATGGATAAGAGATCTTACCTTGATAACATATATAAACTCTATGAATAAAGAGAATACCTTATGCATAGAAAAACAGAGCATAAGAAATATATGTTATATGTATAAGAGAGTATAAACATTCAAAAAGCTTATGCTCTCCATCCATGCAAGGCACTCTACATCAAAAAAAGCTTTATGCATAAAAACGTAACGCATGTGAAGCCTTATGCATAAAGCTCATCCATAAGATTTATACATAAAACATTATGTATTAAGCTTTATGCATAGATCTTAATTCATGTATTCAACTAGATTCATATAGCTCTATGCATAAACTCTATGTATAGATCTTGCATAAGCTTACAAGCCCTATGTATAGAGCTTTCATAATCTTACAACCTCTATGTATAAAGCCTATACATAGAGCTTATGCATTAAGCTTACATAGAAGGCTATGCATAGAGCTTTCAACAAGAAGGCTATGCAAGCTCTATGTACAATGTCCATGCAAGCTTTCAAGAAACCCATGCATAGAGATTTTATAAGCTTGCAAACTCTATGCATAAATCCTATGCATAGAGCTTATGCATAGAGATTTTACAAGCTCGCAAGCTCTATGAATAGAGCTTATGCATAAAGCTTGCAAGAAGGCTATGCATAGAGATTGCAAGCTTATGATAGGTTTTATGCATAGATCTTACAATAATCCTATGTATAAGCTTGCAAGAACCCTAAAGTAACCCTAAACCATAAAACAGGGGTGCAATAATACGTAGAAAAAAGCATAAACAAGGAAAATCGAAAGAGGGTCGACTACCTCTTTTTTGCGAAGCTGAAGGAGAGGATTGGTGAAAGATTGGTGAAAGAGCTGCAAAAAAAAAATATTAAACAAAGTAATTAGTAAATTAAACATAAGAATAAGAACTAATACAAAGTAATACAAAACCCTAAAATCTCTATGCATGCATTAGGAGATCTATGCATACATAAAGAGCTCTCAACATGCATAGAGAACCAAAAAAAACACAAAACCCTAAACGTCCTATATCCTAAATTAAAAAGCAAAAGCAAGAGCATATTAGTAAAAGCAAGAGCATATAAGTTAAAGTGGAGAAGGAGAAGAGGAGAAAAGAGGAAAGAAGGAAGGAGATGCTGAAATGCATACCTTCTCTGGAACGCCGCGGAAAATAGAGAACAATAGGCTCTCGGCTGTAAAAAACTTACGAGCGTCGGTATGTGCGTCGGTAAAAGTGCCGGTATATACCTCGGTATATGCATCGGTATAAGCAACGGTAAAAGCGTCGGTATACCCGTCGATATACACGTCGGTATTCGAAATTTTGAAATTAGCCCGCCCGACTTGTCTCCTCCAAGATTACGATGGGCATACCGATGTTCGACATTTGCGTCGGTATTTTAACGTCGGTATGCCCTAAAGCTCTAGTAGTGTTGGAGTAAGCTCATTAACCACACAAACGGTCCTAGGCCACTGTTCTTGAGCTTTCTCTTATGCTTCTTAAGTGTGTACAAAAGCACAAGGTCCCCTTTTTTGAATCGGCCAGTTGTTACATTTCGATCATACCATTGCTTTTGTCTCCTCTGCTCCGTATACATCCCCATTACCGCCAATAAGCGGGTCTCATCAAGCTTTTCCAATTCATCAATGCATTGAGAAAGCTCATGACCAGTCCAGTCCAATTGTTTAGCAACTTGTAGAGTAGGTATACAAGAAATTCAATGGGAAGAATTGCATCTAGCCAAAAAGCAAGCTCAAATGGGGTTGTGCCCACAGATGCTTTATAGGCTGTTCTATATGCCCAAAGAACTGAGTGCAACTTTTACTCCCAATCAGTCCTAGAGTGCTGTGCAGAGAATCTTGTTAGTACTCTCAGCTTGACCATTGGTCTGCGCGCGGATGATAGGGTGCAGAACGCTTGTGAATTACCATAAATTCTTGAAGTAAAAACTCTATGACCTCATTCACAAAGTGCACACCTTGATCACTAACAATTTCAATAGGTAAGCCATAGCGTGTAAACACATACTCATACAAGAACTTGGTTGTGGTTCTGGCATCATTTTTTACTGTAGCCTTTGCTTCTACCCATTTGGTCAAATAGTCAATTGCGACTATAATATATTCGGCATGCGTGTGACGAGCTGAAGGTTTAATGGGACCGATAAAATCAATACCCCATTTGGCAAACACACGTGTGCTTAACATAGGCCGCAATGGCATATTGTCCTTTGTGATGGGAGGTTTGGTATTTTGACAATCGTCACAACGTTTCACATATTCTTCGGCATTCATTTGTAAGGTTGGCCACCAAAGCCCAGACCACCTAATCAACTTAGCTGTGGTATTGCCCAAAAAGTGTCCACCCCCAACACCTGCATGTGCATGAGTCAAGATTTTCAAGTAGTCAGCTTCACATACACACATGCGCAAGTTGCCATCCTTGCCCCTCTTGTAGAGTTGGCCCTCTATCAGCATATAGTTGGCCGCTTCAACTTCAATAGCATGATTTCGATATTTAGAAATTGTTCGATCAGTATGACCATGCTGAACATAGTCCACAATATACTTGCTCTAGCTTGGTGTAGTTGAAATTTGAAATAATGGGACATTATGAATTGGTTGTTGAATTTGACATGAAGCACAGTTACGAATAATTTTTTCAGCATCCGCATGCATGGTAGGCCACCATTGCCCATCCTGAGTTTTATGTCGCACACAAGTAGTAGCTGATGCATGGATTCCACCATTACCCTCATGTGCCAATTCCAAGATCTCTTTATATTGGTCAGGGTTAGGTATAAGCCGCAACACTTCATCATTACCCTGACGATATAATCTCCCTGAGACTAACTTGAATGGTCGCCATAGGTCCACATTAGGACCCGCTAGTTGTATTTGCCCACTTGTCAAAATTTCTAAGATGGGTTCAGACCATTTAGGAGCTGTCTCTACAAGGAAAAGTGCTGAATCTAACATATCATCATCCACATCCATAGGAGCTTCGCCAGAGGTGATTCGAGACAAATGATCTGCCCTAAGATGAGTTATTCCTTTTTAGACTGCCACTTCAAAATCAAACTCAAGAAGGATGACAAACCACCTCACAATCCTTCCAGTTGCACAAGGCTTATTCACCAAATATAGCAGTGCTTGATGGTCCAGAAAAAATATAAATTTGTTTGCCAAAAGGTAATGGCAAAACTTTTTCACTGCATATATCATGGACAAACCTTCTCTTTCTGTTGTGGTATAATTCTTCTCAGCATTGTTCAACTGTCGACTAGCATATGAGATTGGAAAATCCTTATTATGTTCTTCCGATTGAGCCAAAATACATCCAATTGCAAAGTTTGAAGCATCAATATGGACATGAAAGATTTGGTTCCAATCTGGTGCCCGTAAGATAGGTGTAGACACTAATGCTTGCTTCAACTTTTCAAAGGATTCCTCACACTCGTCAGTCCAATTAAACTTTACAAGAAGAGCATATAATGGTCTGGCCAGGACAGCGTACATGTAGATGAATCGACGATAATAGCCACAATGTCCCATGAATATTTGTACCCCTTTAGGATTGATAGGCCGGGGTAATGAGACAATGACGTCAATTTTATCCATATCTGTTGAAATACCATTGCGAGAAACAATATGGCCCAAAATCTTCCCTTGTCTTACCATGAATTTGCACTTGTCAGGATTCAAGCATATACGATAAACTTGACACTTTGAAACACAAGTTTGAGGTGCTCTATATGATCAAACTGCTCTTGTGAGTGAACACATAAATCATCCATGAAGATCTTAAGAAATAGCCTAAGGTACTCCTTGAATACATGACTCATTAACCGCTGAAAGGTTGCAGGTGCATTTGTTAGACCAAATGGCATAACACGATAGGCAAAGATGCCATCTTCAGTTGCAAAGGATGTCTTGTGTTGATCCTTCGGATCAATTGACACTTGATTGTAACCGGAGAATCTATCCAAGAAACTATATGCCTTTTTCCCTACAACACGTTCCAAAACATGATCCGTGATTGGAAGTGGGTAATGATCACGTACAGTAGCTGCATTTACCTTCTTGAGGTTTACACATACTCGAAGTTTTCCATTTTTCTTGGGCACCACTACAATAGGGGAGACCCATTCAGTGTGTTCAATCTCATAGATAAAATTTGCCTCTAAGAGCTTGTCTATTTCTTCTTTTATCTTTTGTGCAAAATTCTCATTGTAAGTATAAGGACGTTGCTTGGAAGGCTTTGCATCCTCTCGCAATGGAATTGTATGCTGACATATGCTTGGATCAACTCCTTTGAGGTCTTTATAACTCCAAGCAAAAACATCGCGATACTCCTTTATTGTTTGAATTAATAACTTCTCCTCATCTAAGGACAAGTCTGTGGCAATCCACACATAGCGAGGCTCTTCTCCTAGCTTAGCGATATCAAATTTTTTTGCATCTTCTGGACCATCATATGAAACCCCTGGCATGCTTGGCTTTTGTCGCATGGGCTGTTGAAGAACAATCTTCCGATCTTGAAGAGTGTACTGTGTGAAGTTGGGGGGAACATTGAGACCTTGTTCTTGTCCACTTGAGTCATCACTAATTGAAGACCATGCGGTTTTGGGCTCTCTTTTGCAATCTTGCATCAGAGTTTTTTGTTCAACCGTTATCTTTGCACTTCTGACACTCTTTTGAATTGGTTTGAGACTTGAGTTTTTGTTTTGGTCTCTTTGTTCTTTTGTAATTTTCGCTAACAGTTGTTAGCTTTTCTCCTGGTTGGAATCCATCTGATCGTTTTACTTGGTCTTTGATACTATCTTATGCTTGGACATAGTATAGATATCCATTCTTTCCTGAGAAGTGAGGTGGTGGTCAAGAGTGTTCATTCTTAAACTCCTCATTTTCTTTTTGTATTCTCTCACGTCGTTCCCTCTCATCTTGTTTATGGATTCTCTTATGGCTCTTACATCATTTACGTTTGGGTCGGCTTCAAGGGATCTCTATTTGAACCTCCCTTCCTCTCAAGAGTAGGCGTGCCTTTCCTAAATCTTCCTCGGGGATTATCACATCATCATCAAAATCAGAGTCCCATCCGTCTTCCTTATCAGCATCGTTAGCCGATTCGAGTGTTAAATCCTCCACTGAGACTTCCTCTACATGCAGTGCTGTAGATGCAACCCCATAGTACAAATCATCTAGAGAAGGTCACGTGGTTGTACCATTCGTATAGGAATAATGTTATATCCATGTAAGTCGCAAAATTGAATTGGCTTAGGTAAAGCACATGTCGATAAATGTTGCAAGGACATGACTCCATTCTAGGGGATCAATTAAGTGCTCAGGGAAGGGTTGTGGAATGTATGCCTCATTTGATACACTTCGATTACCCTTAAGTCTTTCAGTGTTGAAATCCTTACATGAGGCTCCACACATCCACATATCTTCTTGCCCATCTGACAATGTAACTCTTGAGCCCTCAGATGAAGCAGAATCAAACTCATCTATTGGAGACCGCGTTACATCACGATATGAGTGATTCTTTAGGTTGACCCTTGTGATGACAGAATCATGTCGGAGGTACAAATAATTATATCCCCAATCCTGAATCATTTGAAATTGACGCATGAATGGTCTACCCAATATCACTTCATAGTTTGGATGCTTTCCAAAATCCACTACTGCAAATGTGTGCTCATATTCAATCCCACATGTGGTGACCAATATGTTCTCTAGCAGCCCAATGGGATGTTCTAAGCTTCCATCTACTAGCTGCAAGCACATCCTTGTACTCCTAATAGTTTGCCCCACTTTTCCCAAATGGACCTTGGCACAATGCCCACTCCTCCACCACTATCAAGTATTGCAGTTGAAGCTACTTTTCGCACTTCTAATGGGAGGGTAGCATTTCCCTAATCGTCCTCACAAAATTTTCCTACTTTGTTGATAGGAACTGGCATAACATGCTTTGTCTCAGGGTGTATAGTACATTGATGGTGACCCTTTTGTAGCAATACCTGCTCTGACAAACATGTGGCAATATCATTCCACAACTCTGGTCGAAGCTTTATCAAATCAAGCAAAGGTAAGGTACAAGCCATTGGTGCTGACAAAATAACTTGCACGATACCCATATCCATCTCCTTTGTCAACCTTCTATGCATGGAGGGTATCCTCAAGGTTTGAGAACAGTTCTCATATTCTCCCAAATAAGATGGTAATGTTTTCATTGTATGCTTACTTCTAGGAGAAACAATTGTTTGAACTTCCTCCTGGATGCTTGGGCGTCTAAAGTTGTTTTCTGTGCCCCTGGTAAAATCCACTTCAGAGAATGGAGGTGAAATAATAGAGGACATATTCTCATTAACTTTCTCATGAACTGCTACCCACATCTCATTTGCCATGTCCTCGTTAGCATCAATAACTTCATCATTGCACGGGAAGGCAAGACTAGGTGGTGGCAGAATGCCTTCTTTAAATGGGGTGTCAATTGGTGCAGACTTCTCGCTATGAGCTTGTGAGATCAGCTCACTTTTCATTTCCCAACTTGATGACACTTCTGGTATGGTTTCTAATGTTGGCTTAAGAGAGGCTGGGCCCCGAGGGATAGGTGGAGGTGGGCCCTCAAGTATTGATTGAGCTTCCCTAATGAGTTGCTGATGTATAGCTAGATTGATCTTCTCCTCACACGAGGGTTTGGGTATTCTAGAAACTTCTTGGGTAGCTCAGATAAAGCTACAATGCGACTTCTATGAGCATCAATTATGGCATTAGTTTCAAGCCTTTTCCCACTAGGCCGCACATCAGGAGTAAGTGACTAGGGACACCCGAAACATAATTACAAGGGTTTTCTCTATGGTTTGGCCAACTGACTAAGATCCTCTTATCTCTCCTTTGAAGCTCAATACTTGGGAGTGTCTTTAGGGCATTTTCCTCATCACGAGAGTTACAATATAGCACGAGCGCCCATTACACAAGTGTGCGAACATAGTTGTCATAGGAATGTGTTAATCTACATGCGGTTAGCATGATGATGATGAGGACGATGTGTAGAGACTGGACTATTGTGTTTAATGTTGTGTAAGTCCATACTTAATGTAGCTGGCTTGTTATGGCATTTTGGATGTAACTCGCCTTTTATGGCATTTGGGATTTAATACAATTAAAATTTTGGGATTATCTATGTTTCAAGTGTATTTTCATATGTCGATATGTCTGTTTATAAAAATTAGAACTGTCTTTAATATATATATATATATATATATATATATATATATATATATTTGGGATAAATTAGGCCACTGAGCAATGGAAATAGTGACGCTAACGTTTTTTTATCAACGTCGCTGAGAGTAGCAAAAATATCGACGTTGATTTTTTATCAGCGCCGCTGAGCGGCCAAACTAGCGACGACGATGATGTTTTTATTAGTGTCACACTGAGCGATGAAAATAGCGTTAATGTTTTTGACAACGACGCTGAGTGACAAAAGTTGCGTGGGATGTAGAGACGGTTATAACGCAGGATATAGCGGCGGTTATAGCATCAAAAAATAGTGACGCATACACCTCGACACTTTTCAAGATCCTTTTATAAAGGCCACCCTATAAACCCCACTAACTGCTATTTTTGTTGCAGTGACCATTGCAATAAATATATTTCATATGAAATTAATATTGAGTTCACTTTCTCGTTTAATATTGGTCATCTTGTGTTATACATCCTAAATATTATTAATAATATTGAAAAACTATTTTACAAAATGAATCCACAAGGTAATTTAAATGGGTGCAAAATTATCTTGTATTAGGAAAACTTCAAGTATTTTCAGATTTCTTTTCACTGTAATACCATCTACCTTAAATTTCAAGCACGATGGTATGGCATCTAATAGAGATTCCAAGGATATGTGCACATCCCGCAATGTCCATTTTGCATTCATAGGAACAACTCTGTTGTCTTTATTACTCAAGTTGATTGTTAGGTCATATTGCATAAATGTTTTCTCTGAATCCAATGGCATCCAAGTCCCTCTACTCTTTTTCCATCTTCTATACTTTAAGCTGATATACAAGGTTTGTTGCGAGATTTTGTATGCCATTATCACAGAATCAATGCAAGTATTAAATTTTATAAAATCACCCCTACGGATGACTCCAATCACTTTCCATTCTGCTCCAACTATATTATCCAAGGTAGACCTAGATATATGTAGACAGTCACATTTCTTTTGTCCTCTTCATGTTTGCTTCTCGAAAACATGCCACAAATACATGGAGAGTTATAAACCATGATAGATTAATCATCTTAGAAATCATTCCAATTTTTATAGACTTTTGAATATCCAAGACAATATTCTTGGATATGGAGTGTTATCTCTCTCCCCTTTCTCTTGTTGCAACTCTAATCTAGCATGTGTGGTGTGCTTAGGGTTAGGATTTAGGAGTGATTAGTGCTAATCACTTATTTCCTCTCTCTCTCTCTCTCTCTCTCTCTCTCTCTCTCTCTCTCTCTCTCGTGATTAGGCTAACCAATGCGATCCTCTTCTGTGGATATCCCACAAGATCTTTGCATGAGAGAGGTTGCATCACCCGTTGGATTAGAGCAACCGCCTTTGTGTGAAAACGAGTGCGGGGGGACGGCGGTGACAAGCGGCTACGGTGGAGCTCTAGGTAACTTCCCATGACATGTTAGGGTAGGGTTTCCTTACGCTAGGAAATTTGAAATGTACGACTAATTTTGGAGGGAACCTAATTTTCAAACTTTTATTTTCTTAAGTACTGACATTTGGTACATGCAAGCAGGTTTTGAAGCTGAAACCCCCACAAATTGCCATGCCACATTACATTAAGTGGTGATAACCCCCCTAAAATAGCCAACACTAGTGAGTTAGTGGAAAGTAAATACGACACCCAATGTCATATTATTGGTTTAATGTTGCATTTCTATTGGTCCAAAGCTTAATCCAAATTCGGTATAAGTGATTAAAATGTAGCCTTTTTTAAAGCATTTTTGGCCCTAATGATTGGACAGACTAGCAAGAACTCACATAAGAAATCTTGATATAGATTATAGACCATTATTTAACCAATGAGAAGTTTGTAAAGGAGTGCATTTTATATTCCCTCTCATGCGCTAAAGACAAGAAGGAGGAGAAGAAGAAGATTGAGAATATAATAAGAAGAAGTAGCACGAGAAGGAAAAGTAGCCAAGAGTCTACTTTGGCCAAGAAGAACAAACTCTTACATATAGTAGAGTTAGTTTATTTTGATTGGAGCCCTATGTACTTTTGCCTTTTAAAGAATTAACATCATAGTTCATTGCAGTCAAACGAAATGGGTCCAAATGCCCTCCGATCCTCCGCCACCCCGGTCGGTAGAAGAAGGGTGTATAAAAGGAGAGATTAGCACCTTGTATTTCCTCGCCTTGACATAGCCGTCGCCATAGATGCCCACCGAGCTAGCTAGCTATGGACAGCAGCATGTCCGGCAGCGAGAAGGAACACTCCTTAACGTCGACATGCTGCCTAGTCCTACTAGAAGGCTACATGGGTGATGGGAGAAGCAAAGGAAGCTCGGGCAAGGTGGTTGTGGCACTGTGAGCCTGGCTGACCGTTTGCGGTTAAGAGCGTTCTGTGCGACAGCGGCTGGCGGCAGGATGGCAGCGCGGAGGCTGACTTGGACAACGAGATGGAAGTGCTGTCCGCACGTGCTCAAGTACCTGGGCAGTGACACAGACGTGGACGAGTAGGTGGAGCAGTGAGGCTACTCTTTTTGGAGTACATGGACGTTGACAGCCTGTAAGACGCCGTGGATCGGGAGGTCAAACATACAAGTAATTTTTGGGAAGGTGGAGTGCCAAACATACAAGTAATTTTTGGGAAGAAAAATCAATATTAATGTGGAGATAAGCATGAAGGAGAGCATTATGCACTGAAGGATAGAAGGAGAAGAAGAATGAGAAGAAGAAGAGTAATAAGAAGTAGAAGAAGAAGGAAAAGTAGGCAAAGTCTACTTGAACCAAGAAGAAGAAGAAGAATGAGAAGAAGGAGAGTAAGAAGAAGAAGAAGAAGAAGTAGTAGTAGAAGTACATCCACATCGGAAGCCACTGCCCAGTCTAGTTTCACCCCATTAAACGACATCCAATCTTTCCTCCAGCAAGAGTCATCATAGGCAGTAGTAGGTACCTAGACTTTTTGAATCTCTACCAATATCTCTCCAGCCAGTTGTTTCTCTTTTTGGGAGAAGATCAAAGTCAAATACTAGCTCATCAAGCTCCTTCCATCGAGCAAGAGCCCAATCCCATTAGATAACCAAATTCCTTAGGCCTTTGTTGTTCAGTATTTTTGTGAGCGTAGTGGCCAGAAGAACCAAATTAGGGTGGTTAAAATAAAAGGACCACCAGATTCCAAGGCTGAGAAGGAGTTTCCTGTGGCCCCAGGGCATTCCAGAGAATTGATTCCAGCACATCCTTCTATTTTCCACATAAGAAGTTGCAAAAGGGAGAGTTGGCTATCTTGAGAGGGGCAAAAGAGAGGAGCTTATTTCTCCAGTTCAGGCCCAACCATCTACCTTTGTGAAGAACAACTGAATCTTCTACCACTTCCTTAAGCATTATAGACTAGAATTCTTCTTGTAGGAGGAATTTAGGTAAGAGAAGGGCAATTCTAGCTAGGGCATGGATGGGGAGATGAAGTATACCTGAGCCACCTTCCAGTTTAGGCATGTAAAACTTGTTCCAAGCAAGCCAGGCTACCACTCTTCTATTGCTACTTTTGTTCCAAGCAACAATAGAAGAGTAACAGCCCACAAGCTAGTGGAAAGTTAGTAAGATGGAAAGAAGTTAGTGGAGTACTAGTGATTAAGTATCCAGGCAAGTCTGATGGGTTCTTATGAGTTTGCTTTTTATTATGTGCCCAATAGTACTCTCTTAAGAAAAGTAATGCCCTTTGGGGTTGGACATCCTCATTAGAGGAGTCAGAGTACTTGAATGAGTAGACTAGCATGTAATACTTAATGACCAGTATCCCAGTGGTAGGTGGTATGATTAAAGAGGAGTTAGTAAAACAATGGGGTTAGTAAGCAAGTGGCGAGAGAGGAATTTCGGAGGGACAAGGAGACAACACACATGGAGACTGTTTGCGCTCCGAGATGCTCTATGTCGATGGTGATGTTTATGAAGCTCTAGCATCTTTGTCAAGACACCATGATGGGTATCTTAGCTCCCGTGGGTGTTGAGTCATCAATTTGTGGTGTTCTCTCTTTTTCTATGTATGCTTTGTCTTCTTCTATTATTGGAAATCTGGAGGCTCGAATTTAAGGTGGAGTCTATATCCAAGTTGTGCACTCAGATATGTGACACATATACCATGTTTATATAGGGAACCCAGTCGAGGGGCAGGGTGGAGCTTTGTGGATGAGGCTCCATGGGTTGAAAGGGTTGGGTGAATTGAGTTTTGGAGTACCCATGGGTTGGGTGTGGGCTGTTAAATTTGCAACAATGTGATGAGCTATGGTAGATCAAATGCTAGAATCAACATCATGAACAAAGAGATTAGACAATAATTAAGACATAATTAGTGAGCAATTAGCTCATAGCTTAATGTAGGCATGGGTAATAAAAACCAACCAATTCTCATTAGGCCAATGCCTCAATTTATAGGGTTTACATCCAAGCATCTAATCCCATTGATTTCTCCTTGATTCACTCCACCTCTTTTGCTCCACCTCTCCCAGAATATCTCCATACCTCCTAAATCTCCTCATGCCACCCTTTATTCTCTCCCAGTAGAGATACTTCTCACCTTTTCACAAGTTCTCTCACATTTACAGATTCTCTTTTACGGCCTCTTGCTAAGGGCTCGTTCCCCCACACACCCTATTCACTTGTATATTTCAACACCTCCCCTCAAGTGAATACTCCTAGCACACCTAGACCCTATACCATGTTTCCCTCTTACTTGATAGTGTGCAACCAGTGCCTAGCACACCTCTCCTCAAGTGAATAATCCTAGCACACCTGGACCCTATACTAAGTTTCCTTCTTACTTGATAGTCTGCGACCAGTGCCTCAAGTCACTAAACTCATAGTCCTTGACACACTCTCTCTCTATGTGTCCAAGGCTACTACAAGTGCCCGTGACCTTGACTAAAGTGCTCACACATACATCTACCACATGGCCTACATCATCGGTGGCTTAGAGGTGGTTTTACTCTATTGGGGCAGGTTACATTGGGTTGTGGGGTTTCTCTCTCTCTCTCTCTCTCAGAGATTTTCACATGGCTTCTCACTTCTTGGAGCCTCACATCTTCTCTTGTCTTCAGTCTTCTTGTCATGGTAGCTTCTTTTCATGCATCCATATCTTCCTTCAATGCTTGCTCTAGCTCTTCTTCTCGGTGTTGATCCTCCTCTTGGAAAGAGATGTTCTTCTTCTTTCATGGTTGGGGCCATGAGCTTAATCGTTAATTCTTACTCCATGTGAGCAACATGTTTTAATGTATTGTTGTTGACAGTTCTTTTGGGCTTTTAATGTTTATCTTGTGTCATTATGCAATGCAAACCCAAATCTATGCGGGAGGTCTTGTCTCTTGCCTTATTCTGAACAAGGCCAGTGTTTGATCCCATTTTTATGACGATGTAATCACCCATGTGTGCCCAATACATAATGCATATAGCATTCATTCTTATGCACATTCCCAAATGCAACTCTGGCTGTGAATAATCTTGAATTTGAGTGTGATTTGTAGGCATTAACCAAGGGATAAATGCAAGATGATGATTACCGCAAATTTATCAGCATAATTTTACCAGAAATTATATTAAATCAAGGGTAACAAATCTGTACGGAATGGTTGGAGTATCAAACCATCTCTGAATTTTAATATAAAGTTATAGGGGTCTGTATCAGATACCTAATGGTTAATTTGAACCCTCAATTGTACCCAAATATAGTGATTAGTACTAATTAATCATTGATTAGGAAACTAATCCTCTATTTTATGTGTAAAAAACAGAGTATACACGGGGAGTCCAGATCTGAGGCCTTAGAATTCAAATGAACTCAAATCCTTTCAAGACCATAAATAGCAATTAGTCTAGTAGAGGATTAAGCCAAGAAACACAAGATCTGACCGAACATTGAATGCTTAATCTCTATTTTACCAAAGTCACCTGCAGATTTGATGAAGAGCCTCAAATCAAAATCTGTCTTCACCAGCTTGTAGAGCATCTTGAAAACCCCTAGGGCTAAGAGGAATCAGAGCCATTGCATCTGTGGAAGAAAAGATCTCCAATTTCTTCAGAAAAAGATATGCTGGAAAAATCACGATTTTCTCTTGCTTGCGCCGGCGGTTTGATGAATTTCTTGAATGGGCTAGAGCAGGCCAATGGATATGGCTATGTGTGGCTAAGAGCTTTTTCCCTAATGTTTCTCCTAGTGGGAGATCAAGCCCCTCCACTGGCTAGGGGTGCAGAGACTACTTGAAAAAGAGGTAAAAAAAATCTAATAATCTACTAATCCTAATTAGCCAAGTGATTAGCAAGATAATGGGCTCATAAAATTGATGGATTCTAGGCTAGGCTCTGATACCATGTTAAATTTGTAGCAATGTGATGAGCTATGGTGGATCAAATGCTAGAATCAACATCATTAACAAAGAGATTAGATGATAATTAAGATGTGATTAGTGAGAAATTAACTGATAGCTTAATGTAGGCATGGGTAATCCAAAACCAGCCAATTCTCATTAGGCCAATGCCTCAATTTATAGGGTTTACATCCAAGCATCTAATCCCATTGATTTCTCCTTGATTCACTCCACCTCTTTTGCTTGATTCTCTCCACCTCTCCCAAAATATCTCCACACCTCCTAAATCTCCTCATGCTACCCTTTATTCTTTCCCAGTAGATAATTCTCACCTTTTCACAGGTTCTCTCACATTACAAATTCCCTTTTACAGCCTCTTGCCAAGGGCTTGTTCCCGCACACACCCTATTCACTTTATTTCAAGTTTGAAGGATTTTGTCGAGGGGGAGGGAACTTGCTTGCCCGTTGGTCACCAAACCATCTTGGTCGATTAGAAAACTACTAGCATGGTGGGTGTGGTTTGGGCAAACTGTTGATGGGTATGCCTTGGGAGCCAAATAATGGAATTGCCATCATGGAAGCCTTGGGATTCTAAGAGACATTTAGACACCCAATGTTGTCGAGTGATTAAGGTCCCTGGTTGGCAAGGCTTCCAACCTTTTTGTTGACGAGGCTTTGAGCTATGAGGTGGTTGTCGACGTGGAGGAGAGGCTTTTTATTGTGTCTTGGGGAGCCACAGGTGTGTGTTTCCTTCATGGAAGTCTTGTGCATTGAGCACATTGGTAGGCACCCAACATTGTTGGCTTCGCTTGGGGTTGTCGAACCCATGGTTGTGGGACCTTTTGTTGGTGGATAAGTACAAGTAGCATGCTTGGGGAGCCATAGGCAAGTGATGCCTTCATAGTAGCCTTGTGCTCGTAGTAGGTGGTCGGGGACTACTAGCCAACATTGCAGCTTTATCTTAGGTTTGGTGGTTGTTAGCTTAGTTGGCTTTTTTTGCTTGGGTTCTAGAGATGTTTGTATGGAGATCCATAGTTTTGTGTAGCCATCGTAGAATCCTTGAGCGTGGCAAGAAGATTATTGGGCACCTACCATTGAGTGTCATGATAAAGATATGAGGTTAGGGTGCTTCCAGTGTGGGTGGTTGAGGTTGTAGAGTTGAGGGTCAATGTCGACGATGAGGTTTGATTTTCATTGGTGGATGGTGTTGACAGTGGCCGATCAACTGGCTTTGGTGAGGCATAGGGTGGGGGAATAGGGGAGACTGCCGGGGATGAAGAGTGTTATGTGCACATTATATGAAGAGTGTTATATGCACATTATATGTGCATATACTAGCAGGTTAACCCACGCTAGGCATGTGAGCATGGGAGCATGGGAACATGATCTAGTGGAGTAAGCGTTAGGTCTAACATTGGGTTAAGGCTAGGCATGTGAGCATGGGAGCATGGGAACATGATCTAGTGGAGTAAGGGTTAGGTCTAACATTAGGTTAGGGTCACACATAAAAATGGAGAGTCAAGAGTCACTTGAGTGTTCTAACATTGGGTTAAGGTTAGGGTCATGCAACCAAGGGTCACATATAAAAATGGAGAGTCAAGAGTCACTTGAGTGTTCTCCTATATATATTATAGGGGCATGGGGCACTCTCAAGGGATATTCTCTTGTGTAGAGAATTGTATCTACTCTCTTGCCATTTCATGCGAGATCTATGTGTTGCTGGATTGACATCATATCTCCTGGTGGTATAGGACACCAAGGTTAGGTATGTGGTACTTCATTGTATTGATGTGTACACCCTTGGGCTCGGGGGTGGTCGGATGGATGAGTATATACCTAGTTTATGCATGTTATGCTACATAGTGATTAGCTAGAGAGATGTTTAGGCTTTTAACAAGGAGGGGGCATGAGGTGGAAGGGCAATCAAGGGTGAGGGTGTGTGGATGATTTCCTCTTGGGGACATAAGAGAACAATGGCTTTTTTGCCGTTGATTTCCATGGTGGCCATTTCTTCGCACCAATTGATTTGGCAGTGAGTGGCATCAATCCACTCTTTTCTAATGATAATCTGGCCTTGGAGTGCACCTGCATCTATGACATGAAATCTGCACTCCAACTAGTTATTTCTAATAGACAGTGTATAAAAGGAGAGACTAGCACCTTGTCTTTCCTCGCTTCGTCATAGCCGTCGCCATAGATACCCACCCAGCTAGCTAGCTTTGGACAGCAGCATGTCACAAGGAACACTCCTTAACGCCGACATGTTGCGAGCCTAGTCCTACCAGAAGGCTACATGGGTGGTGGGAGAAGCAAAGGAAGCTCGGGCAAGGTGGTGGTGGCATCGTGAGCCTGGCGTTGGACACCACGTCCGGCTGCCCATTTGCGTTTCAGAGCGTTCTGTGCGATAGCGGCCGGCGGCAGGACGGCAGCGCGGAGGCTGACTTGGACAACGAGCTCGCAGTGCTGCAAAGGGTGCAGGGCTGTCCGCACGCGCTCAAGTAACTGGGCAGTGACACAGACGTGGACGAGTATGGTCGGGCAGTGAGGCTGCTCTTTTTGGAGTACATGGACGGTGGCAGCCTGCAAGACGCCGTGGATCGGGGGTCAAGAAGAAGAACAAGAGCGGTCTGTCAGAGGGCAGCGTTAGATTATTTGCCCGTGCCATCCTCAAGGGTTTGGTGGAGCTCCATCAGCGTGGCCTTGTGCACTGCGGTATCAAGTGTGCTAAAGTCCTTCTGCGCCGCCGCCGACGATCCCATCCGGAGCTTGTACAGCAAGCCAAGAACCACCTCTCCCCGGAAACGCAAGAGAATGAGTTCGAGGTGAAGCTAGGGGACTTCGGTATCAGCAGAGAGTACGACCCCTCGTGTCTTAGCGGCGGCGTATGTGGGCAATACAAGAGAAAAGGTACACTATCCCACATGGCGCCAGAGGTGGTGCAAGGTCGGGGTCCTTGCCCGGCGTCGGATGTGTGGAGCCTGGGCTGTACTGTGGCAGAGATGCTGCAGGGAAGCGCACCCTGGGGTTCCGGTGAGCAGGCCCTCTTGCGGCAGGCCATGGCGGAGCCGCCACATCTACCCCGTAATCTCTCCAAGCCATGCAAAGACTTCTTGCAACACTGCCTGGTGAGGGAGCCAAGCGCACGCTGGACCCCACACCAACTTCTACAGCATCCCTTCCTCCGACCCCATCATCACGGCGTCATCAATCTGCGTGCCCTTACTGCAGCCCTCAAGAAGTCGGTGGGCCACCTCGGCCGCCGTCACCACCACGACGCTCGCCACGACGACCAGGCAGACCATTCAGAGCAACGCAGCTGGATCGCCAAGTTCTTGAATCAGCACCACCACCTAGCTCTCACCCGCGCTGCAGCAACGTCGTCCCACCGGCTTCACGTAGTTGTAGTTTTCCAAACTGAGATAAATTCCTTTTTCTATTTTCTGCCTCATTTTCTTAACATGGTTTGTTTTTTTTTGGGGGTATTATGCTATGCCACCCCCCAAACCTCATTATAGATTTTTTTAAATGGATGATCACTAGGTCCGCTAGGCAAGCAGGTGAAACACCAACAGGGACTCCAGGAGCGGGTTAAGGGAACTTGGGGTGATTGGCTGCTGGGGAGACTGACTCAAGAGGGGAGGGGCTATTAATTTAGTATTTTGTATTATTAGATATTGTTGTCTTTTGGGGGATTTGGAACTCCAAGAATCTGTTGATATTTAAAAAGGGTTTAGTCAGGTTCAAGATGTGTCCAAAACTCCTGTATAAGCGTGTCCATAATTGTGGGTCTGTATATCATTCTCTCTTTCGCTTGTTTAGAGAGCTGCTAGTGTTGAGGTCCCTTAGGTGACCCAATGTTGCAGAGTATAATCCTCTCCAAATGCCACCTTTATAAAATTATAATAACATAAGAAAGTATATGCAAGGTTAAGTATTTTCTTTCAATATTCTGATGCTGATATCACAATTTTTCTGGATGTTGATATCGATGTTTTTTTGATGCTTTTTTTTATGTGTATATACCAATACATATTGATGTTTTTTCTGACACTTTTATTGATGTGCATACAAATACATATTTTTAGCACTTATATAGACTCCATAATTTTTAGTCAAGGTTCATATCTATCTCCCTACAACCATTGGTAAATTATGCTTTGGAATTTGATGAACCGCGTGTAGTGTGAATAGAGCTCTGATGCATTAAGATCTCTAATAAAGTCAACATCAAAGACTAAGCGCATGGTAAGGTGGACCCCTTTCTATCCTTTTAATTAATTATTATCAACACTCACAAATCACTCAATATTTTGATATTATGAATTATGTATCGATGTTCTTTAAAGAGTCTTTAGATTTTATATATAAAATGTGTAAGATCTTCCCTTATCTCGTAATACAATTGAAACATTACTTTCTAAGGTGTAATTTCTAGTGAGAGAATGTGAATTTTAAATAAGGTGTGCATTTTAATGAGAGATTTGGAATTTGAGTAATAAAGAAATTAAAAAATAAAATTTATGATTAATGGACAAGTTTCCATGTGCATAAATTAATAAGGGGTTTCCCATGTGCACATGTGCAACCCCTTTGGAGTTAGAAAGAGAGAGAATTAATATTAGAAAATTTTCAAAAATAAATGAATGAGTTATTTACAGAAAAAAATAATAATAAAGGGCATTCATAAGATTTGCTAGGGTGTGTGAGCATTAGTCTTGGCAAAAAATTGAAATACAAAAGAATGCACATTTTAATTAAATTAAGGTGAATCTAAATTCTAAGGTTGGAAGGTGGAGTGCAAAACATACAAGTAATTTTTGGGAAGAAAAATCAATATTAATGTGGAGATAAGCATGAAGGAGAGCATTATGCACTGAAGGATAGAAGGAGAAGAAGAATGAGATGAAGGAGAGTAAAAAGAAGTAGAAGAAGAAGGAAAAGTAAGCAGAGTCTACTATTGAACCAAGAAGAAGAAGAAGAATGCGAAGAAGAAGAAGAGTAACAAGAGGCAGAGTCTACTCTTGAACCAAGAAGAAGAAGAAGAATGCGAAGAAGGAGAGTAAGAAGAAGAAGAAGAAGAAGAAGAAGAAGTAGGAAAAGGAGGCAGAGTCTACTTTAGCCAAGAAGAACAAACTCTTGGTATGCATCCCTATGTACTTTTCTCTTTTAAAGAATTAACATTATAGTCATAGCTTATGATACAATCAAACTTAAAGATGTCTTAAACAAATTGAATGTAATTTTTAATTATCCATTAAAATATGATATAAGTCTTAGTGCATTTTTTTAAATTTCCTTTTCAGATAGGGTCCTAAGTGTAGCATATGGGTGCAAAGAATTCCAACCTACTTCTACACACACCCCTCCCCCTATGTACCACAAGGGACACCACCCTTCCAAATATTGGCCACTTTTCAAGGCAATGGTGACGAGCCGTGTAAGTGAGTTGCTTAGTTGATTGGAGTGAACCCCTGCATAGTTATTAGTTACTTGGCATCACAATAGGGTTATAATCTTTTACTTCTATGAAAGCCACCATCCCTGATCTAGAGCATCAAGCTTGAGAGGTAAGCATAGTACACTTCTCTCATCACATGATTGTCGATGAAGAGGTGGAAACACCTAAGCAATGTAGCAATGGTGTAGGATGCCACCTGCACACGAACACAGAGTCGGTAGGGTATTGCCAACAACAGGATTTTAACTCAAAACCTATTTAATGGGCACTTCAGCTTCATTGAAGTTTCCCTTTACACATGAGTTATAGAATTAAGAACTTCAAATGAGATTTGGGTATGACGATATAAAGTCATGATTGAGATGGATTAAGTTAGGTATTTTTGATTGAGAAAATAAAGTGGGGAGAAAGAGTTAAGTATATTCTATTTTAAAGAAAGGAGAGGAAAAGGGGCAGATTGACATGCCTTCAATATACAAGGAGAAAACTCAAAAATACATGTTTTGATTGAATGCTTATCACATCAAAAATTACAGCACCAACGCCCAGGGCTCAACATAGTAACTAACAAGCTTGTGTAACTTTAGCATGGAGAGCAAAACTTTTCCCCATGCCGCAAACGAAACCATGTACAAAAACGAGGTCGGTAGGAGGGTGTTTAAAAGGAGAGACTAGCACTCGCTTCGTCATTGTCGTCGCCATAGATACCCACGCAGCTAGCTCGCTATGGACAGCAGCATGTCCAGCAGCGAGAAGCAACGCTCCTTAACACCAACACCAACATGCTGCGAGCGTAGTCATATTAGACCGCTCGGGCAAAGGCGGGAGAAGCAAAGGAAGCTCGGGCAAGGCGGTTGTGGCATCGTGAGCCTGGCATTGGATAGCACGTCCGGCTGCGCTTTTACGGTTAAGAGCGTTCTTTGCGACGACAGCGGCTGGCGGCAGGATGGCAGCGCGGAGGCTGACTTCGACAACGAGCTGGCGGTGCTGCAAAGGGTGCAGGGCTGTCCGCACACGCTCAAGTACCTGGGCAGTGACACAGACGTGGACGAGTATGGTCGGGCAGTGAGGCTGCTCTTTTTGGAGTACATGGACGGTGGCAGCCTGCAAGACGCCGTGGATCACGAGGTCAAGAAGAAGAACAAGAGGGGTCTGTCAGGGCAGCGTTAGATTATTTGCCCATGCCATCGTTGAGTGCAGCGTTAGATTATTTGACCGTGGCCTTGTGCACTGCGATATCAAGTGCGCTAACGTCCTTCTGCGCCGCCGCCGACGATCCCCTACGGAGCTTGTTCATCAAGCCGGGAATCACCTCCCGGAAATTCAAGATGATGAGTTTGAGGTCAACAAGCTAGGGGACTTCGGTATCCGCAGAGTACGATCCCTCATGTTGGATATTGATGTTGATATCGATGTTTTTTTTTGACGTTTTTTTTAATGTGTATATATCAATACATATTGATGTTTTTTCTTGACACTTTTATTGATGTGCATACAAATACATATTTTTAGCACTTATATAGACTCCATAATTTTTGTCAAGGTTCATATCTATGTCCCTACAACCATTGGTAAATTATGCTTTGGAATTTGATGAACCGCGTGTAGTGTGAATAGTGTAGCGTGAATAGAGCTCTGATGCATTAAGAACTCTAATAAAGTCAACGTCAAAGACTAAGAGCATGGTAAGGTGGAACCCTTTTTATCTTTTTAATTAATTATTATCAACACTCACAAATCACTCAATATTTTGATATTATGAATTATGTATCGATGTTGTTTAAAGAGTCTTTAGATTTACTTGTTATGCATTATATATAAAATGTGTAAGATCTTCCCTTGTCTTAATGTAATTGAAACATTACTTTCTAAGGTGTAATTTCTAGTGAGAGAATGTGAATTTTAAATAAGGTGTGCATTTTAATGAGAGATTTAGAATTTGAGTAATAAAGAAATTAAAAAATAAAATTTACGATTAATGGACACACACACCCCTATGTACCACAAGGGACACCACCCTTCCAAATATTGGCCACTTTTGAAGGCAATGGTCAAGCCTTGGGAGACGAGCCCCGTAAGCGAGTCGCTCAGCTGATTGGAGTGAACCCCTGCATAGTTGTTAGTTACTTGGCATCACAATCGGGTTATAATCTTTGACTTCTATGAAAGCCACAAAATCCTCCAAACTTGCCCACACCCAACCCATGGGCACTCCAAAGCGCAATTCACCCATCCCTTTCAACCCACAGAGCCTCATCCACAAAGCTCCACCGCTCAAGATAAACTCAAAGGTAAGTTCACAACTCACATGGGCCACTCAGTACAAAACCCTCTTTAGGGGTGCTGACCAATAAACACATGTCAAACAAAAGAGTCTCTAGGTGATTACAAACATGGGCACACGTTTTACCCTCGCCCTCGCCCTCGCCCATGCACAACACCTACAAATCTCATTGGGCTTTGTTCTATGCACACACATCGTATAAAGCTTCGTCATTGATAGCCGTGTAGACACTACGCTCACAAAAATACTGAACAACAAAGGCCTAAGGAATTCGGTTGTCTAATGGGATTGGGCTCTTATGGGATGAAAGGAGCTTGATCAGCTGGTAATTGACTTTGATCTTCTCCCAAAAGAGAAACAACGAGCTGGAGAGATATTGGTAGAGATTCAGAAAGTCTAGGTACCTACTGCCTATGATGACTCTTGCTGAGGAAAGATTGGATGTGGTTTAACGGGGTGAAACTAGACAAAGGAACAATTAAGGTTATGTACCTGGAGCTGCGGAAAAGTGAGGTGAATTTTGAATAATGTAACAAGGTTTGGAAAGTTAATTGAAAAGTTGGAACCTAGAGGAAGAGACGAAAAACTCATTTGGGAGGCTAACATTCCAGTAAAATTCAAGGTCTTCCTATGGAAAGTACGCATGTTGGCTCTCCCCCTTCAAAGAAACTTCCTTCAAGTTGCTGCCCTAGGTGTAAATTAGCTCTGGAGGATGGGATGCATGCATTCTGGGACTAGCCTACCATAAGGGCAACCTGGGCTAAGATTGGGAAATGGGTAGCCAAATGTTAAGGAGTTTTGGGACTCTAGGGGGATTGAGGGGAGTAGATTTTGAAGATGATATTAATAATATCGTTAATATTATTAGATTTGGATGTTTATGGAAAATTTGGATATCCAAAAATAGCAGTCTTTCAGAAGGACAGGAACACTGGAATAGATATAACTGAGGTGATGTATAACTATACTGATCTGTGCGCAGGACCCATTTATTATGTTAACATGTTAAAGAATGCTAACATTTTTAAGGCTATTTTCTCTCTCCAATCTAGGATTAGCTGATCTGCAAGCTTGCAGATCCTTACGCATACTGGGGATGCATAACTCATAATGTTATGTAGGGGAACCCAGGGTATGAAGTGAAGGCAAAGCTCCCCAAATTTGGGCCAAAGACTAGAAGATGGTACCAGAAAGTCAAACACACCTCCTATACATTTGTGGCCTTCATAGAGAACCCCCTAGGAACCAGCCAGTGGTGAAGGTGTGGGCAAAAATTAAAATCTTGCAGAAGCTATCCCCAAAAGGATGCACTACTGAAGCTATGATGATAGCATTTATGCATCTAGGGTATCATGTATCTTGGAGCCACTCTTCCTTTGTTTGGGAAGAGGGTAGGTGGGACATGCTATGGAATGTGCTAAACTACAATGTAAATAACCTAGTCTAGGTTCTGCCCCTGGCCCCCTTTGAAGTGGTTTGTAAAAAACTTTTAGTGTTAATATTATAAATATATACTTCCCAAAAAAAAACAATCACAAATACTAGATTTTTTGGATTTAAAGATATTCGTTACTATTTTTATGCTTAAGAACTATGCAAAAAAAAAACCCACCAATCAATACCAGTACCTCAGTACATCTTTCCATCCCTTTTATGCATAGTTGTTGCAAATATCCGTTGCTATTAGAAATGTCTCTTGTAGTGAGAGAACTATGCATGAACTGTTGATGCATAAGAGATCGAGTGTATAAGAACTTACAACAAAATATGCATAAGCGATCTTATGCATAGAAATGTAGAGTAAATAAATGAAGATGGGAAGGTAGCTTCTACCAAAAAAAATGTGCGATAGCAAGATCGTGTCGAAGAAGAGGCTTGGTTGAAAGCTTTTGTAAGAGTCTGCAAATAAGAAGAAATTATTAGTTGAAATGAAAATAACGAGAAGGCAAAGAAAAAGAGGAGAATTAGACGGCAACGTGACATGAAGCCAGTGGGACGACTTTGCGGCGGCGCTCGTAGGGCCTAGGTGGTGGCGCTGATTCATGATCTTGGAAATCCAGCTGCGCTGCTTTGAATGGTCTGTATGGTCATCGTGGTGGTGGCGGCAGCCTAAGTGTGCCACCGACTTCTTGAGCGCAGGCATGAAGGTTGATCACGCCGTGATGATGAGGTCAGAGCAAGGGATGCTGCAGAAGTTCGTGTGAGCTCCAACATGAGGGATCGTACTCTCTGCGGATACCGAAGTGCCCTAGTTTGACCTCAAACTCATCATCTTGAGTTTCCGGGAGGTGATTCCCGGCTTGCTGAACAAGCTCCGTAGGGGATCGTCGGCGGCGGCGCAGAAGGACGTTAGCGCACTTGATATCGCAGTGCACAAGGCCACGGTCATGGAGCTCCTCCAAACCCTCGACGATGGCACGGGCAAGTAATCTAACACTGCCCTCTGACAGACCCCTCTTGTTCTTCTTCTTGACCTCGTGATCCACGGCGTCTTGCAGGCTGCCACCGTCCATGTACTCCAAAAAGAGCAGCCTCACTGCCCGACCATACTCGTCCACGTCTGTGTCACTGCCCAGGTACTTGAGCGCGTGCGGACAGCCCTGCACCCTTTGCAGCACCGCCAGCTCGTTGGCGAAGTCAGCCTCCGCGCTGCCATCCTGCCGCCAGCCGCCAGCCGCTGTCGTCGCAAAGAACGCTCTTAACCGCAAAAGCGCAGCCGGACGTGCTATCCAATGCCAGGCTCACGATGCCACAACCGCCTTGCCCGAGCTTCCTTTGCTTCTCCCGACACCCATGGAGCGGTCTAATATGACTACGCTCGCAGCATGTTGGTGTTGGTGTTAAGGAGTGTTGCTTCTCGCTGCTGGACATGCTGCTGTCCATAGCGAGCTAGCTGCGTGGGTATCTATGGCGACGGCAATGACGAAGCGAGAGCTAGTCTCTCCTTTTATACTCCTACCGACCGAGGAATTTCGTTTTTGTACATACATATATATAAAAGAAATCTTTTAACCTTAAGCGCGCAAAGCAAAAGTAACTTAAAACTCCTATTTCGGTCCCGCACATTTATTGTTAAAGCTTTTCTAAGTATTGTTAAAGCTTTTCTAAGTTTCCTGCACACCATGCTAACCTTTCGATCATGGTTGCATGCCCCTAGTGCCTCCATTCCATTCGGTGGCACCTCGGCCTCAATTGTACATTTACATGTGGTCACCTACGCCACACATGTTTGGCCGTGAGAGCGAAACAATTTTTGAAGACCCCTAATCTAATGGTGTCCCTCCATACATACACCCCGGTGCGGATAGATGCCTTGAGGACATTCATGTACCCTCTTCTCTATCCACCATGGATCTATTTCCACCCCCATTTTTGCACCACCTCCCCTTACACCACAACTTAACATTCCGAGCTTAGCACAAGCTCTAGGAAAGGGACTTGCACCCACAAACATCACATACAAAACCTATGTGGGTGAAAATTTTCAAACTACTGCCAAAATTCCACAGAAATGGAGACCCTCTATTCCATATCGAGGTCTTTAACCAAATCTCTCAGGCATTTGAAATTTTCGATGATGCAACCAAAATCCATCTCCTTGGACTCAGTCTTGAAGGCAAGGCCGTGCAATGGTTCGAATCCTTGGATGCTCGGCACAAAAACGCTTTCAAAGTTGTCAGGAAGGCCTTCATTCTTAGATTTGCACCCTACGAGCCCAAATGGAGCCTCGTCATCTAACTGTTCCAAATGGAAAAAAACCTGAGAAAACATTATGCGACTACATCGTACTGCAAAGAGAGGGAAAAGTTGAGAGATAAGAAATTAATGAACCATTTCCTCTTGGGCTTGCATAATCCAAGGATTCACAACCACCTATTAGTCAAGGACCCCTCCACCTTTGATCAGGCCTGCAAATGGGTGATCTTTCTCAATGTGTGATAACATGCGAGAAAGCTATTCCAAGCTTCTTTTTAGGTTTAGAATGGCCGTACGCTTATAAGTGTACACCTGTGGCTTTAGTGTGGAATGGCCATGGGCAAGTATGGAACGACTGTTCGAAATTTGTAAAATTTTTTTAGAAAAAAAGTTTTTTAAAATTTTTGTACGGCCGTACGGTTACAAGGGTATGCCCATGGCTTTAGGATGGTACGACCGTAGCAAATTGGAATTTGAATTTCAATTTAGAATTTAGAATTTGAATTTGAATTTCAAACTAGAGGGAAATGAGTGGGAGACAACGAAGACCCGCTCATTAATGCTAGTAGGTGGTAAAGGGTCAAAGTGAGAGGTTACCTCTAAATTAGTGGGTTTCAACTATTTTACAGGCACTCTAGGTTAACTAAAGATTAATTCACTTAATTCTACTATTAATCACTCCTTAATCCTCTTCTTTGCCTTCAAATTACTCCTAATTGGTGAGGAGTTTAAGCATGGCGATTTGATAGGTGGATTAGCAATGATTATGCTAATCCAAACATGTGATTATCCCAAAAATATTTCACTAATTAGGTCACTAATTAATCCACTTAAAAGAGGAAAAATTAGATAAAAGAGATCAAAGTAGTGCTAATTCTTACAAATTAGGGCCTAATGGGAGTGAACTAAACATAGATTTGAGTCAAGGCAAGTGTTTAGAACACTAATGCCACTCCAATTAGTCTAATTGTAAGTAATTAAGCTCAATTTTTAAGTTTTTTTCTCTTTAGGTCCACTAATCACACTAACCAGTAGGTTAGTGATAATCAGTAAGAATTAAGAGATAGTTTATGTTTTCTTTTTTGGTTATTTGTTTGAATAGTGTTCTATCTGGTAATGCTTAACTACCTAAGCAAAGGAATTAAGCAAAAATTTAGATTAAGCTAGAAATTAACAAAAAGAGTCTAGGTTTAAGCAAACCCTCTTGATTAGGCTCTCTAATCATCCAAATCACAAGTTTTTTTTAACTCAAACAAAAGATAATCCTACTCTAAACACAAAGCTATACATGAATCTCAACAAAAACATAAAAAACAACAAAACAACAAAACAAAACATCAAAATACAACATAAATAAAAACACTGCATCCCAAAGAGCCTACCTAGTACTGCGCTATGGAGGATCCATCAGATTCGAATCAAAGATAGTGTAGGCAAGTAGCGGATGGCACTTCTGGGCAACAACACTAAAGATGTTAAGGAAACACTACCCTAACATGTCATGGGAAGTTGCCTATCCATAGAGCTCGAGTTAGGCTCAAGAGCCCCACCGTAGCCGTCCTCCCGCACACTCGTTGTCACACCGAGGCGGTTGCTCTAATCCAATGGGTGATGCAACCTCTCTCGTGCAAAGATCTTGTGGGATCTCCACCGAAGAGGATCACGTTGGTTAGCCTAATCATGAGAGAGAGAGAGAGAGAGAGAGAGAGAGAGAGAGAAAGCAAGAGGAAACAAGTGATTAGCACTAGTCAAATATCGACGTTGATTTTTTATCAGTGCCGCTGAGCGGCAAAAATAGCGACGATGATGTTTTTATCGTTGTTGAACGGTGAAAATAGCACTGATGTTTTTAACGACGACGCTTGTCTTCACTCAAGTTGACTGTTAGGTCATATTGCATAAATTTTTTCTCTAAATCCAATGCAATCCAAGTCCCTCTACTCTTTTTCCATCTTCTATACTTTAAGCTGATATACAAGGTCTGTTGTGAGATTGTGTATCCCATTACCACAAAATCAATGCAAGCATTATATTTTTTAAAATCACCCCTATGGATGACTTCAATCACTTTCCATTCTGCTCCGACTGTATTATCCAAGGTAGACCCATATATATGTAGACAGTCACATTGCTTTTGTCCTCTTCATGTTTGCGCCACAAATACATGGATAGGTATAAACCATGATAGATTAATCATCTTAGAAATCCTTCTAGTTTTTATAGACTTTTGAATATCCAAGACAATATTCTTTAAATGCTGATAGAGTACCTTTGTCTAGAAAATCCCAATCCAAAGCATTTAGGCTTGGTATAGGTTAACTCTCTAGTCTTCCATAAACTTCTAGTCTTGTAGGGACAATATACTTAGCATTGTATAAAAACATCTTTTGTTAATGAAAAAGAAAATGATTGATTGAAAAATAATACTTTCCCAAGATTAGCATGCATAGCTTCAAAAGTTCAAGTGAATGACTCCATAGGTTTGCCACTCATGCTTGTTGATAGATAAACATCTATTACATATACAACACATGTGAATAAGCCATAGAATCATAAAGAACATAAATTAAATTTTGAAAAATGTCTTACAATGAGCTTGCAATCTAGATGGTGGAGTAGAAGGATGCATGTGCATGTCTCTTGTCGTGTACACATATTGCACCTTCCCATCTTTTGCTATCTTGAATTCCAAGATACGCCTCTTCCTATGATGGTATTGTAGTAAGCCTCTTCTTTTTCTTTTTATCCTATGAGACCTTTGCATGATGGTTGCATAGTAGTCCAATCATTTAACTTGAAGTTTATACGTTTTCACAGACCCTGAACATCTTTAACATTGTGAAGGATGCATGATGAAATGGCATTAGGAGTGTACCTTGGGTTAAATTGTTGTCTCGACATTGTTTGATGATGAATAGAGGAGAGGATGATGCAAAACGATCATGAGAAAGAGGTGCAACCACAGAAGGCTAGGAAATTTGAAATGTATTTTACTGAAATGTATGACTAATTTTGGAGGGAACCTAATTTTCAAAATTTTATTTTCTTAAGTACTGACATTTGGTACGTGATGTAAACTCTATAAATTGAGGCATAGCCCTAATGAGAATTTGCTGGTTTTTGAGTATCCATGCCTACATTAATCTATTTGCTAATTATTCACTAATTACATCTTAATCATTTGCTAATCACTTTATTAATGATGTTGATTCTAGTGTATGATCCACCATAGCTCATCATTATGCTCAAATTTCAACAACTAAACGTAATTTCAGATTTCTTCTCACCGTAATACCATCTACCTTAAATTTCAAGCACGATGGTATAACATCTAATAGAGATCTAAGGATGTGCGCATATCTAAGGATGTGCGCATATCCCTCAATGTTCATTTTCCATTCATAGGAACACCTCTGTTGTTAGCATCACTCAAGTTGATCGTTAGGTCATACTGCATAAATTTTTCCTTTGAATTCAATGGCATCCAAGTCCCTCTACACTTTTTCCATCTCCTATACTTTAAGCTGATATACAAGGTTTGTCGAAAGATGTTATATGCCATTATACCACAGAATCAATGCAAGCATTATATTTTCTAAAATCACTCCTATGGATGACTTCAGTCAATTTCCATTATGCTTCGACACTGTATTATCCAAGCCAAACCTAGATATATGTAGACAGCCACATTGCTTTTATCCTCTTGATGTTTACTTCTCGAAAATATGCCACAAATACATGGAGAGGTATAAACCATGATAGATTAATCCTCTTTGAAATCCTCCTAGTTTTTGTACACTTTTGAATATCCAAGACAACATTCTTGGATTTAAATGCTAATATAGTACCTTTGTCTGGAAAATCCCAATCTAAAGAATTTAGGCTTGGTGTATAGGTAAACTCTCTAGTCTTCCATAAGCTTCTAGTCTTGTAGGGACAATATACTTAGCATTGTATAAAAATATCTTTTGTTAATGAAAAAAGAAAATGGTTGATCAAAAAATAATAATACTTTCCCAAGATCAACATGCATAGCTTCAAAAGTCCAAGTTAATGACTCCATAGGTTTGCCACTTGTCAGGCAAAAATCTGAAAGGTGTTTTGAGCTAGTGTACATATGGAATGCATGGTGTGTGAAAAAACTTTGCACTGAATGCCCTGGCAAATGTACAACTGAATGGTTTTGCAGTGAGCTGGTACATGCGTGTTGTTTTTTTTGGGAGCAGGTGCTTGAGATTGGAAGTTTTTTTATTGCAGCAGTATGGTGTGCGGGTGGTTGCTAAATGTAAGGCACCGACCGATTCGAATGTGAGCCGCCTTTGGAGCATGGGGAATGGTCGTGTTTTGGTAAGTCGATGATGCAGTTTATTGAAGACGGTGGGCAGTTCTCTTGTCATGTTTGGAAAGTCTGGGCGCCGCATGTTCAGATGAAACAAGGTAATGAAAGGGCATTGGTGGCCATCATTGAGGCTTTAAGGAAAATAAATAAATAAAAATACCAACCAATGTGGCCATAAAGAAGGAGACGACGTGGAGGTTTATCTCGCTGCCAGCAGACGTCTGGAAGGTTGGCGAATGCTGAAGGGCCGCTTTGAAAAAGGGAGATGCTCGACTGAGCCAGAGGAGCCAAGCAAACGCACAGAAGCGGCTCTGGTGGTTCTGCAGGCAGACGCAAAGGAAGAGAAGCTGCAGGCCTCTGGGTGCGCAGAAGGGCTGGGTCATTTGTGTATGGGCCGCCTCGTAGATGAAGAGATTGCCTGGGGAGAATGGTCGCAGCCACCACAGAGGCGAGGAAAGTGTTGCCGCCTTGTTGATGGAGAGGCTGCGGGGGTGATTCTGGTGTGAGCGTGGCTGGAGCATAGCCGCAGGTGTAAAGGGAGAGCAACGAAGAGAAGTTGGTGCTATGACTGGTGACAGACTGGTGAACTGCCACCCCCACTGACAGGTGGGGGAGCCGCCTAGAAGGGTGTTGATGAAGGGCATGTGTTGCTGCTGGTCGTGACGACTGGGAGCTGGTAACGACTGTGGACCGCCGGCGGCGGTAGGGAGAGAACCGCCTTTGTGAGTTGGCGGTGGCTGAAAGCTGGGGGGTCGCCGTTTCCCTCTTAGTGGTGTGGTTGGCGCAGCATGCAGAGGCAGGACAGAGAGAGCCTTGGGCTAAGCGTTGCCTTGGTTGGCCGGGTTGGTCATTTGTGTATGGTTATTGTTTTAGAGTGAAGCAGAGAGTGGAGGGTTGCTGATGGGGTGCCCTCTGAAGAGAAGCAGAGACGAGGAGACAGAGGCTTGGTTGTCAGACGCAAGGGTGAATTCCCTTGGCAGTAAATCCTGGCCAGAGTCCTGGTTTTTGGTGTAATTGCTGAGTTTTATGGTGTTGATGGTGCTGTGTATGTTTTTTGCTGGATGATCAATTGTCTATCATGGTTTTGAGCTGTCTTTTTGGTGTGGGTGGGTGGTGAACAGTGAGAAGTGTTCCAGCCTATGGCTGGTGGTGGCCCTGTTGGTGTTAGTGTTTCCAAAGTTCGGAGGTGAAGGGCTATAGAGGCATGGCCTTTTTTCTTGTTTTCACCTCACATGCTTTCTGGTGCCCCCACTGAAGAGAGCTCTGGTGTTGTTCTTTGCCTAGAAGGGTGTATGTTCCAGTGAGGAGAGCTCAGGTATATTTCTTTTGCCTACGAGGGTGTATGCCCTAGAGTAAGAGATTGAAGGAAGGTGTTTCTAGTGTTTTTCTTGGTCTGAAGGTGAAGCTTGGGGATAAAAATGATGTCGTATCCGGAGTTTTTTGGTGGTTCTAATAAAGATGTAGCAGATTTTCTTGAGAGGTTCGAGGTTGCGTGCATTAGCAACCTTGTTGATAATGAAGAGCAGGTGTTGAAACTTTTGAGGATCTTTTTGAAGAGCGATGCTAGAGATTGGCTCAAAGGTTTTGAAGCAAAGGAAGCTAAGGCTATACCACCTAGTGTTTTGACATTAGACAGGTTGATAGAGGCTCTTTTGGAGCGGTTCCAGCGAGTTGAAGACTCGAGTGTGAATGCCGTAGTAGTCTTGCTTATGCCCTTGACCCCTATTGTTGTTGTCTTCAGTTGCATCCAACTCTTGGGTCTCTAAAGGCCTTCCTCTAAGTGCTCGGCTCATCAAGGTTAAACTAACACGCTCCAGTCTTTGACCTTTAACCACTTGACATTCATCCAGCTTCAAGACAAACACGGCATTTCCACCTGTCTCTTCAAGTGTGAGGCCATAGTACTGAATCATTGCTTTTTGTAGCACTTCCATGTCAATGTAGACATTGTTATATGCATTGTATTCAAAGGGTTTGATTGTTGGCATTGGCATAATATCCTCCACCCACTTGTACCCACCCTCGAACATGGATGCAATATCACCATTAGCACACTTCTTTGCCATCTGTAAGCTATAAAGTGTTGGAAGCAAGGATTGCGTAACTCCCTTTGCTCGCAACCCTAAAGTGATTGACCTGTACATTGCTCTGTAACCTTTCTGGCTAATACCTGCTGAGTCACATATATCAAGCATCTCTTTGGGGGTGACAATTTCTTTGATTTCCTTCAAGAAATGTTGACGAAGGGTCTCCCGCAGCTTATCATTACCAGAACCTGTTATCATTTCCATAATATCCTTCTCCTGAAGGACATGCTGAAGAAGGGAGGCATTAACATTGTCCTCAGCGTTGTTACATCCTAGTATAGCTGTTGCACAAGCCCTACAATCACAATGGTCAACCATGAGAGATGCTTTATTCATTAATTGCTTCTCAAAGCTGCTATAATTCCTACAAAAATTTTTACCTGGTTGTTTGTTTACGCCTCTTGCATGTTCCTGCTGTCTTTGAAAGCAACCCAACAGCTTTACGTTTTCTTTGCCTTGCGTGATATCCCATGGGAAGATGAGTGAAATGGTGAACACGACGCCGAAGATTACGAGTGGAGTGTTGAAGACGAACATAATTATCGGTAAATTGATTTATTGTGCGCACACGATCCGCTAGATTATTCTTCTGCACCTCAAGCTCCTCTGAGAGCTCTTTAATCCTCTGCATCAAACCATTGATCTGCTTAGTCGATGCCGCTTGAAGCTGGTCGAAGACAAATTGTGTTTGCCTCTTTTCAGCTGCCTCATCTAGCCACATGTGTAATCTCCTACAATAGCCAAGAAGCCCATTGAAACCATCACCAACAAACATAAGAAAACTTGTAATGCTTTTGAATGGTGGAGGGGCACCAGATACTGGATCTGGTGGATAAAGATTTCCATCAATCCAAAGATCAATGGCCTTTGCTCCTTGCATTCGAAGCTGATCGTATGAAATATTGGGTGCAACATGCCTACTGCGTAGGGTTGTGTATTCTGTCTCCAAATCAACCTGAAGGCGGATCTTAGAAGGCTTATTGGTGATGTCTTGTAGTGCCATCTACAAGAAAGTAGGCTTGTAAGCTTGGGTTGAATAGGAGTGGAAGGAGCAGGATATGGTATCAAAAAATAATGGGAAGAATGGAGATGAGGGTTGCTTCTCTAGAGCTGCATTGTGGATAGAGAAAGAAGCCAGAAAGGGAGCCAAAGAAACATAGAGAGGGTTGGCAATGGTGAGACAAAAATGCAAAGGAGACAATGCATCATGGGAAGCTTCTTTAGTGCAAGCTATGGCTGCTAAGCAATATAGAGAGAGAATACTTCATGAAAAGGTTCTTCTGTGCTACTACTGTGGGTTTGGAGAGAGAACCAAGTATTGTAGAAAGAATGCTCCTGGTAAGCTTCTTCCTTGCAAGCCATGGCTACTACTGTGGGTTTGGAGAGAGAAGGCTCATTTAGGAGTATAGACCTGCTAGCTATGGAGAGAGGACCAAGTACTGTAGAGAGAATGCTCATGGTAAGCTTCTTCCCTGCAAGCCATGGCTACTACTGTGGGTTTGGAGAGAGAAGGCTCATTTAGGAGTACAGATCTGTTAGCTATGGCTTTTGGAGTAGAGAAAGACGCTTTTTTCCATGGAGAAGGAGTGCAGGGCGTTTTAGAGAGAAGATTTAGAGAGAGAAAGAGATCTGGTGTACACACAAAAAAGGGGGGAAGAAAGTGACGAATTTTTGGAATGTTTGGAGTTCGAAAAGGTTGCTGCAGGCTATGATTACTGACCGACAGCCCATTACAAAGCTTTAAAGTCACCTAGGTGGCCAGATCTAGGAATATCTCCTTTTTTTTATTTTTTTTTGTTTTTGTGAAAAATCAAATATATGCTTTTAGGACTAGGCTTCTAGGCTTAGTCAAAGATGGATTAGCATTTTAAGCATTTCACTAAACGTCCAAATTAAAGAGCCCAAGACAGGGATTTCATTGACGTAAACGAGAACATGTGAACATGTTAATAACATATGTTAATAACACAAAAAATCTTGTGATCACATGTTATATTCACAAAGCTTTCACAAGGGCCTAAAAAAATTATCTTTGTCGGGCATAAAAAATCTTCTTAGGTGGCCACTGACCTACTATTATGTGAAGATGGTAACATGAGAACATGTGAATAGCTTATTTCCATGTGTAGCCAAGCTTTTAAGGGGTTCCCAAATGGCAAGTGACCTGTTATTTTGTGAACGATAACATGAGAACATGTGAATAGCTTGTTCACATGTGTTATTATCACAAAAAATCTTGTGATCACGTGAATATTAAATCCCTGGCCCAAGAAGACTCCATTGAGTTCCTAATGATTGGTATATTATGCTTTGGAATTTGATGAACCGCTTGTAGTGTGAATAGATCTTTGATGCATTAAGATCTCTAATAAAGTTAATGTCAAAGACTAGGAGCATGGTAAGGTGGAACCCTTTCTATCCTTTTGATTAATTATTATTAGCACTCACAAATCACTCAATATTTTGATATTATGAATTATGTATCGATGTTATTTGAAGAGTCTTTAGATTTACTTGTTATGCATTATATATAAAATGTGTAAGATCTCTATTCCCTTATCCTAATGCAATTGAAACATTATTTTCTAAGGTGTAATTTCTAGTGAGAGAATGGGAATTTTAAATAAGGTGTGCATTTTAATGAGAGGTTTGGAATTTGAGTAATTAAGAAATTAGAAAAATAAAATTTATAATTAATGGACAAGTTGCCATGTGCATAAGTTAATAAGGGGTTTCCCATGTGCTTATGTACAACTGTTGCCATATATATATAGGCAGTGATGTGTGTGAACACACTTAGGACCGCCGGGGCACTTTTTCCCTCTTTAGGAGGTTTTTTTTCCTCGGCTTGTATATACGCCCATCATTCTAGGGCTAACTTATCTTTTGTACATTGACACAATCTAATACACTTTGCGTTGTGTGCATTCTTGCTTCTTCTCCTCCAAGCTTTGTGTGCTTTCCTGCAACCCTAATTCCAACAATTGGTATCAGAGCAGGCATCGGCTCCTAGGGCTACGCCGCCGGCACCCTCCGACTCACGTTCTTCGATTGAGGTGAGCTTTCACGAGCGCTTGCAAGTCCCTATACTCTGCGAATAAACCCGTAGGGCTATGCGTTCTCAGAAATTGCAATCTGAGGTCGTTTCGGGCTCCGTTTTTGCATTTCAAGTTCTGCACAGGTGTTTTCGTCATTTTGTGCAAAAATTTTGACAGTGCAGTTTTTTGCAAAACAGGCATACGTATTCTATTGTGGACCGTGCTACATAGCACGAGTTGTTTTCAGTCTTTACTTCATTACACGTAGCTTTTGCATCACTTTCAGTCAGTGGCCATGGCTGATAATAGCAATGATGTATTTCACATGTTGTCTGCTGATGACAAACTGGACGGAGACAGCAACTACCCACTTTGGACATACATGATGCAGCATGTTTTGGTTGCAAAAGGAGTGTGAAACATTGTGCAGGGTATGGATGTACGTCCAGGTTCTGTGGATGTAGGATCTGTTGAGGATGTTGCAGGTTCTAGCAGCTCTACTGTTGCTGCTGGTTTATCCACTGCTGAACAAGCTCGTTGGGATGGTAAAGATGCGCAGGCTCATGCCTTGATTGCACTTTCTGTCAAACGTAACATCACCCCACATATTCGTTCAGCTAAAATAGCAAAACATGCTTAGGATATTCTAGCTGGTTTGTATGTAGGTCGTAAACGAGGCAAAAATCTCTTACCTGCGTAAAGAGCTAGAATCGAAGATTATGCAGGAAGATGATGACATAAATGTTTTTCTTGCTGAGATTAAAGATCTCAAGGAACAGTTGATTTCTGCAGGTGAGATTATTCCCGATCATTCTGTTGTGCAGACTGTTCTTGATGCTTTACCTGAGTCATATCAGACTTTTGCTTCCACGTGGAGACTTGTTACTGAGGACAGACCTGATGTTGTCAAGTATGATAATTTAGTTAACAAGCTCTTGCAAGAAGCGCAGTCTAGGCAAAACAGGGCTAGGCAGCGTGCAGTTGATCAGGCATTTATTGCTACCCAGCAGAGAAGAAGTGGTAAGGCAGCCCCTTCCACTGTTTCTTCTCCTATTAATAGGTCTGCAACTTCTTCTCCTTCCACAGGTAGCAACAATAAGTCTGAGAAGGCTCTTGATAAAGGCAAGAAAAAGATCAGGTGCAACTATTGTAAGGCAAATGATCATGTCATTAAGAATTGCCCTAAGCTAAAGGCTAAAGAGGCAAAGAAGAAAGAGTCAAATGCAGCCACAATAGCGGATGCTTCTACAAATGCAAATTTTGCAAATGTTGTGCAGGATATAGAATGGGCGTTTAGCGTGTATTGCCAGTATGACCCATCTGTACATGATGCATGTTTGGCAGTTTCTGTTGACTCTCATGTATGGTATTTTGACAGTGGTGCTACAAAGCACATTACCTCGCATCGTGATATGTTCACTTGTCTTGAGGCTGTCCCTAATGGGAATACTGTTTCATGTGCCAATAATGCTTCTTACCCAGTGATGAAGGGCATTGGTAAAATTATGCTTACTGCTACAAATGGGAGCGCTTTCACACTTTCAGATGCTTTGTATGTGCCAGGGATAAGGATAAAGAAGAATCTATTGTCTGTCTCTGTGCTTGCTAAACTTGGACTTGTAGTCAAATTTGTGGATGATAGATGTACTGTTCATGATTTGACTTCTGGTGATACGATTATTGTATCTAGCACCTTGTTTCGTGGGCTGTATAGGCTCAATTCTTATGACAAGTGTGTGGAAGATTCAGCAAATGTAGTTTCTGATGAAAAGGCAGTTTCAGATGCAAAACTATGGCATGCTCGTTTTGGTCATCTAAACTTTGCTAGTTTGCTGCGTTTGCAGAAATTTGATATGGTTGCTTCATTGCCCCCTCTTGAGGCACCATTGAAACATGTTTGTGAAGGCTGTATTTTGGGCAAAATGCAGCGTTCTACGTTTCCAAAGGATGGTTCTGTGCGGGCCACTCGCAAATTGCAACTTGTACATAGTGATGTATGTGGGCCTATGCAAACTCCGTCATTTGGTAAACACTTGTACTTTGTGACTTTCATTGATGATTACTCAAGGCATGCATGGGTATATCCACTGAAGGCAAAGTCCGAAGTGTTTTTGTGCTTCAAACAGTTTTTGCTTATGGTTGAAAATGTATCCAATTGTAATGTGGGCACCCTCCGTTCTGATCGAGGGAGGGAGTACATGTCTAAAGAGTTTGATGCATTTCTGGCTAGTCGTGGGATAAAACACCAATGTACAGTGCCGTATACCCCTCAGCAAAATGGTATTGCTGAGAGAAAAAACAAGTCACTTATGGAGATGGCACGATGTATGGTCAAGAGCCAAGCTTTGCCACATGCATTTTGGCTTGAGGCTATCATGTGCGCTGCATATGTACTCAACAGGTGTCCCACTAAGGCCTTGCAGTCTATTACTCCATACGAAGCTTGGGATGGCAAGAAGCCTTCTATTGGTCACTTGCGTGTCTTTGGTTGCTTGGCCTATGCTTTAGTGCCTATGCAACAACGCAGAAAATTGGATGATAAGGCTGTCAAATGCATTTTTGTTGGTTACAGTGCTGAGAGCAAGGGTTACAGATTGTATCATCCACAGTCACAGCGTATCTTGATTAGTCGAGATGTTGTTTTTGTGGAAGATGCTGTGCAGCCTTTGTTATCATGTACTAAAGAGACAAGTGTGAGCTCACGGGATGTATTTGATACGCTGTTGCCTCTATTTACAGGTGGAAATTCAAATGTAAGTCCTAATGAGGCAAATACTCAGCCTATGCAGATTTCAAACGACATCATAGATCAGCCTATTTCTGATGCAGATTTACAGGATGTAATCTATGAGGATAGGGCTAAAAATGAGCAGGCTAGAGGTATGCCTAAATGGCTGGTGCAAACCTTGCGTGATAGTAAAATTGATGCACCTATGTTTAGTCGTACTCGTTCAGGTTTTCAGCATGCCTCTTATGCATCAGATTGTTATGCTTTGGCTGTGTCTAGTATGTGTGAAGAGGAAGAACCTCTTTCATTTGATGAGGCACAAAAATCAAAAAATTGGTTGGCTGCAATGCAAAGTGAATATGATGCTATAATGAAGAATGGTACATGGTCTTTGTGTGATTTGCCTATTGGTAAAAAGGCCATTGGATGTAAGTGGGTTTTTAAGTTGAAACGAAAGCCAGATGGCAGTGTTGATCGCTATAAAGCTAGACTTGTTGCAAAGGGTTATGCTCAAGAAAAGGGCATTGATTTTGATGAGACCTTTACTCCCACTTGTCGTATGACTACCATTCGTAGCATTTGTGCATTGGCAGCGCATAATGGTTGGAATGTACATCAGTTGGACATAAAGAGTGCGTTCTTGAATGGAGATTTTCATGAGGAGGTGTATGTATCGCAGCCTCGTGGTTTTGTTCAAAGAGGGCAGGAAAACAAAGTGTGCATGTTGAAAAAGGCTTTATATGGTTTAAAGCAAGCTCCACGATCTTGGTATGAAAAGATACGTGCATATTTGACTGCACATGGTTTTCAGAATAGTCCAACAGAAAGCACTTTGTATGCTAAACGTGTGGATGATGTACATCTAATCATTGCTCTCTATGTCGATGACATGCTGCTCACAGGACCAAATGAGAGTCATATTGCTGATTTTAAGGCTGATTTGAATGCCTCTTTTGAGATGTCAGATTTGGGGCATTTGCATCATTATTTGGGGATACAGTTTAAGCAGTGTGATGGAGGTATTGCTTTGTGTCAAACAAAGTATATTGAGATATTGTTGCGGAGATTTGGCCTTGAAGACTGCAAGCCTACTGCTACTCCAACGGAGATAGGTTTGAAGTTGAGTCTTCATGATGCTGGAGATCACTTTGATGTCACACTCTATCAGACGGCTGTTGGTTGCCTCATATATGTATGCATTACGAGGCCGGACATTCAGATTGTAGTCTCACAGGTGAGCAGGTTTATGCATAGCCCAGGGTCTCAGCATTGGAAGGCAGTTAAACGCATCTTTCGCTACTTGAGTGGCACCATACATCTTGGGTTGTTTTATCCCAAGGGGGGATCGTTGCCGCCAGATTTGCATGCTTTTTCGGACTCAGATTGGGCTGGTTGCTATGACACAAGAGTGTCCACAAGTGGTTTTTATTTCATGCTCGGTAGCTCATGCATATCTTGGTTGAGCAAGAAGCAACCTACTGTGGCCACTTCGAGTTGTAAAGCTGAGTACAGGGCAGCTTTCACAGCTACGGTTGAGTGTGTGTGGCTCAGACGGCTTATGGCTGACTTGGGTGTTGGACAGGAGTCTGCCACCTATATCTTCACTGACAGTCAGAGCGCATTGGCAGTTGCGAGAAACCCAGTTTTTCATACTCGCACAAAGCAAATTGAGGTGCATTATCACTATGTCAGGGAGAGACTCTCAGCAGGAGAGATCAGCTTGGCCTATGTGCCAACATAGGACAACCTCGCCGATCTTTTCACAAAGGCGCTTCCTCGTGAGAAGTTCGAAGCTTTCCGCAAAGTTTTGGGCTTGCTCCCCTTTGTGGATTGATCTACTTCGAGCATGGCACTCCCCTATACATGAGTGCCAGCTCTCGTCCACACCATCACTCCCACCAGGGGGGATTTGTTGCCATATATATAGGCACAGTGATGTGTGTGAACACACTTAGGACCGCCGAGGTACTTTTTTCCTCTTTAGGAGGTTTTTTCCCCCGGCTTGTATATACGCCCATCATTCTAGGGCTAACTTATCTTTTATACATTGACACAATCTAATACACTTTGTGTTGTGTGCATTCTTGCTTCTTCTTCTCCAAGCTTTGTGTGCTTTCTTGCAACCCTAATTCCAACAGCAACCCCTTGCCTATTGGAGTTAGAAAGCGAAAGAATTAATATTAGAAAATTTTTAAAAATAAATGAGACTCTTGGCTAAAGTAGACTCTTGGCTACTTTTCCTTCTCGTGCTACTTCTCCTTCTTTTTACTATGTTATCCTTCTTCTCTATCTTCTTCTTCTCCTCCTTCTTGTCTTCAAGGCATAAGAGGGAATATAAAATGCACTCCTTTACAAACGTTTCATTGGTTAAATAATAGTCTATAATCTATATCAAGATTTATTAAGTGAGTCCTTGCTAGTCTCTTCAATCATTAGGGCCAAAAATGTTTTAAAAAGGGCCACATTTTAATCACTTATATCGAATTAAGATTATGCTTTGGACCAATAGAAATGTGCAACATTAAACCAATAATATGACATTGGGTGTCATATCTACTTTTCACTAACTTCACTAGTGTTGGCTATTTTAGGGGTTATCTGGCATGGCTATTTGTGGGGGTTTCAGCTTCAAAACCTTAATAAAATTTTAAAAATTAGGTTCCCTCCAAAATTAGTCATACATTTCAGTAAATACATTTCAAATTCCCTAGCCTTTTGTGTGGTTGCACCTCTTTCTCATCATTTTTTTGCATCATCCTCTCCTCTATTCATCATCAAACAATGTCGAGACAACAATTTAACCCAAGGTACACTCCTAATGCCATTTCATCATGCATCCTTCACAATGTTAAAGATGTTCAGGGTTTGTGGAAACAAATAAACTTCAAGTTAAATGATTGGATGACTATGCAACCATCATGCAAAGGTCTCATAGGATAAAAAGGAAAAGAAGAGGATTACGACAATACCATTGCAGGAAGAGGCATATCTTGGAATTCTAGATAGCAAAAGATGGGAAGGTGCAACATATGTACATACAAGAGACATGCACATGCATCCTTCTATTCCACCATCCGGATTGCAAGCTCATCGTAAGATATTTTTTATAATTAATTGATGTTCTTTGTGATTCTATGGTTTATTCACATGTGTTGTATATGTAATAGATGTTTATCCATCAACAAACATTGAGTGGCAAATCTGTGGAGTCATTCATTAGGACTTTTGAAGGTATGCATGCTGATCTTGGGAAAGTATTATTTTATTAACCATTTTCTTTTTTCATTAATGAAAGATGTTTTTATACAATGCTAAGTATATTGTCCCTGCAAGACTAGAAGCTTCTGGAAGACTAGAGAGTTTACCTATACCAAGCCTAAATTCTTTAGATTGGGATTTTCCAGACAAAGGTACTCTATTATCATTTAAATCCAAGAATATTGTCTTGGATATTCAAAAGTCTATAAAAACTGGAAGGATTTCTAAGACGATTAATCTATCATGGTTTACAGCTCTCCATGTATTTGTGGCATGTTTTCGAGAAGAAAACATGAAGGGGACAAATCCAAGAATATTGTCTTCGATATTCAAAAGTCTATAAAAACTGGAAGGATTTCTAAGACGATTAATCTATCATGGTTTATACCTCTCCATGTATTTGTGGCATGTTTTCGAGAAGAAAACATGAAGGGGACAAATCCAAGAATATTGTCTTCGATATTCAAAAGTCTATAAAAACTGGAAGGATTTCTAAGACGATTAATCTATCATGGTTTATACCTCTCCATGTATTTGTGGCATGTTTTCGAGAAGAAAACATGAAGAGGACAAAAGCAATGTGACTGCCTACATATATCTGGGTCTACCTTGGATAATACACTCAGAGCAGAATGGAAAGTGATTGAAGTCATCCGTAGGGGTGATTTTATAAAATGTAATGCTTGCATTGATTGTGTGGTAATGGCATACAAAATCTCGCAACAAGCCTTGTATATCAGCTTAAAGTACCAGAAGATGGAAAAAGAGTAGAGGGACTTGGATGCCATTGGATTCAGAGAAAAAATTTATGCAATATGACCTAACAATCAACTTGAGTGATGAAGACAATAGAGTTGTTCCTATGAATGCAAAATGGACATTGCGGGATGTGCACACATCCTTGGAATCTCTATTAGATGCCATACCATCATGCTTGAAATTTAAGGTAGATGCTATTACAGTGGAAAGAAATCTGAAATACTTTTAGTTGTATGAAATGTATGTCTCCTATAATCTTGAAGTTTTCTTAATACAACATAATTTTGCACTCATTTATCTTGCCTTGTGGATTCATTTTGTAAAATAGTTATTCAATATTATTATTAATATTTAAGATGTATAACACAAGATTACCAATATTAAACGAGAAACTGAACTCAATATTAATTTTATATGTAATATATTTATTGCAATGATCATTACAACAAAAAAAGGGGTTAGCGAGAGTTATACCATGGCCTTTATAAAAGGATCTTGAAAAGTGTCGAGGTGTAAGTGTCACTATTTTTTTGATGCTATAACCACCGCTATATCATGTGTTATAACCGTCGCTACATCCCACGCAACTTCTGCTGCTCAACGTTGCTGTCAAAAACAACATCGCTATTTTCACCGCTCAACGATGCTGATAAAAACATCATCATCGCTATTTTTGTCGCTCAGCGGCGCTGATAAAAAATTTAACATCAATATTTTTGCTGCTTAGCAACGTAGATAAAAAAATGTTAATGTCGTTATTTCCATCGCTCAGTGGCCCAATCTATCCCAAAAAAAAATTTATTTCAATATATTGCAGGCAGTTTTATTTTTAACAAACAGACACATCGACATATGAAAATACATTGAAACGTAGATACTCCTAAAATCTTAATTGTATTAAATCCCAAATGCCATAAAAGGCGAGTTACATCCAAAATGCCATAACAAGAGGCGAGCTACATTGAGTATGGAGTTACACAACATTAAACATAATAGGCCGGTCTCTACACATCCTGCTCCTCCTCATCATCATCTTAACCACATATTGGTTAACACATTCCTATGACAACTATGTCTGCGCACTTATGTAATGGGCACTCGTACTATATTGTAAATCCCGTCATTTGATGAGGAAAACACCCTAAAGACGCTCGCAAGTATTAAGCTTCAAAGCATAGATAAGAGGATCTTAGTTAGTTGGCCAAACCATAGAGAAAACCCTTGTAACTATGTTTTGGGTGCCCAGGGTCACTCCCTCCCGAGCGGCCTAGTGGGAAAAGGCTTGAAACTATAAAAGCCAATTTCTCTTGTTTGTAACTCATTCTCCCATTTATGTATTAGAAGTGGAGTGTTCTCTCTCTCCCTCTCTCTTGTTGCAACTCTAATCTAGCATGTGTGGTGTGCTTAGGGTTAGGGTTTAGAAGTGATTAGTGCTAATCATTTGTTCCCTCTTGCTTCCTCTCTCTCTCTCTCTCTCTCTCTCTCTCTCTCTCTTGAGTGATTAGGCTAACCAACGCGATCCTCTTCTGTGGAGATCCCACAAGATCTTCGTGCGAGAGAGGTTGCACCCGTTGGATTAGAGCAACCACCTCGGTGTGACAATGAGTGCGGGAGGCGCGGTGATGAGCGGCTACGGTGGATCTCTTGAGCCTAGCTATAGTCCAGCATGGATAGACAGCTTCCCATGACATGTTAGGGTAGGGTTTCCTTAACATCTTTAGCATCGTTGCTGGGGAGCGCCATCTGCTACTTGTCAACACCATCTTTGATTCAAATCTGACGGAGCCTCCATAGCCCGGTACTAGGTAGGCTCTTTGGGATGCGGTTTTTTTATGTTTTTGTTGAGATTCATGTATAGCTTTGTGTTTAGAGTAGGATTATCACTTGTTTGAGTTAAAAAAACTTATGATTTGGGTGATTAGAGGGCTAATCAAGAGGGTTTGCTTAAACCTAGACTCTTATTATTAATTTTTAGCTTAATCATATTTTTTAGATAGGTAGGTTAGCATTACTAGATAGAACACTAGTAAAAAAAACATAAACTATCTCTTAATTTTTACTATCACTTACCTACTGGTTAGTGTGATTAGTGGACCTAAAGAGAGCAAAAACCTAAAACATTGAGCCTAATTGCTTGCAATTAGACTAATTGGAGTGGCATTAGTGTTCTAAACACTTGCCTTGACTCAAATCTATGTTTAGTTCACTCCAATTAGGCCCTAATTTGTAAGAATTAGCACTACTTTGGTCTCTTTTGTCTAATTTTTCCTCTTTTAAGTGGATTAATTAGTGAAATTATTTTGGGATAATCACATGTTTGGATTAGCATAAACATTGCTAATCCACCTATCAAATCTCCATGCTTAAACTTCAAGGCAAAGAAGAGGATTAAGGAGTGATTAATAGTAAAATTAAGTGAATTAATCTTTAGTTAAGCTAGAGTGCCTCTAAATTAGTCGAAACCCACTAATTTAGAGGTAGCCTCAAACTTTGACCCTTTCCCACCTACTAGCATTAATGAGGGAGTCTTCGTTGTCTCCCATTCACTTCCCTCCAATTTGAAATTCAAATTCAAATTCTAAATTCCAAATTGAAATTCAAATTCCAATTTGCCACGGCCGTACCAACCTAAAGCCATGGGCATGCCCTTGTAAGCATATGGCCATACCAAAATTAAAAAAACTTTTTTCCCAAAAAAAATTACAAATTTCGAACGACCGTTCCATACTTGCCACACGACCATTCCACACTAAAGCCACGGGTGTCGACTTATAAGCGTACGGCCATTCAAAACATAAAAAGAACTTCTTTTTCAAAAAAAAAAATCGAACAGCTGATCCACACTAAAGCCACAGGTGTACGCTTGTAAGCGTACAGTCATACTTAAAAAAACGTTTCTAAAAAATTAAATTAAAAAAATTTCTGAATGGCCATTCCGTACTAAAGGCACAGGTGTACGCTTGTAAGCGTATAGTCATATCAAACCAAAAAAAAATCCAAAGAAAGCCGAACGGTCATTCCACACTTGTGGCAACCATTCCACACTAAAGCCACGAGCATACGCTTGTAAGTGTATGGCCATACCCCAAAAAAAATCAAAAAAATATGATTTTTAAAAAAAATCCGAATGGTCGTTCCACACTTGTCCCCACGGTCATTCCATACTAAAGCCACGCACGTATGCTTGTGCATATGACCGTGCCAAAAATAACTTTTTTTCAAACAAAAAATTTAAAAAATTTCCAAGCAATCATTTCACACTTGTCGAGGTCGTTCCACACCAAAGCCAAGGGCGTACGGCCGTACCAAACCCCAAAAAAAACTTTTAAATTTTTTTGAAAAAATCAAAATTTCCAAATCTTTAGAGGTGTTTTTGGTCTACCTCCCCAACTCACTAGTGTCATTTTTACATGCATAAAACGCCTCAAAAAACCACTTTTAACCTTACATGCCCAAAGTTGGGCCCACGCGTGCATCTCTGAAGCTTTTCTAAGCTTCCCGCACACTATGGTAACCTTTCGGTCATGGTTGCATGCCCCTAGTGCCTCCATTCCATTCAGTGCCACCTCGGCCTCAATTACACATTCACATGTCGCCTATGCCACACATGTTTGGCCGTTAGGGAGAAACAATTTTTGAAGAGCCCTCATCTAATGGTGTCCCTCCATACATACACCCCAGTGTGGATAGATGCCTCGAGCACATTCATGTACCCTCTTCTCTATCCACCACGGATCTATTCCCATCCCCATTCTTGCACCACCTCCCCTTATGCCACAACTTAACATTTCGAGCTAAGCACAAGCTCTAGGAAGGGCAGTGTCACAACACTTGCACCCACAAACATCACATACAAAACCTATGTGGGCAAAAATTTTCAAACTTTTGTCAAAACTCCACGGACTTGGAGACCCCGTATTCCATATCGAGGTCTTTAACCAAATCTGTCAGGCATTTGAAATTTTCGATAATGCAACCAAAGTCCATCTCCTTGGACTCAGCCTTGAAGGCAAGGCCGTGCAATGGTTCCAATCCTTGGACGCTCGGCACAAAAGCGCTTTCAAAGCTGAGGAAGGCCTTCATTCTTAGATTTGCACCCTATGAGCCCAAATGGAGCCCCATCATCTAACTGTTCCAATTGGAAAAAAACTTGAGGAAACATTATGCGACTACATCGCACACACACTTGATTCACACTGCGAAGAGAGGGAAAAGTTGAGAGATAAGCAATTAATGAACCATTTCCTCTTGGACTTGCATAATCCAAGGCTTCATGAGACCACGTGTTGGTCAAGGACCCCTCCACCTTTGATCAGGCTTGCAAATGGGCCATCTTTCTCAATGACGACATAGGAGAAAGCTATTCCACGCAATTGGCCACTGCGCCAATGACAATCCAAAGCTCTTTTGTAATGTTACCTTCCTCTCCTCTCCGGCCCCAAGCCTTATTGGTGGCACCGCCCCAAACCAACTACTCACATAACGCACACCACACCCCTCTCCAGTGCCAATCTTTCCATCCCAAATGATTGCCTCTCTAGGCACACCCTATTGCTCATAGAAAGATTCCAAACAGGTCCATTGCTAAACCTATGGAGCCCCTGAGCTCCACCATCCCCGAGGCACCCCTATCACCTCATCTCCCTTTGCTAGTGCCTCACATGGACCCCCTAAACCACTTGTGCACACTATAGGTGCACCCACAACCACCTCTTTTGTGTTTCCTCTACCATGGACCCCATAGAGTGGCAGACTACCGTCAAAAGAAATGTCTGCCAATGCAACCACAATGTCATGGCTATGGAATTGACCATTACTATAAGGATTTCCCTTTCCAATCAGTTTCTCATTCCACATTCAAAGACATGCCATCCCACAACGTGTTGAGCGTTCAACATGGGAAGATTTTGACTGTCCCATTGAATGTCATCACACGGTTGCAAGCCAAGCTAAAGAAGGCCACATCCCAAAAGAAACAATGCTCTAAGCATGTTATCCACGGAGGTGATCGGGTTAGCATCCGCATGTAGCCCACCAAACGGGAAAAATAGTTGGCCACTTATCCCAATGCCATCCTTGAGAAGCAACATCTTCAGGAGGCTGAAGCACTAGTAGAGCAATACCAGGCTCAACTAGAACCGCCACCCATTTTTGTAACCTTTAACCACATACATGAGTGTGCATCGTCCCCCATTGAACCTAAACTTCCACACCAGGTAAGTCAGGAGGCCCTACAAATGCTCAAGGCCGAGGATGATCCGTTTGCCAACATGATGTTAACAAACAAAGATTTTGCCCCTCATGCACCTCCTCGTCCTCCAATGCTTAATCCACAAATGGCCAAGCCCAAATCCCACGTTCACATCATCGAACAACTTGATGCGAACACTAACATAGAATCTGCTGCTGCCAGAGACACACGAGGTCCACACACCAAAGTTGCTGAGGTATTTTTTGCTCCTACTGTAACCACATCTCGACCTCCACACCTATCAAATAAGGGCCAACTTGAACTTCCATACACTATTGCTGGTCCACCCTATGATCAAGGCCCCGCCCCTTAAGAAGCCCCTACCCATCAATGTGACTTGGCCGGCCTCTCTGCCTTCCTTTCCTCCCAAATCCAAATGCCCATTGGAACCTTGTTAAGAGGTAGTCCAAATCTATGGAATGACCTTCGAGATTGGATGGAACACAAACTGTAGGCTTCTATTGAGGAGGAAGCTCCCTTAGATTCCTCGGACGAATCTGGGTGCCATCGTCCAGACTTACTCCGTCACCACCACTCCCAACCCAAAGGCGCACCCACAATTCGTATCCGATGCGCTAGGAAAATGTTTTGAAAGTGATGACACAAATGCAGCATTGCCCATTTCCTATAATAGACATGTGGTCAAAGGCATCCTGGATGGAGGTGCTAGTGTAAGCATCCTCACACAAACATGTTGGGAGGAAAACTGGGGATCCCACCAAATTAGTGATCAATCTTGCGGATAGAAACTCTACAAAACCCTTGGGCCTAGTGCATGACCTCAAGGTCAAAGTCTGTTGGCATGACATTCCACCTCACATTTGTGGTCATGGATGCCTATGATGCCATCTTGAGTTGACCCTTCATGATACAAACCTGACTAATCCATGACTAGGACCTGCATCATGTCTACCTCCACAAACTCTCTCAAATGGTTAAGGTCAATTTATATACCTGGCACACACATCCCACAGCTCTCTAAACAAGCGAAAAAGAGAATGATATACAGACCAACGAGTATGCACACACTTATACATGAGTTTTGACACATCTAGAACCTGACTAAACCCTTTTTGAAATATCAACAGATTCTTGGAGTTCCAAATCCCCCAAAGACAACAATATCTAATAATACAAAATACTAAATTAATTGCCCCTCCCCTCTTGAGTCGGTCTCCCTAGCACCCAATCACCCCAAGTTCCCTTAACCCGCTCCCGGAGTCCCTGTTGGTGTTTCACCTGCTTGCCTAGCGGACCTAGTGATCATCCATTTCAAAAAAAATGTATAATGAGGTTTGGGGGGTGGCATAGCATAATACCCCCCAAAAAAAAAAAAAACCATGTTAGACAATGAGGCAGAAAATACAAAAATGAATTTATCTCAGTTTGGAAAACTACAACTAGAGGGCAACGTGACGATTTGGAACATGAAGCCGGTGGGACGACGTTGCTGCAGCGCAGGTGGGAGCTAGGTGGTGGTGGTGATTCAAGAACTTGGCGATCCAGCTGCGCTGCTCTGAATGGTCTGCCTGGTCGTCGTGGCGAGCGTCGTGGTGGTGACGGCGGCCGAGGTGGCCCACCGACTTCTTGAGGGCAGCAGTAAGGGCATGCAGATTGATGACGCCGTGATGATGGGGTCGGAGGAAGGGATGCTGCAGAAGTTGGTGTGGGGTCCAGCGTGCGCTGGGCTCCCTCACCAGGCAGTGTTGCAAGAAGTCTTTGCATGGCTTGGAGAGATTACGGGGTAGATGTGGCGGCTCCGCCATGGCCTGCCGCAAGAGGGCCTCCTCACCGGAACCCCAGGGTGCGCTTCCCTGCAGCATCTCTGCCACAGTACAGCCCAGGCTCCACACATCCGACGCCGGGCAAGGACCCCGACCTTGCACCACCTCTGGCGCCATGTGGGATAGTGTACCTCTCCTCTTGTATTGCCCACATACGCCGCCGCTAAGACACGAGGGGTCGTACTCTCTGCTTATACCGAAGTCCCCTAGCTTCACCTCGAACTCATCCTCTTGCATTTCCCGGGAGAGGTGGTTCTTGGCTTGCTGTACAAGCTCCGGATGGGATCGTCGGCGGCGGCGCAGAAGGACGTTAGCACACTTGATATCGCAGTGCACAAGACCACACTGATGGAGCTCCACCAAACCCTCGAGGATGGCACGGGCAAATAATCTAACGCTGCCCTCTGACAGACCGCTCTTGTTCTTCTTCTTGACCTCCCGATCCATGGCGTCTTGCAGGCTGCCACCATCCATGTACTCCAAAAAGAGCAACCTCACTGCCCGACCATACTCGTCCACGTCTGTGTCACTGCCCAGGTACTTGAGCACGTGCGGACAGCCCTGCACCCTTTGCAGCACTGCCAGCTCGTTGTCCAAGTCAGCCTCCGCGCTGCCGTCCTGCCGCCGGCCGCTGTCGCACAGAACGCTCTTAACCACAAACGGGCAGCCGGACGTGGTGTCCAACGCCAGGCTCACGATGCCACAACCACCTTGCCCGAGCTTCCTTTGCTTCTCCCAGCACCCATGTAGCCTTCTAGTAGGACTAGGCTCGCAGCATGTCGGCGTTAAGGAGTGTTCCTTGTCGCTGCCGGACATGCTGCTGTCCATAGCTAGCTAGCTGGGTGGGTATCTATGGCAACGGCTATGACGAAGCGAGGAAATACAAGGTGCTAGTCTCTCCTTTTATACACCCTTCTTCTACCGACCGGGGTGGCGGAGGATCGGAGCCCATTTCGTTTCACCTTCAAAACCTGCTCGCATGTACCAAATGTCAATACTTAAGAAAAGAGAATTTAAAAAATTAGGTTTCCTCCAAAATTAGTCGTACATTTCAATAAATACACTTCAAATTCCCTAGCCTACTGTGGTTAAACCTCTTTCTCATCATCTTTTTGCATCATCCTCTCCTCTATTCATCATCAAATAATGTGGAGACAATAGTTTAACCCAAGGTACACTCGTAATGCCATTTCATCATGCATCCTTCACAATGTTAAAGATCATCAGGGTCTGTGGAAACGTATAAACTTCTAGATAAACGATTGGGTGACTATGCAACCATCATGCAAAGGTCCTCATAGGATAAAAAGGAAAAGAAGAGGCTTACTATAATACCATTGCAGGAAGAGGCGGATCTTGGAATTCAAGATAGCAAAAGATGGGAAGGTGCAACATGTGTACACGACAAGTGAGATGCACATGCATCCTTCTACTCCACCATCTGCATTGCAAGATCATTATAAGATATTTTTTGTAATTTAATTTATGTTCTTTATGATTCTATGGTTTATTCACATGTGTTGTATATGTAATAGATGTTTATCCATCAACAAGTATTGAGTGGCAAACCTATGGAGTCTTTCACTTGGACCTTTGAAGCTATGCATGCTGATCTTGGGAAAGTATTATTTTTCGATCAACCATTTTCTTTTTTCATTAACAAAAGATATTTTTATACAATGCTAAGTATATTGTCCCTGCAAGACTAGAAGCTTATGGAAGACTAGAGAGTTTACCTATACCAAGCCTAAATTCTTTAGATTGGGATTTTCCAGACAAAGGTACTCTATTAGCATTTAAATCCAAGAATATTATCTTGGATATTCAAAATTCTACAAAAATTGGAAGGATTTCAAAGAGGATCAATCTATCATGGTTTATACCTCTCCATGTATTTGTGGCATATTTTCGAGAAGTAAACATCAAGAGGATAAAAGCAATGTGGCTGTCTACATATATCTAGGTCTGGCTTGGATAATACAGTGAGAGCATAATGAAAAGTGACTGAAGTCATCCGTAAGAGTGATTTTAGAAAATGTAATGCTTACATTGATTCTTTGGTATAATGGCATACAACATCTTTTGACAAATCTTATATATCAACTAGTGTAGAGGGACTTGGATGCCATTGGATTCAGAGGAAAAATTTGTGCAATATAACCTAACGATCAACTTGAGTTATGAGGACAACAGAGTTGTCCCTATGAATGGAAAAGGACATTGAGGGATGTGCGCACATCCTTAGATCTCTATTAGATGCCATACCATCATGCTTGAAATTTAAGGTAGATGGTGTTACGGTGAGAAGAAATCAAAAAATACTTTTAGTTGTATGAAATTTATGTCTCGTATAATATTTAAGTTTTCTTAATATAAGATAATTTTGCAGCAATTTATCTTGTCTTGTGGATTCATTTTGTAGAATAATTATTCAAAATTATTAATAATATTTAGGATGTATAAGACAAAATGACCAATATTAAACGAGAAAAAGAACTCAATATTAATTTCATATATAATATATTTATTCCAATGGTCACTACAACAAAAAGAGGGGTTAGCAGGGGTTATAGCGTGGCTTTTATTAAAAGATCTGAAAAAGTTTTGAGGTGTAAGTATCACTATTTTTTTGACGCTATAACCGTCGCTATAGCATACATTATAACCGTTGCTATATCATACGTTATAACCGTTGCTATATCCCACGTAATGTTTTCCGCTCAGCATCACTATCAAAAACATCAGCGCTATTTTCATCGCTCAGCAGCGCTGATAAAAACATCAACATTTCTATTTTTGTCGCTCAGCGATGCTGATAAAAAAATAAACATCGCTATTTTTGCCGCTAAGCCACGCTAATAAAAAAACGTTAGTGTCATTATTTCCATCGTCCAACGGCCCAATCTGCCCCAAAAAACTTTAATTCAATATATTGAAGATAATTCTAATTTTTACTAACAAACATATCGACATATAAAAATACACTTGAAGCATACATACTCTCGAAATCTTAATTGTATTAAATCCCAAATGCTATAAAAGACGAGTTACATCCAAAATTCCATAACATGCGAGCTACATTGAGTATGGAGTTACACAACATAAAACACAATAGGCCGTTCTCTACTCATCCTCCTCCTCCATACTTCTCATTGGTTACATAATAGTCTATAATGTATATCAATATTTCTTATGTGAGTCCTTGCTAGTCTTTTCAATCATTACGGCCAAAAATGTTTTAAAAAGGGCCACATTTAAATCACTTATATCGAGTTTGGATTATGCTTTGGACCAATAGAAATGTGCAACATGAAACCAATAATATGACACTAGGTTTCATATATACTTTTCACTAACTTCACTACTTTTCACTAACTTCACTAGGGTTGGATATTTTAGGGGGTTATTACCACTTAATATAATCTGGCACAGTTATTTGTGGGGGTTTAGCTTCAAAACCTCCTTACATGTACCAAATGTCAGTACTTAACAAAGTTAAATTTTAAAAATTAGGTTCCCTCCAAAATTAGTCATACATTTCAGTAAATACATTTCAAATTCCCTAGCCTTATGCGGTTGCACCACTTTCTCATCATCTTTTTACATCATCCTCTCCTCTATTCATCTTCAAACAATGTCAAGACAACAGTTTAACCCAAGGTACACTCCTAATGCCATTTCATCATGCATCCTTCACAATGTTAAAGATGTTGAGGGTCTGTGGAAACGTATAAACTTCAAGTTAAATGATTGGATGACTATGCAACCATCATGCAAAGGTCTCATAGGATAAAAAGGAAAAGAAGAGGCTTACTACAATACCATTGTAGGAAGAGGCATATCTTGGAATTCAAGATAGCAAAAGATGGGAAGGTGCAACATGTGTACATGACAAGAGACATGCACATGCATCCTTCTACTCCACCATCTGGATTGCAAGCTCATTGTAAGATATTTTTTATAATTTAATTTATGTTCTTTATGATTCTATGGTTTATTCACATGTGTTGTATATGTAATAGATGTTTATCATCAACAAGCATTGAGTGGCAAACCTTTGGAGTCATTCATTATTAGGACTTTTTAAGCTATGCATGATGTTCATCCTAGGAAAGTATTATTTTTCGATCAATCATTTTGCTTTTTTATTAACAAAATATGTTTTTATACAATGCTAAGTATATTGTCCTTGCAAGACTAGAAGCTTATGGAAGACTAGAGAGTTTACCTATACCAAGCCTAATTGCTTTAGATTGGGATTTTTCAAAAAAAAAGGTACTCTATTAGCATTTAAATCCAAGAATATTGTCTTGGATATTCAAAAGTCTATAAAAACTTGATGGATTTTTTAAGACGATTAATCTATCATGGTTTATACCTATCCATGTATTTGTGGCGTGTTTTCGAGAAGCAAACATGAAGAGGACAAAAGCAATGTGACTGTCTACTTATATCTGGGTCTACCTTGGATAATACAATCGGAGCAGAATGGAAAGTGACTAAAGTCATCCATAGGGGTGAATTTATAAAATGTAATGCTTGCATTGATTCTGTGGTAATGGCATACAAAATCTCGCAAACAAACCTTGTATATCAGCTTAAAGTACAGAAGATGGAAAAAGAGTAGAGGGATCATCAGTTAATGTAATCTGGCGCACGACTATTTGTGGGGGTTTCAGCTTTCAAACCTCCTCGCATGTACCAAATGTTAGTACTTAAGAAAATAAAATTTTGAAAATTAGGTTCTCTCCAAAATTAGTCATACATTTTATTAAATACATTTCAAATTCCCTAGCCTTCTGCGGTTGCACCTCTTTCTCATCATCTTTTTTCATCATCCTCTCCTCTATTCAGCATCAAACAATGTCGAGACAACAGTTTAACCCAAGTACACTCTTAATGCCATTTCATCATGCATCCTTCACAATGTTAAAGATGTTCAAGGTCTGTGGAAACGTATAAACTTCAAGTTAAATGACTGGATGACTATGCAACCATCATGCAAAGGTCTCATAGGATAAAAAGGAAAAGAAGAGGCTTACTACAATACCATTGCAGGAAGAGGCATATCTTGGAATTCAAGATAGCAAAAGATGGGAAGGTGCAACATGTGTACACGACAAGAGACATGCATATGCATCCTTCTACTCCACCATCTGGATTGCAAGCTCATTGTAAGATATTTTTTATAATTTAATTTATGTTCATTCACATTCACATGAAATGCATTTAATGAGTGTTGGGTCTTTCATTCCTAAACTTTCTATTGGAAATAACCAGTTGCAATGCAGATTTTATATCATATAGATGCAGGTGCACTCCAAGGCTGGATTATCATTAGAAAAGAGTGGATTGATGCCACTCACTTCCAAATCAATTGGCATGAAGAAACGGCCACCATGGAAAGCAATGGCAAAAAAGCAATTGTTCTCTTATGTCCCCAAGAGGAAATCATCCACACACCCTCACCCTCGATTGCCCTTCCACCTCATGCCCCCTCCTTGTTAAAACCCTAAAGATCTGTCTAGCTAATCACTATGCATAAACATGCATAAACCAGGTATATACTCATCCACCCGACCACCCCCGAACCCACACATCAATACAATGAAGTACCACATACCTAACCTTGGTGTCCCATACCACCAGGAGATATGACGTCAATCTAGCAACACATAGCTCTATCATGAAATGGGAAGAGAGTAGATACAATGCTCTACACAAGAGAACATCCCTTGAGAGTGCCCCATGCTCCTATTATATAGGAGAACACTCAAGTGACTCTTGACTCTCCATTTTTATGTGTGATCCTTGGTTGCATGACTCTTGACTCTCCATTTTTATGTGTGACCCTTGGTTGCATGACCCTAACCTCAATCCAGCATTAGACCTAACCCTTGCCCCACTAGATCATGTTCCCATGCTCCTATGTTCACATGCCTAGGGTGGGTTAGCCTCCTAGTATATGCACATATAATGTGCACATAACACTCTTCATCCCCAGTAGTCTACCTTACTCCTCCACCCCATGCCTCACCAAAGCCAGTCAATCAGCCACTGTCGACACCATACACCAAAATGACAATCAAGCCTCGTCTTGTCAACATTGACCCTCATGGTAGGTGCCCAATAATCTTCTTGCTGCTCAAGGATTCTACGATGGCTACACAGAACTATGGATCTCCATACAACCATATCTAAAACCCAAGCGAAAAACGCCAACCAAGCCAACAACCACCAACCCTAAGATAAAGCTGCAATGTTGGCTAGTCCCCGACCACCTATTTACAAGAACAAGGCTACTATGAAGGCATCACTTGCCTCTGGCTCCTCAAGCATGCTGCTTGTACTACTTACTCACAATAACTCCACAAGAAGCCGTGACAAAAGTTCCCACAACCCCAAGTGAAGCCAACAACACTAGATAGCCTCTCCTCCGCGTCGACAACCACCTCATAGCTCAAAGCCTCGTCGAGAAAAAAGTTGGAAGCCTCGCAACCAGGGACCTTCATCACTCGGCAACATTGGGTGCCTAAATGTCTCTTAGAAGCCCAAAGCTTCCACGATGGCAATTCCATCATTTGGCTCCCAAGGCATACCCCTCATTTGGCAATTCCATCATTTGGCTCCCAAGGAATACCCCTCAACAATTTGCCCAAACCACACCCACCACGCTAGTAGTTTTCTAATCGACCAAGATGGTTTGGTGACGAATGGGTAAGCAAGTTCCCTCCTCCTCGACAAAATCCTCCAAGCTTGCCCACACCCAACCCATGGGCACTCCAAAGCTCAATTCACCCAACCCTTTCAACCCACGGAGTCTCATCCACAAATCTCCACCTTGCCCCTCGACTTTGTCACCAAACCAAGGGGCAGTGCTACACATGGCTGAGCTTATCCAACCACTCAAAGATAAACTCAAAGGTAAGCTCACAACTCTAGCCACATGGGCCACTTAGTACAAAACCCTCTTTAGGGGTGCTGACCAATAAACACATGTCAAACAAAAGAGTCTCTAGGTGATTATGAACATGGGAACACCTTTTGCCCTCGCCCATGCACAACACCTACAAATCTCATTGGGCTCTGTTCTATGCACACACACCGCCTAAAGCTTCATCATTCATAGCCGTCTAGGTACATCTATAGATGGGGGGGCCATGGTGGGGGCAAGCTTGGTCCATGGTAGGACCCATCACCTACATCTTTTTAATCACCCCTACTACACTTGAATAAATGCCCTTCATGTCTACTCAATCCTAACCCCAAAACTCCCCCTTTTGCAACTTCTTATATGTGGAAAATAGAAGGATGTGCTCGAATCAATTCTCTAGGATGCCCTGGGGCCACAGGAAACTCCTTCTTCAATCTTGGAATCTGGTGGTCCCTTAATTTTAACCCCCTAATTTGGCTCTTTTGGGACACTACGCTCACAAAACTACTAAACAACAAAGGCCTGAGGAATTTGGTTGTCTAATGGGATTGGGCTCTTGCTGGGATAGAAGGAGCTTGATCAATTGGTAATTGACTTTGATCTTCTCCCAAAAGAGAAACAAGTGGCTGGAGAGATATTGGTAGAGACTCAAAAAGTCTAGGTACCTACTGCCTATGATGACTCTTGCTAGAGAAAAGATTGGATGTGGTTTAATGGGGTGAAACTAGACAAACGAACAACTAAGGTTATGTACCTGGAGCTCAGAAAAAGTGAGGTGAATTTTGAATAATGTAACAAGGTTTGAAAAGTTAATTGAAAAGTTGGAACCTAGAGAAAGAGACGGAAATTGATTTGGGAGGCTAACATTCCCGTAAAATTCAAGGTCTTCCTATGGAGAGTATGCATGTTGGCTCTCCCCCTTGGGTTCAAGTTGCTTCAAAGAAACGAAAGAGAGAGAATCTCCATTTAACTTATTTTTTTAAAGCAAAGAAATCCGCATATTTCCGTATTTTTTTCTCATTTTTATTGCATTTCTATGTTACGTAGGCTTGTTGCTCATTGGTTGGGCGTCTATTTGTCTTTTCGCTAAAAGGTCCAAGAGTGAGTCCCATTTTTCCCTAATGCCTACCATGGCTGGAGCGGTTGTAGTTTGAGGAAGGGTTGGTGGAGGAATGGGAGCAAGAGAATAATATACCATTGGAGGCACTTATCTAGTAGGTAGGTTAGCATGTACCCCTTGTGGTCGCATGTGGTACCTAGGGTAGACTCCTTGTGGTGGGTACTGGTGATATACAAGTGATATACAAGTGGATCGGGTTGATGTGAAGGGTCTGGGAAGACCCTATCCCTTTGGTGAGAGGTTTATGGTCCTTGGGATGATGGGCTTGGCCCTAGTTTTTGTATAGGAGGTTGGGCCCTATAAGGATCAACCACACCTGAGACAAGCACGACTCTCCAGATTGGTGGTTCAATCTGGGTTTGTTGGCCTTCTCTTTGTCCTGCTTCTGCTCTAGGATCTAGAGATGGAATGGGCTCGCTTTCTTGTGGTTGGTCCATGCCTCTCACCCTGGGTTGCAATTCTTCCAACTATATGTTTTCCAAGATAAAATTGTGGAGCTTGAAGCAAGGCTTCTCTGCAAACGTGTGGGAGAGGTAGGAGCTTGCTGTTGGACAAATGGATTATGCATGCACTGAAGTTCTGGCTCTCCTGTCTCGATATCAGGAGTTCCTCACCCCATTCTGGGGTGGCTTCGCTTTCATTGGTACTGTCCAAGATCTGCTCTAGCTCTTGCTCTGGCACTGAATCTTTAGGAAGAGAGGGATCTGGGTAAACCATCCTCACAGTCTGCTTTTGTACGAGCCATACTACAAGGAAGCCACAGTGCGATAGGAGAGATCAGAGCGTACCGAATGTGTCTACTCGCGTCATGGGAGGAGGGCGAGAGGCTGTCCATGGTGCGATAGAAGGTTTTGGAGCCTACCAGATGTGTCTACTCGTGCCATGGGAGGAGAGCGAGAAGGAGTTCAGAGTGAGAGACTAGTTCGTGCTGTTGAGGGAGGACGCTATCCAAGGTGCAAAAAGTGTGATGTTGGAACCTACCAGACGAAGCTATTCGTGCCGTTGAGGGAGGACGTTGTCCACAGTGCGAAAAGCATGTTGAGTGCCTGACGAATGGTAGTATTTGTGCCGTAGATGGAGATTACGGAATGGTACCCGACAAAACTTTCGCACGCCAATTAAAAAAAATAAATGAATATTTTACCCATTTTATAAAATGCGATGTCATCATTGCAAGGGTGATGTAAGCCCTACAACGTGTCACTCCAGTGATGATGTCAGCCCTACACATGGCACAATGGCACAATTTGTTAATGTCAGCCCTTCACTTCCATCGTACATGTATGATGTCAGCCCTTCACTTCCATCGTACATGTATGATGTCATCCCTAATAAGATCTATATATATTCGTGCCTTGTTTAAATTAAATTTTTTATTTATTTATGTCCTTCTTTTCCCCTTCCACACGTGCTTTATAGTTCTATTCACCGTGCTTTATAGTTCTATTCACCGTGCGATAAGAGGGTTTGTTTTATAGTTGTTTCTTCGTCCTCGCGCCATGGATTGGCTTCCCTCGTGTCTGCAATTCATCGTGGGATAGACAATTCCACTTCTTACTATTTATTTGTCATCATGTCGTGGCCAGCATGGAGGTGGTTCAAGTGGTTCACTCCTATGATCCTTTGGAAGATGTAAAGGCACTTGAAGAGGTAAAAGATGAGCCTGGTGCCAATGAGAACCTATTTAATTTATTAAGGAGATCTCGACACAATGAGCGTCTTCCAGATGTTGAGCCTATATTTAATGTGTCGTTTAATTTAGAACAAATTGTTAAGGACATGGTAAGCTCCATGTTAGGGAAAGAGTGGGAGGCATATAGTAAATTTGTTAGTACAAAAATTATAAATGAGGGATCATCACAATATGTTCACATGTCTAACTTTGCCCTATCCTCATCTAAAAAGAAAAGCATGTTAGTAGCAGGTGGCATGCCTATTCAGAAGATAAGAGGATAAAGACATGCCTTGAACATTGTCCTCTTCACAAGAAAAAGTGCAAAGTTCTTGAGTACTACTTTGGATTTGTGACTTATCTTTTTCTTCACAAGAAAATGTGCAAAATTCTTGAGTACTACTTTGGATTTGTGACTTATCTTTTTCTTCACAAGAAAAAGTGCAAAGTTCTTGAGTACTACTTTGGATTTGTGGCTTATCTTTTTCTTTATGCTGCAGACAAAGAGGACTACACAAAGGATGAACTGGAAGTTTAGAAGGGTCAAAAGGTTGCACAAGCTTCATTTGTCACAGAGATTGAATCTGATGATGATGAAGTTATGGACCTAGTTTCTGGTGATGAGGAGAAGCTTCTAAGCACAGGTTTTGATGTGGCAGACTTTAAGGCATCCACTGTTATTGATGAGGGATCATCTGTGCAGCATGGAGAACACTTGAAATCAAGCTTTATCTTCCCTGGGCTGCCCTCCTTTCTTATTAATGGCAAGAATTTTATTCTTCTCTCCCACATACAAAAGCTTTATAATTTAAGGGAGGATAATTACCTTACAATTATAGCAGATGGTTGTGAAGCTGCCAGGGGTTTACTGGATGTGGAAAATAAACATAAAGAGGAGTTTCTGAAATTGGATAGTGAAGTGACAGGGAACTTTATTGAAGCCCATAGAGCCATGTCATTGTGCTTTGAAAAAGCCAAGGAAACTAAATCTTCTCTTTCCACAGAGCTAGAATTTCAAAATCTTCAAGAGGAGTTAGGAATAACTAAAATACGAAGAGAGCCCTTGCCCACCCTTGATCAAGGAAATGAAGAAGGCTCTGTCAACCTTTGGGATGCATCGAAGTTGGAAGAGGATGAGAACCAGAAGGTAATTTATCTGTTCTTGAGTGAGTGAATTTATGTTTTGGTATTGACTAAATTTATGTGTGAAAGCTTATTCCTTTTTTATTGCAGATTGAGCTTGATGATGCCGATGGTTTCCTTGGACATGGAGGTGCTGCCCGTACAAGAGTTGGCCAAGATGCTGCTCTTGCACACTACATCCCATCTATTGACAAAGAAATATTTATTGTCTACCACAACAAATATTCTGAAATTCCACTTCTCACACTCAAGGCACTATCTAGATATACAAGCTATTCTTTTATCCCTTACAATACACATAAGGTCATTTTGATAGAGAAGTGTGCTGCTATTCGTATCTTTGGATATGGTACAAGATTTTGGCCTTCTAGAAATGAATACTTCCTCTATTATGCTAGCTATGCTCTAGGTGTTGAACAAGAAGATGTAAATGCACTGAAGGGTTATAGTCGCAGGAAGTCTTTGCGTTATAGAGAAAAAAATGCCTAGTGAAGAGGAAGAGCAAGTACAGAAGAGACTCAAGAGCAGTTAATTATCTTGTCATTTTGTAAATATTTTGTTATATCTTTTATGTAATGAAATGATATGAATAAGTTTTAATTACAGGTCTGTATTAAGTAAAAATGTTTATAACACTTTTTGCATACAAAATTTCGTTACACTAAATGGACTGGAGGATATATAGAAGGAGGTCATGCCAAGCAAGCACTCGACTGCTACATAACAATGTTGGGAAATGCTCTTGTGGAAGTGCGGTGCTGTATTTTAGCCTTAAAATACCGCTCACATGCTGAGACAGCTGTCAAAAAAAAATTAATTGGAGATTCCCGACATCAAAAGTTGCTCTCAATTAAATAGTTCAAAAGTTGCTCTTAATATATTGCATTTTGAAGTCTGTGTGCTCGGTGTGGGACGTGGTTAGCCTTGGGAAAACTATCTAAAGCCCCACTCGGATAAGGCTAGCCATTTAAATGTGGCGCGTGGGAAAACTATTCTTTTTTTTCTCTCTCTCAATCGAAATCGTTCTAAGTGTAATTTTAACGGTTCAAATTGAGAAAAATCGATTGTAATTTTAAGTAGTCTTGAACTAAAAGATTCAAATTTTTGAAGTTTTAGTTATGAAACATATTTACTTATGTTTTTTTTCAATAAAAATCGGTTGAGCTTGAAGGTCATCCTTATTTTCGCTGGTTAGAAAAAAAGTTTATTTCCAACACTGTTCCCAACGTAGCCATGTGCCACAATCGGTGTGCTGACGCTCCAAAATATAGATAGATCATAATTCAATGCTGAAAAAATGGCATTCTAGTGTTTTGAATGGGCTGAAGAGAAAACTAATAAAACCCAGTGGGAGCAAGAGAGAGAAAGAGGACAATCAATAACATTCAAAAACTCGTAGTTGGTTATGGTGCTCGTCTCGCAAGCGAAGAATCCATGCAGCAAGGTTTTTTTTTTTTTATTAAGGAATTTTGGTTGTTGTGGCTGTTATAAACAATAGAGTAAGCTTTTTTTTGCTAATCTTTATTGGTTTGTGATGATATGAACTTTTTGAAAGAAGCATGTGGTGATAATGGTCCTCAAGATTTTGGAGAAATATTACGTAGCTGTGTGAGGAGGCGTGACATTCTTTCCATTATTTGCGACCCACGCCACAAGAAGATACGACAAGTACTCGCAAACGAGATAATGGATGACATTACCAATCTTCTAAGCATTTAGGAGGTTCAAAATGCATGCGATGAGGTGGGCACTAGCACAAAAGGATATCAAGCCCTCCATCAAAAAGATACACTCCGCAAATAAAGCATCGCAAGGAATATTTTTCCTATCCCCAAAAGATAAGATTAGCAAAGAGGACATGCAATGATGATGTGCAACGCAAAATTAGAGAGTACTATTGCATCAATGATACATTAACCAGTGGAGCTTGGGGAAAAAAACGAAGCACAAATGGTAAGATTATGTATCCCTATACAATGAGTTCAACAACATATTTGTTGATCTCTACAACGTCTTCAGAGAGCTATGATCTTATTCTATGGACTGCCTAAACAATGTAAGTAACTTTTTACATTCTTTGCGAACTTTAAAAAAAAATCTTTCAAGTACTAAAACTTATCTACTTTTGTTTGTCATGCAAGGTGATAAGGTAAGTTTTGTGTTGAAAGTGGATGAGTGTCAGATTGTAAAAGGCAAGAGGTTAGAACGAATGAGTGTCACACTTATGAATGAGGCAATGGCATATGCAAAGAGTGAGATCAACACATGATGAAGACAATAAAGTGCCTTCTTGGGTGTCCACCACAAGGTGCCAACACCCCAAATCCTTGTCCATGGTGCATGAGAATGGTGAGAGAAAAGAAACAGAAGGCAGGAAGGAAGAGGAAGCTAGAGAATCAAGATGATGAAAATGACACAGTGGATGATAATGCTGGAAATTGGGTTGGTGGTGTCTTATCTGCTGCTAACATGCTAGCTGAGCCAAACAGGCATTTGATAGACCCCGAATGGAATCCTATAATTCCATTCGAACTGAAGAATGTCCACTTTTATACTTTAAATTCATTCCTGTGTGTGTTTGATCATCTTCTCAAGTCTCACATTGATTATGCATTTACTATGCAAGGGAAGGAAAGACAACATGAAGCTCTTCAAAAAGTAGAGGAACTACTGAACTCAATTGGATGCCATGGCGGCAATGTGCAGATTACTGTTAACAAGAAAACCTCTGGCATTAATCTCATGAAGTGTCCCAACAGGTGTCAATGATTGGATATAAGGCAAGACATTTTCTATAGAGGCCAGAAAAGTAAAGGACTCAATGTCCTGGGACTTGTGGAAGGATTTGTGGAAATGCACAACATTTGACTGCACCAATCCAAGCCTTGTAGTTCTACATGAGAAAGTTTGGTCAAACTTCAATAAGATGGTTAAATTAATGAGAAAAAGTAGGACGACTGTAGAGGAGTGCCAAAAATTTCTAGAAGAGCTTCAAAATTTTACAAAAGCCATGGTCGATACATGGGGTGATACCAACATTACGCATTACATGGTAATCGAGTTTCTTTCTACTCATCAATTTGAAATGATTATAAGGTATAAAGTATAGCTTCGGAATTGGTCGTGTTTTCTTTGCAGCACATTTTGTATGCACATGGTGCATACTTCATGAATGAATATGGTTCTCTTGACATGTGGAGCACCCAAGGGATGGAAAAATCTTACTACCGAGCTAGAGGAGTATATTTCAAAAACACCCGACATGGAGGAGGAAAGACTCGTACAAATTACCTCAAAGAAATGTTCAATTGGTTCTACAGATATACTTTTGGGCAAAAACTATCAAAGGAAAAGGCTCGTATGAGTGATTTAGCAAAGGCAGCACGAAATCAAGCCAAAATGAGGAGATCACTGAAGTGGAAAGATGGAACAGGATCAATACGTCATGATCATCATGGAGATCATCCAAGAAGATGAGAAGGAAGAATTTGGGTTGAGATACAAAAAGTGTCGAATGCGTGCGCCACCAAAAGTGTCAAATAAGATAACATGCACCAAAAGTGCATGGCTGCCCGCAAAATGAAATGGCAAGTGCTGCACTAAAACTGAAATTACGGCTGAAAGAAAGAGAGCTGGTCCAAAGAGTGTTGAATGCGTTGATCCAAAAAGAGAGCTTTTTCACGATTCACCTAAGCATTTCATGCACCATTGGTGTAGCTCCATTCTCAACTTGCACACATCTTCGTGGTCAAACCAATCCTTTGTAAGCTACAAACATTTGCCAACAAGCCAAGGATATAAAGTAAGATTGAGCTTCGAATACCTTGCTCAACTAGGCCACGCTAAGCTTGTTAGACTTACCCATGTCTTGCTTATGCCGTCTTGCAGTATGCCGGCAATGAGATACCTCACAAATGCCATCACATAAAAGCCGCAATCTGTGGAGTTGGGCTGCCTTGGTACTTGTCCCAATATTGCACATAAAGATTGTATAGCATGTAAACACTAATACAATTAGCCCCGTCACAATTAGCATCATGTATGGACACACACATTTAAGCATTGTTGCACCAAAAAAACAAGTAAGAAAACTAGGCTTCACCTTAACAATCTTTAGGTCTAGCTCTTGTGCAGGATCATAAAGAGCAGCTTGGATAGTTGACTCAGCCACATGCGGCATCAAGCTTTTGCTCGTCGTCACACTATCAAGCTTTTTGCTCATCACTATCAAGCTTTTGCTCGTCACTATCAAGCTTTTGCTCGTCATCACTATCAAGCTTTTGCTCATCATCACTATCAAGCTTTTTCTTCCCATCGTTCTAAATGTCATGCTTGTCGTCACTATCAAGCTTTTTCTCATCATCATTCTCTTGCTAATCAAGGTCATCCATAACAATGTGTAACCATGTAGGCAAAGGTTTGACCTACACACATATTGCATGTATAGTAGCCATGATCACAACATGGGAACTAAGGTAATGTACTTATACACACACACGCGCGCGTGCGCGCGCACCTAAAAAATGCACACACACACCACTTTCATTGATTAAAATTAAGAAACCCTGATTGAGGCTTCCTTCAAACTAAGATTGTGTGTAACCAATGCAAGAAATACATGATATGCACGGATAGAAATTACACACACACTCCAAAGTCATTAAAACATACAACATATACGTATCACACACTTTTTTTTGTAAGTATACGTATCAAACACACACACACACACACATAGACACACACATTGAGAAACACACACATACATGCACACACCTTAAAAGAACACATGTGTGCACGCACCTGAAAAGAACACACCGATGATTTTGCAACTATGGCCATGTGTAAAAATCAAGACCGGGACACTGAACTAAGCAGTTTTGCTAAAATGTGGTCATTCTCAATGGTGACATGTCATGAAAGCAAGATCTTGTGTATGTATGTGTGTATGCACGTTGTCAAGCAAAATTTTGTAAAAGTGTTTTGGGCTTGTGTACATATGGATGCATGGCATGCAAAAAAGCTTTGCCCTGAATGCCCTTGCAGGTGTACAGAGTGGATGGCTTTGTAGTAGGCTAGTACATGCATGGTTTTTTTTTGAGAGCAAGTGCTTGAGGTTTGAAGTTTTTTTTTCATTACAGCAGTGTGTATGGATACTAGTGGGAAATGACTTTATGATAGGCGGTGCTCTTGGTGGGCTAAAATTAGGAAGCACGTGGTGCTCAGGCCGGCTCGTAAAAGTACGAGCGTGCACGATCATCAAAGCATGGAAGCAAAAAGAGAGAGGAGAGAAGTTTTGCAAGGTGGTACTCTCGTGGCAATGTATGCTTGAAGTGGTGCTGTTTCAAAAGGCACAAGAAGTGGTAGGGTTGTTGTTCCTTGGAAAGCACTGATTGAAGGCTATGTACAAGACGGGCGAGCTACTTTGAGAAGATGTAGTGTGAGGGTATCCCACCATATGCAGTAGCCTACGCATACATCTTGAAAGCATAAGCCTCAATTGAAAGTACACATGGGAAACAAATCTTTGGCGGCTCTGTAGGGAATGATGGTCGTGGCCATTGCAGCTTAAATATGTGATCGCTACAGTAGTGGTGGGCTTTCTCACAGTAATGATGATGGCAGTAGAGCTGCTCTACGGCTCGTGTCTGAGAGAGCAAAGAGTGTGTTGTGTTTGGGTTTGTTGCGGCTGGTAGCACAGAGCTGCCCGTAAGAGAGTGAAGTTTCTTTTTGTTCGTTTAGTCGCCTCTATGCGCAGGGCTTGTGTGTGTTTATTTGAAGGTGTCATGCATGTGAGATGGTGTGAAGCAAAAGCTTCTGTGTGTCGGAAGAAGATTGTATGGAAGTGTTGGTTGGGAATTCAAAGATGAATGATATAGTTGATGTATTTGGCTATGGCTTGTGTGTTTGTATCCTGTGTGTGTTGATTTGAAGGAGAAGGCATGATTGACGTGTTTTGTGGTGTAGTCCACGGGTTTACACTCTCACAGCTCACCTTGTGCCAGCCTTCTATTACCTCGTCATGCATGCAGTGAAAGCATATGTGTTTGCTGGGTGTTTACTTTGACTATGGTGCCCATGTTTTGTGCCAGTGATTCCAAGGTTGGGGGAGTGGGAAGCTATAGAGACCTGTTTCCTTGTTTTTTTTCCACTCCATAGCTTTTTGGTGCCCCCACTGAGGACAGCCAATTATTTTTTCTTTGCCTACAAGGGTGTATGCCCTAGGGGTTGAAGGTTTCAGGGAAGGTATTTTTCTTATTTTTTCTTGGGATTTGAGGTGAAGCTTGGAGATCAAAATGATGTCGTATCCAGAGTTTTTTGGTGGTCCTAGTGAAGATGCAGCGGATTTTCTTGAAAGAATGGAGGTTGCATGCATAAGCAACCACATCAACGAACCAGCACAGGTATTGCGATTGCTGAATATATGTTTAAAGGGAGATGCGAGGGCATGGTTCAAAACTTTTGAAGAGTCGTTAAGGGATGCTGAGCCACGCGTTCCAATGACTGAGGATGGATTGAAGACTGCACTTTTGAACAAGTTCAAGAAGGTTAAGGATCCAGACAAAGTCTGGCATGAAGTGCAGGGGTTGATACAGGGCGAATTGGAGCCAATTGATGATTATGTAAAGAAATTCTCCTTGCTGTGGGAGACTTTGTGCAAGGCTTTGGCCAAGTGCCTCCGGACATGATGAAGAAGGATCATTTTGTTGTGGGATTGAAGGAAGGCATTCGCTGGAAGGTTGAACTAAAAAAGCCCAAATCTGAGGATGCTGTGGAGATTGCCAAATCAAAGGATTGGAAGTTGCAGCGGATGAACCAGCTGGGGATGGTTCCAGTGGTAGTGAGGCCTGAAATTAGAAGGGTAGAAGCGGTACCGAGATGAGAGCCATACTGGAAAGAGTGCAACCGACAGAAGCTCAAATGAATAATGCCACACCATAGGGGACAAAGGTGGCACCCACAGCTGTTACAGCTTCTGATGAAGGGCTTCAATAGAACATGAGGCAAATAGTGGATTGTATGAAGAATCTGAGTTTGAAAATGATAGGGAACACAGGTGGTGGACGTGGCCGAGGTAGAGGTTATAATCAGGAAGGGGTTGAAGGTCAGACAGGCTATGGAAGTGGCCATGGCTTTGGTAGCGGTAGACGGTTTATTTCTACATGTTGGAATTGTGGTGAATTGGGGCATATAAGTCCCGACTGTGATAAGCCACCATGAATGGGGAGTGATATGTATCCCTTACCTCTCAAATTCCCAATAGGGCAAATGATTATGGAATTGAAATTAAAGGTGAAGCAGGGACCAGTGGGTTGACAGATGAGAAGGGTAAAACTAAGGTGGTGAATGTGGTCACCCTTGAGAAGACAAAGGAGACGGAAGCTGATGTAATGCCTTTGGGGAAACGGACGCCACAGGAAAGGGAAGGCAGGGATGCTACAGGGCCTAGCAAGAAGAAAGGTAAAGTGAAGGAAGGAGGGGATGTAAAGGTCAAGCAGAAGCGGAAGCCTTGTAGGAAGTTTCAAGTGACTGATTTTCCACTGGGTTGGGCAAGATAGCTACAATTTGCAGGAGGACATGGTTGGAAGGAAAGCTAATATTACTTTTGGGCAATTGATAGAATTAGCTCCTAAATTGAAACATCAGTGGAAAAGTCTCGTGAACTCAAGAAAGAAAGAGCTTGCCAGAGGGACAGTGACTATTTTATCTGTTGAGGAGTTGCCTGATATATGTCCTGTGGTGGATGTATGGCACAAAGGGAAGAATCTAGGAGAGGCATATATAGATGGTGGTGCACAAATTTGCGTAATCAACTAGAAACTGTGGAGAGACTTGGTCTTCATATTATTGAAGCGTCTGGTTTCCGTATTCGGTTAGCCAATCACCAGAAGGTCAAATGCTTAGGTGTGATCAAGGGGTTAGAATTGCAGGCTTTTGATGTAAAAGTGCTTGTGGATTGTCATGTTATGCCGGTAGGAATGGGTGCATTCCCCATCATTTTGGGAAGACCATGGCTGAGAGCGGTGAAAGCTATTCAAGATTGGAGGAAAGGGGTCATTACTTTGTATGACAGGCGAGGGGATAAAAAGCAATTTAATATGGATAATCAGAAGCCTATTGATGATGAAGGGGAGGATGAAGCTGATTCGAGTGTTGATGACACGACTAGTAGCACTACTACTAGTGAGGGAACAGAGGACACTTCATCCAATGAGGAGGATGCAGAGGTGGCTACCCTGGTTATTGATGAGGAAGTGCTTGGTGATAAGGTTGCCCAGCAAGAGGAGGCCATACAGGAAGAATGCAAGGAAGTAGCGAGCGACTGATTTTATAACAGAGGATACCCTTGAAGAGTATATGTTTTTTGAGACAGATTTCCTTCAGGATCCTGATGTACTTCCTTTGGATGCTATGGTTGAGGTACAAGTGAATCATGAGCAGATGTATGCATGTGATGTGGATGAGTATGCTTTTGAGTCTTTGGGATGATGTACCTTTGTGGGATGAGTGGGATATAGAAAGTCTGCTCAGGACGATGAACCCGAGTTGGAGTTGGATGATCAGATATACATTAATGTTAAGAAAGCCACGAGCAGAATTGATGCTATGAAGGAGGAGCGACACCAGAAGACTATGAATGATGTTGATGCTATGGATGAGATTATGGATGCTGTGATAGATGAATTTCTTATTGGCCTTGATAAAGATAAACATACTAAAACTGAGGTGGATGCTTTAGCAATGGTGCCTTTTGAAGGGGAGTTTGTTTTGCCTGTAGTGGACGGCTTTGATGGTGATGTTTCTTATGTTAATGGACAAGAAAGTGCTATGGGACAATAGGTTATAGAGTCTTGTTCTTTGAGATGTGCACAGCAGGTCTTTCTTGATTAAGCTTTTATCAGTTATTACCCTCAGCAGGAGTTGCTTCACTGGTTTTCTAATAATAGCGTTGAGCACATCAGTGATTATGGAATTGAAATGAGGCAGGATGTTATGTATGTCAAGAGCTTTGTTTCCAAAAGTTCTTATGTTATGCTGTGGGATGTGGGATGGCAAACTACGTCTTGGGAAGATGACAATGTTTCTTCGAACACATGGAATAGAGATGTTTTGGTTACCTTGTATGATGCTCAAAGGATTGACACAGGGAAACATGGTCGTATGCTTTTTGCTACTGATCATAAATGATTCAGCAGGCTGGGGTTGGGCAAAGTATGTCAGGCAAAATTTTGTAAAAGTGTTTTGGGCTTGTGTACATATGGATGCATGGCATGCAAAAAAGTTTTACCCTAAATGCCCTGGCAGGTGTACAGAGTGGATGGCTTTGTAGTAGGCTAGTACATGCATGGTTTTTTTTGAGAGCACGTGCTTGAGGTTTGAAGTTTTTTTTTCATTACAGCAGTGTGTATGGCTACTAGTGGGAAACGACCTTATGATAGGCGGTGCTCTTGGTGGGCTAAAATTAGGAAGCACATGGTTGCTCAGGCCGGCTGGTAAAAGGACGAGCGTGCACGATCATCAAAGCATGGAAGCGCAGAGAGAGAGGAGAAGTTTTGCGAGGTGGTACTCTCGTGGCCATGTATGCTTGAAGTGGTGCTGTTTCAAAAGGCACAAGAAGTGGTAGGGTTGTTGTTCCTTGGAAAGCACTAATTGCACGCTATGTACAAGAAGGGCAAGTTGCTTTGAGAAGATGTGGTGTTAGGGTATCCCACCATATGCAGTAGCCTACGCATACATCTTGAAAGCATAAGCCTCAATTGAATGTACACATGGGAAACAAATCTGTGGTGGCTCTGTAGGGAATGATGGTCGTGGCCATTGTAGCTTAAATACGTGATCGCTGGTGGGATTTCTCAGAGTGATGACGATGGCAGTAGGGCTGCTATGGCTAGTGTCTGAGAGAGCAAAGAGTGTGTTGTGTTTGGGTTTGTTGCGGTTGGTAGCACAGAGCTGCCCGTAAGAGAGTGAAGTTTCTTTTGTTCGTTTAGTCACCTCTATGCGCAGGGCTTGTGTGTGTTGATTTGAAGGTGTCATGCATGTGAGATGGTGTGAAGCAAAAGCTTCTGTGTGTCGGAAGAAGATTGTATGGAAGTGTTGGTTGGGAATTCAAAGATGAATGATATAGGTGATGTATTTGGCTATGGTTTGTGTGTTTGTATCTTGTGTGTGTTGATTTGAAGGAGAAGGCGTGATTGACGTTGTTGGGATAACAAGAAAGCAAAACACCTCTATAGCAATGTCTCCCAAAAGTGCTCAAGACACAAGATCAGCACCACAAATCACAACACACAATCCTCCATGAACCATGAGGACTCAAAGAAATGATCTCTTGGGAGTTTACTAGCACACGCCCACCCGAAAGATCACTCCATACACCCAGAAAGCACCTGTCTTGACATGGAATTACGACACATGTCTACCAATGCACTTGAAGGCAAGAGCTTCCTCTTCAACAATTCAACACTCCAAGTCATCCACTTCGAACATATCTCTCATAATTTGTGTACATATGGAGGTAGCGCCCACTACACGGAATTACACCAAAGCTGCCATAAACTGTAGCAAAATTGACGACAAGGAGATGTTGTCCTGTGTTGACACTTCTCTATCTCTCTTCTGACTTATCTAGACTGACTTCTACCTTAGAATTCTGATGTAGAATTCTACTTCCAAAACCTTTACAGAAACAAACCTTTCCCTCTGTGTCCTACACACTCTCCCTAGCCCTCAGACTACCTCACCATGCAAAGATACCACACAATTGGCTCTCTAATGCCTACTGTTGATCCACAGATGCCTCCGAATGACTATCCTCTCAAGGTTGAAAAATCTGACTCATTTGAAGCATACTCTCTTTTCTTTGGGTTAGCTGACATACTCAGGCTCTCAAAACATTCAAACCCAACCAATATCCATCACTACATGCCCTCAACTGATAGTAACTGATATCTTTCTTCCTCAGTAACACCTTATGTCCACTAGCCTTTTTATTGCTAACTGCTAATAGTCTAGATTCTTAGCGCTGACCCATACACACTTCACTCAAGTTTAAACAGGTCAGAGAAAGCCTTTTGTATCATATTTTGAAGCTCAGCTGACACCAAATGACCCTGTACCCTTTCTCAATAGATTCTAACTCAGAATCTGGTCTCTAGTCATCAAACGGGTTCACTCAAGGGTTCAACCCTCATGTATTCTATGAAAACACCACACATATCATAGCTAAACATCAAAGTAGAAAACTGACACAACTGACATAAGCCCCTCTCTGTCTTCTTCATATACAAAATCATTGTAGTGTCTCAACCATGAGACATGGGAAAAATCAGACAAGAAGAAACTTCATGAAAAACTCAAAGAACATCCATAGATAGACCTTGACAATGGTACTTCAAAGCCCCATCTTCAGTGGCCACTGTCGGAGAAGAAATCAAACTAGATCATGTATCTAACAGAGGAGATGCTTTGAGAACCCTCAGACATACTATCCAACATCCAACCCTCTCTCTACTTTGATCCACGAACTACTCTTCTCAAGTTACGCTGGTCATCACTGTCCATTGAAAAGAACTGCAGGAACTCTAGCCTGCATGCATCAATTAGGCGCACAAATCTGCAGGAGACTCTCAACTGCAACCTTACCTCTGATGATCTCTTTTTGCCCATCCTCGTGTGTCCCCTAAAAATCATCTTTTTTCGCCTTCGTAGAGCCGATGCCGCCTTCGCCTTCTTTTTAGAACCTTGCTCCACCCTGTCTCCTCGTGGTCGCCATATACCTTCTATTTTGAACTGCACACCTGCGCCTTTTCTCTTGGTTGCCACGGGCCTTTTTCACCATCCTGGATTGACCATGCATCACCATTTATACATTGTTTTTTGCCTTTGCATTGTGTTTGTGAGGGATTTATTCTACTCTTCACATATAGCCCTCCTGGATCAAAGGGGAACAACAAAATGTTCCAAAACCACTTAACTGCGCTGATCCAACTGCCCGGATCAACAACCTGCAGCCTGTCTTCAAACTGCAACTGTGCCTTTCCCTTCGCAACTAGCTGCATCATCCAAGCGCACTTACCATCTAGCTCTCCTCCTGTCTCTCCATCCTTATCAACCCTCCTTTGCTCACATGCTTCAAAACATTTGCACTCATCTCTTCCCCTATCACACCCCTACACATGTTTCCACTCGATACATCTCCATCATCATAAAAAACTTTCCCAACTAGACCATCTTGAGCTCCATCAAACAAAGAGCCCAAATCAAACACTTGCTCAGCATTCTGCATCTCTTGGTCAACATCCACAAACTCTTTATTCTCCAACCTGCTCACGGCATTCAAAACCTGATTATCTCCCACGCATTTTTTCAGCATTCTCCTGAGCATCAAATAGCTCACCATCATCCATATCTAGATACTTTTCAAACAAATCATGGACACCTTCCAAGGTGTCATCCCACAGCAGATCCTCAACACTATCATCATACTTTCATCCGCTTATGCACACATATATACAATAGGTACAAAAAGCTGAGTTTTTTTCCAAAATGCGCGTGACAACGTGTTTGGTGGTGTAGTCCACGGGTTTACACTCTCACAGTGCACCTTGTGCCAGCCTTCGATTACCTCGTCATGCATGCAGTGAAAGCATATGTGTTTGCTGGGTGTTTACTTTGACTATGGTGCCCCTGTTTTGTGCTAGTGATTCCAAGGTTGGGGGAGTGGGAAGCTATAGAGGCCTGTTTCCTTGTTTTTTTTCCACTCGACAACGTGTGCGAGTGTGTTCTCAAGTCTCATCAGAGACCTTCACAAGACATAAGGAAATGTGAACGAGAAAGGTTTGGGGAAAAGAGCACTATATATAAATAGGAATGGGAGAGAGACATAAAATAGGACCACATAGAGTTGAGATGCTGAGTTGACCTCCACACAACCAAGGACTATAAGCCCAAGGACTACAAGCACTACACATGTACATGTGCATGCCTTAAAAGAACACACATATATGGCATATATATATATAACACACATGCACACGCACACACATCCCCCCTTAAAAGAACACCTATGATTTTGCAACTATGGCCATGTGTAGAAATCAAGACCGGGACACTAAACTGAGGCAGTTTTGGTAAACTATGGTCGTGCTATTTTAAATAAAGGTCAATGGTGCTAAAGTATGGCCGTGTCTATTAACAAAGATTGTGAGAAAAAAAGAAAAATTTTACTCAATGGTGACATGACATAGAATCAAGATGTTGTCCTATATATATATATACCTACATGAATCTAGGAACATACCCAAATTTACCATTTGCTTTATGTGGCACTGTGCATGCACGTTGGATGTTCTTCCTAAAGCGCTTCATGAAGACCTTAAAAGACTTTGTGAGGCAAAGTACAAGGCCCGAAGGAAGCATGGCCGAGGGTTGGTTGATACAAGAGTCTCTTGTATATATTTCGGGATTTCTTGGTCAGGTGGTGGTGGACAGCTCTTTGCCATGACTATGGAGCAATGAAGAGGACTTGAGGATGACTTCTATTGTGCCTCAAGGAAAAGGACAGAGTAAAGTAATTGACAGAACATTGATTGATGATCTCAATTTCACTTGCATCCTTAATAGTGATGTGATGAGTAGATGGGTTACAAGATATGAGGATGCAAAGACAAAAAGGCAAGCATGCACACACACGTGCATGCGTACATGTACATGTAGACACCTTCAAAGAACACACATAAACACACACACTCATATGCATGTAGAGACATGCATGCACACACGCACATGCACACACATGTGCATGCGCGCATGCACACACACACACACACACACACACACACACACACACACATGTACACGCTTGACACACACAACATATACATATAGCACACATAGATGGCGTGTAATCAAGATCGGGACAATGATCTAAGGCACATTTGGTAAACTATGATGCTAAACCATGGTCGTGCAAAAAGAGAAATTTTCTTGCGTTGGGGTGGCCTACTAGAGGGACTAGAATACCATTCCGTTGTCACTATTAACATAACACATGCTATGTATGTAAGGAGCACACACATAAGTACATGTGTGTATCATATACGTGTTAGCACACACATGATCCAAAACAAAAGACCAAACCATGATATTTATGAAAACAAGAGACTATATACTTCTTTTTGGAGTATGGTAGACTTACTTTTTTATGTCCATGAGCTGCGATTCGTTCGACTCTCAATTTTGGCCAAGCGATTTGCAACAGTTGACATGTAGGACGCCATCGCATCTTTCACCCATGAAGTGATGTAGTCCTCCTTTGTGCCCGTCCTAAACACCTCTTCAAGATCATTCCATGCTTGCTCCACTTTCAAATTTTGTGCATGCTCATATGCTAGCCGATTCCTCTCAAATTTCCTATCCTTGTCATGAAATCTTTTTTCTGCTTGTCTTCTCCAACTGCTTGCTTTAGGATGAGGGAATATACGGCTTGGGCAAGATGCCATTTGCTGATTCCAAATTTTCATGCACATTTGGTGCAGCAGCCATATGTGGGAGTTTAACTTCCACATATGGTAGGGGGATGCTTGATACCCCCTCTTTTCCATGGGGAGCAACATCTACTGATTCCAAATTTTCATGCACATTTGGTGCAGTAGCCATACCCATGGTAGCCTCTAACTTTTTTTGTGGCCTTTTGTTGAGGCTATTGGGGGCAGTCCCTTCTTCAAATGTCCCACCCAAAATTGGTGATTTGGGTGGAGTTGAATCTTGCTTCTTATCCAACTCATCTTGCTTGCTTCCTTGCCCTGCAATGTCCTCCTTTCTTGGCTTGCAATCATGCTGTCCAAGAGCCTTCTTACCCTTGGCCTTGCAATCTTATTGAGGGTGAACCTTCTTACCCCTGCCTTGTTGATTTCTTGGTGCCAAAAAGTGAAGCTTGATGCCGAAATTCGACCTTGAATCCTGTGCCCCTTAAGTGCAGTGGGTACTAGAGCAGGTCGTAATTGAAGGTATGGAAGCATGGGAGCAATAAAAGATGGTGGCCAATGTAGCTTGAGCTATGGTGTGAAAAGGAATGTTGAGGTGGCAGGCCTTAGAACAAAATTAAAATAAGGATTAACGTGGCCAGCTGGAAGGTATGCGTGGAGGCCTGCGCAGCTGCCAACGCGAGATCGAGAAGGTTGGCGAAAGTTTGACGAAGGCTGGGTGCGCCGAATACAAGAGGGGGAGGCGGCCCGTTTTGTACAGTGGGTGCTCTGATCGAACTGCAGAGAAAGAGGCGTGGAGGAGTCGCCCTTGCAGAGGCGCTTGTGCAAACGAAGGTGAGGAGAGTGAGGGACCGCCTTGCTGGGGAACCGGGTCCAGAAGTTGTAATCGCCTTGCTGCAGGCGCTTGGAGAGGAGCGTTGAACAGTTTACAGGTAGCCGCCGTGTAGGTGATCTAAGACGGGCTTGCTGAAGGTCATCAGCGTGCAGGAAGGCAGCTGCAGGTAACCGCCTGGTGCTCGGAAGCGACTCTGAAAGGCTGGCGAGAGAGCGAAGGGTGGCCATTTGGGGTATGAGAGCGGTGATACGCTGGAGACAGCAGGCGCAAGGTTTGCTGGCTGTGTGAGGGCTAGCGTGGACTAGACAGAGACAGGCCGTTGGATGCGAAGGAGGTTACCTTCGATTGGGCTAGGTGAAGATGGCCGCCGTTAAGGTGACGGGCAGGAGATGGCGTTAAGGTGACAGCGTGGCTGAAGCGCAAGAAGAGAAGCGCCAGCGGGTGTTTGGGGTGGTCGCGTGTGGCTGACCAACATATGAGGAAAAAACCGTTTGGGTGCAGTTGTAAGTGAATCCGGTTGTGGAAGCACCGGTGGGTGCAAGGCAAGGAGCTTCGAAAGCAGAGGGACTAGAGGGCCGATGCTGTGAGGTGGTGGCCGCCTTGTATGAAGGTGGAGATCTTGGTCAGTCTGCGGAGAGAGAGCTGAAGCCGGAAGTGAAAGGAGCCATGAAGCTGTTGGGTTTGGGAGGTTCGTGGACAGCAAGAGCAGGTAGCTCGAGTGTGAGTGATGTGGAGCGCACAGATGAGGAGCGCAGAGAAGTGGCAAAAGAAAGTGGTCAAGGCAAAGGGTGGCCGTGTGGGAGTAGAAGAGCGGTGATATGCTGGGGACTTGTGAAGAGCAGCAAAGGCTGGAGCGTGGACGGACTGAGGTGGTGTGGCCTTGGTTCGGTCAGTCAGAGTGGACGCTGAAGACAGGTGGACAGCGTGTGGCTGTGGACAAGTGATCTACGAGGGCTGGTGTGGGCCACGTAGGTGAAGCTGACAGAAGACAGAGCAGGGTGCCGAGTGAAGCAGAGAAAAAGATAGGTGTTGCTGCTTGGTGGTGGGCCGGTAGTAGGGCAGATAAGCTGCAGGTGGCAGAGGATCAGCATAGAGAGAGACAGAGACAGAGAGAGAGGGAGATGTTTGGGTAGCTGCTTGCTGGTGACGACACATACAGAAGTGATGGGCTGAGAAAGTTGAGGGTTAGCTGGTGGGGCGCCTTCTGAAGAGTGAGCGGCTGGGTTCTTTCTTGTGTGATTGGCACAGCACGCAGGCGAGTGGATCATGTGGTGATTGGGGATGTGGTGTATCCTTGGCAGTGTGACAGGTCTGAGTGTTTGTATGGTTGTGTGAGTAAGGCTTCTGTGTCGGGAGAAGCTTGTATGAAATGTATTGACTGGGAATATAAATTGCTGGGTGTTTACTTTGTCTATGGTGCCCCTGTTTTATGCTGTGTGAGAGAGTGTTCGAGCCGGGGTGGGGCTGGTGGTGCCTCCATTCGTGTTGTTGTTTCCAAGTTTCGGGGGTGAAGGGCTATAGAGGCAGTGGTTCTTTCTTCTTCTTTTCACCTCACATCCTTCTGGTGCCCCCACTGCTGAGGAGAGCTCAAGGATTGTTACAGGTTTTCATGATGTGGTCTTATCCTGAATTTCATGGCAGGAAGGGTGAAGATGTATGTGACTTCTTGGAGCAGATGGAGCTGGCATGCATTAGCAATCATGTGACAGATGAAGAGCAGGTTCTGAGGCTGATAAAGATTTTCTTGAAGGGAGATGCCCGATGCTGGTTTAAGAATTTTGAAGCACAGGATGCTGGTGTTTTGACCTTAGACAGGTTGAAAGAAGGCCTTTTGGAGCGTTTTCAGCAAATGGAGGATTCTAGTGTGCTTTGGCAGGAGTTGAGCATCTTGAAGCAGGTCCATGGGCAATCACTGGATGATTTTGTGAAGGTATTTATATGTTTGTGGGGTAAGTGGTGTATGACATTGAAGCAGGGAATTCCTCCTATGTTTCTGAAGAAGAGCTTGTTTATTGATGGTTTGCTACCCCATTTGAGGATCAGGGTTGAGTTAAAGAATCCCAAGTCATTTGATGATGCAGTTAGGGTTGCTAGGGAAAAGGAAGGCAAGGTTTTGAAGCAGATGGAGATGGGTATTTATCTGTATGAAGGTGTTGTGTCTGTAAGGGATAAGCAGGTAAATTTGGTTGAGGTGGATAAGAGTTCTATGCAAAGTTTGAATAGACAGGAGCCTCAAAGGCCGATACAGGTGCAAAGGGGGATGTTTTATATGCCTTCTGATTTTTTCCCAAAGTTTTTAAAGCAGGTGCAGGTGGATGAAAAGCAAGTGAAGGAGCAAAGTGAAGATAAGGAGTTGCCAGTGGATTCTTCCTTGGATTTGGAGGTTATAGCTGTACATGACAGGGATCTGGATGACATGCATGCACATGGAAGTAAAGAGGATAATGTCTTGGGATTGGATGATGATAAGAAGGAAGAGGAGCTGGATATAGGATGCTTTGAGGATGATTCTTTGCCAGATTCCACAAGGGAGGAGGATGGGGTAGAGACTTGTGATGAAGTGAAGATGGCTTGTGATACAGATGTGGTGAGCATGGAGGAAGATCCTATTATTCTGGATTTTCTTGGACAGCTTACCAGCTTCTGAAGAGTTGATGGCCTTACTCGTCTTGAATACTCATCATCAGGCTTACGGCCTCTCACTCTCAGTGGTTCCTCTCTTTGGTAAGGCGGTCCATATGCATCCCGAATTGGTGTGGGTCCCCTATTACCTGCCTCACCAACCCTCTCCAAAGATCCTGTTACCCGCATTTCAGGAGGTGCATTTATGGGAGGCCGAGTTGGCTCCCCTACCCTCCGATTGTCATAGTGAGAGAAACGTTGTTGTGGTGTGATTTGCGGTCGCACTTTTGGTGTAGGATAATATCTTGGTGCTAGAGTTGGGCTACTTGCAGTGGTCCACTTTGATGTTGATGGTCCCTCTCTAGTGAACTCTCGTAGGGGAGGAGCAACAGTTTCTCCAAGAGAGGCTGTCTCTCCTAGTTTAGCTGTATTAGTAGAGAACACTTCCATGAATAATGGTTGTCCTCTCCACGTGAGCTCACGAATCTCCTTCCAATCTAAGGTTCGGTATTCATTGGCCCATTTATCAATGATTCGGTTCTTGTATCTTGCAAGCTTCTTGACTACCACCACAAGTGCTAGAGGAAGATCTAGCTCTGGCAATCTAGTTGTGGCATAATATCCTTCTAAAGAGAGTCCTTATAGACCTCTTGAAGTGGGTCATCCTGAAAGACCTTTGTCACTGGAATTTGTCGTACAAACTCCCATTGGTTCTCAGCCCCCTAATCCATTTTGCTCTTGCCTTTCCTGTCGTCCCTTTCCAAATTTAGATCTACAAAAAGTAAATCATCTATGGATGGCTTTGAGAACTGGGCATTGAATGGTCCAAGCATATCCGGCTCAATGAGCCAATCATCTCTAAACTCCCTTGCTCCGGAAGGCTTTGATAAATCTAGGAACTCACTCTTAGTGAGCTCTCCTAATTTGTCTACATTCTCTGGATGATAGGTGACTTTGTAGCGAACACCATCTCCACCCATGTACATGTTACCCTGGTCATTGACTAGAGGTGCTCTATCAAGCTCTGAGAAAAAGTCCGCAATCTTAACGAGATACCGTTGTTGTGGATCCCTAAAGATCTCAGCTCCTTGAGCATTCGTGTAGACATATTGAAGTCTCACATTGAGTGGTAACCCCATGGTGTCGGCTTCAAATGGATTAAAAGATCTTGTGGGTGTCCTATTTGGGGCTATAGGATGACTATTTGACGGCCCTAGATTGTCCATAGACAATGAGCTAGTTGTCCTGGAAAGGGTATCAGATTGGGATTCGGAAAAGGTTTCAGCAATATCTGCCAAATTTCCTACCGATTGGGTCCCACTTTCCTACGTAGGTACTCTAAAATCGCCTAAAATTTACCAGTTTCCCATACTGACTCACTATGGAAAAATGGTTCCGGGACCGAAATTTCGACGATGGGTGTTTTCTAACTCCTCTTGAAAAGTTAGATAACCTCCCAATTTTTTGCGGCAAAAAATGAAAAATTTTCCGGACTTTTTTTTTACACCCCCTTATCCGGTGCGGTGGCAGTCTTTATGGTGCGGTGTGTGGGTCTCTCCGTGTGGTGCGCTGTTCACGCACATCCGCCTTCTTTTATTATTATTTTTTTTCCTTTTTTGAAGTGCGTGTGCAGTGAACTCAATGCGTGTGCAATTGCAAGATTTGCAGCGAATTCAATGCGTGCGCACTGTGAGATTTGCAGTGAATTCGAAATGTTCAGTCTTCATGTGTGTGTACAGATTTCAGTTTCTCTACAAGAGCAGGTTTAACAGGCGAACTAAAATGCAGTTTTAACAGAGAACTAAAATGCACAAAATTAAAGATGCAGAAAACTAAACTAAGCCAAGAAACAAAAAATAAAACGAACATCCAGAAAATTGAAACTGTAAAAATTAACCTCAGACAGCAAAAATTATCCTCAAACAGAATGACAGAAATACAAAAACAGGCCTCTCTCTTTCGCACACAAATTGAAATTGGCACGTTTAGCGCCTACCTCCAATCCTTCCCGTGTGTTGAATCCTTGTCCTGACCTCAAGGGAGAAGCGTAGCTAGCCAATCACACTCAAATTGCAAGACAAATAAAGAGAATTTAACAACAGATTAGTCTTAAATAAGTACCAAAATTAGTCCCAAAGCCTACTCTCCTATCCAATAGTTTTGCAACCAATTGGAGCTTAACAAGGAGTGGTAGTGTGTGTATGGTGCTCAACTAATGTAGGCACTCGTGGTAGTGTGTGTATGGTGCTTAACTAATGTAGGCACTCGCTCCGGCAGCGGCGCCATTGTAGAGCGGTTCTCTCTACCATGCAATATAGTGCTCATAGAGTACTACCGATCAACAAACGTATTAAGAAACACAATGTCAATCCGAGGACTTGACCCGATTAGTGCATGAAGGCTTATCTCATGAGGGAGAGCTCACATACACGAACCACCACTTGACAATTCAACCATTCAACACCTCAATCAATCTCTCAATCCCTTAAATCCAGTACACTAATTAAGAGAACAAGCAATGCATGGCAATCTCTTAATCCCATTCAAACATTGATTAAATCTTAGCTTTCCCTAATGCCAGCAAACCCATAAGCGTGCATCTACTAGCCCACAAGCTTAAGCAAGCATAGAATGTAACATTCACAAACCCACAAGCTCATAGAGAGAGTCTATCCATGAATAACTCATTGTTGCCAATCAAGTGGGTAAGAGCTTGCATCAATGGAGACTACACACACACACACTACAAGCATGCATACACAAGAGAAAGAAAGAAGAATTCAACTAATCATAGATTAATCTACTTCAATGATGCTAAAACAGATTAAGAGAAAGAAGTGGAGCTATACTCATTGGAGCTTGAGATTAATCTACTTCAATGATACTAAAACAGATTAAGAGAAAGAAGTGGAGCTTGATGCTCATTAGAGTACAATAGAGAGAGAGTTAGAGAGTTGCCATAGCTTGAGAGCTCAAGAGCTTCACTCAATAGCTTATGAGAATGGCCAAAAACGTCCTCTTTCTTTAGCTAACATCTCTTTTATAGAGATGTCACTAACCCTAACCCTAACCCTAGGCCTCTTTCACACATGGGCGGACAACCCCATAAGTGAGCCTTTCTTAATACACTTAAAACTTTCATTTAGAACCCACATTGGCCTAAGACGATTTACATTGCACTCCGGCACAAAAATATGGAAAAATTATGTGCATCTTTATGTTCCCATGGCTACAATCCCACTCTCTTGCATTAATTGCTTCCGGCCTCCTTCCATAATCCGTGTTCCTGTGAATGTTCCCGTGGAACATGGACCATCAATGAGATTACCATGTTGGACGGGAGCCCGTTGTTGTAATGATATGTGCCCTTAGAGCTTGCATATGTTCTTGATGGAGAAGAGACAAATAATGGGATTCCGATGTTGGCTAGGGATGCACCACAATGCGATTACCATGTTGGATGGGAGTCCATTGGAATGATATATTCCCTTAGACCTTGTATATGTTGATGGAGAAGAGACAAACAATGGGATTCCAATGTTGGTTAGGGTTGATGTGTAATGAAAAAAAAGGAGGTACAATTTCATTAGCAAGACACCTAAGGAGAAAATGCATCCCACTTCAAATTATAGTGACACTAGAATCAGTACATAAGGTATCCACCACCATTGACTACTGCCAAAGCAAATGTTGCCAATTTATTGATTGTGATATGTTCACATAACATCCCTAGTTCTCCTTACACCAAAAGTAACCAATGATGGAATGCCAAGCTCCTCATCAAGGTTCTGCTCAAAGCTGCTAGAATCATCATCCACATATGAGTGACCCGTTGACAGATTAGGCACAAAATGTTGATCTACCTTTTCCTTTCCTTTGCATGATATATGCGTACCTACATCTATCCTGAACTTGCCTATAACCATGGACTAATATTGGATCCATTGCCAGAGGATTGTCCTAGTCCACTAAGCAACTGTGATTGCTGCTTTACATGTGGTGCAGCAGCATCACTTTTTACATCTGCATCTTCTGTTGACTTCACCCCGCTTGTGTATACCAGCTACTCATCTCATCAAAGAAAACATCTCTAACTACTTGCATCTCACGAGTGGTAGGGTTATGACATCTATAGTCTTTCTATCACATAGCTTAATCGATAAAGATTCATTTTTGTGCCTTTGGATCTAACTTTGTTCTTACTTCATTAGCAACATGCACATATGCAATACACCTAAGCACTTTCAAGTGAGACACATTCAGTCTTATGCTTGTAAACTTTTGTTCAGGTGTCATACCTTGAACAACTACATTGGGTTTCCTATTCATAATGTACACAGCAGTTGCTATTGCTTCTGCAAAAACATAATGTGGGATATTCTTTTCAACCATCAAGGCACGTGTCACTTCTACAATGTGCCTATTTTTTCTTTCTACAATGCCATTCTGTTGTGGAATGTACCTGCATATGTAAACTATCTCTTAATTCCTTACTTTCTTAAGAAGTCGAACTCTTTAGAGAAATATTCCCCCCCACCATCTGATCTCAGGCATTTTATTTGCATTCCTTCTCAACCAAGGTTGTAAATCTCTGGAAGTGTACAAACACCTCACTTTTCTCCTTCATGAAGTAAGCCCACACCTTCCTAGTGTCATTCAAAAATCAATGAATGTAACATAATACCTGCCATACAATTGTTGCAGTCTCGGTGAGTCCCCATACATTTGAATGTATAACATCTAATGGCCTTGCACTAACATGCTTTTCATGTGGGAAAGCATGTTTGTTCTTCTAACCAACATGGCACCCCCTTATCCAGTGCCGTGGCGGCCTTTATGGTGCGGTGTGTGGGTCTCTCCACGCGGCGCGCTGTTCACGCACAGCTGCCTTCTTTTATTATTATTATTTTTTCTTTTTTGAAGTATGCGATTCTCTGACCTCCAACATGATGGCTTCCAATACAAGCCCAAGCTCTTTTGGAAGTTGATGCCCAAGTCCGATTTACGCGCATGAACCCATCCTTTCCGTCCAGGTACTTGCTTATAAATCGTTCTAGAAATTCTTGATCTGAAAGTGTTGATGAGTGCTTGCTTCATTTGTGGGCGGTTTTGATCAGATTACCAGATTGGTGGAGAGTGGTGGTTCTTGTGGTAGGTTGGCACTCCGTGTCTCTTTGAGCCATGGCTAAAAGATCCCTGCCCCCTCCGCGCAACGAATTCAGGGGTGCTAGCAGTGGAAGTAGCACTTCTTGCATGGGCAGGGCCTCTCACTCGAGGCCTAGCCCACGAATATCCGGACAAGAGACTAATCCCTCAGTTCTTCCAAAACCGAACCTGGAAAAACTTTCCTTGCCCAAAAAGCACGAGCGATTCCTCTAGGGTATTTTTACTCTAACGTAGTCAAGAAGGTCATCACTGATCAAACTGATCCCACCAAACCTGTAAGTCACTTGGTCGGATCAAGGAAGAAACTTGCACTTGGATCATAGAGACCAATGCTTTTTTCCTCATTGAGAGGCATAGACGTTGATTCTTTTCAACAATTACTATCTGGGATTTACTTTATCTATCGTACCATAACAGAATTGAGTCTCATTTTAGGGATCCATTAGTCCAGCCAGTCTCGTGGGTTAGCCAACCGCCCAACCACTGTAGTGATGGGATCCATTTAAGAATTTGGTTAGGTTTTGTCCCGGGTACTAGGGAAAAGAGTTCCCAGGCCCCCTAACTTCATGCAAACTTCAAGCTAGTCATACCACTTGTAACACATCCAATATGAAATTGCCTATTTCACAGATTCAGCCGACTTTAAAACAATCTTTTAATGAAATCATAGTATCACTAATCATCATAACCCTCCAAAATATCTGGTTAAATTCTCATTTCCAATCATTCCTTCATTGGTGTACGTATGGCATTATTGGTAGCCAGAATGCTCACCACCTGTCCACTTAGGGGCCTTTTCAATAGTTCCTAACTCATAGTACCCGGTAATATATTCACTTATAAAAATCCAGATGGAGTCTCCGTTGAAGATCAGCAAGATCAACCAACAGATCCATATAAAAGATCCATGGACTCATCCGTTGAGGACCAGCAAGGTCAATCAACCAAATCCATGCCCAAATTCAAAAAACAACTCTTACTCCTTGTTCCAATATCTTCCCCACCGCACGTGTGGGTATCTTCGGCAACCCAGAGCCCGAGCACCATATGGTCAACACCCTCTAGGATCCTTAGGTCACCTAGCGTTTCACTCATAGGCTGCTTCCTTGGTCCCTCCTCGTCTACCATACTGGAAGCTCACCATTTAAATCGAACTGAGACTGGTCAAGACCTGGGCCGAGACCTGCACGCGAGACATCCTTCGTTGACTCTCCATCAGCTTTTGCAACTTTATCAGTTAGGTCTCCACGACCTCATTCACAAGACGATCAAAATGCTTCCCAACATTATTGACATAAAAGGGTCCTTTAAAAATAGGTCATAAATACAGTTTCTATAATGAACTCTCGTCTTTCCACATCAATCCACATTACTTAATCCACATCCGATTCATATGTATTCCCATTCTCATCCAATCACATCTTTTTCCATCTCATCACATCTTTGCTCATTTATCCTCATCATTATATCTCATCCACTCGCATCCACCCATATCCACATCTCATCACATCTCATTCATTCACATCTCATCCATTCATATCTACCCCGATCCACATCACATCACATCCATTTCACCTCACATCTCATTCATTTATATCTATCCCGATTCACATCCCATCACATCTCATCCATTCACATCACATCTCATTCATTCACATCTATCCCGTTTCACATCACATTCATTCACATCACATATCATCCATTCACATCTATCCCAATTTACATCACATCTTATCACATCCATTTCACATCTCATCTCATTCATTCACATCCATTTCACATCTCATCTCATTCATTCACATCCTATATCGTTCATTCACATCTCGATTCACATGACATCACATCTCATTCATTCACATCTGGATTCACATCACATTACATCTCATCCATTCACATCCCATATCATTCATTCACGTCCATCAAATTCATTTACATCACATCCATCACATCACATTCATTCATATCCATCTAATCATTCACATGTAGGATTACTCACATCTATTCATACATTCACATCTATCATTTCACATCCACATATATTCATGTCATATCACATCTCTTTATATCCCATCACATCTCATCAACATCCACATCCCTTTTCATCACATCACATCTCATCCACATCCACATCACATTCACATCCACTTTCCTTTACATCACATCATATCTTATCCATGTCTACATCACATCATATCTTATCCACATCTACATTCACATTCATTTACATCACACCACATCCTTTCACATCCACATCCACATTCACATCCATTTACATCATATCACATCCTTTCACATCCACATCCACATCCACATTCACATCCATTTGCATCACATCACATCCTTTCACATCCACATCCACATTCACATCCATTTGTATCACATCACATCCTTTCACATCCACATCCACATTCATTTATATCACTTCTTTCACATACATATCCACATTCATTTACATCACATTCTTTCACATGCACATTCACATCCATTCATATCATATTCTTTCACACACACATTCACATCCATTTACTTCCCATCTCATCCTTTCACATATCCTCTCATCTCATTCTCATCATTCACATCCACATCCATTTACTTCACATCTCATCCTTGTTTTTTTTTATCACACCACATCCTATCACATCCCATCCACATCTTATCGCATCCTATTTACATCTTATCACATCTATTCACATCGTATCGCATCCATTCACATCGTATCGCATCCATTCACATCTTATCGCATCCTATTTATATCTTATCGCATCCATTCGCATCTTATCGCATCCTATTTACATCTTATCACATCCATTCACATGCTATTCTCATTTAGTAGCTTTTTCTAATTTGATACCGACGATAATGGAACTTTTTCTAAATTTTTACCAATTGCTTGGCCTAGATAAAGGTTCTTTTTCTCGACGACTATTTCCATATTCCTTCTCAATTCCTCAAATGAATTATATTCGATATTCCTCTCTCTTTTCTTAATTACTTAATTACACATAAACTTAAAAATTATTTTTCCATTGAATGTGACAAAAATCATTCTTTTTACCTAGGATATTCAATTCTAGAATATGGTAGTAAGTCCTCTTTTTACGTTATGCATAAGAATGAATTATGTATAAATTTTCTTAAAAATTTGCCACAGCTCCGCTACTATTATTGGTAATTTTTAATTTTTATGAAAAGAATAAGACATAGTAATGTAATTATGATAGTATAACTATCTTTTACTCTTAAATCTAATTTATGGATTTAACTCATAATATTACCATATTTTATAAGCATATAAGTATAAAAACCATTTTCTTAAACCTCTAGCTTTTCACAAGCCTAGAGTTTGATTTGTGAATAGAGAATTTCTCCATGAGAAGCACTAATTGAATAGAGATTTGGTCATAAGAATGACCATTCCTTGGGGGAGAGAGAGATAGACATTAAAGCATTCTATTTTAAGCATAAATGTAAACTTAAGATGTTTAATCACTAAAATTCATTAGAGAGCTTCATTTGCATTGAAGAACCATTCAATTGAATACCACTCACGCTTGAGAGGGGTTGAGAAGTGAGAATTATTTAGAAGATTAAGAAAAAGACCATAAAATCACATTTTACCACTTGTTTTGCTTGATTCTTTAGTCATTGGAGAGGCCCCCAACCAATCAATTGGTTAGTATGTTGAGGAAGGCTCCAAAGAAGCTTGAAGAGAGAGAGAGAAGCTCCAATCTCCCCAAATTGGAGAGGATTTTTAGAGGATAATAGAAAATATCGTTATTTTAGTATGATACTGGCATGGTATAGTTCACAGATATTTTTACAAAGGACTAAGGATCTATTTATAGGTGAGGAAGGCCTCTAACCAAGTCTATTTATAGGTGAGGAAGGCCTCTAACCAAGTCTAACTAGGTTCTAGAATTTTCCAAGTTCAGTTTGGCTTAATTTGAACAAGATTTTTGGCTTCCTTTTGATTTGGTTTAATCCAGGAGAGAGGAGAGATAAAAATATCACAATATTTTGAGTTAAAAACTCCACCACATGTGTAAAATAGGCACCTCCTTGAAGTGTCCCCTTCTCCTTACCAAGGTGTCAAAAATGTATCATTATACCCAAAATATCTCATTTTTTTAGTAATATCTCATAGTTTTTTACTAATAAACCTTGTACTCAGTCAACTCTTCATCTTATGTGGGCATTTACTCATTTTTGGGTATTTTTCTTTTAAAAATTGGATTTATCTCCTCCCCACACTTGGATTGATCCTATTGGCCCATAGGAACCTTAATTGGACCATAATCTAAAAATTTCTAAAAATCTAGACCCTTAGACTAAGGTCCTTTATACCTATTTTCAATTAATTCCAATTGCACATTGGAAAGTTCTTTTTGAATTTCTATTTTAGGGAAACCATTTTAGACACTAGGAGGATTTTTATATCCAAAAATATCTCAATTTCGGATTAGCTCCCTCTAGACATTTTCTCTCTCCAGGCCAAAACAGGGCAAGACAGGATCTTTCTTTTATTTCAGAGGGGAATAATTTTAAGATCAGAAGGGGAGGTTCTTACGCCTGTACACCTCAAAAGCTCGAGGGAGGAATCTTACATCCTACCGCACTTAAAAAACGCAAGATGTCCTCATCTCAGGCAGCTGGAGGACAACTCTTTCCCTTAAGATCCAACTGATTCTAGGGTTCCTTATAGTCTGGTCAACCCAGCAGAATCCTGGGATAAAGATTGCTTCATATAGAACTCATTATCAGATAACAATTCATTCAGAACATATTATTCATATCCTTAACACAATAATGGTCTATCAGACCAAAAATTGCATATGAACATTCCTCCATGGGAATTTTAGTTTTGCAGGTTTTTAATTTGTTATCCCTTAACTTGATCCACTGGGTCAAGTGTTAACAGTAGCAATATGTCAGCACAATCCACTAATCTCATAGGGATTTGATGAAGTCACAATCATCATTCTAGTTATTATCATCATCACTGGGATTCGTCCCATTCATCCTCATTGTGGCTTTGTTAAACTTATCTTCTTTCAACTAGAATTCAGGAATCATCATCTTTCAACCAGAATCCAAATCAACTCATCAATTCTTAACTAGAATTTTAAAATCATATCAACCAGCATTCGAATTCATCATCTGGATAGCATTTTGCTTATAATTTCAAGGTCTTAGATTTACTCGTATATACTGCCAGTAAAGAGCTACAGTTATATCCTCGGTATATACGGGTAGTCACGGTCCTTGGAATTATAAAGTAAATACCATCATGTCTAGGTCTCAAGAAAGTCAGGGATTCCATACAATTGTGGTACTTCCATCTGAACATCCAATTACCAATTTATGAATTTCATTCTGAATATTGATTTGTATGAATTTTGTCACACAATTTCAATCTTTAACTAGTACTTCATAAATTTTTGACATTTCTGGCTTCTTGGTTGATCCACTTAAGCCAATTCGCTCTGATACCAGCTGAAAGATCCCTGCCCCCTCCGCGCAACGAATTCGGTGCTAGTAGCAGCGGAAGTAGCACTTCTTGCTCGGGCCAGGTCTCTCACTCGGGGCCTCGCCCACGGATATCCGGACAAGAGACTAATCCCTTGGTTCTTCCAAAATCGAACCTAAAAAAAACTTCCCTCGCCCAGAAAGCACGGGCGATTCCTCCAGGGTATTTTTACTCTAACGTAGTCAAGGTCATCACTGACCAAACTGATCCAACCGAACTTGAAAGTCACTTGGTCGGATCAAGAAAGAAACTTGCACTTGGATCATAGAGACCAACACTTTTTTCCTCATTGAGAGGCACAACCGTTGATTCTTTTCCATAGAACAATTACTATCCGAGAGGTAAAAATAACAATGCTGATGTTTTTATCGGCGTTGCTGCTGTGAGTGGTGAAAATAGCGCTGTTGAGCAAAAAACTTTGCGTGGGATATAGCACGGTTATAACGTAGGATATAGCGGCGGTTATAGTGTCGAAAAAATAGCGACGCTTACACCTCAAAACGTTTTCAAATCCTTTTATAAAAGCCACGCTATAACCCTCGCTAACCCCTCTTTTTGTTGTAGTGACCATTGCAATAAATATATTATATATGAAATTAATATTGAGTTCTTTTTCTCGTTTAATATTGGTCATCTTGTCTTATACATCCTAAATATTATTAATAATATAGAATAATTATTTTACAAAAGGAATCCACATAATAAGATAAATTGGTGCAAAATTATCTTGTATTAAGAAAACTTCAAGATTATAGGAGACATACATTTCATACAAGTAAAAGTATTTTCAGATTTCTTCTCATCCTAATACCATCTACCTTAAATTTCAAGCATGATGGTATGGCATCTAATAGAGATCTAAGGATGTGCACACATCCCTGAATGTCCATTTTGCATTCATAGGGACAACTCTATTGTCCTCATCACTTAAGTTGATTGTTAGGTCATAGTGCACAAATGTTTCCTCTGAATCCAATGGCATCCAAGTTCCTCTACACTTTTTCCATCTTCTATACTTTAAGGTAATATACAAGGTTTGTCGAAAGATGTTATATGCTGTTCCATGGGAACACTCACGGGAACACGGATTATGGAAGGAGGCCGGAAGCAATTAATGCGAGAGAGCGAGATTGTAGCCATGGGAACATAAAGACGCACATAATTTTTCCATATTTTTGTGCCGAAGTGCAATGTAAATCATTTTAGGCCAATGTGGGTTCTAGATGAGAGTTCTAAGTGTATTAAGCAAGGCTCACTTATGGGGTTGTCCGCCCATGTGTGAAAGAAGTCTAGGGTTAGGGTTAGTGATATCTTTATAAAAGAGATGTTAGCTAAAGAAAGGGGACGTTCTTGGCCATTCTCATAAGCTATTGAGTGAAGCTCTTAAGCTCTCAAGCTATGGCAACTCTCTAACTCTCTCTCTATTGTACTCTAATGAGCATCAAGCTCCAATGAGTATAGCTCCACTTCTTTCTCTTAATCTATTTTAGCATCATTGAAGTAGATTAATCTATGATTAGTTGAATTCTTCTTTCTTTCTCTTGTGTATGCATCATGCTTGTAGTGTGTGTGTGTAGTCTCCATTGATGTAAGCTCTTGCCCACTTCATTGGCAATGAGTTATTCATGGATAGACTCTCTCTATGAGCTTGTGGGTTTGTGAATGTTACATTCTATGCTTGCTTAAGCTTGTGGGTTAGTAGATGCACGCTTATGGGTTTGCTGGCATTAGGGAAAGCTGAGATTTAATCAATTTTTGAATGGGATTAAGAGATTGCCATGCATTGTTTGTTCTCTTGATTAGTGTAGTGGATTTAAGGGATTTAGAGATTGATTGAGGTGTTGAATGGTTGAATTGTCAAGTGGTGGTTCGTGTATGTGAGCTCTCCCTCAAGGGATAAGCCTTCATGCACTAATCGGGTCGAGTCCTCGGATTGACATTGTGTTTCTTAACACATTTGTTGATCGGTAGTACTCTATGAGCACTATATTGCACGGTAAAGAGAACCGCTCTACAATGGCGCCGTTGCCGGGGAGCGAGTGCCTACATTAGTTGAGCACCATACACACACTACCACTCCTTGTTAAGCTCGAATCGGTTGCAAAACTGTTGGATAGGAGAGCAGGCTTTGGGACTAATTTTGGTACTTATTTAAGACTAATCTGTTGTTAAATTCTCTTTATTTGTCTTGCAACTTGAGTGCGATTGGCTAGCTACGCTTCTCCCTTGAGATCAGGACAATGATTCAACACACGGAAAGGATTGGAGGTAGGCGCTAAACCTGCCAATTTCAATTTGTGTGCGAAAGAGAGAGGTCTGTTTTTGCATTTCTGTCATTCTGTTTGAGGATAATTTTTTGCTGTCTGAGGTTAATTTTTACAGTTTCAATTTTTTGCATGTTCGTTTTATTTTCTGTTCTTAGCTTAGTTTAGTTTTCTGCATCTTTAATTTTGTGCATTTTAGTTCTCTGTTAAACCTGCACCTATAGAGAAACTGAAATCTGTACACACACATGAAGACTGAACATTTCGAATTCGCTGCAAATCTCACAGCTGCAAACGCATTGAATTCGTTGCAAATCTCACAACTGCACACGCATTGAGTTCACTGCACACACACTTTAAAAAAGAAAAAAAAATAATAATAAAAGAAGGCGACTGTGTGTGAACAGTGCACAGCGTGGAGAGACCCACACACCGCACCATAAAGACCGCCACCGCACCGGATAAGGGGGTGCCAAAAAAAATTCTCCCGCAAAAAATTGGGAGGTTATCTAACTTTTCGAGAGGAGTTAGAAAACACCCATCGTCAAAATTTCGGTCATGAAACCATTTTCCCATAGTAAGTCAGTATGGAAAACTGGTAAATTTTAGGCTCAAACTTTGCTAGAACCCATTTTGAACCCCCTCGAACACATTAGGCCAAAAAAATAGCGTATTTTTAAGGATCAAAATTTTTGGATTTTTTTGGAAAAAAAACCTTAAAATTTGGCCTTATGCACTTGCAGTCGGGATGTCATATAGACACTGCCATAGGGTCTAGGGCACCTTCTAGAGTACCTACGCAGGAAAGTGGGACCCAATCGGTAGGAAATTTGGTAGATATTGCCAAAACCTTTTCTGAATCCTAATCTGATACCCTTTCCAGGGACAACTAGCTCATTGTCTATGGACAATCTAGGGTAGTCATCCTTTAGCCCCAAATAGGACACCCACAAGATCTTTTAATCCATTTGAAGCCGACACCATGGGATTACCACTCAATGTGAGACTTCAATATGTCTACACGAATGCTCAAGGAGCTGAGATCTTTAGGGATCCACAACAACGGTATCTCGTTAAGATTGCAGACTTTTTCTCAGAACTTGATAGAGCACCTCTAGTCAATGACCAAGGTAACATGTACATGGGTGGAGATGGTGTTCACTCTACGAAGTCACCTATCATCCAGAGAATGTAGACAAATTAGGAGAGCTCTCTAAGAGTGAGTTCCTAGATTTATCAAAGCCTTCCAGAGCAAGGGATTCTAGAGATGATTGGCTCATTGAGCCGGACATGCCTAGGCCATCTAATGCCCAGTCCTCAAAGCCATCCATAGATGATTTACTTTTTGTAGATCTAAATTTGGAAAGGGACAGGAAAGGCAAGAGCAAAATGGATCAGGGGGCTAAGAACCAATGGGAGTTTGTACGACAAATTCCATTGACAAAGGTCTTTCAGGATGACCCACTTCAAGAGATCTATAAGGACTCTTTAGAAGGATATTATGCCACAACTAAATTGCCACAGCTAGATCTTCCTTTAGCACTTGTGGTGGTAGTCGAGAAGCTTGTAGGATACAAGAACCGAATCGTTGATAAATGGGCCAATGAATACCGAACCTTAGATTGGAAGGAGATTCGTGAGCTCACGTGGAGAGGACAACCATTATTCATGGAAGTGTTCTCAACTAATACAGCTAAACCAGGAGAGACAGCCTTTCTTGGAGAAACTGTTGCTCCTCCCCTACGAGAGCACTAGTAGAGAGAGGGACCCTCAACATCAAAATGGACCATTGCAAGTAGCCCAACTCTAGCACCAAGATATTATCCTACACCAAAAGTGCGACCACAGATCACACCACAACAACGTTTCTCTCACTATGACAATCGGAGGGTAGGGGAGCCAACTCGGCCTCCCATAAATGCACCTCTTGAAATGCGGGTAATAGGATCTTTGGAGAGGGTTGGTGAGGTAGGTAATAGGAGACCCACACCAATTCGGGATGCATATGGACCACCTTACCAAAGAGAGGAACCACTGGTAGTGAGAGGCCGTAGGCCTGATGATGAGTATTCAAGACGAGTAAGGCCATCAACTCTTCATAAACTTGTAAAGAAGTACGAAGGGTCGGGAGATCCATATGACCATGTAGCAGCATTTAGGCAAGCAGTTTGAGCTGAGCAAGTGACTGACAAGCATACGCAAATTGAAGGATTTGGGCTCACTCTTGAGGGAAAGGCCCTTGCTTGGTTTCAGGCACTAGAGGCTTCAGACAAATGTTCTTTACGAGTTTTGGAAGAGAGATTCATTGCTGCTTTTTCCTTGATGGGGATTCAGCATGACACAGTAGCAAACATCTACTCTTTCAAGCAAGGCAAGACTGAGAGTGTTAGAGACTGTGTAAATAGGATGAAGCAGTACATTAATCGTTGCCCAGAAGATGAGAAGCCCACCCAGAGTCGATTAATTTCTCTCTTCTTAAAAGGACTCAAAAATTCAACACTGCACACACATCTCTACGCAAAGAATCATACAAATTTCAATGAGTGTTGCCATGATGCTATGGATTTTATAGATAACTTCAAATTCCAAGATGGTACTGGCCCTGAGGTGAAACCTAGAGATCAGTGGGGTGATGACCAAAGTTCAGGGTCTAGCGCACTAGTAAATCCAGACCAAATAGCTAACCTAGTACTAAGGAGATTGGGAGGACAAACCTATCGCCCACCCATGTAGCCACAACAACAGCAGAGCGAATGAGGGGTGTACTACCTACAGGTTCTCATCTTTGTGGAGCATGTGGCGGTAACCATAAAACCAAAGAATGTAATACCTTTTCTCCTCTAGTCACAAGCCAACCCACAAAGAAGTGGTGCCAGGCCTGTGCTTGAAATTACCCACACCACAAAGGAATGTTCTTGCATTGCAAGAATGAGACAAGATCAGCTCCACAAATGCATCAACAGTATACTAATTTTGAACGTAAGCCACCGATACCACAAGAGCAAGCACGACCTCTACTTGGAGCTCAACCTCTTGCTCAACATGTGAATAGCTTATTCCCATGTGTAGCCAAGCTTTTAAGGGGTTCCCAAATGGCAAGTGACCTGTTATTTTGTGAATGGTAACATGAGAACATGTGAATAACTTGTTCACATGTGTTATTATCACAAAAAATCTTGTGATCATGTGAATATTAAATCCCTGATCTCAGCTCCTTGAGCATTTGTGTAGACATATCTCACATTGAGTGGTAACCCTATGGTGTCGGCTTCAAATGGATTAAAAGATCTTGTGGGTGTCCTATTTGGGGCTAAGGGATGACTATTTGATGGCCCTAGATTGTCCATAGACAATGAGCTAGTTGTCCTGGAGAGGGTATCAGATTGGGATTCGGAAAAGGTTTCAGCAATATCTGCCAAATTTCCTATCGATTGGGTCCCACTTTCCTGCGTAGGTACTCTAGAAGGTGCCCTAGACCCTATGGCAGTGTCTATATGACGTCCCGACCGCAAGTGCATCAGGTCAAATTTTAAGGTTTTTTTTTTTTAATATCCAAAAATTTTCAAGTTGGCTCAAACTTTGCCAGAACCATTTTGAACCCCCTCGAACACATTAGGCCAAAAAAATAGCGTATTTTTCAAGATCAAAAATTGTCTAAAACTTACCAGTTTCCCATACTGAACTCACTATGGGAAAATGGTTCCGGGACCAAAATTTCGACGATGGGTGTTTTCTATCTCCTCTCGAAAAGTTAGAAAACCTCCCAATTTTTTACAGCAGAAAATGAAAAATTTTCCAGACTCTTTATCCGGTGCGGTAGCGGTCTTTATGGTGCGGTGTGTGGGTCTCTCCGTGCGGTGCGCTATTCACGCACAGCCCCCTTCTTTTTTTTTCTTTTTTTTTCTTTTTTAAAGTGCGTATGTAGTGAACTCAATGCGTGTGCAGCTGTGAGATTTGCAGCGAATTCGAAATGTTCAATCTTTATGTGTGTGTACAGATTTTAGTTTCTCTACAGGTGCAGGTTTAACAGAGTATAAAATTAAAGATGCAGAAAACTAAACTAAGCTAAGAACAGAAAATAAAACGAACATGCAAAAAATGAAAACTGTAAAAATTAATCTCAGACGGCAAAAATTATCCTCACACAGAATGACAGAAATGCAAATCAAGCCTCTCTCTTTCGCACACAAATTAAAATTGGCAGGTTTAGCGCCTATCTCCAATCCTTCCCGTGTGTTGAATCCTTGTCCTAACCTAAGGGGAGAGGCGTAGCTAGCCAATCGCACTCAAATTGCAAGACAATAAAGAGAATTTAACAAAAGATTAGTCTTAAATAAGTACCAAAATTAGTCCCAAAGCCTGCTCTCCTATCCAACAGTTTTGAAACTGATTGGAGCTTAACAAGGACTGGTAGTGTGTGTATGGTGCTCAACTAATGTAGGCACTCCTTCCCCGACAGCGGTGCCATTGAAGAGCGGTTCTCTCTACCGTGCAATATAGTGCTCATAGAGTACTACCGATCAACAAATGTGTTGAGAAACACAATGTCAATCCGAGGACTTGACCCGATTAGTGCATGAAGGCTTATCCCTTGCGGGAGAGCTCACATACACAAACCACCACTTGACGATTCAACCATTCAACATCTCAATCAATCTCTCAATCCCTTAAACCCACTACACTAATCAAGAGAACAAGCAATGCATGGCAATCTCTTAATCCCATTCAAACATTGATTAAATCTTAGCTTTCCCTAATGCCAGCAAACCCATAAGCGTGCATCTACTAACCCACAAGCTTAAGCAAGCATAGAATGTAACATTTACAAACCCACAAGCTCATAGAGAGAGTCTATCCATGAATAACTCATTGCCAATGAAGTGGGCAAGAGCTTGCATCAATGGAGACTACACACACACACATTACAAGCATGCATACACAAGAGAAAGAAAGAAGCATTCAACTAATCATAGATTAATCTACTTCAATGATGCTAAAATAGATTAAGAGAAAGAAGTGGAGCTATACTCATTGGAGCTTGATGCTCATTAGAGTACAATAGAGAGAGTTAGAGAGTTGCCATAGCTTGAGAGCTGAAGAGCTTCACTCAATAGCTTATGAGAATGGCCAAAAACGTCCTCTTTCTCTAGTTAAGATCTCTTTTATAGAGATGTTACTAACCCTAGGCCTCTTTCACACATGGGCGGACAACCCCATAAGTGAGTCTTGCTTAATACACTTAGAACTTTCATTTAGAACCCACATTGGCCTAAAACAATTTACATTGCACTTCGGCACAAAAATATGGAAAAATTATGTGCGTCTTTATGTTCCCATGGCTACGATCCCGCTCTCTCGCATTAATTGCTTCCGGCCTCCTTCTATAATCCGTGTTCCCGTGAGTGTTTCCATGGAACAACATACAAGTAATTTTTGGAAAGAAAAATCAATATTAATGTGGAGATAAGCATGAAGGAGAGCATTATGCACTGAAGGATAGAAGGAGAAGAAGAATGAATGAAGGAGAGTAATAAGAAGTATAAGAAGAAGGAAAAGTAGGCTGAACCAAGATAAAGAAGAAGAATGCGAAGAAGGAGAGTAAGAAGAAGAAGAAGAAGAAGGAAAAGGAGGCAAAGTCTACTTTAGCCAAGAAGAACAAACTCTTGGTATGCATCCCTATGTACTTTTCTCTTTTAAAGAATTAACATCATAGTCATAGCTTATGATACAATCAAACTTAAAGATGTCTTAAACAAATTGAATGTAATTTTTAATTATCCATTAAAATATGATATAAGTGAGTGCATTTTTTTCAATTTCTTTTTCAAATAGGGTCCTAAGTGTAGCATATGGATGCAAGGAATTTCAACCTACTTCTACACACACACACACACCCCTATGTGCCACAAGGGACACCACCCTTCCAAATATTGGCCACTTTTCAAGGCAATGGTCAGGCCTTGGGACAAGCCCATAAGTGAGTCGCTCAGTTGATTGGAGTGAACCCCTGCATAGTTATTAGTTACTTGGCATCACAATCGGGTTATAATCTTTGACTTCTATGAAAGCCACCATCCCTGATCTAGAGCATCACGCTTGAGAGGTAAGCATAGCACACTGCTCTCATCACATGATTGTCGATGAAGAGGTGGAAACCTCTAAGCAATGTAGCAATGGTGTAGGATAGCGACCATCGTGGCCACCTGCACAGGAACACACAGTAGGTAGGGTATTGCCAACAACAGGATTTTAACTCAAAACCTCTTGAATGGGCACTTGAGCTTCATTAAAGTTTCCCCTTACACATGAGTTATAGAATTTAGAACTTCAAATAAGATTTGGGTATGAAGATATGAAGTCATGATTGAGATGGATTAAGTTAGGTATTTTTGATTGGGAAAATAAAGTGGGAGAAAGAGTTAAGTATATTCTATGTTAAAGACAGGAGAGGAAAAGGGGCAGATTGACATGACTTCAATATACAAGGAGAAAGCTCAAAAATACATGTTTTGATTGAATGGTTATTATGAAGAGTATTTGTCCACCCAATTCATCCCTTGACATTGGTTATAACAATCCACATAAAAAATTACAGCATCTAAGACACCATCAACGCCCAGGGCTCAGCATAGTAACTAACAAGCTTGTGTAACTTTAGCATGGAGAGCAAAACTGCAAACCAAACCATGTACAAAAACGAAATTCCTCGGTCGGTAGGAGGGTGTATAAAAGGAGAGACTAGCACTCGCTTCGTCATTGCCGTCGCCATAGATACCCACGCAGCTAGCTCGCTATGGACAGCAGCATGTCCAGCAGCGAGAAGCAACACTCCTTAACACCAACACCAACATGCTGCGAGCGTAGTCATATTAGACCGCTCCATGGGTGTCGGGAGAAGCAAAGGAAGCTCGGGCAAGGCGGTTGTGGCATCGTGAGCCTGGCATTGGATAGCACGTCCGGCCGCGCTTTTGCGGTTAAAAGCGTTCTTTGCGACGACAGCGGCTGGCGGCTGGCGGCAGGATGGCAGCGCGGAGGCTGACTTCGCCAACGAGCTGGCGGTGCTGCAAAGGGTGCAGGGCTGTCCGCACGCGCTCAAGTACCTGGGCAGTGACACAGACGTGGACGAGCATGGTCGGGAAGTGAGGCTGCTCTTTTTAGAGTACATGGACGGTGGCAGCCTGCAAGACGCCGTGGATCACGAGGTCAAGAAGAAGAACAAGAGGGGTCTGTCAGAGGGCAGTGTTAGATTACTTGCCCGTGCCATCGTCGAGGGTTTGGAGGAGCTCCATGACCGTGGCCTTGTGCACTGCGATATCAAGTGCGCTAACGTCCTTCTGCGCCGCCGCTGAGGATCCCCTACGGAGCTTGTTCAGCAAGCCGGGAATCACCTCGCGGAAACTCAAGATGATGAGTTTGAGGTCAAACTAGGGCACTTCGGTATCCGCAGAGAGTACGATCCCTCATGTTGAAGCTCACACGAACTTCTGCAGCATCCCTTGCTCTGACCTCATCATCACGGCGTGATCAACCTTCATGCCTGCGCTCAAGAAGTCGGTGGCACACTTAGGCTGCCGCCACCACCACGATGACCATACAGACCATTCAAAGCAGCGCAGCTGGATTTCCAAGATCATGAATCAGCGCCACCACCTAGGCCCTACGAGCGCCGCCGCAAAGTCGTCCCACTGGCTTCGTGTCACGTTGCCGTCTAATTCTCCTCTTTTTCTTTGCCTTCTCCTTATTTTCATTTCAACTAATAATTTCTTCTTATTTGCAGACTCTTACAAAAGCTTTCAACCAAGCCTCTTCTTCGACATGATCTTGCTATCGCACATTTTTTTGGTAGAAGCTACCTTCCCATCTTCCTTTATTTACTCTACATTTCTATGCATAAGATCGCTTATGCATATTTTGTTGTAAGTTCTTATACACTCGATCTCTTATGCATCAAGAGTTCATGCATAGTTCTCTCACTACAAGAGACATTTCTAATAGCAACGGATATTTGCAACAACTATGCATAAAAGGGATGGAAAGATGTACTCAGGTACTGGTATTGATTGGTGGGTTTTTTTTTTGCATAGTTCTTAAGCATAAAAATAGTAACGAATATCTTTAAATCCAAAAAATCTAGGAAATGCAGAGGGCAAAAAAACTAGTATTTGTGATTGTTTTTTTTTGGGAAGTATATATTTATAATATTAACACTAAAAGTTTTTTACAAACCACTTCAAAGGGGGCCAGGGGCGAGAACCTAGACTAGGTTATTTACATTGTAGTTTAGCACATTACATAGCATGTCCCACCTACCCTCTTCCCAAACAAAGGAAGGGTGGCTCCAAGATACATGATACCCTAGATGCATACATGCTATCATCATAGCTTCAGTAGTGCATCCTTTTGGGGATAGCTTCTGCAAGATTTAATTTCCTGCCCACACCTTCACCACTGGGTTCCTAGGGGGTTCTCTATGAAAGCCACAAATGTATAGGAGGTGTGTTTGACTTTTTGGTACCATCTTCTAGTCTTTGGCCCAAATTTGGGGAGCTTTGCCTTCACTTCATACCCTGGGTTCCCCTACATAACATTATGAGTTATGCATCCCCAGTATGTGTAAGGATCTGCAAGCTTGCAGATCAGCTAATCCTAGATTGGAGAGAGAAAATAGCCTTAAAAAAGTTAGCATTCTTTAACATGTTAACATAATAAATGGGTCCAGCACAGATCAGTATAGTTATACATCACCTCAGTTATATCTATTCTAGTGTTCCTGTCCTTCTGAAAGACTGCTATTTTTGGATATCCAAATTTCCTATAAACATCCAAATCTAATAATATTAAAGATATTATTAATATCATCTTCAAAATCTACTCCCCTCAATCCCCCTAGAGTCCCAAAACTCCTAAACATTTGGCTACCCATTTCCCAATCTTAGCCCAGGTTCCCCTTATGGTAGGTCAGTCCCAGAATGCATGCATCCCATTCTCCAGAGCTGATTTACACCTAGGGCAGCAACTTGAAGTGACGTTTCTTTGAAGCAACTTCAACCCAAGGGGGAGAGAAAACATGCATACTTTCCATAGGAAGACCTTGAATTTTACTGGAATGATAGCCTCCCAATTAATTTCCATCTCTTCCTCTAGGTTCCAACTTTTCAATTAACTTTCCAAACCTTCTTACATTATTCAAAATTCACCTCACATTTCCTTAGCTCCAGGTACATAACCTTAGTTGTTCCTTTGTCTAGTTTCACCCCATTAAACCACATCCAATATCTCCTCCCACAAGAGTCATCATAGGCAGTAGGTTCCTAGACTTTCTGAATCTCTACCAATATCTCTCTAGCCAGTTGTTTCTCTTTTGGGAGAAGATCAAAGTCAATTACAAGCTGATCAAGCTCCTTCCATCCAGCAAGAGCCCAATCCCATTAGACAACCAAATTCCTTAGGCCTTTGTTGTTCAGTATTTTTGTGAGTGTAGTGTCCAGAAGAGCCAAATTAGGGTGGTTAAATTAAGGGACCACCAGATTCCAAGACTGAAGAAGGAGTTTCCTGTGGCCCCAGGGCATGCAATAGAATTGATTCTAGCACATCCTTTTATTTTCCACATAAGAAGTTGCAAAAGGGGGAGTTGGCTATCTTGAGAGGGGCAAAATAGAGAAGCTTATTTCTCTAGTTCAGACCCAACCATCTACCTTTGTGAAAAACAAACAGGTACTTGAAAACTCTAAACGAATGATTTTGGTTTATTGAATTACATATATATATACTTATATACTATATATTACTTGAACAGGCACAAGCTGCTGATGATCCACTCGCCGCCACTGCAGAGGGTGGACGTGAGCACTACTCATCGGACATTCCGACCGATGTGAGCTCATCTGATCATGGAGGGAGCAACGAGTCATCATCTGGGTCTGAGTAGTACTCAGACTTATAGTATCACATTCCATATTGAGGATGTGGTTGTATATATATTTTTGTAAATGTTCCCAATCTTAGCCCAGGTTGCCCTTATGTTAGGCCAGTCCTCCCAGAATGCATGCGTCCCATCCTCCAGAGCTAATTTACACCTAGGGCAGCAACTTGAAGGAAGTTTCTTTGAAGGGGGAGAGCCAACAAGCATACTTTCCATAGGAAGACCTTGAATTTTACTGGAATGTTAGCCTCCCAAATGAGTTTTTCGTCTCTTCCTCTAGGTTCCAACTTTTCAATTAACTTTCCAAACCTTGTTACATTATTCAAAATTCACCTCACTTTTTCGCAGCTCCAGGTACATAACCTTAATTGTTCCTTTGTCTAGTTTCACCCCGTTAAACCACATCCAATCTTTCCTCCAACAAGAGTCATCATAGGCAGTAGGTACCTAGACTTTCTGAATCTCTACCAATATCTCTCCAGCTCGTTGTTTCTCTTTTGGGAGAAGATCAAAGTCAATTACCAGCTGATCAAGCTCCTTTCATCCCACAAGAGCCCAATCCCATTAGACAACCGAATTCCTTAGGCCTTTGTTGTTCAGTATTTTTGTGAGCGTAGTGTCTACACGGCTATCAATGATGAAGCTTTATACGATGTGTGTGCATAGAACAAAGCCCAATGAGATTTGTAGGTGTTGTGCATGGGCGAGGGCGAGGGCGAGGGCGAGGGCAAAACGTGTGCCCATGTTTGTAATCACCTAGAGACTCTTTTGTTTGACATGTGTTTATTGGTCAGCACCCCTAAAGAGGGTTTTGTACTGAGTGGCCCATGTGAGTTGTGAACTTACCTTTGAGTTTATCTTGAGCGGTGGAGCTTTGTGGATGAGGCTCTGTGGGTTGAAAGGGATGGGTGAATTGCGCTTTGGAGTGCCCATGGGTTGGGTGTGGGCAAGTTTGGAGGATTTTGTGGCTTTCATAGAAGTCAAAGATTATAACCCGATTGTGATGCCAAGTAACTAACAACTATGCAGGGGTTCACTCCAATCAGCTGAGCGACTCGCTTACGGGGCTCGTCTCCCAAGGCTTGACCATTGCCTTCAAAAGTGGCCAATATTTGAAAGGGTGGTGTCCCTTGTGGTACATAGGGGTGTGTGTGTCCATTAATCGTAAATTTTATTTTTTAATTTCTTTATTACTCAAATTCTAAATCTCTCATTAAAATGCACACCTTATTTAAAATTCACATTCTCTCACTAGAAATTACACCTTAGAAAGTAATGTTTCAATTGCATTAAGACAAGGGAAGATCTTACACATTTTATATATAACGCATAACAAGTAAATCTAAAGACTCTTTAAACAACATCGATACATAATTCATAATATCAAAATATTGAGTGATTTGTGAGTGTTGATAATAATTAATTAAAAGGATAAAAAGGGTTCCACCTTACCATGCTTTTAGTCTTTGACGTTGACTTTATTAGAGTTCTTAATGCATCAGAGCTCTATTCACGCTACACTATTCACACTACACGCGGTTCATCAAATTCCAAAGCATAATTTACCAATGGTTGTAGGGACATAGATATGAACCTTGACAAAAATTATGGAGTCTATATAAGTGCTAAAAATATGTATTTGTATGCACATCAATAAAAGTGTCAAGAAAAAACATCAATATGTATTGATATATACACATTAAAAAAAACGTCAAAAAAAAACATCGATATCAACATCAATATCCAACATGAGGGATCGTACTCTGCGGATACCGAAGTCCCCTAGCTTGTTGACCTCAAACTCATCATCTTGAATTTCCGGGAGGTGATTCCCGGCTTGATGAACAAGCTCCGTAGGGGATCGTCGGCGGCGGCGCAGAAGGACGTTAGCGCACTTGATATCGCAGTGCACAAGGCCACGGTCAAATAATCTAACGCTGCACTCAACGATGGCATGGGCAAATAATCTAACGCTGCCCTGACAGACCCCTCTTGTTCTTCTTCTTGACCTCGTGATCCACGGCGTCTTGCAGGCTGCCACCGTCCATGTACTCCAAAAAGAGCAGCCTCACTGCCCGACCATACTCGTCCACGTCTGTGTCACTGCCCAGGTACTTGAGCGTGTGCGGACAGCCCTGCACCCTTTGCAGCACCGCCAGCTCGTTGTCGAAGTCAGCCTCCGCGCTGCCATCCTGCCGCCAGCCGCTGTCGTCGCAAAGAACGCTCTTAACCGTAAAAGCGCAGCCGGACGTGCTATCCAATGCCAGGCTCACGATGCCACAACCGCCTTGCCCGAGCTTCCTTTGCTTCTCCCGCCTTTGCCCGAGCGGTCTAATATGACTACGCTCGCAGCATGTTGGTGTTGGTGTTAAGGAGCGTTGCTTCTCGCTGCTGGACATGCTGCTGTCCATAGCGAGCTAGCTGCGTGGGTATCTATGGCGACGACAATGACGAAGCGAGTGCTAGTCTCTCCTTTTAAACACCCTCCTACCGACCTCGTTTTTGTACATGGTTTCGTTTGCGGCATGGGGAAAAGTTTTGCTCTCCATGCTAAAGTTACACAAGCTTGTTAGTTACTATGTTGAGCCCTGGGCGTTGGTGCTGTAATTTTTGATGTGATAAGCATTCAATCAAAACATGTATTTTTGAGTTTTCTCCTTGTATATTGAAGGCATGTCAATCTGCCCCTTTTCCTCTCCTTTCTTTAAAATAGAATATACTTAACTCTTTCTCCCCACTTTATTTTCTCAATCAAAAATACCTAACTTAATCCATCTCAATCATGACTTTATATCGTCATACCCAAATCTCATTTGAAGTTCTAAATTCTATAACTCATGTGTAAAGGGAAACTTCAATGAAGCTGAAGTGCCCATTAAATAGGTTTTGAGTTAAAATCCTGTTGTTGGCAATACCCTACCGACTCTGTGTTCGTGTGGAGGTGGCATCCTACACCATTGCTACATTGCTTAGGTGTTTCCACCTCTTCATCGACAATCATGTGATGAGAGAAGTGTACTATGCTTACCTCTCAAGCTTGATGCTCTAGATCAGGGATGGTGGCTTTCATAGAAGTAAAAGATTATAACCCTATTGTGATGCCAAGTAACTAATAACTATGCAGGGGTTCACTCCAATCAACTGAGCAACTCACTTACACGGCTCGTCACCATTGCCTTGAAAAGTGGCCAATATTTGGAAGGGTGGTGTCCCTTGTGGTACATAGGGGGAGGGGTGTGTGTAGAAGTAGGTTGGAATTCTTTGCACCCATATGCTACACTTAGGACCCTATCTGAAAAGGAAATTTAAAAAAATGCACTAAGACTTATATCATATTTTAATGGATAATTAAAAATTACATTCAATTTGTTTAAGACATCTTTAAGTTTGATTGTATCATAAGCTATGACTATAATGTTAATTCTTTAAAAGAGAAAAGTACATAGGGATGCATACCAAGAGTTTGTTCTTCTTGGCTAAAGTAGACTCTGCCTCCTTTTCCTACTTGGAGCATGGGGAATGGTCGTGTTTTGGTAAGTCGATGATGCAGTTTATTGAAGACGGTGGGAAGTTCTCTTGTCGTGTTTGGAAAGTCTGGGCGCCACATGTTCAGATGAAACAAGGTAATGAAAGGGCATTGGTGGCCATCATTGAGGCTTTAAGAAAAATAAATAAATAAAAATACCAACCAATGTGGCCATAAAGAAGGAGACGACGTGGAGGTTTATCTCGCTGCCAGCAGACGTCTGGAAGGTTGGCGAATGCTGAAGGGCCACTTTGAAAAAGGGAGATGCTCGACTGAGCCAGAGGAGCCAAGCAAACGCAGAGAAGCGGCTCTGGTGGTTCTGCAGGCAGACGCAAAGGAAGAGAAGCTGCAGGCCTCTGGGTGCGCAGAAGGGCTGGGTCATTTGTGTATGGGCCGCCTCGTAGATGAAGAGATTGCCTGGGGAGAATGGTCGCAGCCACCACAGAGGCGAGGAAAGTGCTGCCGCCTTGTTGATGGAGAGGCTGCGGGGGTGATTCTGGTGTGAGCGTGGCTGGAGCGTAGCCACAGGTGTAAAGGGAGAGCAACGAAGAGAAGTTGGTGCTATGACTGGTGATAGACTGGTGAGCTGCCACCCCCACTGACAGGTGGGGGAGCCGCCTAGAAGGGTGTTGATGAAGGGCATGTGTTGCTGCTGGTCGTGACGACTGGGAGCTGGTAACGACTGTGGACCGTCGGCGGGGCAGTAGGGAGAGAACCGCCTTTGTGAGTTGGCGGTGGCTGAAAGCTGGGGGGTCGCCGTTTCCCTCTTAGTGGTGTGGTTGGCGCAGCATGCAGAGGCAGGACAGAGAGAGCCTTGGGCTAAGCGTTGCCTTGGTTGGCCGGGTTGGTCATTTGTGTATGGTTACTGTTTTAGAGTGAAGCAGAGAGTGGAGGGTTGCTGTGATGGGGTGCCCTCTGAAGAGAAGCAGAGACGAGGAGACAGAGGCTTGGTTGTCAGATGCAAGGGTGAATTCCCTTGGCAGTAAATCCTGGCCAGAGTCCTGGTTTTTGGTGTAATTGCTGAGTTTTATGGTGTTGATGGTGCTGTGTATGTTTTTTGCTGGATGATCAATTGTCTATCATGGTTTTGAGCTGTCTTTCTAGTGTGGGTGGGTGGTGAACAGTGAGAAGTATTCCAGCCTATGGCTGGTGGTGGCCCCGTTGGTGTTAGTGTTTCCAAAGTTGGGAGGTGAAGGGCTATAGAGGCATGGCCTTTTTTCTTGTTTTCACCTCACATGCTTTCTGGTGCCCCCACTGAAGAGAGCTCTGGTGTTGTTCTTTGCCTAGAAGGGTGTATGTTCCAGTGAGGAGAGCTCAGGTATATTTCTCTTGCCTACGAGGGTGTATGCCCCAGAGTAAGAGATTGAAGGAAGGTGTTTCTAGTGTTTTTCTTGGTCTGAAGGTGAAGCTTGGGGATAAAAATGATGTCGTATCCGGAGTTTTTTGGTGGTTCTAATAAAGATGTAGCAGATTTTCTTGAGAGGTTCGAGGTTGCGTGCATTAGCAACCTTGTTGATAATGAAGAGCAGGTGTTGAAACTTTTGAGGATCTTTTTGAAAAGCGATGCTAGAGATTGGCTCAAAAGTTTTGAAGCAAAGGAAGCTAAGGCTGTACCACCTAGTGTTTTGACATTAGACAGGTTGATAGAGGCTCTTTTGGAGCGGTTCCAGCGAGTTGAAGACTCGAGTGTGCTATGGTAGGAACTCAATGATTTACGACAAGGACAAGGACAAAACGTGGATGATTTTTTGCATGTGTTCACAGGGTTGTGGGATCGATGGTGCTTTTCTTTGCGGAGTGAGGCTCCCCGATGTTTGTGAAGAAAGGATTGTTTGTAAGTGGTTTGCTTCCTACGTTGAAGCTCAAGGTCGAAGGGAAGAAACCCAAAACGTTTGAGGATGCTGTGCAGATTGCAAGGGACAAGGAGTGGAAGATGAAGAAGATGGCAGAGCTTGGTATGCATTCAGAGGGTGTGCATGAGGATCTCTTTAATGTTGGAAAGGATGCCAAATGTTTGTTGCTAGAAGGAATGCCTTCAAGGCCAAAGCAGGTGAATAAATGTATGCTTGATAAGCCGTCAAAGTTCTTTTCATGGTTGAAAGGGTGTCTGAATGAGGATTCCATACAGGTTAAAAAGCCAAAGCAAAAGGAGTGCTTGACAGGTCTTGAAGAGAAGCCATCGTTTTTGGAAAGCGGGGTTGTCGACGAAGACGTTATTATGCCGAATGAAGAGATGGAGGTGCCAATTTGTGTAGAGGAAGAGATGTCCTTGCAATCGTATGTCGATGCTATTGTGGAAAGTGATTTGGAATGCTCTTTTGGTGATGACTTGATTGTGGCTGCGGATGTTGAACATATGTGTGATGACACACCCATGTGGGAGGATAAGCAGGTTCTTTTGGCCAACGAAAAAGGTGCTTTTTATAATGATATTTGTTTTGATGATTCTTCTATACAAACCATTACCAAGGAGGATAGGGTAGAGAGCTTTTCACTTGAGGATGATGATGTGAGTGCTTATATGTGTGGACAAGATGTGGACCATGAGCTGATTGCTTTGAAAAATGAAGAGGAGCAGGTCATTGCGGTCTTCTTGGATGAGCATGTTTATGATTGTGAGAATGTGATTGATGCTATGGATGTTTCCTTATCTGATGAGCCAAGTGATATGGATCTTATGCATGAAGATGAAACCTGGATGGGCATAGACAAGAATGTTATGGATGATTGCTTTGATGTGACTTTGGACAGGAAAGATGAGGCTCCCCTGTATGCTTTGATTAGAGGACGGTGTTCACAAGTGGTCTTGAATTTGATGATGAGTGTTGCCATACAACAGGTTAGGCAGATGAGTCTATGCTTTGTGGGTTATCACTTATGTGATGCTTTGAAGCAGGAATCGACCAAAGTTTTGGACAAAGAGGACAAGATGTGTGATGAGGATGTTACAAAGGGGTTCTTAGCTGCTATGGGTGAGAATGGTGTGGTGATAAAGGAGAAGCTTTCAATGAAAAAGATGGATATATGGTCAAAAGAGGTACTCTTGGATGTTAAAGTTGAATGGTGGTCTATGCATTTTGGACATGGTTTGCATGCAGATGTTGAGGGTGCTTATCTTCTCAAGTGGTGGCAGTGTATTGATCAATCCTTGTTCTTTCAAGGGCCTTTATGCTGGCATGGTGAATTTAAAAGGATGCTCTTTGACCCAGGTGGGTGGATGTGGTATGCTCTTTGACCCAGGTGGGCGGATGTGGTATGCTATGATGTTAAGTTGGGTGATACAACTTTGGCCATTTGATCCAGGAATATGAATGCAAGTTCTTGTTTTCTACTGAGCATGAATGCTCTAGCAGGCTGGGGGGTTGGCAAAGTATGTCAGGCAAAAATCTGAAAGGTGTTTTGAGCTAGTGTACATATGGAATGCATGGTGTGTGAAAAAACTTTGCACTGAATGCCCTGGCAAATGTACAACTGAATGGTTTTGCAGTGAGCTGGTACATGCGTGTTGTCTTTTTTGGGAGCAGGTGCTTGAGATTGGAAGTTTTTTTATTGCAGCAGTATGGTGTGCGGGTGGTTGCTAAATGCAGGGCACCGACCGATTCGAATGTGAGCCGCCTTTTGGAGCATGGGGAATGGTCGTGTTTTGGTAAGTCGATGATGCAGTTGATTGAAGACGGTGGGCAATTCTCTTGTCATGTTTGGAAAGTGTGGGCGCCACATGTTCAGATGAAATAAGGTAATGAAAGGGCATTGGTGGCCATCATTGAGGCTTTAAGGAAAATAAATAAATAAAAATACCAACCAACGTGGCCATAAAGAAGGAGACCACGTGGAGGTTTATCTCGTTGCCAGCAGATGTCTGGAAGGTTGGCGAATAGCTGAAGGGCTGCTTTGAAAAAGGGAGACGCTCGACTGAGCGAGAGGAGCCAAGCAAACGCAGAGAAGCGGCTCTGGTGGTTCTGCAGGCAGACGCAAAGGAAGAGAAGCTGCAGGCCTCTGGGTGCGCAGAAGGGCTGGGTCATTTGTGTATGGGCCGCCTCGTAGATGAAGAGATCGCCTAGCGGGAATGAGGAAGAGAAGCTGCAGGCCTCTGGGTGCGCAGAAGGGCTGGGTCATTTGTGTATGGGCCGCCTCGTAGATGAAGAGATCGCCTAGCGGGAATGGTCGCAGCCACAGAGGCGAGGAAAGTGTTGTCGCCTTGATGAAGAGGCTGCGGGGGTGATTCTGGTGTGAGCATGGCTGGAGCGTAGCCGTAGGTGCAAAGGGAGAGCAACGAAGAGAAGTTGGTGCTATGGCTGGTGACAGACTGGTGAACTACCACTGACAGGTGGGGGAGCCGCCTAGTAGGGTGTTGATGAAGGGCATGCGTTGCTGCTGGTCGTGACGACTGGGAGCTGGTAACGACTGTGGACCGCCGGCGGTAGGGAGAGAACCGCCTTTGTGAGTTGGCGGTGGCTGAAAGCTGGGGGGTCTTCGTTTCCCTCTTAGTGGTGTGGTTGGCGCAGCATGCACGCAGGATAGAGAGAGCCTTGGGCTAAGCGTTGCCTTGGTTGGCCGGGTTGGTCATTTGTGTATGGTTACTAGTTAGAGTGAAGCAGAGAGTGGAGGGTTGCTGGTGGGGCGCCCTCTGAAGAGAAGCAGAGACGAGGAGACAGAGGCTTGGTTGTCAGACGCAAGGGTGAATTCCCTTGGCAGTAAATTGTGGCCAGAGTCCTGGTTTTTGGTGTAATTGCTGAGTTTTATGGTGTTGATGGTGTTGATGGTGTTTTTTGCTGGATGATCAATCGTCTATCGTGGTTTTGAGCTGTCTTTCTGGTGTGGGTGGGTGGTGAACAGTGAGAAGTGTTCCAACCTGTGGTTGGTGGTGCCCCCGCCCGTTGGTGTTAGTGTTTCCAAAGTTGGGAGGTGAAGGGCTATAGAGGCATGGTCTTTTTTCTTGTTTTCACCTCACACCACTCAATGCTTGTTGATGGATAAACATCTATTACATATACAACACATATGAATAAACCATAGAATCATAAAGAACATAAATTAAATTATAAAAAATATCTTACAATGAGCTTGTAATGCAGATGGTGGAGTAGAAGGATGCATGTGCATCTCACTTATCGTGTATACATGTTGCACCTTCCCATCTTTTGCTATCTTGAATTCCAAGATATGCCTCTTACTGCAATAGTATTGTAGTAAGCCTCTTCTTTTCCTTTTTGTCCTATGAGGAATGGCATTAGGAGTGTACCTTGGGTTAAACTGTTGTCTCCACATTATTTGATGATGAATAGAGTAGAGGATGATGAGGAAGAGGTGTAACCAGAGTAGGCTAGGGAATTTGAAATGTATTTATTGAAATGTACGACTAATTTTGGAGGAAACCTAATTCTTTATTTTCTTAAGTATTGACATTTGGTACATGCGAGCACGTTTTGAAGCTAAAACTTCCACAGATAGCCATGCCAGATTACATTAAGCATTGATAACCCCCTAAAATAGCCAACACTAGTGAAGTTAGTGGAAAGTAAATATGATGCCCAATGTCATATTATTAGTTCAATGTTGCACATTTCTATTGGTCCAAAGCTTAATCCAAATTCGGTATAAGTGATTAAAATGTGGCCCTTTTTAAAACATTTTTGGCCCTAATGATTGAAGAGACTAGCAATGACTCAAATAAGAAATCTTGATATAGATTATAGAGCATTATTTAATCAATGAGAAGTTTGCAAAGGAGTGCATTTTATAATCCCTCTCATGCGCTAAAGACAAGGAGGAGGAGAAGAAGAAGATTGAGAATATAATAAGAAGGAGAAGTAGCATGAGAAGGAAAAGTAGCCAAGAGTCTACATTGTCCAAGAAGAACAGACTCTTACAGATAGTAGAGTAAGTTCATTTTGTATGGAGCCCTATGTACTTTTGTCTTTTAAAGAATTAACATCATAGTCATTGCAGTTGCGCTCCGATCCTCGCTTCGTCATGACTCATAGCCGTTGCTCAAGAAGTCGGTGGGCCACCTCGGCCGCCATCACCACCACGATGCCCAGGCAGACCATTCAGAGCAACACAGCAACGTCAAGTTCTTGAATCAGCACCACGTGCGCAGCTTCATGTTCCAGAATCCAAATCATCCCACTGGTGGCTTCATGTTCCAAATCGTCACGTTGCTGTAGTTTTCCAAACTCAGATAAATTCATTTTTGTATTTTCTACCTCATTTTCTTAACATGGTTTGTTTTTGTTAGGGGTATTATGCTATCCCACCCCCAAAACCTCATTATAGATTTTTTTAAATGGAGATTGACTCCTCAAGGGGCTATTAATTTAGTATTTAGTATTATTAGATATTGTTGTCTCTGGGGGATTTGGAACTCCAAGAATCTGTTGATATTTCAAAAAGTGTTTAGTCAGGTTCTAGATGTGTCAAAACTCCTGTATAAGTGTGTGCATAATCGTTGGTCTATGTATCATTCGCTTTTTTGCTTGTTTAGAGAGCTGCTAGTGTGGAGCTCCCTTAGGTGACCCAATAATGCAGAGTATAATCCTCTCTAAATGCCACCTTTATAAAATTATAATAACATAAGAAAGTATATACAAGGTTAAGTATTTTCTTTAAATATTCTGACGATATCAGAGTTTTTCTAGATGTTGATATCGATGTTTTTTTTAATGCTTTTTTTAATGTGTATATACCAATACATATTGACGTCTTTTCTGACACTTTTATTGATGTACATACAAATACATATTTTCAGCACTTATATAGACCCCATAATTTTTAGTCAAGGTTCATATCTATCTCCCTACAACCATTGGTATATTATGCTTTGGAATTTGATGAACCGCTTGTAGTGTGAATAGATCTTTGATGCATTAAGATCTCTAATAAAGTTAATGTCAAAGACTAGGAGCATGGTAAGGTGGAACCCTTTCTATCCTTTTAATTAATTATTATTAGCACTCACAAATCACTCAATATTTTGATATTATGAATTATGTATCGATGTTATTTGAAGAGTCTTTAGATTTACTTGTTATGCATTATATATAAAATGTGTAAGATCCCTATTCCCTTATCCTAATGCAATTGAAACATTATTTTCTAAGGTGTAATTTCTAGTGAGAGAATGGGAATTTTAAATAAGGTGTGCATTTTAATGAGAGGTTTGGAATTTGAGTAATTAAGAAATTAGAAAAATAAAATTTATGATTAATGGACAAGTTGCCATGTGCATAAGTTAATAAGGGGTTTCCCATGTGCTTATGTGCAACAGTTGCCATATATATATAGGCAGTGATGTGTGTGAACACACTTAGGACCGCCGGGGCACTTTTTCCCTCTTTAGGAGGTTTTTTTTCCTCGGCTTGTATATACGCCCATCATTCTAGGGCTAACTTATCTTTTGTACATTGACACAATCTAATACACTTTGTGTTGTGTGCATTCTTGCTTCTTCTCCTCCAAGCTTTGTGTGCTTTCCTGCAAACCTAATTCCAACAATTGGTATCAGAGCAGGCATCGGCTCCTAGGGCTACGCCGCCGGCACCCTCCGACTCACGTTCTTCGATTGAGGTGAGCTTTCACGAGTGCTTGCAAGTCCCTATACTCTGCGAATAAACCCGTAGGGCTATGCGTTCTCAGAAATTGCAATCTGAGCTCGTTTCGGGCTCCGTTTTTGCATTTCAAGTTCTGCACAGGTGTTTTCGTCATTTTGTACAAAAATTTTGACAGTGCAGTTTTCTGCAAAACAGGCATATGTATTCTATTGTGGATCGTGCTACATAGCACGAGTTGTTTTCAGTCTTTACTTCATTACACGTAGCTTTTGCATCACTTTCAGTCAGTGGCCATGGCTGATAACAGCAATGATGTATTTCACATGTTGTCTGCTGATGACAAACTGGACGGAGACAGCAACTACCCACTTTGGACATACATGATGCAGCATGTTTTGGTTGCAAAAGGAGTGTGAAACATTGTGCAGGGTATGGATGTACGTCCAGGTTCTGTGGATGTAGGATCTGTTGAGGATGTTGCAGGTTCTAGCAGCTCTACTGTTGCTGCTGGTTTATCCACTGCTGAACAAGCTCGTTGGGATGGTAAAGATGCGCAGGCTCATGCCTTGATTACACTTTCTATCAAACGTAACATCACCCCACATATTCGTTCAGCTAAAATAGCAAAACATGCTTAGGATATTCTAGCTGGTTTGTATGCAGGTCGTAACGAGGCAAAAATCTCTTACCTGCGTAAAGAGCTAGAATCGAAGATTATGCAGGAAGATGATGACATAAATGTTTTTCTTGCTGAGATTAAAGATCTCAAGGAACAGTTGATTTCTGCAGGTGAGATTATTCCCGATCATTCTGTTGTGCAGACTGTTCTTGATGCTTTACCTGAGTCATATCAGACTTTTGCTTCCACGTGGAGACTTGTTACTGAGGACAGACGTGATGTTGTCAAGTATGATAATTTAGTTAACAAGCTCTTGCAAGAAGCGCAGTCTAGGCAAAACAGGGCTAGGCAGCGTGCAGTTGATCAGGCATTTATTGCTGCCCAGCAGAGAAGAAGTGGTAAGGCAGCCCCTTCCACTGTTTCTTCTCCTATTAATAGGTCTGCAACTTCTTCTCCTTCCACAGGTAGCAACAATAAGTCTGAGAAGGCTCTTGATTAAGGCAAGAAAAAGATCAGGTGCAACTATTGTAAGGCAAATGATCATGTCATTAAGAATTGCCCTAAGCTAAAGGCTAAAGAGGCAAAGAAGAAAGAGTCAAATGCAGCCACAATAGCGGATGCTTCTACAAATGCAGATTTTGCAAATGTTGTGCAGGATACAGAATGGGCATTTAGCGTGTATTGCCAGTATGACCCATCTGTACATGATGCATGTTTGGCAGTTTTTGTTGACTCTCATGTATGGTATTTTGACAGTGGTGCTACAAAGCACATTACCTCGCATCGTGATATGTTCACTTGTCTTGAGGCTGTCCCTAATGGGAATACTGTTTCATGTGCCAATAATGCTTCTTACCCAGTGAAGGGCATTGGTAAAATTATGCTTACTGCTGCAAATGGGAGCGCTTTCACACTTTCAGATGCTTTGTATGTGCCAGGGATAAGGATAAAGAAGAATCTATTGTCTGTCTCTGTGCTTGCTAAACTTGGACTTGTAGTCAAATTTGTGGATGATAGATGTACTGTTCATGATTTGACTTCTGGTGATACGATTATTGTATCTAGCACCTTGTTTCGTGGGCTGTATAGGCTCAATTCTTATGACAAGTGTGTGGAAAATTCAGCAAATGTAGTTTCTGATGAAAAGGCAGTTTCAGATGCAAAACTATGGCATGCTCGTTTTGGTCATCTAAACTTTGCTAGTTTGCTGCGTTTGCAGAAATTTGATATGGTTGCTTCATTGCCCCCTCTTGAGGCACCATTGAAACATGTTTGTGAAGGCTGTATTTTGGGCAAAATGCAGCGTTCTACGTTTCCAAAGGATGGTTTTGTGTGCGGGCCACTCGCAAATTGCAACTTGTACATAGTGATGTATGTGGGCCTATGCAAACTCCGTCATTTGGTAAACACTTGTACTTTGTGACTTTCATTGATGATTACTCAAGGCATGCATGGGTATATCCACTGAAGGCAAAGTCCGAAGTGTTTTTGTGCTTCAAACAGTTTTTACTTATGGTTGAAAATGTATCCAATTGTAATGTGGGCACCCTCCGTTCTGATCGAGGGAGGGAGTACATGTCTAAAGAGTTTGATGCATTTCTGGCTAGTCGTGGGATAAAACACCAATGTACAGTGCCGTATACCCCTCAGCAAAATGGTATTGCTGAGAGAAAAAACAGGTCACTTATGGAGATGGCACGATGACTATGCAACCATCATGCAAAGGTCTCATAGGATAAAAAGGAAAAGAAGAGGATTACGACAATACCATTGCAGGAAGAGGCATATCTTGGAATTCTAGATAGCAAAAGATGGGAAGGTGCAACATATGTACATACAAGAGACATGCACATGCATCCTTCTATTCCACCATCCGGATTGCAAGCTCATCGTAAGATATTTTTTATAATTAATTGACGTTCTTTGTGATTCTATGGTTTATTCACATGTGTTGTATATGTAATAGATGTTTATCCATCAACAAACATTGAGTGGCAAATCTGTGGAGTCATTCATTAGGACTTTTGAACATTTTCTTTTTTCATTAATGAAAGATGTTTTTATACAATGCTAAGTATATTGTCCCTGCAAGACTAGAAGCTTCTGGAAGACTAGAGAGTTTACCTATACCAAGCCTAAATTCTTTAGATTGGGATTTTCCAGACAAAGGTACTCTATTATCATTTAAATCCAAGAATATTGTCTTGGATATTCAAAAGTCTATAAAAACTGGAAGGATTTCTAAGACGATTAATCTATCATGGTTTACAGCTCTCCATGTATTTGTGGCATGTTTTCGAGAAGAAAACATGAAGGGGACAAATCCAAGAATATTGTCTTCGATATTCAAAAGTCTATAAAAACTGGAAGGATTTCTAAGACGATTAATCTATCATGGTTTATACCTCTCCATGTATTTGTGGCATGTTTTCGAGAAGAAAACATGAAGGGGACAAATCCAAGAATATTGTCTTCGATATTCAAAAGTCTATAAAAACTGGAAGGATTTCTAAGACGATTAATCTATCATGGTTTATACCTCTCCATGTATTTGTGGCATGTTTTCGAGAAGAAAACATGAAGAGGACAAAAGCAATGTGACTGCCTACATATATCTGGGTCTACATATATCTGGGTCTACCTTGGATAATACACTCAGAGCATAATGGAAAGTGATTGAAGTCATCCGTAGGGGTGATTTTATAAAATGTAATGCTTGCATTGATTGTGTGGTAATGGCATACAAAATCTCGCAACAACAAGCCTTGTATATCAACTTAAAGTACCAGAAGATGGAAAAAGAGTAGAGGGACTTGGATGCCATTGGATTCAGAGAAAAAATTTATGCAATATGACCTAACAATCAACTTGAGTGATGAAGACAATAGAGTTGTTCCTATGAATGCAAAATGGACATTGCGGGATGTGCACACATCCTTGGAATCTCTATTAGATGCCATACCATCATGCTTGAAATTTAAGGTAGATGCTATTACAGTGGAAAGAAATCTGAAATACTTTTAGTTGTATGAAATGTATGTCTCCTATAATCTTGAAGTTTTCTTAATACAACATAATTTTGCACTCATTTATCTTGCCTTGTGGATTCATTTTGTAAAATAGTTATTCAATATTATTATTAATATTTAAGATGTATAACACAAGATTACCAATATTAAACGAGAAACTGAACTCAATATTAATTTTATATGTAATATATTTATTGCAATGATCATTACAACAAAAAAAGGGGTTAGCGAGAGTTATACCATGGCCTTTATAAAAGGATCTTGAAAAGTGTCGAGGTGTAAGTGTCACTATTTTTTTGATGCTATAACCACCGCTATATCATGTGTTATAACCGTCGCTACATCCCACGCAACTTCTGCTGCTCAACGTTGCTGTCAAAAACAACATCGCTATTTTCACCGCTCAACGATGCTGATAAAAACATCATCATCGCTATTTTTGTCACTCAGCGGCGCTGATAAAAAATTTAACGTCAATATTTTTGCTGCTTAGCAACGTAGATAAAAAAATGTTAATGTCGTTATTTCCATCGCTCAGTGGCCCAATCTATCCCAAAAAAATTTTATTTCAATATATTGCAGGCAGTTTTATTTTTAACAAACAGACACATCGACATATGAAAATACATTGAAACATAGATACTCCTGAAATCTTAATTGTATTAAATCCCAAATGCCATAAAAGGCGAGTTACATCCAAAATGCCATAACAGGAGGCGAGCTACATTGAGTATGGAGTTACACAACATTAAACATAATGGGCCGGTCTCTACACATCCTGCTCCTCCTCATCATCATCTTAACCACATATTGGTTAACACATTCCTATGACAACTATGTCTGCGCACTTATGTAATGGGCACTCGTACTATATTGTAAATCCCGTCATTTGATGAGGAAAACACCCTAAAGATGCTCGCAAGTATTAAGCTTCAAAGCATAGATAAGAGGATCTTAGTTAGTTGGCTAAACCATAGAGAAAACCCTTGTAACTATGTTTTGGGTGCCCAGGGTCACTCCCTCCCGAGCGGCCTAGTGGGAAAAGGCTTGAAACTATAAAAGCCAATTTCTCTTATTTGTAACTCATTCTCCCATTTATGTATTAGAAGTGGAGTGTTCTCTCTCTCCCTCTCTCTTGTTGCAACTCTAATCTAGCATGTGTGGTGTGCTTAGGGTTAGGGTTTAGAAGTGATTAGTGCTAATCATTTGTTCTCTCTTGCTTCCTCTCTCTCTCTCTCTCTCTCTCTCTCTCTCTCTCTCTCTCTCTCTCTCTCTCTTGAGTGATTAGGCTAACCAACGCGATCCTCTTCTGTGGAGATCCCACAAGATCTTCGTGCGAGAGAGGTTGCACCCGTTGGATTAGAGCAACCACCTCGGTGTGACAATGAGTGCGGGAGGACGGCAGTGACGAGCGGCTACGGTGGATCTCTTGAGCCTAGCTATAGTTCAGCATGGATAGACAACTTCCCATGACATGTTAGGGTAGGGTTTCCTTAACATCTTTAGCATCGTTGCTGGGGAGCGCCATCTGCTACTTGTCAACACCATCTTTGATTCGAATCTGACGGAGCCTCCATAGCCCGATACTAGGTAGGCTCTTTGGGATGCGGTTTTTTTATGTTTTTGTTGAGATTCATGTATAGCTTTGTGTTTAGAGTAGGATTATCACTTGTTTGAGTTAAAAAAACTTATGATTTGGGTGAGTAGAGGGATAATCAAGAGGGTTTGCTTAAACCTAGACTCTTATTATTAATTTTTAGCTTAATCATATTTTTTAGATAGGTAGGTTAGCATTACTAGATAGAACACTAGTAAAAAAAACATAAACTATCTCTTAATTTTTACTATCACTTACCTACTGGGTTAGTGTGATTAGTGGACCTAAAGAGAGCAAAAAACTAAAACATTGAGCCTAATTGCTTGCAATTAGACTAATTGGAGTGGCATTAGTGTTCTAAACACTTGCCTTGACTCAAATCTATGTTTAGTTCACTCCAATTAGGCCCTAATTTGTAAGAATTAGCACTACTTTGGTCTCTTTTGTCTAATTTTTCCTCTTTTAAGTGGATTAATTAGTGAAATTATTTTGGGATAATCACATGTTTGGATTAGCATAAACATTGCTAATCCACCTATCAAATCTCCATGCTTAAACTTGAAGGCAAAGAAGAGGATTAAGGAGTGATTAATAGTGAAATTAAGTGAATTAATCTTTAGTTAAGCTAGAGTGCCTCTAAATTAGTCGAAACCCACTAATTTAGAGGTAGCCTCAAACTTTGACCCTTTCCCACCTATTAGCATTAATGAGGGAGTCTTCGTTGTCTCCCACTCACTTCCCTCCACCAATTTGAAATTCAAATTCAAATTCTAAATTCCAAATTGAATATCAAATTCCAATTTGCCACGGCCGTACCAACCTAAAGCCATGGGCATGCCCTTGTAAGCATATGGCCATACCAAAATTAAAAAAACTTTTTTCCCAAAAAAAATTACAAATTTCGAACGACCGTTCCATTTGCCACACGACCATTCCACACTAAAGCCACGGGTGTCGACTTATAAGCGTACGGCCATTCAAAACATAAAAAGAACTTCTTTTTCAAAAAAAAATCGAACAGCTGATCCACACTAAAGCCACAGGTGTACGCTTGTAAGCGTACAGTCATACTTAAAAAAACGTTTCAAAAAAATTAAATTAAAAAATTTTCCGAATGGCCATTCCGTACTAAAGGCACGGGTGTACGCTTGTAAGCGTATAGTCATATCAAACCAAAAAAAAATCCAAAGAAAGCCGAACGGTCATTCCACACTTGTCGCAACCATTCCACACTAAAGCCACGAGCATACGCTTGTAAGTGTATGGCCATACCCCAAAAAAAATCAAAAAAATATGATTTAAAAAAAAATCCGAATGGTCGTTCCACACTTGTCCCCACGGTCATTCCATACTAAAGCCACGCACGTATGCTTGTGCATATGACCGTGCCAAAAATAACTTTTTTTCAAACAAAAAATTCAAAAAATTTCCAAGCAATCATTTCACACTTGTCGAGGTCGTTCCACACCAAATCCAAGGGCGTACGGCCGTACCAAACCCCAAAAAAAACTTTTAAATTTTTTTGAAAAAATCAAAATTTCCAAATCTTTAGAGGTGTTTTTGGTCTACCTCCCCAACTCACTAGTGTCATTTTTACATGCATAAAACGCCTCAAAAAACCACTTTTAACCTTACATGCCCAAAGCAAAAGTGACTTAAAACTCCTATTTCGGGCCCGCGCGTGCATCTCTGAAGCTTTTCTAAGCTTCCCGCACACTATGGTAACCTTTCGGTCATGGTTGCATGCCCCTAGTGCCTCCATTCCATTCAGTGGCACCTCGGCCTCAATTACACATTCACATGTCGCCTATGCCACACATGTTTGGCCGTTAGGGAGAAACAATTTTTGAAGAGCCCTCATCTAATGGTGTCCCTCCATACATACACCCCAGTGTGGATAGATGCCTCGAGCACATTCATGTACCCTCTTCTCTATCCACCACGGATCTATTCCCATCCCCATTCTTGCACCACCTCCCCTTATGCCACAACTTAACATTTCGAGCTGAGCACAAGCTCTAGGAAGGGCAGTGTCACAACACTTGCACCCACAAACATCACATACAAAACCTATGTGGGCAAAAATTTTTAAACTTTTGTCAAAACTCCACGGAGTTGGAGACCCCGTATTCCATATCGAGGTCTTTAACCAAATCTGTCAGGCATTTGAAATTTTCGATAATGCAACCAAAGTCCATCTCCTTGGACTCAGCCTTGAAGGCAAGGCCGTGAAATGGTTCCAATCCTTGGACGCTCGGCACAAAAGTGCTTTCAAAGCTGAGGAAGGCCTTCATTCTTAGATTTGCACCCTATGAGCCCAAATGGAGCCCCATCATCTAACTATTCCAATTGGAAAAAAACTTGAGGAAACATTATGCGACTACATCGCACACACACTTGATTCACACTGCGAAGAGAGGGAAAAGTTGAGAGATAAGCAATTAATGAACCATTTCCTCTTGGACTTGCATAATCCAAGGCTTCATGAGACCACGTGTTGGTCAAGGACCCCTCCACCTTTGATCAGGCTTGCAAATGGGCCATCTTTCTCAATGACGACATAGGAGAAAGCTATTCCACGCAATTGGCCACTGCGCCAATGACAATCCAAAGCTCTTTTGTAATGTTACCTTCCTCTCCTCTCCGGCCCCAAGCCTTATTGGTGGCACCGCCCCAAACCAACTACTCACATAACGCACACCACACCCCTCTCCGGTGCCAATCTTTCCATCCCAAATGATTGCCTCTCTAGGCACACCCTATTGCTCATAGAAAGATTCCAAACAGGTCCATTGCTAAACCTATGGAGCCCCTGAGCTCCACCATCCCCGAGGCACCCCTATCACCTCATCTCCCTTTGCTGGTGCCTCACATGGACCCCCTAAACCACTTGTGCACACTATAGGTGCACCCACAACCACCTCTTTTGTGTTTCCTGTACCATGGACCCCATAGAGTGGCAGAGTACCGTCAAAAGAAATGTCTGCCAATGCAACCACAATGTCATGGCTATGGAATTGACCATTACTATAAGGATTTCCCTTTCCAATCAGTTTCTCATTCCACATTCAAAGACATGCCATCCCACAACGTGTTGAGCATTCAACATGGGAAGATTTTGACTGTCCCATTGAATGTCATCACACGGTTGCAAGCCAAGCTAAAGAAGGCCACATCCCAAAAGAAACAATGCTCTAAGCATGTTATCCACGGAGGTGATCGGGTTAGCATCCACCGCATGTAGCCCACCAAACGGGAAAAATAGTTGGCCACTTATCCCAATGCCATCCTTGAGAAGCAACATCTTCAGGAGGCTGAAGCACTAGTAGAGCAATACCAGGCTCAACTAGAACCGCCACCCATTTTTGTAACCTTTAACCACATACATGAGTGTGCATCCTCCCCCATTGAACCTAAACTTCCACACCAGGTAAGTCAGGAGGCCCTACAAATGCTCAAGGCCGAGGATGATCCGTTTGCCAACATGATGTTAACAAACAAAGATTTTGCCCCTCGTGCACCTCCTCGTCCTCCAATGCTTAATCCACAAATGGCCAAGCCCAAATCCCACGTTCACATCATCGAACAACTTGATGCGAACACTAACATAGAATTTGCTGCTGCCAGAGACACACGAGGTCCACACACCAAAGTTGCTGAGGTATTTTTTGCTCCTACTGTAACCACATCTCGACCTCCACACCTATCAAATAAGGACCAACTTGAACTTCCATACACTATTGCTGGTCCACCCTATGATCAAGGCCCCGCCCCTTAAGAAGCCCCTACCCATCAATGTGACTTGGCCGGCCTCTCTGCCTTCCTTTCCTCCCAAATCCAAATGCCCATTGGGACCTTGTTAAGAGGTAGTCCAAATCTATGGAATGACCTTCTAGATTGGATGGAACACAAACTGTAGGCTTCTATTGAGGAGGAAGCTCCCTTAGATTCCTCGGACGAATCTGGGTGCCATCGTCCAGACTTACTCCGTCACCACCACTCCCAACCCAAAGGCGCACCCACAATTCGTATCCGATGCGCTAGGACAATGTTTTGAAAGTGATGACACAAATGCAGCATTGCCCATTTCCTATAATAGACATGTGGTCAAAGGCATCCTGGATGGAGGTGCTAGTGTAAGCATCCTCACACAAACATGTTGGGAGGAAAACTGGGGATCCCACCAAATTAGTGATCAATCTTGCGGATAGAAACTCTACAAAACCCTTGGGCCTAGTGCATGACCTCAAGGTCAAAGTCTGTTGGCATGACATTCCACCTCACATTTGTGGTCATGGATGCCTATGATGCCATCTTGAGTTGACCCTTCATGATACAAACCTGACTAATCCATGACTAGGACCTGCATCATGTCTACCTCCACAAACTCTCTCAAATGGTTAAGGTCAATTTATATACCTGGCACACACGTCCCACAGCTCTCTAAACAAGCGAAAAAGAGAATGATATACAGACCAACGAGTATGCACACACTTATACATGAGTTTTGACACATCTAGAACCTGACTAAACCCTTTTTGAAATATCAACAGATTCTTGGAGTTCCAAATCCCCCAAAGACAACAATATCTAATAATACAAAATACTAAATTAATTGCCCCTCCCCTCTTGAGTCGGTCTCCCTAGCACCCAATCACCCCAAGTTCCCTTAACCCGCTCCCGGAGTCCCTGGTGGTGTTTCACCTGCTTGCCTAGCGGACCTAGTGATCATCCATTTCAAAAAAAATGTATAATGAGGTTTGGGGGGTGGCATAGCATAATACCCCCCAAAAAAAAACAAACCATGTTAGACAATGAGGCAGAAAATACAAAAATGAATTTATCTCAGTTTGGAAAACTACAACTAGAGGGCAATGTGACGATTTGGAACATGAAGCCGGTGGGACGACGTTGCTGCAGCGCAGGTGGGAGCTACGTGGTGGTGGTGATTCAAGAACTTGGCGATCCAGCTGCGCTGCTCTGAATGGTCTGCCTGGTCGTCGTGGCGAGCGTCGTGGTGGTGACGGCGGCCGAGGTGGCCCACAGACTTCTTGAGCGCAGCAGTAAGGGCATGCAGATTGATGACGCCGTGATGATGGGGTCGGAGGAAGGGATGCTGCAGAAGTTGGTGTGGGGTCCAGCGTGCGCTGGGCTCCCTCACCAGGCAGTGTTGCAAGAAGTCTTTGCATGGCTTGGAGAGATTACGGGGTAGATGTGGCGGCTCCGCCATGGCCTGCCGCAAGAGGGCCTGCTCACCGGAACCCCAGGGTGCGCTTCCCTGCAGCGTCTCTGCCACAGTACAGCCCAGGCTCCACACATCCGACGCCGGGCAAGGACCCCGACCTTTCACCACCTCTGGCGCCATGTGGGATAGTGTACCTCTCCTCTTGTATTGCCCACATACGCCGCCGCTAAGACACGAGGGGTCGTACTCTCTGCTTATACCGAAGTCCCCTAGCTTCACCTCGAACTCATCCTCTTGCATTTCCCGGGAGAGGTGGTTCTTGGCTTGCTGTACAAGCTCCGGATGGGATGGTCGGCGGCGGCGCAGAAGGACGTTAGCACACTTGATATCGCAGTGCACAAGACCACACTGATGGAGCTCCACCAAACCCTCGAGGATGGCACGGGCAAATAATCTAACGCTGCCCTCTGACAGACCGCTCTTCTTGACCTCCCGATCCATGGCGTCTTGCAGGCTGCCACCATCCATGTACTCCAAAAAGAGCAACCTCACTGCCCGACCATACTCGTCCACGTCTGTGTCACTGCCCAGGTACTTGAGCACGTGCGGACAGCCCTGCACCCTTTGCAGCACTGCCAGCTCGTTGTCCAAGTCAGCCTCCGCGCTGCCGTCCTGCCGCCGGCCGCTGTCGCACAGAACGCTCTTAACCACAAACGGGCAGCCGGACGTGGTGTCCAACGCCAGGCTCACGATGCCACAACCACCTTGCCCGAGCTTCCTTTGCTTCTCCCAGCACCCATGTAGCCTTCTAGTAGGACTAGGCTCGCAGCATGTCGGCGTTAAGGAGTGTTCCTTGTCGCTGCCGGACATGCTGCTGTCCATAGCTAGCTAGCTGGGTGGGTATCTATGGCAACGGCTATGACGAAGCGAGGAAATACAAGGTGCTAGTCTCTCCTTTTATACACCCTTCTTCTACCGACCGGGGTGGCGGAGGATCGGAGCCCATTTCGTCTGGATGTTAATTCTTTAAAACACAAAAGTACATATACTATATGTAAGAGATTGTTCTTGTTGGCCAAAGTAGACTCTTGGATACTTTTCCTTCTCGTGCTACTTCTCCCTCTTATTATATTCTCAATCTTCTTCTTCTCCTCCTTCTTGTCTTTAGCGCATGAGAGGGAATATAAAATGCACTCTTTTGCAAACTTCTCATTGGTTAAATAATGGTCTATAATCTATATCAAGATTTCTTATGTGAGTCCTTGTTAGTCTCTTCAATCATTAGGGTCAAAAATGTTTTAAAAAGGGCCACATTTTAATCACTTATACCGAATTTGGATTAAGCTTTGGACCGATAGAAATGTGTAACATTAAACCAATAATATGACATTGGGCGTCATATTTACTTTCCACCAACTTCACTAGTGTTGGCTATTTTAGGGGGTTATCACCAGTTAATGTAATCTGCCACGGCTATCTGTGGGGGTTTCAGCTTCAAAACCTGCTCGCATGTACCAAATGTCAATACTTAAGAAAAGAGAATTTAAAAAATTAGGTTTCCTCCAAAATTAGTCGTACATTTCAATAAATACACTTCAAATTCCCTAGCCTACTGTGGTTAAACCTCTTTCTCATCATCTTTTTGCATCATCCTCTCCTCTATTCATCATCAAATAATGTGGAGACAATAGTTTAACCCAAGGTACACTCATAATGCCATTTCATCATGCATCCTTCACAATGTTAAAGATCATCAGGGTCTGTGGAAATGTATAAACTTCTAGATAAACGATTGGGTGACTATGCAACCATCATGCAAAGGTCCTCATAGGATAAAAAGGAAAAGAAGAGGCTTACTATAATACCATTGCAGGAAGAGGCGGATCTTGGAATTCAAGATAGCAAAAGATGGGAAGGTGCAACATGTGTACACGACAAGTGAGATGCACATGCATCCTTCTACTCCACCATCTGCATTGCAAGATCATTATAAGATATTTTTTGTAATTTAATTTATGTTCTTTATGATTCTATGGTTTATTCACATGTGTTGTATATGTAATAGATGTTTATCCATCACAAGTATTGAGTGGCAAACCTATGGAGTCTTTCACTTGGACCTTTGAAGCTATGCATGCTGATCTTGGGAAAGTATTATTTTTCAATCAACCATTTTCTTTTTTCATTAACAAAAGATATTTTTATACAATGCTAAGTATATTGTCCCTACAAGACTAGAAGCTTATGGAAGACTAGAGAGTTTACCTATACCAAGCCTAAATTCTTTAGATTGGGATTTTCCAGACAAAGGTACTCTATTAGCATTTAAATCCAAGAATATTATCTTGGATATTCAAAATTCTACAAAAATTGGAAGGATTTCAAAGAGGATCAATCTATCATGGTTTATACCTCTCCATGTATTTGTGGCGTATTTTCGAGAAGTAAACATCAAGAGGATAAAAGCAATGTGGCTGTCTACATATATCTAGGTCTGGCTTGGATAATACAGTGAGAGCATAATGAAAAGTGACTGAAGTCATCCGTAAGAGTGATTTTAGAAAATGTAATGCTTACATTGATTCTTTGGTATAATGGCATACAACATCTTTTGACAAATCTTATATATCAACTAGTGTAGAGGGACTTGGATGCCATTGGATTCAGAGGAAAAATTTGTGCAATATAACCTAACGATCAACTTGAGTTATGAGGACAACAGAGTTGTCCCTATGAATGGAAAAGGACATTGAGGGATGTGCGCACATCCTTAGATCTCTATTAGATGCCATACCATCATGCTTGAAATTTAAGGTAGATGGTGTTACGGTGAGAAGAAATCAGAAAATACTTTTAGTTGTATGAAATTTATGTCTCCTATAATATTTAAGTTTTCTTAATATAAGATAACTTTGCAGCAATTTATCTTGTCTTGTGGATTCATTTTGTAGAATAATTATTCAAAATTATTAATAATATTTAGGATGTATAAGACAAAATGACCAATATTAAACGAGAAAAAGAACTCAATATTAATTTCATATATAATATATTTATTCGAATGGTCACTACAACAAAAAGAGGGGTTAGCAGGGGTTATAGCGTGGCTTTTATTAAAAGATCTGAAAAAGTTTTGAGGTGTAAGTATCACTATTTTTTTGACGCTATAACCGTCGCTATATCATACATTATAACCGTTGCTATATCATACGTTATAACCGTTGCTATATCCCACGTAATGTTTTCCGCTCAGCATCACTATCAAAAACATCAGCGCTATTTTCATCGCTCAGCAGCGCTGATAAAAACATCAACATTTCTATTTTTGTCGCTCAGCGATGCTGATAAAAAAATAAACATCGCTATTTTTGCCGCTAAGCGACGCTAATAAAAAAAACGTTAGTGTCATTATTTCCATCGTCCAATGGCCCAATCTGCCCCAAAAAACTTTAATTCAATATATTGAAGATAATTCTAATTTTTACTAACAAACATATCGACATATAAAAATACACTTGAAGCATACATACTCTCGAAATCTTAATTGTATTAAATCCCAAATGCTATAAAAGGCGAGTTACATCCAAAATTCCATAACATGCGAGCTACATTGAGTATGGAGTTACACAACATAAAACACAATAGGCCGTTCTCTACTCATCCTCCTCCTCCATACTTCTCATTGGTTACATAATAGTCTATAATGTATATCAATATTTCTTATGTGAGTCCTTGCTAGTCTTTTCAATCATTACGGCCAAAAATGTTTTAAAAAGGGCCACATTTAAATCACTTATATCGAGTTTGGATTATGCTTTGGACCAATAGAAATGTGCAACATGAAACCAATAATATGACACTAGGTTTCATATATACTTTTCACTAACTTCACTACTTTTCACTAACTTCACTAGTGTTGGATATTTTAGGGGGTTATTACCACTTAATAATCAGCGCGTGTATCATCGTGGCCAGAGACATGCGTGTAAAAGCGCGTGTATAGGAATAGTCAGACGCGCTGATACACGGGCGTATACACGCGTTCTATCAGTTTTTTAGCTGTGCTTAGACGCGCTGATAGGAGGGTGTATACATGCGTTTTGTAAGTTTAGTTGCGCTTATACACGCATATTTCACAGATTATCCGTGTATATACACGCGACTTTTACAGATTTGACGCATCTATACACGCGTATTTCACAGATTATCTGCGTATATACACGTGACTTTTTGCAGAGTTGATGCGTCTATACACGCGAACAGAGAGCAAAAGAAAAAAAATCCAGAGAGTGCTATTTGGTACCTGAATGCTGTTCCAGCATTCCAGCACCCAATAACACTCTTTGGATTTTTTTTTTGGGTGCATTAGACCATCCACACGAGGAAGATTTAAGACAAGAACGACATGAATGCATACATTGTCAATACACGACTCAAGACAGACATGAATGCAATACTATCGATTCACGATTCAATATTACTATCAAAATTTTATGTGTACACATATATACAAGGGAGTCCATATGTCGAAGTAGTCCATGGCTTCAGTTACAAAAATATATATACAACCACATCCTCAATATGGAATGTGATACTATAAGTCTGAGTACTATTCATACCCAGATGATGACTCGTTGCTCCCTCCATGATCAGATGAGCTCACATCGGTCGGAATGTCCGATGAGTAGTGCTCACGTCCACCCTCTGCAGTGGCGACGGGTGGATCATCATCAGCAGCTTGTGCCTGTTCAAGTAATATATAGTATATAAGTATATATATATATAATTCAATAAACCAAAATCATTCGTTTAGAGTTTTCAAGTACCTGTCGACCGTATGGTCTCATGGCCATCTCAAACTGCGCGTCCGTAATACATCCCTCGGCTCTGAAGAGGGCCCACGTGTCACATCTTCTATGTCGGCGGCGAGCATACCCAGTATTGTGGGTTGTGGGCTTCCTCCTCGTAACCCGTCACTGTATCATAATCAACACAATTTGTAAGATTAAATGAATTAAGTAAACAATCAAATAAGGTGGCAAGATACTTTACAAACTCTGCTTCCCATGACTCGACGCCACGAGATCCGAACTGCGAAGATCCAATGGCCTCCATGTGGAGCCGTCGTGCCTCCACATACTGCCTGCTCTTCACGCCACCCTCTGCTCGTTTCTTTACCTCCTTCCACTCGCGTTTGTGCACAGTGGCAGGTTTCTTGGCAGGATAGCCACCCGCAGCTACATTTAGCCCATCATCGTATGCGAGTTTCTTAAGGTGAGATCTTTTATTACTTAAGATCTTCCTTATTCGCGTCCTTCCCCATACATCCGAGAATGTCGCATGTGGGGGATTGGGGTACCGACTATGTACACCATCTATCACCTCCCCAACTAATCGGCTATTTTGATCTTTAAATCTAATAAAATAATTTCTATACAAGTTTGATACTACCCCACACATGTACTCCATTACCTCTTTCCCCCTCGCATCCATCACTATCCCGCCCCTATCCGTCACATCATAGCAGATCATCACTCCCTCCACCTCTCTCATCTCTTCCTCATCCTCACTGTCTCCTCTAACTCTTCTCTCTCTATCTCCTCTCTCACCGCGTGCCCTACTACCTCCCCCACCAAAGCACCCACCGCATCCTCCACTCCCACTCTTCCTACTGTTGCATGTGGAGTCACCTGGGGGATTGTCTACGTGACGATGGCTGTGAGCCCTGATGTGACGGTGGCTCTGAGGGAGTACATGATGGTGGCTGTGAGCCCTGACGTGACGGTGCCTGGGAGGGTGTGCGTGAGTGTGTGCGGGGACAGGGTATGTCTCCTTGGTGGGCGTGGAAGAGGAGAAGCTGCATGCGTCTCGTCGGACTCGCAGTCATAGACGACAGTGGAGAAGGAGAAGGACGTAAACAAACGCATAAAGGAAAGAGACAATAGCATAAACAAATGGAAGGAAAGAGACAGGACAAAGGACAAACTGACTCACCTCTGAAAAAGTGAGTCTTCTTTTTGGCTGGTTTTCTTCACCCGTGTGTGCTCCTTGTCTGCTCCTTGCACTTAGGTTTAATGCTCTGTTGGAAGAGGCGGCGACGAAGGAGAGCAAATCTTTAGTTTGAAAATGTTTATTTGGAGAAGGTGGGTTATTTTTAGGTATGGACAGGTCATCGCGTGTAAAAACGCGTGTATTTTTACGTTTATAATAAATCAGCCACGTTTATACACGCGATTTTTAGGATGTAGCCGCATTTATACACGTGATTTTTAGGATGTAGCCGCGTTTATACATGCGATTTTCAAGATATAGCCGTGTTGATACACACGATTTTTAAGATGTAGCCGCGTTGATACATGTGGTTTTCCAGATGTAGCCGCGTTTATACACGCGATTTTTATACTTTCATTAAAAACTGATTATGATTTTGTGTTTACTCTTTTGTACATAGGATGTCATCAACCTCCTCAAGCAGTTCTGGTGAGGATGAGACAATGCGTCATCGTAATCGCGATGTGTGGTTGGGACAAAGGATCAAGTGTATGTGTAATCGATGTCAAGGATGCATTATACGAGCGCTTCCAATTACCTTGAATCACATCTCCATGTATGGAGAATGGAATCAAACAGGTTTAGAGGTGAGTAGATGTAAATTGATAGTATTCAAATGACTCATGGTATCCAAATTAAATTAATGGAGTTGTAATATATATACTCTAATTGAAGCAGGATGCAGTACCACACCCTAACATGGTGCCCTACGCGCGACGAGAGCATGCAAAGCGTCGACAAGATGATGCTAGAGCTTCGGGATCTATTGTCAGAGATGAGTGGGAAAGGGATGACAATAGCCCTGCACCCCACGAAGTTGTGGAAGAGGAAGTGTTTGATGATATGGTGCGGTATCTTTTTAGGGATGATCCCAAAGGTATGGACGACGATGATATGGAACAAGAGCATCTTTACAAGGCTTCATCGACACCGGTTTTTGAAGGGTGTACATTCTCTATTTTACGTGCTTCACTTGAACTACTCAATATACAAACAGTTTATGGATGGAGCAATGCAAGTCTTGACGCATTATTGAAGTAAGCATTCTAACTTGCAAATTTGAATTAGTGGTTTAGGGTTTAGGGTTTAGGACTAATTGATGATATTGGATGCAGGCTATTATCAAACATGCTTCCAAAGGAAACTAGACTACCCACCTCAAGAGACATAGCGAGGCGCTATGTGACATCTCTTGGAGGATTAGATTATGATCGCATACATGCATGCGTCAATGATTGCATTCTCTTTTTTGTGGGATGCATAAGGAGGCTCGACATTGTCCCACTTGTGGTGAAGCAAGGTATAGAATAGATGTGAAGAGTTTTGATGTACCTCGTAAAGTCTTGCGATACTTTCCTATAATTCCTCGCATCAAACACATGTTCAAGTGCAAATCCATAGCAGAGCTCATGTCATGGCATTCCTCACATCGATCGGATGATGGCATGTGGAGAATTCCCTCAGACACTCCTGCTTTGGAAGCATATTGAGGATGAGTGGCCCAGCTTTAAAACAGAGCCCAGAAACTTGAGACTTGGCCTAGGTATGGATGGAGTGACTCCATTTGGTTTCAAAAGCACCGCATACAGCGTGTGGCCAGTTGTGTTGGTGAATTACAACCTTCCACCATCAATGGCGATCAAGAAGGGACATCTTATGTTATCCCTTCTAATTTTAGGGAAACATAAAGTCAAGCATATGGATGTTATCCCTTCTAATTTCAGGGAAACATAAAGTCAAGCATATGGATGTTTATCTCGAATCATTGATTGATGAGTTGGAGGAACTATGGAGAGGTGTTGCGGTGGTGGACATTAGTAGGCCTCCCTCCTCTTGACACTCCGACTTAAAAGCAGTGTTGATGTGGACAATGCATGACTTTCCAGGATACAGCGATTGTTCTGGTAAGAATTCTAATTACCTCCCTACTCTAATACTATTGGCTATATTAATTATAACTATTGGCTTTATTATTCTAACTTATATTTATATTTTAACAGGTTTGAAAACATCGGGTAAACATGCATGTCCTGTTTGTGGCCCTTCATTAGTACATGAGTATGCTGACGGTTTGTGTAAGACCATATTCGATAATCATCATCGATTTCTCCCGTCAGATCATCCTAAATATGTTGCTAGTAAGAGTAACATTCCTCCACAAACACTTCGTGCAAAAGATTAGAAGCGTATTTGGGAGCCTACAAATATTCTTCCTCCAGATGGCATGAACAGGTATAGTAATGTTTTTCAATCTTGTTTTGTGTAGTCTCTAATTGGATTAAAGATCACATAGAGCAATCCCTTATGTAGGTACTCCATTTTTTTTCGGCTACCATATTGGACCCATCTTAAGATCAACCATCTTCTTGATCCCATGCACATCTTCAAGAATGTGGGATCTTGTATTTGGGAACATGTTATTGGTAAACGAGACAATGTTAGCGTACGGGAGGACTTGCGGGTCGCAGGACGTATGCGTCAAGCTTGGCCACGAGAGGAGGGTGGGCACGTTCATCTTCCGCCTGCACCATGGATTATATCAAAGAAAGAGGAGAAGCACGTAAAGCAGGCCATCACCACTTTGCGTACACCTACTGGATGCATGAGATCATTGAAGGGAGCCTTTACAACCACTAAGAAAAGAGGCGTTGAGCAACTATATGGGTTGAAGTCCCACGATTGGCACAAGATGCTCCAAGTAAGTGTTTTCCAAGTCTTGTACATTGAAATTAAATTTTGTAATGCCATAAACCATACATACATGTACTCTTATGTGTGCAGTTCATACTACCTACTAGCATCAACCATTGTGCAAATAAGAGTGAAAAAATGTATTTATAAGATGGGCAAGCTTGTCAGGTATGTAAAACCCATGTCAGATCACCCTTCATTATACCTTCATTTATTTTTCAGATATGTTAGTTCCAAAGCAATTGATCCAGCCATGTTGGATGATGCACGTGTTATGGCAGTGGAGGTGGTTTGTTTGGTAGAGAAGACTTTTCCGCGAACCATTCTCATAAGTCAACTACATCTCATTGTGCATTTAGTGGACGAAATTGCTTTATGTGGCACTGTGCATGCACGTTGGATGTTCTTCCTAGAGCGCTTCATGAAGACCTTAAAAGACTTTGTGAGGCAAAGTGCAAGGCCCGAAGGAAGCATGACCGAGGGTTGGTTGATACAAGAGTCTCTTGTATATATTTCAGAATTTCTTGGTCAGGTGGACAGTTCTTTACCACGACTATGGAGCAATGAAGAGGACTTGAGGATGACCTCTATTGTGCCTCAAGGAAAAGGACAGAGTAAAGTAATTGACAAAACATTGATTGATGATCTCAATTTCACTTGCATCCTTAATAGTGATGTGATGAGCAGATGGGTTACAAGATATGAGGATGCAAAGACAAAAAGGCAAGCAGAAAGAGCTCTCTTTCGGAGGCAACATGGCTCTCGTAAGGCATACCCTAATCATCTAGCAACACTTCCGAATGATATCCATGTTGATTGGTTGCATGAGGAAATGGAGAGAGCAGAGAGCGACGAGGGGCTGCATATCACGACGGAAGAATGGGAGTATGCACGAGGATGCATGTTAAAGGTACATAGAACTAATGTTTTGCATTAGTTGTAAGTGATTTGCTTTTAATATTTATTCACATTGCTTACACATAAAAGAGGAATACACAAGATTGCGGTGTCATTAGTAGCTTTGAAATGGATGATTATTGTGGCACAATCCAAGATATATTTAGGCTTGACTTTTGTCGCTTCTTTGTGTATGTTTTGGATGTCAAATGGCAAATGAACGTGGTGGAAAAAGGGTCTAATGCAACGATAAAACGCCATGCAAGTGGCTATGTAACTATTGACTCTACAAAGTTTTGGCAAACAAAGAAAGATAGGCTCGTATTGCCACAACAATGTGAGCAGGTATGCATTTTTTTACTAATGTGTTTCATGTACATATATATCTAAGCTCGCGTACCCCTTGACTTTTGATATGCTAATTAATTACTGCTGCTGCAGTATGTGTATTTGAGTAGGTTATCTATCTGCCAATGGTGCATGACATTAAATGGTGGTACGTCATCCCTATTGCACCACGTTCCAAAGTGATGTATAATACATTCACTGATATGAAGCATATGGAGGATGTAACAAGCCGCAATGAAGATGATGTCGAACATGCCAATAAAGATGTTGTGATGGATGATCAAGAAATAAGAGATGATTGTGATAATGAGGATGAGCGTGCCATTTCTCATGATCATGAGAATGACTCTACCATTGAGGATGATGGTGATGTTGATGAGGATGATCAGGACATCGATACCATTATCAATGGACCATTATCAATGGACAGAATATCGATAGTGGAATAAATTAAATTGTAACCTTACAAATTGATCAAATGGATATTGATGTTGATCGTTTGGCAAGGATGGATCTTATCGAAGATGAGATCGAACCCTAACCAATCCATCACTGTATCGTTCTAAATTGATGACATTTCTATTGTATATGTTGTCTTTTAATTATCTCATGATTTATTTTTGAATATATTTCATTGTTGTAAATGTATGTAGTGGGATTGTGTAATGATATATACTGTAATGTACTATGAGATGGTTTAAAGAAAATAGTTTTTAATTTTGTAAAGAAATTTAGTTTTTCTTAATAAAGCGTGTATTGATGCGTGTATAATTGTGTGTATATACACGCGCTTATACACGCCTTTCTGAAACCAGTATACATGCGAATTTAGATGCCAATATACATGCGCTGGTAGACGCGTTACTTAAAGTTCAATACACACGACTTTAGATGCCAATATACACGCGCCCGATGCTATTCAAATACATGCGCGACCATACACGTGCCCGTAACTTATCGCGTGTATGGAACGTGTGTATGGCAGCAGTTCCTTTTATGCATAGTTGTTGCTAATATCCGTTGCTATTAGACGTGTCTCTTATAGTGAGAGCTCTACGCATAAAAGGAACTGCTAATATCCATAACTTTCCATCCCTTTTATGCATAGTTGTTGCTAATATCCGTTGCTATTAGACGTGTCTCTTATAGTGAGAGCTCTATGCATGAACTCTTGATGCATAAGAGATCTAGTGTATAAGAACTTACAAAATATGTATAAGCGATCTTATGCATAGAAATGTAGAGTAAATAAATGAAGATGGAAAGGTAGCTTTTACCAAAAAATGTGCGATAGCAAGATCATGTCGAAGAAGAGGCTTGGTTGAAAGCTTTTGTAAGAGCCTGCAAATAAGAAGAAATTATTAGTTGAAATGAAAATATGGAGAAGGCAAAAAAAAAGAGGAGAATCAGACGGCAACGTGACATGAAGCCAATGGGATGACTTTTCGGTGGCACAGGTGGGGCCTCGCTGGTGGTGCTGATTCATGATTTTGGCGATCGAGCTGCACTGCTTTGAATGGTTTGCATGGTCGTCGTAGTGGTGGTAGTGGCCTAAGTGTGCCACCGACTTCTTGAGCACAGCAGTAAGGGCATGAAGGTTGATGATGCCGTGATGATGAGGTCGTAGGAAGGGATGCTGCAGAAGTTGGTGTGGTGTCCAGCGCGTGCTGAGATTACGGGGTAGATGTAGTAGCTCCGCCATGGACTGGCACAGGAGCGCCTAGCCACCAGAACCCCAGGGTGCACTTCCCTACAGCATCTCTACCATAGTGCAGTCCAACTAGGTTCTAGAATTTTCGAGGTTTAGTTTGACTCAATTTGGACAAGATTTAGACCAGTTTGGCTCCCTTTTTTATTTAGTTTGATCCAAGAGAGAGGAAAGATAAAAATATCACATTTCTTTTTGAATTAAAAACCCTTCCACACATGTGAAAAAGGCGCATACCTCAAGAGTCCCCCTTTCCTTACCAAGGTGTCAAAAATGCATCATTATTTCAAAATATCTCAGTTTTTTAGTAATATCTCATCATTTTTAACTAATAAACCTTGTAATCAATCAACTCTTTATCTTATGTGAGCATTCACTCATTTTTGGATATTTTCTTTTATTCTTTTCCAATTGGCCCATTGGAACCTTAATTGGACCATAATCCAATTGGCCCATTGGAACCTTAATTGGACCATAATCCAATTTTTTTTAAAAATGTAGACCCTTTGGCTAAGGTCCCTTACACACATTTTCAATTAATTCTTAATGCACATTGGAAAGTTCATTTTGAACTTCTGTTTCAGGAGAATCCATTTTAGACACTAGGAGGATTTTTATATCCAAAGATATCTAAATTTTGGACTATCTTTTCTAGACATTTTCTCTCTCTAGGGTAAAATAGGATAAAACAAAGATCTTTCTTCTATTTCAGAGAGGGGAATATTTACAAGAATAGAAGGGGAGGTTCTTATACCTTTACTCCTCAAAAGCTGGAGGGAAGAATCTTACACGTTCGTGAACATGATGTTAACAAACAAAGATTTTTTCCCTCATGCACCTCCTCGTCCTCCAATGCTTAATCCATAAATGGCCAAGCCCAAATCCCACGTTCACATCAAACAACTTGATGCAAAAACTGACACAAAATCTGACAGAGACACACGAGGTCCGCACAGCAGATTTGTTGAGTTATTTTATCCTCCTACTGTAACCACCTCTCGCCCTCCACACCTATCAAATAAAGACCAACTTGAACTTCCATATACTATTGTTTGTCCACCCTATGATCAAGGCCCCGCCCCTTAAGAAGCCCCTACCCATCACGTGACCTGGCCGGCCTCTCTGTCTTCCTTTCCTCCCAAATCCAAATGCGCATTGGAACCTTGTTAAGAAGTAGTCCAAATCTATATAATGACCTTCAAGATCGGATGGAACACAAACTGCAGGCCTCTATCGAGGAGGAAGCTCCCTAAGATTCCTCGGACGAATCTGAGCACCATCGTCTAGACTTACTTCGTCACCACCACCCACAACCCAAAGGCGCACCCACAATTCACATCAATGCATTAGGACAATGCTTTGAAAGTGATGACACAAATGCAGCATTGCCCATTTCTTATAACAGACATGTGGCCAAAGGCATTCTGGATGGAGGTGCTCGTGTAAGCATCCTCACACAAACATGTTAGGAAAAATTACTCAGTACATCTTTCCATCCCTTTTATGCATAGTTGTTGCAAATATCCGTTGCTATTAGAAATGTCTCTTGTAGTGAGAGAACTATGCATGAACTGTTGATGCATAAGAGATCGAGTGTATAAGAACTTACAACAAAATATGCATAAGCGATCTTATGGATAGAAATGTAGAGTAAATAAATGAAGATGGGAAGGTAGCTTCTACCAAAAAAAATGTGCGATAGCAAGATCGTGTCGAAGAAGAGGCTTGGTTGAAAGCTTTTGTAAGAGTCTGCAAATAAGAAGAAATTATTAGTTGAAATGAAAATAACGAGAAGGCAAAGAAAAAGAGGAGAATTAGACGGCAACGTGACATGAAGCCAGTGGGACGACTTTGCGGCGGCGCTCGTAGGTGGTGGCGCTGATTCATGATCTTGGAAATCCAGCTGCGCTGCTTTGAATGGTCTGTATGGTCATCGTGGTGGTGGCGGCAGCCTAAGTGTGCCACCGACTTCTTGAGCGCAGGCATGAAGGTTGATCACGCCGTGATGATCAGGTCAGAGCAAGGGATGCTGCAGAAGTTCGTGTGAGCTCCAACATGAGGGATCGTACTCTCTGCGGATACCGAAGTGCCCTAGTTTGACCTCAAACTCATCATCTTGAGTTTCCGGGAGGTGATTCCCGGCTTGCTGAACAAGCTCCGTAGGGGATCGTCGGCGGCGGCGCAGAAGGACGTTAGCGCACTTGATATCGCAGTGCACAAGGCCACGGTCATGGAGCTCCTCCAAACCCTCGACGATGGCACGGGCAAGTAATCTAACACTGCCCTCTGACAGACCCCTCTTGTTCTTCTTCTTGACCTCGTGATCGGCGTCTTGCAGGCTGCCACCGTCCATGTACTCCAAAAAGAGCAGCCTCACTGCCCGACCATACTCGTCCACGTCTGTGTCACTGCCCAGGTACTTGAGCGCGTGCGGACAGTCCTGCACCCTTTGCAGCACCGCCAGCTCGTTGGCGAAGTCAGCCTCCGCGCTGCCATCCTGCCGCCAGCCGCCAGCCGCTGTCGTCGCAAAGAACGCTCTTAACCGCAAAAGCGCAGCCGGACGTGCTATCCAATGCCAGGCTCACGATGCCACAACCGCCTTGCCCGAGCTTCCTTTGCTTCTCCCGACACCCATGGAGCGGTCTAATATGACTACGCTCGCAGCATGTTGGTGTTGGTGTTAAGGAGTGTTGCTTCTCGCTGCTGGACATGCTGCTGTCCATAGCGAGCTAGCTGCGTGGGTATCTATGGCGACGGCAATGACGAAGCGAGAGCTAGTCTCTCCTTTTATACTCCTACGGACCGAGGAATTTCGTTTCTGTACATACATATATATAAAAGAAATCTTTTAACCTTAAGCGCGCAAAGCAAAAGTAACTTAAAACTCCTATTTCGGTCCCGCACATGTATTGTTAAAGCTTTTCTAAGTATTGTTAAAGCTTTTCTAAGTTTCTTGCACACCATGCTAACCTTTCGATCATGGTTGCATGCCCCTAGTGCCTCCATTCCATTCGGTGGCACCTCGGCCTCAATTGTACATTTACATGTGGTCACCTACGCCACACATGTTTGGTCGTGAGAGCGAAACAATTTTTGAAGACCCCTAATCTAATGGTGTCCCTCCATACATACACCCCGGTGCGGATAGATGCCTTGAGGACATTCATGTATCCTCTTCTCTATCCACCATGGATCTATTTCCACCCCCATTTTTGCACCACCTCCCCTTACGCCAGAACTTAACATTCCGAGCTTAGCACAAGCTCTAGGAAAGGGAGTGTCACAACACTTGCACCCACAAACATCACATACAAAACCTATGTGGGTGAAAATTTTCAAACTGCTGCCAAAATTCCACAGAAAGGGAGACCCTCTATTCCATATCGAGGTCTTTAACCAAATCTCTCAGGCATTTGAAATTTTCGATGATGCAACCAAAATCCATCCCCTTGGACTCAGTCTTGAAGGCAAGGCCGTGCAATGGTTCGAATCCTTGGATGCTCGGCACAAAAACGCTTTCAAAGTTGTCAGGAAGGCCTTCATTCTCAGATTTGCACCCTACGAGCCCAAATGGAGCCTCATCATCTAACTGTTCCAAATGGAAAAAAACCTGAGAAAACATAATGCGACTACATCGTACTACAAAGAGAGGGAAAAGTTGAGAGATAAGAAATTAATGAACCATTTCCTCTTGGGCTTGCATAATCCAAGGATTCACAACCACCTATTAGTCAAGGACCCCTCCACCTTTGATCAGGCCTGCAAATGGGTGATCTTTCTCAATGTGTGACAACATGCGAGAAAGCTATTCCAAGCTTCTTTTTAGGTTTAGAATGGCCATACGCTTATAAGTGTACACCTGTGGCTTTAGTGTGGAATGGCCATGGGCAAGTATGGAACGACTGTTCGAAATTTGTAAAATTTTTTTAGAAAAAAAGTTTTTTAAAATTTTTGTACGGCCGTACGGTTACAAGGGTATGCCCATGGCTTTAGGATGGTACGGCCGTAGCAAATTGGAATTTGAATTTCAATTTAGAATTTAGAATTTGAATTTGAATTTCAAACTAGAGGGAAATGAGTGGGAGACAACGAAGACCCGCTCATTAATGCTAGTAGGTGGTAAAGGGTCAAAGTGAGAGGTTACCTCTAAATTAGTGGGTTTCAACTATTTTACAGGCACTCTAGGTTAACTAAAGATTAATTCACTTAATTCCACTATTAATCACTCCTTAATCCTTTTCTTTGCCTTCAAATTACTCCTAATTGGTGAGGAGTTTAAGCATGGCGATTTGATAGGTGGATTAGCAATGATTATGCTAATCCAAACATGTGATTATCCCAAAAATATTTTACTAATTAGGTCACTAATTAATCCACTTAAAAGAGAAAAAATTAGATAAAAGAGATCAAAGTAGTGCTAATTCTTACAAATTAGGGCCTAATGGGAGTGAACTAAACATAGATTTGAGTCAAGGCAAGTGTTTAGAACACTAATGCCACTCCAATTAGTCTAATTGTAAGTAATTAAGCTCAATTTTTAAGTTTTTTTCTCTTTAGGTCCACTAATCACACTAACCAGTAGGTTAGTGATAATCAGTAAGAATTAAGAGATAGTTTATGTTTTCTTTTTTGGTTATTTGTTTGAATAGTGTTCTATCTGTAATGCTTAACTACCTAAGCAAAGGAATTAAGCAAAAATTTAGATTAAGCTAGAAATTAACAAAAAGAGTCTAGGTTTAAGCAAACCCTCTTGATTAGGCTCTCTAATCATCCAAATCAGAAGTTTTTTTTAACTCAAACAAAGGATAATCCTACTCTAAACACAAAGCTATACATGAATCTCAACAAAAACATAAAAAACAACAAAACAACAAAACAAAACATCAAAATACAACATAAATAAAAACACTGCATCCCAAAGAGCCTACCTAGTACTGCGCTATGGAGGATCCATCAGATTCGAATCAAAGATAGTGTAGGCAAGTAGCGGATGGCACTTCTGGGCAACAACACTAAAGATGTTAAGGAAACACTACCCTAACATGTCATAGGAAGTTGCTTATCCATAGAGCTCGAGTTAGGCTCAAGAGCCCCACCGTAGCCGTCCTCCCGCACACTCATTGTCACACCGAGGCGATTGCTCTAATCCAATGGGTGATGCAACCTCTCTCGTGCAAAGATCTTGTGGGATCTCCACCGAAGAGGATCACGTTGGTTAGCCTAATCATGCGAGAGAGAGAGAGAGAGAGAGAGAGAGAGAGAGAGAGAGAGAGAGAGAGAGAGAGAGAGAAAGCAAGAGGAAACAAGTGATTAGCACTAGTCAAATATCGACGTTGATTTTTTATCAGTGCCGCTGAGCGGCAAAAATAGCGACGATGATGTTTTTATCGTTGTTGAGCGGTGAAAATAGCACTGATGTTTTTGACGACGACGCTTGTCTTCACTCAAGTTGACTGTTAGGTCATATTGCATAAATTTTTTCTCTAAATCCAATGCAATCCAAGTCCCTCTACTCTTTTTCCATCTTCTATACTTTAAGCTGATATACAAGGTTTGTTGTGAGATTGTGTATCCCATTACCACAAAATCAATGCAAGCATTACATTTTTTAAAATCACCCCTATGGATGACTTCAATCACTTTCCATTCTGCTCCGACTGTATTATCCAAGGTAGACCCATATATATGTAGACAGTCACATTGCTTTTGTCCTCTTCATGTTTGCGCCACAAATACATGGATAGGTATAAACCATGATAGATTAATCATCTTAGAAATCCTTCTAGTTTTTATAGACTTTTGAATATCCAAGACAATATTCTTTAAATGCTGATAGAGTACCTTTGTCTAGAAAATCCCAATCCAAAGCATTTAGGCTTGGTATAGGTTAACTCTCTAGTCTTCCATAAGCTTCTAGTCTTGTAGGGACAATATACTTAGCATTGTATAAAAACATCTTTTGTTAATGAAAAAGAAAATGATTGATTGAAAAATAATACTTTCCCAAGATTAGCATGCATAGCTTCAAAAGTTCAAGTGAATGACTCCATAGGTTTGCCACTCAATGCTTGTTGATAGATAAACATCTATTACATATACAACACATGTGAATAAGCCATAGAATCATAAAGAACATAAATTAAATTTTGAAAAATGTCTTACAATGAGCTTGCAATCTAGATGGTGGAGTAGAAGGATGCATGTGCATGTCTCTTGTCGTGTACACATATTGCACCTTCCCATCTTTTGCTATCTTGAATTCCAAGATATGCCTCTTCCTACGATGGTATTGTAGTAAGCCTCTTCTTTTTCTTTTTATCCTATGAGACCTTTGCATGATGGTTGCATAGTAGTCCAATCATTTAACTTGAAGTTTATACGTTTTCACAGACCCTGAACATCTTTAACATTGTGAAGGATGCATGATGAAATGGCATTAGGAGTGTACCTTGGGTTAAATTGTTGTCTCGACATTGTTTGATGATGAATAGAGGAGAGGATGATGCAAAAAGATCATGAGAAAGAGGTGCAACCACAGAAGGCTAGGAAATTTGAAATGTATTTTACAGGGGGTTAGACTGGACTGATGGATCCGTAATTCAAGACTCAATTTCTGTATAGTACGATAGATGAGGTAAATCCTAGATTTAAAAATTGTTCTATGGAAAAGAATCAACGGTTGTTCCTCTCAATGAGGAAAAAAGTGTTGGTCTCTATGATCCAAGTGCAATCTTTTCCCTGATCTGATTATGGGACTTACGGGTTCGGTCAGATCAGTTCTGTTAGTTAAAGCTTTTGACTACGTTAGAGAAAATTTATCCTGGAGGAATCGCCTGTGCTTTCCGAGCAAGGGAAGTTTTTTCGAGTTCGGTTTTGGAAGAACCAATGGATTAGTCTCTTGTCCGAATATCCGTGGGCGAGGCCCCGAGTGTGGGACCCTGCCCCGTGCAAGAAGTGCTACTTCCCCTGCTAGCACCCCTGAATTCGTTGCGTGAGGGGGACAGGGATCTTACAAACTGCACAAGGGTCTCTAAGCTATCATGTACATGTGACTAATTTTGGAGGGAACCTAATTTTCAAAATTTTATTTTCTTAAGTACTGACATTTGGTACGTGATGTAAACTCTATAAATTGAGGCATAGCCCTAATGAGAATTTGCTGGTTTTTGAGTATCCATGCCTACATTAATCTATTTGCTAATTATTCACTAATTACATCTTAATCATTTGCTAATCACTTTATTAATGATGTTGATTCTAGTGTATGATCCACCATAGCTCATCATTATGCTCAAATTTCAACAACTAAAAGTAATTTCAGATTTCTTCTCACCGTAATACCATCTACCTTAAATTTCAAGCACGATGGTATAACATCTAATAGAGATCCTAAGGATGTGCGCATATCTAAGGATGTGCGCATATCCCTCAGTGTTCATTTTCCATTCATAGGAACACCTCTGTTGTTATCATCACTCAAGTTGATCGTTAGGTCATACTGCACAAATTTTTCCTTTGAATTCAATGGCATCCAAGTCCCTCTACACTTTTTCCATCTCCTATACTTTAAGCTGATATACAAGGTTTGTCGAAAGATGTTGTATGCCATTATACCACAGAATCAATGCAAGCATTATATTTTCTAAAATCACTCCTATGGATGACTTCAGTCAATTTCCATTATGCTTCGACACTGTATTATCCAAGCCAGACCTAGATATATGTAGACAGCCACATTGCTTTTATCCTCTTGATGTTTACTTCTCGAAAATATGCCACAAATACATGGAGAGGTATAAACCATGATAGATTAATCCTCTTTGAAATCCTCCTAGTTTTTGTACACTTTTGAATATCCAAGACAACATTCTTGGATTTAAATGCTAATAGAGTACCTTTGTCTGGAAAATCCCAATCTAAAGAATTTAGGCTTGGTGTATAGGTAAACTCTCTAGTCTTCCATAAGCTTCTAGTCTTGTAGGGACAATATACTTAGCATTGTATAAAAATATCTTTTGTTAATGAAAAAAGAAAATGGTTGATCAAAAAATAATACTTTCCCAAGATCAACATGCATAGCTTCAAAAGTCCAAGTTAATGACTCCATAGGTTTGCCACTTGTCAGGCAAAAATCTGAAAGGTGTTTTGAGCTAGTGTACATATGGAATGCATGGTGTGTGAAAAAACTTTGCACTGAATGCCCTGGCAAATGTACAACTGAATGGTTTTGCAGTGAGCTGGTACATGCGTGTTGTTTTTTTTGGGAGCAGGTGCTTGAGATTGGAAGTTTTTTTATTGCAGCAGTATGGTGTGCGGGTGGTTGCTAAATGCAGGGCACCAACCGATTCGAATGTGAGCCGCCTTTGGAGCATGGGGAATGGTCGTGTTTTGGTAAGTCGATGATGCAGTTTATTGAAGACGATGGGCAGTTCTCTTGTCATGTTTGGAAAGTCTGGGTGCCGCATGCTCAGATGAAACAAGGTAATGAAAGGGCATTGGTGGCCATCATTGAGGCTTTAAGGAAAATAAATAAATAAAAATACCAACCAATGTGGCCATAAAGAAGGAGACGACGTGGAGGTTTATCTCGCTGCCAACAGACGTCTGGAAGGTTGGCGAATGCTGAAGGGCCGCTTTGAAAAAGGGAGATGCTCGACTGAGCCAGAGGAGCCAAGCAAACGCAGAGAAGCGGCTCTAGTGGTTCTGCAGGCAGACGCAAAGGGAGAGAAGCTGCAGGCCTCCGGGTGCGCAGAAGGGCTGGGTCATTTGTGTATGAGCCGCCTCGTAGATGAAGAGATTGCATGGGGAGAATGGTCGCAGCCACCACAGAGGCGAGGAAAGTGTTGCCGCCTTGTTGATGGAGAGGCTGCGGGGGTGATTCTGGTGTGAGCGTGGCTGGAGCGTAGCCGCAGGTGTAAAGGGAGAGCAACGAAGAGAAGTTGGTGCTATGACTGGTGACAGACTGGTGAACTGCCACCCCCACTGACAGGTGGGGGAGCTGCCTAGAAGGGTGTTGATGAAGGGCATGTGTTGCTGCTGGTCGTGACGACTGGGAGCTGGTAACGACTGTGGACCGCCGGCGGCGGTAGGGAGAGAACCGCCTTTGTGAGTTGGCGGTGGCTGAAAGCTGGGGGGTCGCCGTTTCCCTCTTAGTGGTGTGGTTGGCGCAGCATGCAGAGGCAGGACAGAGAGAGCCTTGGGCTAAGCATTGCCTTGGTTGGCCGGGTTGGTCATTTGTGTATGGTTACTGTTTTAGAGTGAAGCAGAGAGTGGAGGGTTGCTGATGGGGTGCCCTCTGAAGAGAAGCAGAGACGAGGAGACAGAGGCTTGGTTGTCAGACGCAAGGGTGAATTCCCTTGGCAGTAAATCCTAGCCAGAGTCCTGGTTTTTGGTGTAATTGCTGAGTTTTATGGTGTTGATGGTGCTGTGTATGTTTTTTGCTGGATGATCAATTGTCTATCATGGTTTTGAGCTGTCTTTCTAGTGTGGGTGGGTGGTGAACAGTGAGAAGTGTTCCAGCCTATGGCTGGTGGTGGCCCGTTGGTGTTAGTGTTTCCAAAGTTGGGAGGTGAAGGGCTATAGAGGCATGGCCTTTTTTCTTGTTTTCACCTCACATGCTTTCTGGTGCCCCCACTGAAGAGAGCTCTGGTGTTGTTCTTTGCCTAGAAGGGTGTATGTTCCAGTGAGGAGAGCTCAGGTATATTTCTTTTGCCTACGAGGGTGTATGCCCCAGAGTAAGAGATTGAAGGAAGGTGTTTCTAGTGTTTTTCTTGGTCTAAAGGTGAAGCTTGGGGATAAAAATGATGTTGTATCCGGAGTTTTTTGGTGGTTCTAATAAAGATGTAGCAGATTTTCTTGAGAGGTTCGAGGTTGCGTGCATTAGCAACCTTGTTGATAATGAAGAGCAGGTGTTGAAACTTTTGAGGATCTTTTTGAAGAGCGATGCTAGAAATTGGCTCAAAGGTTTTGAAGCAAAGGAAGCTAAGGCTGTACCACCTAGTGTTTTGACATTAGACAGGTTGATAGAGGCTCTTTTGGAGCGGTTCCAGCGAGTTGAAGACTCAAGTGTGCTATGGCAGGAACTCAATGATTTGCGACAGGGACAAGGACAAAACGTGGATGATTTTTTGCATGTGTTCACAGGGTTGTGGGATCGATGGTGCTTTTCTTTGCGGAGTGAGGCTCCCCGATGTTTGTGAAGAAAGGATTGTTTGTAAGTGGTTTGCTTCCTACGTTGAAGCTCAAGGTCGAAGGGAAGAAACCCAAAACGTTTGAGGATGCTGTGCAGATTGCAAGGGACAAGGAGTGGAAGATGAAGAAGATGGCAGAGCTTGGTATGCATTCAGAGGGTGTGCATGAGGATCTCTTTAATGTTGGAAAGGATGCCAAATGTTTGTTACTAGAAGGCTCGGGGGGGTCACTATATGTAAATCCTCTATATCACGTGCGTTCAAGGCCTATTTAAAAAGTCCCTTATCTGTGAATTTTTTAGTGAATATAATGTATCCTTTCCTATTCAAATCTGTAAATTTTTTTTAAAATACAATAAATAAATCCCCTCTATAAATATATTTCCGTAAGTTTTAAATATTTAAAATGTCCTTCTGTTGAACCCACGTGATACTTACATATTTATACGAGTGACCCCCCCGAGCTAGAAGGAATGCCTTCAAGGCCAAAGCAGGTGAATAAATGTATGCTTGATAAGCCGTCAAAGTTCTTTTCATGGTTGAAAGGGTGTTTGAATGAGGATTCCATACAGGTTAAAAAGCCAAAGCAAAAGGAGTGCTTGACAGGTCTTGAAGAGAAGCCATCGTTTTTGGAAAGCGGGGTTGTCGACGAAGACGTTATTATGCCGAATGAAGAGATGGAGGTGCCAATTTGTGTAGAGGAAGAGATGTCCTTGCAATCGTATGCCGATGCTATTGTGGAAAGTGATTTGGAATGCTCTTTTGGTGATGACTTGATTGTGGCTGCGGATGTTGAACATATGTGTGATGACACACCCATGTGGGAGGATAAGCAGGTTCTTTTGGCCAACGAAAAAGATGCTTTTTATAATGATATTTGTTTTGATGATTCTTCTATACAAACCATTACCAAGGAGGATAGGGTAGAGAGCTTTTCACTTGAGGATGATGATGTGAGTGCTTATATGTGTGGACAAGATGTGGACCATGAGCTGATTGCTTTGAAAAATGAAGAGGAGCAGGTCATTGCGGTCTTCTTGGATGAGCATGTTTATGATTGTGAGAATGTGATTGATGCTATGGATTTTCCTTATCTGATGAGCCGAGTGATATGGATCTTATGCATGAAGATGAAACCTGGATGGGCATAGACCTGAATGTTATGGATGATTGCTTTGATGTGACTTTGGACAGGAAAGATGAGGCTCCCCTGTATGCTTTGATTAGAGGACGGTGTTCACAAGTGGTCTTGAATTTGATGATGAGTGTTGCCATACAACAGGTTAGGCAGATGAGTCTATGCTTTGTGGGTTATCACTTATGTGATGCTTTGAAGCAGGAATCGACCAAAGTTTTGGACAAAGAGGACAAGATGTGTGATGAGGATGTTACAAAGGGGTTCTTAGCTGCTATGGGTGAGAATGGTGTGGTGATAAAGGAGAAGCTTTCAATGAAAAAGATGGATATATGGTCAAAAGAGGTACTCTTGGATGTTAAAGTTGAATGGTGGTCTATGCATTTTGGACATGGTTTGCATGCAGAGGTTGAGGGTGCTTATCTTCTCAAGTGGTGGCAGCGTATTGATCAATCCTTGTTCTTTCAAGAGCCTTTATGCTGGCATGGTGAATTTAAAAGGATGCTCTTTGACCCAGGTGGGTGGATGTGGTATGCTCTTTGACCCAGGTGGGTGGATGTGGTATGCTATGATGTTAAGTTGGGTGATACAACTTTGGCCGTTTGATCCAGGAATATGAATGCAAGTTCTTGTTTTCTGCTGAGCATGAATGCTCTAGCAGGCTGGGGGGTTGGCAAAGTATGTCAGGCAAAAATCTGAAAGGTGTTTTGAGCTAGTGTACATATGGAATGCATGGTGTGTGAAAAAACTTTGCACTGAATGCCCTGGCAAATGTACAACTGAATGGTTTTGCAGTGAGCTGGTACATGCGTGTTGTTTTTTTGGGAGCAGGTGCTTGAGATTGGAAGTTTTTTTATTGCAGCAGTATGGTGTGTGGGTGGTTGCTAAATGCAGGGCACCGACCGATTCGAATGTGAGCCGCCTTTTGGAGCATGGGGAATGGTCGTGTTTTGGTAAGTCGATGATGCAGTTGATTGAAGACGGTGGGCAATTCTCTTGTCATGTTTGGAAAGTGTGGGCGCCACATGTTCAGATGAAATAAGGTAATGAAAGGGCATTGGTGGCCATCATTGAGGCTTTAAGGAAAATAAATAAATAAAAATACCAACCAACGTGGCCATAAAGAAGGAGACCACGTGGAGGTTTATCTCGTTGCCAGCAGATGTCTGGAAGGTTGGCGAATAGCTGAAGGGCTGCTTTGAAAAAGGGAGACGCTCGACTGAGCGAGAGGAGCCAAGCAAACGCAGAGAAGCGGCTCTGGTGGTTCTGCAGGCAGACGCAAAGGAAGAGAAGCTGCAGGCCTCTGGGTGCGCAGAAGGGCTGGGTCATTTGTGTATGGGCCGCCTCGTAGATGAAGAGATCGCCTAGCGGGAATGAGGAAGAGAAGCTGCAGGCCTCTGGGTGCACAGAAGGGCTGGGTCATTTGTGTATGGGCCGCCTCGTAGATGAAGAGATCGCCTAGCAGGAATGGTCGCAGCCACAGAGGTGAGGAAAGTGTTGCCGCCTTGTTGATGAAGAGGCTGCGGGGGTGATTCTGGTGTGAGTATGGCTGGAGCGTAGCCGCAGGTGCAAAGGGAGAGCAACGAAGAGAAGTTGGTGCTATGGCTGGTGACAGACTGGTGAACTACCACTGACAGGTGGGGGAGCCGCCTAGTAGGGTGTTGATGAAGGGCATGCGTTGCTGCTGGTCGTGACGACTGGGAGCTGGTAACGACTGTGGACCGCCGGCGGTAGGGAGAGAACCGCCTTTGTGAGTTGGCGGTAGCTGAAAGCTGGGGGGGTCGTCGTTTCCCTCTTAGTGGTGTGGTTGGCGCAGCATGCATGCAGGATAGAGAGAGCCTTGGGCTAAGCGTTGCCTTGGTTGGCCGGGTTGGTCATTTGTGCATGGTTACTAGTTAGAGTGAAGCATAGAGTGGAGGGTTGCTGGTGGGGCGCCCTCTGAAGAGAAGCAGAGACGAGGAGACAGAGGCTTGGTTGTCAGACGCAAGGGTGAATTCCCTTGGCAGTAAATCGTGGCCAGAGTCCTGGTTCTTGGTGTAATTGCAGAGTTTTATGGTGTTGATGGTGTTGATGGTGTTTTTTGCTGGATGATCAATCGTCTATCGTGGTTTTGAGCTGTCTTTCTGGTGTGGGTGGGTGGTGAACAGTGAGAAGTGTTCCAGCCTGTGGGTTGGTGGTGCCCCCCCGCCGTTGGTGTTAGTGTTTCCAAAGTTGGGAGGTGAAGGGCTATAGAGGCATGGTCTTTTTTCTTGTTTTCACCTCACACCACTCAATGCTTGTTGATGGATAAACATCTATTACATATACAACACATATGAATAAACCATAGAATCATAAAGAACATAAATTAAATTATAAAAAATATCTTACAATGAGCTTGTAATGCAGATGGTGGAGTAGAAGGATGCATGTGCATCTCACTTATCGTGTATACATGTTGCACCTTCCCATCTTTTGCTATCTTGAATTCCAAGATATGCCTCTTACTGCAATAGTATTGTAGTAAGCCTCTTCTTTTCCTTTTTGTCCTATGAGGAATGGCATTAGGAGTGTACCTTGGGTTAAACTGTTGTCTCCACATTATTTGATGATGAATAGAGTAGAGGATGATGAGGAAGAGGTGTAACCAGAGTAGGCTAGGGAATTTGAAATGTATTTATTGAAATGTACGACTAATTTTGGAGGAAACCTAATTCTTTATTTTCTTAAGTATTGACATTTGGTACATGCGAGCACGTTTTGAAGTTAGAACTTCCACAGATAGCCATGCCAGATTACATTAAGCATTGATAACCCCCTAAAATAGCCAACACTAGTGAAGTTAGTGGAAAGTAAATATGATGCCCAATGTCATATTATTAGTTCAATGTTGCACATTTCTATTGGTCCAAAGCTTAATCCAAATTCGGTATAAGTGATTAAAATGTGGCCCTTTTTAAAACATTTTTGGCCCTAATGATTGAAGAGACTAGCAATGACTCAAATAAGAAATCTTGATATAGATTATAGAGCATTATTTAATCAATGAGAAGTTTGCAAAGGAGTGCATTTTATAATCCCTCTCATGCGCTAAAGACAAGGAGGAGGAGAAGAAGAAGATTGAGAATATAATAAGAAGGAGAAGTAGCATGAGAAGGAAAAGTAGCCAAGAGCCTACATTGTCCAAGAAGAACAGACTCTTACAGATAGTAGAGTAAGTTCATTTTGTATGGAGCCCTATGTACTTTTGTCTTTTAAAGAATTAACATCATAGTCATTGCAGTTGCGCTCCGATCCTCGCTTCGTCATGACTCATAGCCGTTGCTCAAGAAGTCGGTGGGCCACCTCGGCCGCCATCACCACCACGATGCCCAGGCAGACCATTCAGACCAACACAGCAACGTCAAGTTCTTGAATCAGCACCACGTGCGTTGCAGCTTCATGTTCCAGAATCCAAATCATCCCACTGGCTTCATGTTCCAAATCGTCACGTTGCTGTAGTTTTCCAAACTCAGATAAATTCATTTTTGTATTTTCTACCTCATTTTCTTAACATGGTTTGTTTTTGTTAGGGGTATTATGCTATCCCACCCCCAAAACCTCATTATAGATTTTTTTAAATGGAGATTGACTCCTCAAGGGGCTATTAATTTAGTATTTGATATTATTAGATATTGTTGTCTCTGGGGGATTTGGAACTCCAAGAATCTGTTGATATTTCAAAAAGGGTTTAGTCAGGTTCTAGATGTGTCAAAACTCCTGTATAAGTGTGTGCATAATCGTTGGTCTATGTATCATTCGCTTTTTTGCTTGTTTAGAGAGCTGCTAGTGTGGAGCTCCCTTAGGTGACCCTGCAGAGTATAATCCTCTCTAAATGCCACCTTTATAAAATTATAATAACATAAGAAAGTATATACAAGGTTAAGTATTTTCTTTAAATATTCTGACGTTGATATCACAGTTTTTCTAAATGTTGATATCGATGTTTTTTTTAACGCTTTTTTTGATGTGTATATACCAATACATATTGACGTCTTTTCTGACACTTTTATTGATGTACATACAAATACATATTTTCAGCACTTATATAGACCCCATAATTTTTAGTCAAGGTTCATATCTATCTCCCTACAACCATTGGTATATTATGCTTTGGAATTTGATGAACCGCTTGTAGTGTGAATAGATCTTTGATGCATTAAGATCTCTAATAAAGTTAATGTCAAAGACTAGGAGCATGGTAAGGTGGAACCCTTTCTATCCTTTTAATTAATTATTATTAGCACTCACAAATCACTCAATATTTTGATATTATGAATTATGTATCGATGTTATTTGAAGAGTCTTTAGATTTACTTGTTATGCATTATATATAAAATGTGTAAGATCCCTATTCCCTTATCCTAATGCAATTGAAACATTATTTTCTAAGGTGTAATTTCTAGTGAGAGAATGGGAATTTTAAATAAGGTGTGCATTTTAATGAGAGGTTTGGAATTTGAGTAATTAAGAAATTAGAAAAACAAAATTTATGATTAATGGACAAGTTGCCATGTGCATAAGTTAATAAGGGGTTTCCCATGTGCTTATGTGCAACGGTTTCAGCTTCAAAACCTCAATAAAATTTTAAAAAAATAGGTTCCCTCCAAAATTAGTCATACATTTCAGTAAATACATTTCAAATTCCCTAGCCTTTTGTGTGGTTGCACCTCTTTCTCATCATCTTTTTGCATCATCCTCTCCTCTATTCATCATCAAACAATGTCGAGACAACAATTTAACCCAAGGTACACTCCTAATGCCATTTCATCATGCATCCTTCACAATGTTAAAGATGTTCAGGGTCTGTGGAAACAAATAAACTTCAAGTTAAATGATTGGATGACTATGCAACCATCACGCAAAGGTCTCATAGGATAAAAAGGAAAAGAAGAGGATTACGACAATACCATTGCAGGAAGAGGCATATCTTGGAATTCTAGATAGCAAAAGATGGGAAGGTGCAACATATGTACATACAAGAGACATGCACATGCATCCTTCTATTCCACCATCCGGATTGCAAGCTCATCGTAAGATATTTTTTATAATTAATTGATGTTCTTTGTGATTCTATGGTTTATTCACATGTGTTGTATATGTAATAGATGTTTATCCATCAACAAACATTGAGTGGCAAATCTGTGGAGTCATTCATTAGGACTTTTGAAGCTATGCATGCTGATCTTGGGAAAGTATTATTTTATTAACCATTTTCTTTTTTCATTAATGAAAGATGTTTTTATACAATGCTAAGTATATTGTCCCTGCAAGACTAGAAGCTTCTGGAAGACTAGAGAGTTTACCTATACCAAGCCTAAATTCTTTAGATTGGGATTTTCCAGACAAAGGTACTCTATTATCATTTAAATCCAAGAATATTGTCTTGGATATTCAAAAGTCTATAAAAACTGGAAGGATTTCTGAGACGATTAATCTATCATGGTTTACAGCTCTCCATGTATTTGTGGCATGTTTTCGAGAAGAAAACATGAAGGGGACAAATCCAAGAATATTGTCTTCGATATTCAAAAGTCTATAAAAACTGGAAGGATTTCTAAGACGATTAATCTATCATGGTTTATACCTCTCCATGTATTTGTGGCCTGTTTTCGAGAAGAAAACATGAAGGGGACAAATCCAAGAATATTGTCTTCGATATTCAAAAGTCTATAAAAACTAGAAGGATTTCTAAGACGATTAATCTATCATGGTTTATACCTCTCCATGTATTTGTGGCATGTTTTTGAGAAGAAAACATGAAGAGGACAAAAGCAATGTGACTACCTACATATATCTGGGTCTACCTTGGATAATACACTCAGAGCAGAATGGAAAGTGATTGAAGTCATCCGTAGGGGTGATTTTATAAAATGTAATGCTTGCATTGATTGTGTGGTAATGGCATACAAAATCTCGCAACAACAAGCCTTGTATATCAGCTTAAAGTACCAGAAGATGGAAAAAGAGTAGAGGGACTTGGATGCCATTGGATTCAGAGAAAAAATTTATGCAATATGACCTAACAATCAACTTGAGTGATGAAGACAATAGAGTTGTTCCTATGAATGCAAAATGGACATTGCGGGATGTGCACACATCCTTGGAATCTCTATTAGATGCCATACCATCATGCTTGAAATTTAAGGTAGATGCTATTACAGTGGAAAGAAATCTGAAATACTTTTAGTTGTATGAAATGTATGTCTCCTATAATCTTGAAGTTTTCTTAATACAACATAATTTTGCACTCATTTATCTTGCCTTGTGGATTCATTTTGTAAAATAGTTATTCAATATTATTATTAATATTTAAGATGTATAACACAAGATTACCAATATTAAACGAGAAACTGAACTCAATATTAATTTTATATGTAATATATTTATTGCAATGATCATTACAACAAAAAAAGGGGTTAGCGAGAGTTATACCATGGCCTTTATAAAAGGATCTTGAAAAGTGTCGAGGTGTAAGTGTCACTATTTTTTTGATGCTATAACCACCGCTATATCATGTGTTATAACCGTCGCTACATCCCACACAACTTCTGCTGCTCAACGTTGCTGTCAAAAACAACATCGCTATTTTCACCGCTCAACGATGCTGATAAAAACATCATCATCGCTATTTTTGTCGCTCAGCGGCACTGATAAAAAATTTAACGTCAATATTTTTGCTGCTTAGCAACGTAGATAAAAAAATGTTAATGTCGTTATTTCCATCGCTCAGTGGCCCAATCTATCCCAAAAAAATTTTATTTCAATATATTGCAGGCAGTTTTATTTTTAACAAACAGACACATCGACATATGAAAATACATTGAAACATAGATACTCCTGAAATCTTAATTGTATTAAATCCCAAATGCCATAAAAGGCGAGTTACATCCAAAATGCCATAACAGGAGGCGAGCTACATTGAGCATGGAGTTACACAACATTAAACATAATAGGCCGGTCTCTACACATCCTGCTCCTCCTCATCATCATCTTAACCACATATTGGTTAACACATTCCTATGACAACTATGTCTGCGCACTTATGTAATGGGCACTCGTACTATATTGTAAATCCCGTCATTTGATGAGGAAAACACCCTAAAGACGCTCGCAAGTATTAAGCTTCAAAGCATAGATAAGAGGATCTTAGTTAGTTGGCCAAACCATAGAGAAAACCCTTGTAACTATGTTTTGGGTGCCCAGGGTCACTCCCTCCCGAGCGGCCTAGTGGGAAAAGGCTTGAAACTATAAAAGCCAATTTCTCTTGTTTGTAACTCATTCTCCCATTTATGTATTAGAAGTGGAGTGTTCTCTCTCTCCCTCTCTCTTGTTGCAACTCTAATCTAGCATGTGTGGTGTGCAGGTCCACACACCAAAGTTGCTGAGGTATTTTTTGCTCCTACTGTAACCACATCTCGACCTCCACACCTATCAAATAAGGACCAACTTGAACTTCCATACACTATTGCTGGTCCACCCTATGATCAAGGCCCCACCCCTTAAGAAGCCCCTACCCATCAATGTGACTTGGCCGGCCTCTCTGCCTACCTTTCCTCCCAAATCCAAATGCCCATTGGAACCTTGTTAAGAGGTAGTCCAAATCTATGGAATGACCTTTGAGATTGGATGGAACACAAACTGTAGGCTTCTATTGAGGAGGAAGCTCCCTTAGATTCCTCGGACGAATCTGGGTGCCATCGTCCAGACTTACTCCGTCACCACCACTCCCAACCCAAAGGCGCACCCACAATTCGTATCCGATGCGCTAGGACAATGTTTTGAAAGTGATGACACAAATGCAGCATTGCCCATTTCCTATAATAGACATGTGGTCAAAGGCATCCTGGATGGAGGTGCTAGTGTAAGCATCCTCACACAAACATGTTGGGAGGAAAACTGGGGATCCCACCAAATTAGTGATCAATCTTGCGGATAGAAACTCTACAAAACCCTTGGGCCTAGTGCATGACCTCACGGTCAAAGTCTGTTGGCATGACATTCCACCTCACATTTGTGGTCATGGATGCCTATGATGCCATCTTGAGTTGACCCTTCATGATACAAACCTGACTAATCCATGACTAGGACCTGCATCATGTCTACCTCCACAAACTCTCTCAAATGGTTAAGGTCAATTTATATACCTGGCACACACATCCCACAGCTCTCTAAACAAGCGAAAAAGAGAATGATATACAGACCAACGAGTATGCACACACTTATACATGAGTTTTGACACATCTAGAACCTGACTAAACCCTTTTTGAAATATCAACAGATTCTTGGAGTTCCAAATCCCCCAAAGACAACAATATCTAATAATACAAAATACTAAATTAATTGCCCCTCCCCTCTTGAGTCGGTCTCCCTAGCACCCAATCACCCCAAGTTCCCTTAACCCGCTCCCGGAGTCCCTGTCGGTGTTTCACCTGCTTGCCTAGCGGACCTAGTGATCATCCATTTCAAAAAAAAATGTATAATGAGGTTTGGGGGGTGGCATAGCATAATACCCCCCAAAAAAAAAAAAAACCATGTTAGACAATGAGGCAGAAAATACAAAAATGAATTTATCTCAGTTTGGAAAACTACAACTAGAGGGCAACGTGACGATTTGGAACATGAAGCCGGTGGGACGACGTTGCTGCAGCGCAGGTGGGAGCTAGGTGGTGGTGGTGATTCAAGAACTTGGCGATCCAGCTGCGCTGCTCTGAATGGTCTGCCTGGTCGTCGTGGCGAGCGTCGTGGTGGTGACGGCGGCCGAGGTGGCCCACCGACTTCTTGAGCGCAGCAGTAAGGGCATGCAGATTGATGACGCCGTGATGATGGGGTCGGAGGAAGGGATGCTGCAGAAGTTGGTGTGGGGTCCAGCGTGCGCTGGGCTCCCTCACCAGGCAGTGTTGCAAGAAGTATTTGCATGGCTTGGAGAGATTACGGGGTAGATGTGGCGGCTCCGCCATGGCCTGCCGCAAGAGGGCCTGCTCACCGGAACCCCAGGGTGCGCTTCCCTGCAGCATCTCTGCCACAGTACAGCCCAGGCTCCACACATCCGACGCCGGGCAAGGACCCCGACCTTGCACCACCTGTGGCGCCATGTGGAATAGTGTACCTCTCCTCTTGTATTGCCCACATACGCCGCCGCTAAGACACGAGGGGTCGTACTCTCTGCTTATACCGAACTCCCCTAGCTTCACCTCGAACTCATCCTCTTGCATTTCCCGGGAGAGGTGGTTCTTGGCTTGCTGTACAAGCTCCGGATGGGATGGTCGGCGGCGGCGCAGAAGGACGTTAGCACACTTGATATCGCAGTGCACAAGACCACACTGATGGAGCTCCACCAAACCCTCGAGGATGGCACGGGCAAATAATCTAACGCTGCCCTCTGACAGACCGCTCTTGTTCTTCTTCTTGACCTCCCGATCCATGGCGTCTTGCAGGCTGCCACCATCCATGTACTCCAAAAAGAGCAACCTCACTGCCCGACCATACTCGTCCACGTCTGTGTCACTGCCCAGGTACTTGAGCACGTGCGGACAGCCCTGCACCCTTTGCAGCACTGCCAGCTCGTTGTCCAAGTCAGCCTCCGCGCTGCCGTCCTGCCGCCGGCCGCTGTCGCACAGAACGCTCTTAACCACAAACGATTTTTTCATCATCCTCTCCTCTATTCAGCATCAAACAATGTCGAGACAACAGTTTAACCCAAGTACACTCCTAATGCCATTTCATCATGCATCCTTCACAATGTTAAAGATGTTCAAGGTCTGTGGAAACGTATAAACTTCAAGTTAAATGACTGGATGACTATGCAACCATCATGCAAAGGTCTCATAGGATAAAAAGGAAAAGAAGAGGCTTACTACAATACCATTGCAGGAAGAGGCATATCTTGGAATTCAAGATAGCAAAAGATGGGAAGGTGCAACATGTGTACACGACAAGAGACATGCATATGCATCCTTCTACTCCACCATCTGGATTGCAAGCTCATTGTAAGATATTTTTTATAATTTAATTTATGTTCATTCACATTCACATGAAATGCATTTAATGAGTGTTGGGTCTTTCATTCCTAAACTTTCTATTGGAAATAACCAGTTTCAATGCAGATTTTATATCATATAGATGCAGGTGCACTCCAAGGCTGGATTATCATTAGAAAAGAGTGGATTGATGCCACTCACTTTCAAATCAATTGGCATGAAGAAACGGCCACCATGGAAAGCAATGGCAAAAAAGCAATTGTTCTCTTATGTCCCCAAGAGGAAATCATCCACACACCCTCACCCTCGATTGCCCTTCCACCTCATGCCCCCTCCTTGTTAAAACCCTAAAGATCTGTCTAGCTAATCACTATGCATAAACATGCATAAACCAGGTATATACTCATCCACCCGACCACCCCCGAACCCACACATCAATACAATGAAGTACCACATACCTAACTTTGGTGTCCCATACCACCAGGAGATATGACGTCAATCTAGCAACACATAGCTCTATCATAAAATGGGAAGAGAGTAGATACAATGCTCTACACAAGAGAACATCCCTTGAGAGTGCCCCATGCTCCTATTATATAGGAGAACACTCAAGTGACTCTTGACTCTCCATTTTTATGTGTGACCCTTGGTTGCATGACTCTTGACTCTCCATTTTTATGTGTGACCCTTGGTTGCATGACCCTAACCTCAACCCAGCATTAGACCTAACCCTTGCCCCACTAGATCATGTTCCCATGCTCCCATGTTCACATGCTTAGGGTGGGTTAGCCTCCTAGTATATGCACATATAATGTGCACATAACACTCTTCATCCCCAGTAGTCTACCTTACTCCTCCACCCCATGCCTCACCAAAGCCAGTCAATCAGCCACTGTCGACACCATACACCAAAATGACAATCAAGCCTCGTCTTGTCAACATTGACCCTCATGGTAGGTGCCCAATAATCTTCTTGCCGCTCAAGGATTCTACGATGGCTACACAGAACTATGGATCTCCATACAACCATATCTAAAACCCAAGCGAAAAATGCCAACCAAGCCAACAACCACTAACCCTAAGATAAAGCTGCAATGTTGGCTAGTCCCTGACCACCTATTTACAAGAACAAGGCTACTATGAAGGCATCACTTGCCTCTGGCTCCTCAAGCATGCTGCTTGTACTACTTACTCACAATAACTCCACAAGAAGCCGTGACAAAAGTTCCCACAACCACAGGTTCGACAACCCCAAGTGAAGCCAACAACACTAGATAGCCTCTCCTCCGCGTCGACAACCACCTCATAGCTCAAAGCCTCGTCGAGAAAAAAGTTGGAAGCCTCGCAACCAGGGACCTTCATCGCTCGGCAACATTGGGTGCCTAAATGTCTCTTAGAAGCCCAAAGCTTCCACGATGGCAATTCCATCATTTGGCTCCCAAGGCATACCCCTCATTTGGCAATTCCATCATTTGGCTCCCAAGGCATACCCCTCAACAATTTGCCCAAACCACACCCACCACGCTAGTAGTTTTCTAATCGACCAAGATGGTTTGGTGACGAATGGGTAAGCAAGTTCCCTCCTCCTCGACAAAATCCTCCAAGCTTGCCCACACCCAACCCATGGGCACTCCAAAGCTCAATTCACCCAACCCTTTCAACCCACGGAGTCTCATCCACAAATCTCCACCTTGCCCCTCGACTTTGTCACCAAACCAAGGGGCAGTGCTACACATGGCTGAGCTTATCCAACCACTCAAAGATAAACTCAAAGGTAAGCTCACAACTCTAGCCACATGGGCCACTTAGTACAAAACCCTCTTTAGGGGTGCTGACCAATAAACACATGTCAAACAAAAGAGTCTCTAGGTGATTATGAACATGGGCACACCTTTTGCCCTCGCCCATGCACAACACCTACAAATCTCATTGGGCTCTGTTCTATGCACACACACCGCCTAAAGCTTCATCATTCATAGCCGTCTAGGTACATCTATAGATGGGGGGGCCATGGTGGGGGCAAGCTTGGTCCATGGTAGGACCCATCACCTACATCTTTTTAATCACCCCTACTACACCTGAATAAATGCCCTTCATGTCTACTCAATCCTAACCCCAAAACTCCCCCTTTTGCAACTTCTTATATGTGGAAAATAGAAGGATGTGCTCGAATCAATTCTCTAGGATGCCCTGGGGCCACAGGAAACTCCTTCTTCAGTCTTGGAATCTGGTGGTCCCTTAATTTTAACCCCCTAATTTGGCTCTTTTGGGACACTACGCTCACAAAACTACTAAACAACAAAGGCCTGAGGAATTTGGTTGTCTAATGGGATTGGGCTCTTGCTGGGATAGAAGGAGCTTGATCAATTGGTAATTGACTTTGATCTTCTCCCAAAAGAGAAACAAGTGGCTAGAGAGATATTGGTAGAGACTCAAAAAGTCTAGGTACCTACTGCCTATGATGACTCTTGCTAGAGAAAAGATTGGATGTGGTTTAATGGGGTGAAACTAGACAAACGAACAACTAAGGTTATGTACCTGGAGCTCAGAAAAAGTGAGGTGAATTTTGAATAATGTAACAAGGTTTGAAAAGTTAATTGAAAAGTTGGAACCTAGAGAAAGAGACGGAAATTGATTTGGGAGGCTAACATTCCAGTAAAATTCAAGGTCTTCCTATGGAGAGTATGCATGTTGGCTCTCCCCCTTGGGTTCAAGTTGCTTCAAAGAAACGAAAGAGAGAGAATCTCCATTTAACTTATTTTTTTAAAGCAAAGAAATCCGCATATTTTCGTATTTTTTTCTCGTTTTTATTGCATTTCTATGTTACGTAGGCTTGTTGCTCATTGGTTGGGCATCTATTTGTCTTTTCGCTAAAAGGTCCAAGAGTGAGTCCCATTTTTCCCTAATGCCTACCATGGCTGGAGCGGTTGTAGTTTGAGGAAGGGTTGGTGGAGGAATGGGAGCAAGAGAATAATATACCATTGGAGGCACTTATCTAGTAGGTAGGTTAGCATGTACCCCTTGTGGTCGCATGTGGTACCTAGGGTAGACTCCTTGTGGTGGGTACTGGTGATATACAAGTGATATACAAGTGGATCGGGTTGATGTGAAGGGTCTGGGAAGACCCTATCCCTTTGGTGAGAGGTTTATGGTCCTTGGGATGATGGGCTTGGCCCTAGTTTTTGTATAGGAGGTTGGGCCCTATAAGGATCAACCACACCTGAGACAAGCACGACTCTCCAGATTGGTGGTTCAATCTGGGTTTGTTGGCCTTCTCTTTGTCCTGCTTCTGTTCTAGGATCTAGAGATCATAGAATGGGCTCGCTTTCTTGTGGTTGGTCCATGCCTCTCACCCTGGGTTGTAGTTCTTCCAACTATATGTTTTCCAAGATAAAATTGTGGAGCTTGAAGCAAGGCTTCTCTGCAAACGTGTGGGAGAGGTAGGAGCTTGCTGTTGGACAAATGGATTATGCATGCACTGAAGTTCTGGCTCTCCTGTCTCGATATCAGGAGTTCCTCACCTCATTCTGGGGTGGCTTCGCTTTCATTGGTACTGTCCAAGATCTGCTCTAGCTCTTGCTCTGGCACTGAATCTTTAGGAAGAGAGGGATCTGGGTAAACCATCCTCACAGTCTGCTTTTGTACGAGCCATACTACAAGGAAGCCACAGTGCGATAGGAGAGATCAGAGCGTACCGAATGTGTCTACTCGCGTCATGGGAGGAGGGCGAGAGGCTGTCCACGGTGCGATAGAAGGTTCTGGAGCCTACCAGATGTGTCTACTCGTGCCATGGGAGGAGAGCGAGAAGGAGTTCAGAGTGAGAGACTAGCTCGTGCTGTTGAGGGAGGACGCTATCCAAGGTGCAAAAAGTGTGATGTTGGAACCTACCAGACGAAGCTATTCGTGCCGTTGAGGGAGGACGTTGTCCACAGTGCGAAAAGCATGTTGAGTGCCTGACGAATGGTAGTATTTGTGCCGTAGATGGAGATTACGGAATGGTACCCGACAAAACTTTCGCACGCCAATTAAAAAAAATAAATGAATATTTTACCCATTTTATAAAATGCGATGTCATCATTGCAAGGTTGATGTAAGCCCTACAACGTGTCACTCCAGTGATGATGTCAGCCCTACACATGGCACAATGGCACAATTTGTTAATGTCAGCCCTTCACTTCCATCGTACATGTATGATGTCAGCCCTTCACTTCCATCGTACATGTATGATGTCATCCCTAATAAGATCTATATATATTCGTGCCTCGTTTAAATTAAATTTTTTATTTATTTATGTCCTTCTTTTCCCCTTCCACACGTGCTTTATAGTTCTATTCACCGTGCGATAAGAGGGTTTGTTTTATAGTTGTTTCTTCGTCCTCGCGCCATGGATTGGCTTCCCTCGTGTCTGCAATTCATTGTGGGATAGACAATTCCACTTCTTACTATTTATTTGTCATCATGTCATGGCCAGCATGGAGCAGGTGGTTCAAGTGGTTCACTCCTATGATCCTTTGGAAGATGTAAAGGCACTTGAAGAGGTAAAAGATGAGCCTGGTGCCAATGAGAACCTATTTAATTTATTAAGGAGATCTCGACACAATGAGCGTCTTCCAGATGTTGAGCCTATATTTAATGTGTCCTTTAATTTAGAACAAATTGTTAAGGACATGGTAAGCTCCATGTTAGGGAAAGAGTGGGAGGCATATAGTAAATTTGTTAGTACAGAAATTATAAATGAGGGATCATCACAATATGTTCACATGTCTAACTTTGCCCTATCCTCATCTAAAAAGAAAAGCATGTTAGTAGCAGGTGGCATGCCTATTCAGAAGATAAGAGGATAAAGACATGTCTTGAACATTGTCCTCTTCACAAGAAAAAGTGCAAAGTTCTTGAGTACTACTTTGGATTTGTGACTTATCTTTTTCTTCACAAGAAAATGTGCAAAATTCTTGAGTACTACTTTGGATTTGTGACTTATCTTTTTCTTCACAAGAAAAAGTGCAAAGTTCTTGAGTACTACTTTGGATTTGTGGCTTATCTTTTTCTTTATGCTGCAGACAAAGAGGACTACACAAAGGATGAACTGGAAGTTTAGAAGGGTCAAAAGGTTGCACAAGCTTCATTTGTCACAGAGATTGAATCTCATGATGATGAAGTTATGGACCTAGTTTCTGGTGATGAGGAGAAGCTTCTAAGCACAGGTTTTGATGTGGCAGACTTTAAGGCATCCACTATTATTGATGAGGGATCATCTGTGCAGCATGGAGAACACTTGAAATCAAGCTTTATCTTCCCTGGGCTGCCCTCCTTTCTTATTAATGGCAAGAATTTTATTCTTCTCTCCCACATACAAAAGCTTTATAATTTAAGGGAGGATAATTGCCTTACAATTATAGCAGATGGTTGTGAAGCTGCCAGGGGTTTACTGGATGTGGAAAATAAACATAAAGAGGAGTTTCTGAAATTGGATAGTGAAGTGACAGGGAACTTTATTGAAGCCCATAGAGCCATGTCATTGTGCTTTGAAAAAGCCAAGGAAACTAAATCTTCTCTTTCCATAGAGCTAGAATTTCAAAATCTTCAAGAGGAGTTAGGAATAACTAAAATACGAAGAGAGCCCTTGCCCACCCTTGATCAAGGAAATGAAGAAGGCTCTGTCAACCTTTGGGATGCATCGAAGTTGGAAGAGGATGAGAACCAGAAGGTAATTTATCTGTTCTTGAGTGAGTGAATTTATGTTTTGGTATTGACTGAATTTATGTGTGAAAGCTTATTCTTTTTTTATTGCAGATTGAGCTTGATGATGCCGATGGTTTCCTTGGACATGGAGGTGCTGCCCGTACAAGAGTTGGCCAAGATGCTGCTCTTGCACACTACATCCCATCTATTGACAAAGAAATATTTATTGTCTACCACAACAAATATTCTGAAATTCCACTTCTCACACTCAAGGCACTATCTAGATATACAAGCTATTCTTTTATCCCTTACAATACACATAAGGTCATTTTGATAGAGAAGTGTGCTGCTATTCGTATCTTTGGATATGGTACAAGATTTTGGCCTTCTAGAAATGAATACTTCCTCTATTATGCTAGCTATGCTCTAGGTGTTGAACAAGGAGATGTAAATGCACTGAAGGGTTATAGTCGCAGGAAGTTTTTGCGTTATAGAGAAAAAATGCCTAGTGAAGAGGAAGAGCAAGTACAGAAGAGACTCAAGAGCAGTTAATTATCTTGTCATTTTGTAAACATTTTGTTATATCTTTTATGTAATGAAATGATATGAATAAGTTTTAATTACAGGTCTGTATTAAGTAACAATGTTTATAACACTTTTTGCATACAAAATTTCGTTACACTAAATGGACTGGAGGATATATAAAAGGAGGTCATGCCAAGCAAGCACTCGACTGCTACATAACAATGTTGGGAAATGCTCTTGTGGAAGTGCGGTGCTGTTTCAAAGGCATTTGTTCTTTCTCTTCACGCATGTGTGGGTGGTGGCAATGGTAGAGGCATTTTTCTTATCATCTGTTAATAGTAGCAGTGGCAGATTGGAGGTATTGTTCTTCTTCTACTTCTACAGCTGCTGCTGGTGCCATTCCACCGTCTGATCCCCCCCCTCTTTCCTTTTATTGTAGACATGTAGATAGCATGGAGCATTCCCAAATCCTTATACTCACCTCTCTCTATGGATGCATGGGCTATCAGGCTGAATGTTACAGGAGATAGGGTGAGCAAGACAAATTGATAATATGTGTGTGTGTGTGAGAGAGAGAGAGAGAGAGAGTGAGAGAGAGAGAGAGAGAGAGTAATGTGTGTGTGTGTGTGTGTGAGAGAGAGAGAGAGAGAGGAACGATTCATGCAATTCAAATTTAGCGCAATCATTAGCCCTATGCTCCCCTCGTGTCCCCACAGCCAGCCACGCATACACCCATGTCACTCACCCCACTTACCAAACCACGAGTGCAAAAATGCTTCCACATTAGCCCGATGCCCGAGTTCAATATTTTTGGCCTAGTTTCATAGTTTGGACAACCCAAATTTTAACAAAAAGCGCGCCTCACTTCACAGCCATGGATCCCATGGTGGAAGCTTCTTCTCACCCGTGTGACTTAGTAAAGAGGATTGCCTACAATGAAAAGTAGGATTAGACCAACGATAATTAGGCTAGTCCAGCAGCTCCAGGATTGAGGAAAGGGCAAAGTAATTATTAACTTCTTGCTACATCAGATACCTTACAAGATCAACACGAGCTAATAACATGATTTGTTGAGGTACTGCTCGCCGTTCCGATTTGATGGGTGATTGCTTCAGTTGCAGTTCCGTAACTCAAGATTCCCCTAATCTCGATTCCCGATGGAAGGGGAAGGAACATCCATCAGAACGGATAGAAAAGCTCTGCATGTGCCTCACTCCCTCAGCGGCATCGTATAAATTTGAGATTTTCATAAAATTACCATTGGTAACATATTGGAAATTTTGAGTAGCCACCCTAGAATCCTTGAGCAGCAAGAAGATTATTAGGCACCTACCATTGAGTGTCATGATAAAGATATGAGGTTGGGGTGCTTGTAGTGTGGGTGGGCAAGGTTGTAGAGCTGAGGGTCAATGTTGACAAACGAGACTTGATTGTCATTGGTTGTGGATGGTGTCGACAGTGGCCGATCGACTGCATGGGGTGGGGGAATAGGGGAGACTGCCGGGGATGAAGAGTGTTATGTGCACATTATATGTGCATATACTAGGTGGCTAACCAACCCTAGGCATGTGAGCATGGGAGCATGGGAGCATGATCTAGTGGAGCAAGGGTTAGATCTAACATTGGGTTAAGGTTAGGGTCATGTAACCAAGGGTCACACATAAAAATAGAGAGTCAACAGTCACTTGAGTGTTCTCCTATATAAAAGGGGCATGGGACACTCTCAAGGGATGTTCTCTTGTGTAGAGTTCATGTATCTACTCTCTTGCCATTTCATGCTAGAGCTATGTGTTGCTAGATTGACGTCATATCTCCTCGTGGTATGGGACACCAAGGTTAGGTATGTGGTACTTCATTGTATATTGATGTATGCACCCTTGGGCTCGGGGGTGGTCGGGTGGATGAGTATATACCTACATTTTGCATGTTTATGCATAGTGATTAGCTAGAGAGATCTTTAGGGTTTTAACAGGAGGGGCATGAGGTGGAACGGCAATCGAGGGTGAGGGTGTGTGGATGATTTCCTCTCGGGGACATAAGAGAACAGTGGCTTTTTTGTTGTTGATTTCCATGGTGGCCATTTCTTCACGCTAATTGATTCGATAGTGAGTGACATCAATCCACTCTTTTCTAATGATAATCCAGCCTTGGAGTGCACTTGCATCTATGACATGAAATCTGCACTCCAACTGGTTATTTCCAATAGAAATTTTAGGAGTGAAAGACCCAACACTCATTAAATGCATTTCACGTGAAATTTGAATATAAGTGTTTTCTTTTGTTAGTGTGGGTTTCTGAGACCTTTCGAGGCCTCCAAGAATATGAGATTGGTGTGGACCATAGGATATATGTGGGCTTGCCACCGTTGTAGACCATTCTTGGTCGGGAGTCTAATCAATATTCTTGGTGGGTTGAGTTTTGGTGGTAGTTCAGGGGCAGTGGAAGACTTACTAGTTGTTGGGGAGGGTGTGAGAATACCCTTTGTGCAAACAATTGGTAGGGGAGGAGGATTAGAGTCGATGCACTTCCCTTCCTAGAGGATCATTGTTACCTTGCCCCACCATGGGGAAACTCGAGAGGGTAGTTGTGTTGTCACCAGAGTTGATTGTACTTGTAGTGTTCTGGACCCAACTTCCTCCAAGGATGACTGCTTCTTTTGTTTCACCTATGGGAACCAGGGTGATTGTTTCAGGTTGTGGAGATACACTTACACTCAAGGTGTTAAGTGAGACAATGACTTTGAAGGGTTCATGAAGGATCTGGCTATTTGGGAGCACGAATTTTGTGTCAAGTTTGCGACCTGGGAGGGTGTCAAGTGCAATAAGGATTTGAAGCCAATCGTGGTCGACTTTGTCACTATTGATAGAAGCGATCATGCATGGCACCTGCACATTATCAAGGGCTTAATGAGACAAGCCTCGCAAACCAAGAGATCATTTCTCCTGGTGGTGGTCATAGAGTCTTCAGCAAAGGGAGATTTGGCCATGGGATGTGTGTGCTAGGTATATAAATTGACCTTAACCATTTGAGACTGTTTGCGGAGGTAGACATGATGCAAGTCCCAGTCATGGATTAGTGAGGTCTGTATTATGAAGGGTCAACCCAAGATGGCATCATAGGCAGCATTATGAAAGTCCATGACCATAAATGTGAGGTGGAATATCATGCCCAACAGACTTTGACCTCGAGGTCGTGCACTATGCCCAGGGGTTTCCATCCACAAGATTGATCAATAATTTGGTGGGATCAAGGCGGCCCCAGTTTTCCCAACATGTTTGTGTGAGGATGCTTACACGAGCACCTCCATCCACGATGCCTTTGACCACATGTCTGTTATAGGAAATGGGCAATGCTGCATTTGTGTCATCACTTTCAAAGCATTGTCCTAATGCATTGATGTGAATTGTGGGTGCGCCTTTGGGTTGTGGGTGGTAGTGACGAAGTAAGTCTGGACGATGGCGCTCAGATTCGTCCGAGGAATCTTAGGGAGCTTCCTCCTCAATAGAAGCCTGCAGTTTGTGTTCCATCCGATCTTGAATCATTATATAGATTTGGACTACTTCTTAACAAGGTTCCAATGCGCATTTGGATTTGGGAGGAAAGGAAGGTAGAGAGGCCGGCTAGGTCACGTTGATGGGTAGGGGCTTCTTAAGGGGCAGAGCCTTGATCATAGGGTGGACCAACAATAGTATATGGAAGTTCAAGTTGGTCCTTATTTGATAGGTGTGGAGGGCGAGAGGTGGTTACAGTAGGAGGATAAAATAACTCAACAAATTTGGTGTGCGGACCTCGTGTGTCTCTGTCAGATTTTGTGTCAGTGTTCGCATCAAGGTGTTCGATGTGAACGTGGGATTTGGGCTTGGCCATTTGTGGATTAAGCATTGGAGGACGAGGAGGTGCATGAGGGAAAAAATCTTTGTTTTTGAACATCATGTTCACGAACGTGTAAGATTCTTCCCTCCAGCTTTTGAGGAGTAAAGGTATAAGAACCTCCCCTTCTATTCTTGTAAATATTCCCCTCTCTGAAATAGAAGAAAGATCTTGTTTGATCCTATTTTACCCTAGAGAGAGAAAATGTCTAGAAAAGATAATCCAAAATTTAGATATCTTTGGATATAAAAATCCTCCTAGTGTCTAAAATGGATTCTCCTGACACAGAAGTTCAAAATGAACTTTCCAATGTGTATAAGGGACCTTAGCCAAAGGGTCTACATTTTCAAAAAAAATTGGATTATGGTCCAATTAAGGTTCCAATGGGCCAATTGGATTATGGTCCAATTAAGGTTCCAATGGGCCAATTGGAAAAGAATAAAAGAAAATATCCAAAAATGAGTAAATGCTCACATAAGATAAAGAGTTGATTGATTACAAGGTTTATTAGTTAAAAATGATGAGATATTACTAAAAAACTGAGATATTTTGAAATAATGATGCATTTTTGACACCTTGGTAAGGGGGACTCTTGAGGTAGGCGCCTTTTTCACATGTGTGGAAGGGTTTTTAATTCAAAAAGAAATGTGATATTTTTATCTTTCCTCTCTCTTCGATCAAACTAAATAAAAAAGGGAGCCAAACTGGTCCAAATCTTGTCCAAATTGAGTCAAACTAAACCTCGAAAATTCTAGAACTCAGTTGGACTGCACTATGGTAGAGATGCTGTAGGGAAGCGCACCCTGGGGTTCTGGTGGCCAGGCGCTCCTGCGCCAGTCCATGGCGGAGCTACTGCATCTACCCCGTAATCTCAACGCGCGCTGGACACCACACCAACTTCTGCAGCATCCCTTTCTACAACCTCATCATCACGGCATCATCAACCTTCATGCCCTTACTGCTGTGCTCAAGAAGTCGGTGGCACACTTAGGCCACTACCACCACTACGACGACCATGTAGACCATTCAAAGCAGCGCAGCTCGATCGCCAAGATCATGAATCAGCACCACCAGCGAGGCCCCACCTGCGCCACACCGAAAAGTCGTCCCATTGGCTTCATGTCACGTTGCCGTCTAATTCTCCTCTTTTTGTTTGCCTTCTCCGTATTTTCATTTCAACTAATAATTTCTACTTATTTGCAGGCTCTTACAAAAGCTTTCAACCAAGCCTCTTCTTCGACATGATCTTGATATCGCACATTTTTTGGTAAAAGCTACCTTCCCATCTTCATTTATTTACTCTACATTTCTATGCATAAGATTGCTTATACATATTTTGTAAGTTCTTATACACTAGATCTCTTATGCATCAAGAGTTCATGCATAGAGCTCTCACTATAAGAGACACGTCTAATAGCAACGGATATTAGCAACAACTATGCATAAAAGGGATGGAAAGATGTACTGAGGTACTAGTATTGGTTGGTGGTTCTTTTTTGTAGAGTTCTTAAGCATAAAAATAGTAACAAATATCTTTAAATTCAAAAAATCTAGGAAATGTAGAGAGCAAAAAAACTAGTATTTGTGATTGTTTTTTTTTTGGAAGTAAAAGTTCTTTACAAACTAGTTCAAAGAGGCCCAGGGCCAGAACCTAGACTAGGTTATTTACATTGCAGTTTAGCACATTACATAGCATGTCTCACCTATCCTCTTCCCAAATAAACACTACAAGACACTGCTGCCATACACGCGTTCCATACACGCGTTCCATACACGCGATAAGTTACGGGCGTGTGTATGGTCGCACATGTATTTGAATAGTATCGGGCGCGTGTATATTGGCATCTAAATTCGTGTGGAGTGAACTTTAAGTAACGTGTCTACCAGCGCGTGTATATTGGCATCTAAATTCGCGTGTATACTGGTTTCAGAAACGCATGTATAAGCGTGTGTATATACACGCAATTATACACGCATCAATACACACTTTATTAAAAAAAAACTAAATTCCTTTACAAAATTAAAAACTATTTTCTTTAAACCATCTCATAGTACATTACAGTATATATCATTACACAATCCCACTACATGCATTTACAACAATGAAATATATTCAAAAATAAATCATGAGATAATTAAAAGACAACATATACAATAGAAATGTCATCAATTTAGAACGATACAGTGATGGATTGGTTAGGGTTCGATCTCATCTTCAATAAGATCCATCCTTGCTAAATGATCAACATCAATATCCATTTGATCAATTTATAAGGTTACGATTTAATTTATTCCACTATCAATATTCTGTCCATTGATAATGGTATCGATGTCCTGATCATCCTCTTCAACATCACCATCATCCTCAATGGTAGGGTCATTCTCATGATCATGAGAAATGGCACGCTCATCCTCATTATCATAATCATCTCTTATTTCTTGATCATCGATCACAATATCTTCATTGGCATGTTCGACATCATCTTCATTGCGGCTTGTTACATCCTCCATATGCTTCATATCAGTGAATGTATTATACATCACTTTGGAACGTGGTGCAATAGGGATGACGTACCACCATTTAATGTCATGCACCATTGGCAGATAGATAACCTACTCAAATACACATACTGCAGTAATTAAATAGCATATCAAAAGTCAAGGGGTATGCGAGCTTAGATATATATGTACATGAAACACATTAGTAAAAAAATGCATACCTGCTCACATTGTTGTGGCAATATGAGCCTATCTTTCTTTGTTTGCCAAAACTTTGTAGAGTCAATAGTTACATAGCCACTTGCATGGCGTTTTATCATTGCATTAGACCCTTTTTCCACCACGCTCATTTGCCATTTGACATCCAAAACATACACCCGAAGTCCCCTAGCTTGTTGACCTCAAACTCATCATCTTGAATTTCCGGGAGGTGATTCCCGGCTTGGGATCGTCGGCGGCGGCGCAGAAGGACCTTAGCGCACTTGATATCGCAGTGCACAAGGCCACGGTCAAATAATCTAACGCTGCACTCAACGATGGCATGGGCAAATAATCTAACGCTGCCCTGACAGACCCCTCTTGTTCTTCTTCTTGACCTCGTGATCCACGGCGTCTTGCAGGCTGCCACCGTCCATGTACTCCAAAAAGAGCAGCCTCACTGCCCGACCATACTCGTCCACGTCTGTGTCACTGCCCAGGTACTTGAGCGTGTGCGGACAGCCCTGCACCCTTTGCAGCTCGTTGTCGAAGTCAGCCTCCGCACTGCCATCCTGCCGCCAGCCGCTGTCGTCGCAAAGAACGCTCTTAACCGTGAAAGCGCAGCCGGACGTGCTATCCAATGCCAGGCTCACGATGCCACAACCGCCTTGCCCGAGCTTCCTTTGCTTCTCCCGCCTTTGCCCGAGCGGTCTAATATGACTACGCTCGCAGCATGTTGGTGTTGGTGTTAAGGAGCGTTGCTTCTCGCTGCTGGACATGCTGCTGTCCATAGCGAGCTAGCTGCGTGGGTATCTATGGCGACGACAATGACGAAGCGAGTGCTAGTCTCTCCTTTTAAACACCCTCCTACCGACCTCGTTTTTGTACATGGTTTCGTTTGCGGCATGGGGAAAAGTTTTGCTCTCCATGCTAAAGTTACACAAGCTTGTTAGTTACTATGTTGAGCCGTGGGCGTTGATGCTGTAATTTTTGATGTGATAAGCATTCAATCAAAACATGTATTTTTGAGTTTTCTCCTTGTATATTGAAGGCATGTCAATCTGCCCCTTTTCCTCTCCTTTCTTTAAAATAGAATATACTTAACTCTTTCTCCCCACTTTATTTTCTCAATCAAAAATACCTAACTTAATCCATCTCAATCATGACTTTATATCGTCATACCCAAATCTCATTTGAAGTTCTAAATTCTATAACTCATGTGTAAAGGGAAACTTCAATGAAGCTGAAGTGCCCATTAAATAGGTTTTGAGTTAAAATCCTGTTGTTGGCAATACCCTACCGACTCTGTGTTCGTGTGCAGGTGGCATCCTACACCATGGCTACATTGCTTAGGTGTTTCCACCTCTTCATCGACAATCATGTGATGAGAGAAGTGTACTATGCTTACCTCTCAAGCTTGATGCTCTAGATCAGGGATGGTGGCTTTCATAGAAGTAAAAGATTATAACCCTATTGTGATGCCAAGTAACTAATAACTATGCAGGGGTTCACTCCAATCAACTGAGCAACTCACTTACAGGGCTCATCACCATTGCCTTGAAAAGTGGCCAATATTTGGAAGGGTGGTGTCCCTTGTGGTACATAGGGGGAGGGGTGTGTGTAGAAGTAGGTTGGAATTCTTTGCACCCATATGCTACACTTAGGACCCTATTTGAAAAGGAAATTTAAAAAAATGCACTAAGACTTATATCATATTTTAATGGATAATTAAAAATTACATTCAATTTGTTTAAGACATCTTTAAGTTTGATTGTATCATAAGCTATGACTATAATGTTAATTCTTTAAAAGAGAAAAGTACATAGGGATGCATACCAAGAGTTTGTTCTTCTTGGCTAAAGTAGACTCTGCCTCCTTTTCCTACTTCTTCTTCTTCTTCTTCTTCTTCTTCTTACTCTCCTTCTTCGCATTCTTCTTCTTCTTCTTGGTTCAAGAGTAGACTCTGCCTCTTGTTACTCTTCTTCTTCTTCGCATTCTTCTTCTTCTTCGCATTCTTCTTCTTCTTCTTGGTTCAATAGTAGACTCTGCCTACTTTTCCTTCTTCTTCTACTTCTTTTTACTCTCCTTCATCTCATTCTTCTTCTCCTTCTATCCTTCAGTGCATAATGCTCTCCTTCATGCTTATCTCCACATTAATATTGATTTTTCTTCCCAAAAATTACTTGTATGTTTTGCACTCCACCTTCCAACCTTAGAATTTAGATTCACCTTAATTTAATTAAAATGTGCATTCTTTTGTATTTCAATTTTTTGCCAAGACTAATGCTCACACACCCTAGCAAATCTTATGAATGCCCTTTATTATTATTTTTTTCTGTAAATAACTCATTCATTTATTTTTGAAAATTTTCTAATATTAATTCTCTCTCTTTCTAACTCCAAAGGGGTTGCACATGTGCACATGGGAAACCCCTTATCAATTTATTCACATGGAAACTTGTCCATTAATCGGCATTTTTTTATTTTCTTTATTACTCAAATTTCAAATCTCTCATTAAAATGCACACCTTATTTAAAATTCACATTCTATCACTAGAAATTACACCTTAGAAAGTAATGTTTCAATTGCATTAAGATAAGGGATGATCTTACACATTTTATATATAATGCATAGCATGTAAATCTAAAGACTCTTTAAACAACATCGATACATAATTCATAAGATCAAAATATTGAGTGATTTGTGAGTGTTGATAATAATTAATTAAAAGGATAGAAAGGGTTCTACCTTACCATGCTCTTAGTCTTTGACAACATTGACTTTATTAGAGATCTTAATGCATCAGAGCTCTATTCACACTACACGCGGTTCATCAAATTCCAAAGCATAATTTACCAATGGTTGTAGGGAGATAGATATGAACCTTGACTAAAAATTATGGGGTCTATATAAGTGCTAAAAATATGTATTTGTATGCACATCAATAAAAGTGTCAGAAAAAACATCAATATGTATTGGTATATACACATCAAAAAAAGTGTCAAAAAAAACATCGATATCAACAGCCAGAAAAACTGTGATATCAGCGTCAGAATATTGAAAGAAAATTCTTAACCTTGCATATACTTTCTTATGTTATTATAATTTTATAAAGATGGCATTTGGAGAGGATTATACTCTGCAACATTGGGTCAACTATATGTGTGTGTATATATATATATATGTGTGTGTGTGTATATATATATGTGTGTATATATGTGTGTGTGTGTGTGTGTGTGTGTGTGTGTGTGTGTGTGTGTTTGTGTGTGTTTCTTCCTGTGTGTATAGTGCTTTTATATTTTTTTTAATGAAATGTTCATTGGCACTGAGCATACAAAAAAAATTGGACTCAACAAAGAATTTAACACAACTCAAAAAGCTTCCATTAATGTTTGAAAATGCTACAAAGGATTTTGGGAACATTACAAAAGTTTGTAGGGAGAATTACAAAGTGGGTTAGCCTATTGAGGTAGAAGGCTACGCTCTAAACGTAGGCGTAGGGCTAGGGCCATATCTACAGGCTTCAAAGTGACTCTCTTGGCATGTACCATAGCCAGCACTGAGTCTTCAAAAACAGAAACTACAATATCTTCAGCAACTTCTTGAAGAGCTTCAAGAGCTGTGCTCTGTATGTGGTCAACCCTGTCAGTAAATTTTTCCATTGTTTCTCTCACCAGTCGAGAGAATGGTGCCTTGGGGATGAGAATATCTGTGCTTTTCTGATATTTCCTAATCTCTCGTAGCGCGACTGTCCCTGGCCTCCATTTTCTCTTCTTCTTTGTAACCGGTGGAGGCGGTGGTGGTCTTTGTTGATTCTCCCACGGTGGTCATTCAGACCTGAACTTCTTTTTCTTTTGTGCACGCTCTTCCTCTTCTAGTTGGTCTCGAAACTTGCCCTCCATTCTTTTGCCACATGTCTTGACTGGACGTCTGGATGTTGTGGCTGGTTGTGGCTATGCTTGGCTTGCCCTCCTTGCGTTCTCTTTGGGCTGCTGTCTCTTTTGCAATTCTTTCTCCCAAGCCGCCCTCACAAGAGCAAACTCTTTGTCAATGGTATCTTTCGTGATGCCATAGGACAAGAGCTCGACCTCCTTGTTCTGTAAGATAACCTCTAGCTGTTCTAGGGTGTCCGCCTCAATAACAATCTCGGGTGGTTGCCCTTGACCTTCCTCAGCGTCTTTTCGACGCCGCTCTTGTTCCGCTTCTCTACTAGGCTCTGCTCCTTCAGCTTCCTTCCTGCGCTGCGCTTCTTCAGCCTCCTTCCTGCGCTCTTCTTCTCTCATCTCCTTTGCCTCTTGCTCTGTTACTATAGGTAGATTTGTCCTTTTTGCTGTAGCAGGTAGTGGGCCGAGTTGATCGAAAAACCACTTGTCTTGCTCCTAATGGAGAGTCAAGAGTTACTTGAGTGTTCTCCTATATAATAGGGGCATGGGGCACTCTCAAGGGATGTTCCGTTGTGTAGAGCATTGTATCTACTCTCTTGCCATTTCATGCTAGAGCTATGTGTTGCTGGATTGACGTCATATCTCTTGGTGGTATGGGACACCAAGGTTAGGTATGTGGTACTTCATTGTATTGATATATGCACCCTTGGGCTCGGGGACGGTCGGGTGGATGAGTATATACCTAGTTTATGCATGTTTATGCATAGTGATTAGCTAGAGAGATCTTTAGGGTTCTAACAAGAAGGGGGCATGAGGTGAGGGTGTGTGGATGAATTCCTCTTGGGGACATAAGAGAACAATGGGCCATTGCTTTCCATGGTGGACATTTCTTCACGCCAATTGATTTGGGAGTGTTTGGCATCAATCCACTCTTTTTTTATGATAATCTGGCCTTGGAGTGCACCTGCATCTATGACATAAATCTGCACTCCAACTGGTTATTTCCAATAGAAATTTTTAGAATGAAAGTCCCAACACTCATTAAATGCATTTCATGTGAAATTTGAATACAAGTGTTTTCTTTTGTTAGTGTGGGTTTTCTAAGAGCTTTCGGGGCCTCCAAGAATGTGAGATTGGTGTGGACCATAGGATATATGTGGGTGTGTCACTGTTAAAGACCATTCTGTGTGTGTCGAGAGTCCAATCCATATTCGGAAGGAGATATCGTCAGAGGACATGGCCATAACGTTGCTGTCGCATTTGCCCTCTCAGTACTTAGCATTTTACTCGTCTTTGATTACCAGTGGTGGCAGGCTCAGCACCGTCACGTGGGAGGAGCTTGTGCCCATGGTCTTGGACCAAGAGGAACGATTTACGAACCCTCCTCATGGTGGAGGTTCGGAGACCTTAACTGGCCAATGGTCGAACTAAATCAAACCAAGGCTAGTCACCCTCGGTCGACCTTGCTACGCGAGAAGTCTTTTATTGACCTTCCGTCAGCTGTTGCAACTTTATCACTTAGGTCTCCCATGACCTCATTCACAAGATGGTCAAAATGCTTCCCCAGCATTCTTGACATAAAACAGTCATTTAAAAACAGGTCATAAATACAGTTTCTAATGAACTCTCATATATAGTGGTTGGGCGGTTGGCTAACCCATGGGACTGGATGGGGTTAGGTTGGACTGATGGATTCTTATAATAAAATTCAATTCTGTTCAAGTTACGATACCCAAACATTGATTTTAAATTCAACATAGACAGGCAGCATGTGCTTAATTTGGATATCTGAGCTTTTGTGTGAAAGTGGATATGCACATACTCCGTGTCATACCCCAGAAAGATGCATTTCCTGCTCTTAAAGCCAACCGGTCTCCTCTTTGCACTACTCAACACCGTCATGCCTATTTCTAATTTAACAAGAGTGAGCCAGTCTTGCTTAAGAGCATGTGATCTATCCATGAGGAAACAAACCCAAAACTTTCTATTGTAGTCTTTGATCATAGACAGGAAATAGAAAGAACTGCCCATTGCCAAATCCTTAACAGTTATAGCATTTCACTCTCTTGTTCAAGGGTGGAACTTCTGAGGTTGAAATCCAGGGGATAGAGTTTCGAGAAAAGGACATTTCTTTCATTCTGGAACTTCCCATATCCTGGGTTTGACCCTGATATCTCTTAGGCAGAGGAAGGTTGGAATCACCTTCTGGGAATAAAAACCTTTTAAAAGGTGATGGTGCTGGCTTTGGCGGGACTTTGACATCAAAGGCTTTGGCGAAATCCTTCGCCATATCCGAACTGCTTCGGCCATGGAAACTGGCTTGGCATTCTTCACCAGGATATTCAAAGGTTCATTCAGTCCCCAAATGAACCTGGCCACCATCAGCAGAATGTGAATGAATAATATTGTGAACGAATGAGATGTAATGAGAAATGGATGTGATGAGACGTAATGTAAATTAAGAAAGATAAGAATGGATGTTATGTGAAGTGAATGAATTTGATGTGATGGGATGGAAAATGATGTATCTGGTCAAGAATGGATACACATATGAACTGGATTTGGGTTAAGTAATATGGATTGATGTGGAACAATCTGGAAAGATGTGAGTTCATTATAGAAACTGTATTTGTGAACTATTTGTAAATGACTGTTTTATGTCAAGAATTTCATTCATCTTTGTTTCTAAAAAGCCGAGAGGATACCAGCAAGAGTCATCATAGGTAGTAGGTACCTAGAATTTCTGAATCTCTACCAATATCTCTCCAGCTAGTTGTTTCTCTTTTGGGAGAAGATCAAAGTCAATTACCATAGCTGATCAAGCTCCTTCCATCCCGCAAGAGCCCAATCCCATTGGACAACCAAATTCCTCAAGCCTTTGTTGTTTAGTATTTTTGTGAGCATAGTGTCCAGAAGAGCCAAACTAGGGGGGTTAAAACTAAGGGACCACGAGATTCCAAGACTGAAGAAGGAGTTTCCTATGGCCCCATTGCATCCCAGAGAATTGATTTCACCACCGCATAAGAAGTTGCAAAAGGGGGAGTTTTGGATAGGATTGAGTAGAGATGAAGGGCATTTATTCGGGTATAGTAGGGGTGATTAAGAAGATCCAGGTGATGGGTCGTACCATAGACCAGGCTTGCCCCCACCATGACCCCCCCATCAAGAGATGTACCTAGATGGCTGTCAATGATGAAGCTTTATGCGGTGTGTGTGCATAGAACAGAGCCCAATGAGATTTGTAGGTGCTGTGCATGGGCGAGGGCAAAAGGTGTGCGCATATTCGTAATCACCTAGTCTATCCTAATCACCTAGAGACTCTTTTGTCTGACATGTGTTTATTGGTCAGCACCCCTAAAGAGGGGTTTGTACTACTGAGTGGCCCATGTGGCTAGAGTTGTGAGCTTACCTTTGAATTTATCTTTGAGTGGTTGGATAAGCTCAGCCATGTGTAGCACTGCCCCTTGGTTTGGTGACAAAGTTGAGGGGCAGGGTGGAGCTTTGTGGATGAGGCTCCATGGGTTGAAAAGGTTGGGTGAATTGAGCTTTGGAGTGCCCATGGGTTGGGTGTGGGCAAGTTTGGAGGATTTTGTCGAGGAGGAGGGAACTTGCTTACCCGTTGGTCACCAAACCATCTTGGTTGGTTAGAAAATTATTGGCGTGGTGGGTGTGGTTTGGGAAAACTGTTGAGGGGTATGCCTTGGGAGCCAAATGATGGAATTGCCATCATGGAAGCCTTGGGCTTCTAAGAGACATTTAGGCACCCAATGTTTCCGAGTGACGAAGGTCCCTGGTTGGGGAGGCTTCCAACTTTTTTTTCGATGACGCATTGAGCTATGAGGTGGTTGTCAACGTGGAGGAGAGGCTCTCCAACGTTGTTGGCTTTGCTTTGGGTTGTCGAACCTCTAGTTGTGGGACCTTTTGTTAATCAGAAAACCATAGACTAGAAATTAAAAAGTAGAATTTTTAGCTTACATGGAGTTTTGTGAGCTTTCCTTTGGCTTGAGGGATTGAGGGTTCTATCTTGTTTGGATCAAGAGTGGCCACCAATTCTTTTGGAGAGGATTTTTTGAAAAACAATTGAATTATCAAGTGAATTCAATGTATTGCCCACAAGCCGTCTTGTATCTAAACGAAGGTAGGAGAGGTTGGGCTAGGCCACATTACTCCACCTCAAGGTACTCCCATATAGATGCAAAGAATTCAGGGTGTCCAAGCATACCTTGAGAGCACCATGTGAGGCCAGATAGAAATCCCAAAAATCCCATGCCTCACATACAGTGATCTCGGGTCACATTCTGGGCACGAGTTCCCGCTCGGGACTAGAAAATCCAGTACAAAAGTGAAAACAGAGAGTAATTTCTGAATGTTGCACACCAAGACCTATAGCTCGTCTCGAAGAGGATGACAAGTCGATCGTTTTGAGTACTAGAACTTCAAAATCAGACTCTATATGAAGGAGTTATGACCAAAAATGTACAAACGGCAATGGAAAACGGTGTCACCCAAATGTGGGCTTCCAAGCCAGAGGCAAGTGATGCCTTTATAGTAGCCTTGTGCTTGTAAACAGGTGGTCGGGGACTAGCCAACATTGTAGTTTTATCTTAGAGTTGGTGGTTGTTGGCTTAGTTGACTTTTTTCACTTGGGTTTTAGAGATGGTTGTATGGGGATCCATAGTTCTGTGTAGCCATGGTAGAATCCCTGAGAAGATTATTGGGCACCTACCATTATTGGTGGTTGTTGGCTTAGTTGACTTTTTTCACTTGGGTTTTAGAGATGGTTGTATGGGGATCCATAGTTCTGTGTAGCCATGGTAGAATCCTTGAGAAGATTATTGGGCACCTACCATTGAGTGTCATGATAAAGATATGAAGTTGGGGTGCTTCCAGTGTGGGTGGTCGAGGTTGTAGAGCTGAGGGTCAATGTCGACAACGAGGCTTGATTGCCATTGGTGGATGGTGTCGACAGTGGCCGATGGACTGGCTTTTGTGAGGCATGGGGTGGGGGAATAGGGGAGACTGTTGGGGATGAAGAGTGTTATATATGCACATTATATGTGCATATACTAGGAGGCTAACCCACACTAGGCATGTGAGCATGGGAGAATGGGAACATGATCTAGTGGGGCAAGGGTTAGGTCTAACATTGGGTTGAGGTTAGGGTCATGCAACCAAGGGTCACACATAAGAATGGAGAGTCAAGAGTCACTTGAATGTTCTCCTATATTGTGTAGAGCATTGTATCTACTCTCTTGCCATTTCATGCTAGAGCTATGTGTTGCTGGATTGACGTCATATGTCCTCGTGGTATGGGACACCAAGGTTAGGTATGTGGTACCTCATTTTGTAAATGTGTGCACCCTTGGGCTCGGGGATGGTCGGGTGGATGAGTATATACCTGGTTTATGCATTTTTATGCATAGTGAGATCAGCTAGAGAGATCTTTAGGGTTTTAACAAGGAGGGGGCGTGAGGTGGAAGGGCAATCGATTGAGGGTGTGTGGATGATTTCCTCTTGGGGACATAAGAGAACAATGGCTTTTTTGCCATTGCTTTCCATGGTGGCCGTTTCTTCACGCCAATTGATTTGGGAGTGAGTAGCATCAATCCACTCTTTTCTAATGATAATCCGTCCTTGGAGTGCACTTGCATCTATGACATGAAATCTGCACTCCACCTGGTTAGTTCCAATAGAAATTTATTAAAGTCCATTTTGTTCTTTAATCATTATAATTGGAAGATTTTACTGTCACTATTAAAGACCATTCTCTGTCGGGAGTCCAATCCATATTCTTGGTGGGTTGAATTTTGGTGGTAGTTCAGGGGCACTGGAAGACTTACCAGTTGTTGGGGAGGGTGTGAGAATACCCTTTGTGAAAGCAATTGGTGGGAGAGGAGGATTAGAGTCGATGCACTCCCCTTCCTAGAGGATCATTGTTACCTTGCCATGGGGAAGCTTGAGGGTAGTTGTGTTGTTAGTAGAGTTGATTGTACTTGTAGTGTTCTAGACCCAACTTCCTCCAAGGATGACTACTTTCGTTTCACCTATGGGAACCACATAAAACTTACAAGCCAATGGATTAGCTACAGTATGTCCAGTTTGTGTAAAAGACCCAAGGCTTTGTATGTGTTGTCCCACTAGGTAATTGAACTTTGGCATGGGCAATTTCAAGAGAGGGTTTGCCCAGAGAGACCCATGTTTCCCATGGCAAAAGATTATGGCTAGCTGTGGGATACAGCAAGGCATGTTTTCTTTGCATGTTTCTACCAAAGGGGAAATCTATCCAGACTCGAAGGGTGGTTGTTTCAGGTTGTGGAGATACACTTACACTCAAGGTGTTAAGTGAGACAATGGCTTTGTAGGGTTCAAGTTTGCGACCTGGGAGAGTGTCAAGTGGAGTAAGGTTTGGAAAGCCAATCGTGGTTTGACTTTGTCACTATTGATAGAAGCGACCGTGCATGGCACCTGCACATTATCAAGGGCTTGATGACAAGCCTCGCAAACCAAGAGATCATTGCTCCTAGTGGTTGTCAAAGAGTCTTCAGCAAAGGGAGATTTGGCCATGGGATGTGAGTGCCAGGTATATAAATTGACCTTAACCGTTTGAGACTGTTTGCGGAGGTAGACATGATGCAGGTCCTAGCCATGGATTAGTCGGGTTTGTATCATGAAGGGTCGACCCAAGATGGCATCATAGGAAGCATTACGAAAGTCCATGACCATAAATATGAGGTGGAATGTCTTGCCAACAAACTTTGACCTTGAGGTCATGCACTAGGCCCAGGGGTTTTGCAGAGTTCCCATCTGCAAGATTGATCACTAATTTGGTGGGATCAAGGTGTGGTTGGCCCCAGTTTTCCCAACATGTTTGTGTGAGGATGGTTACACACTAGCACCTCCATCCAAGCTGCCTTTGACCACATGTTTGTTATAGGAAATGGGCAATGCTGCATTTGTGTCATCACTTTCAAAGTATTGTCCTAGCGCATCGATGCGAATTGTAGGTGCCCCTTTTGGTTGTGGGTGGTGGATATGGAGTAAGTCTGGATGACAGTGCTCAGATTCCTCTAAGGAATCTCAGGGAGCTTCCTCCTTGATAGAAGCCTGCAGTTTGTGTTCCATCCAGTCTTGAAGGTCATTCCATAGATTTGGACTAGCTCTTAACAAGGTTCTAATGGGCATTTGGATTTGGGAGGAAAGGAAGGCAGAGAGGCCGGCTAGGTCACGTTGATGGGTAGGGGCTTCTTAAGGGGCGGGGCCTTGATCATAGGGTGGACAAGCAATAGTATATGGAAGTTCAAGTTGGTCCTTATTTGACAGGTGTGGAGGTTGAGAGGTGGTTAGAGTAGAAGGATAAAATACCTCAGCAAATTTGGTCTGTGCGGACCTCGTGTGTCTCTGTAAGATTTTGTGTTAGTGTTCGCATCAAGTTGTTTGATGTGAATGTGGGATTTGGGATTGGCCATTTGTGGATTAAGCATTGGAGGACAAGGAGGTGCACGAGGGATAAAATCTTTGTTTGTTAACATCATGTTGGCGAATGGATCATCCTTAGGTTGCTTAAGTGTTTGCAGCAGGGGCTCCTGCCTTACCTGGTGGAAGTTTAGGTTCAATGGGTGACGATGCACACTCATGTATGTGGTTAAAAGTTCCAAAAATGGGTGGCGGTTCTAGTTGAGCCTGGTATTGTTCTAGTAGTGCTTGGGCCTCCTGAAGACGTTGCTTCTCAAGGATGGCATTAGGATAAGTGGCCAACTATTTTTTTCTGTTTGGTGAGTTTTTGGTGGGCTGCATGGGGGAGTGGTAGTTCGACACGATCATCACTCTCGGAGGAGGATGATGTGGTCTTTGTTGGGCCCGTGTGGATGCTAACCCGATCATCTCTGTGGCCAACATGCTTAGAGCGTTGTTTCTTTTGGGATGTGGCCTTCTTTAGCTTGGCTTGCAACCGTGTGATGACATTCAATAGGACAATCAAAATCTTTCCATGTTCAATGCTCAACAAGTTGAGGGATGGCATGCCTTCGAATGTGGAATGAGAAACTGATTGCAAAGGGCAATCCTTATAGTAATGGTCCATTCCTTATAGCAATCATTGTGGTTGCATTGGCGGACATTTCTTTTGAGGGCAGTCTGCCAATCTATGGGGTCCATGATGGTACAGGAAACATAGAAGAGGTGGTTGTGGGTGCACCTATAGTGTGCACAAGTGGTTGAGGGTCCATGTGAGGCACCGGCAAAGGGAGATGAGGTGATAGGGGTGCCTCGAAATGGTGGAGCTCAAGGGCTCCATAGGTTTAGCAATGAACCTTTTTGGAATCTTTCTATGAGCAATAGGGTGTGCCTGGAGAGGCAACAGTTGGGATGGAAAGATTGGCAGTGGAAAGGGGTGTGGTGGCACATTATGTGAGTAGTTGGTTTGGGGCAGTGCCACCAATAAGGCTTGCGGCGGCCCGAGAGGAGGGGAAGGTAACATTACAACAAATGAGCTTTGGGTTGTCAATTGGCGCAGTGTGGCCAATTGCGTGGAATAGCTTTCTAGCATGTTGTCATTGAGAAAGATCGCCCATTTGTAGGCCTGATCAAAGGTGGGGGATCCTTGACCAACAGGTGGTCATCGTGAAGCCTTGGATTTTGCAAGCCCAAGAGGAAATGGTTCATTAACTGCTTATCTCTCAACTTTTCCCTCTCTTCGCAGTGCAAATCAAATGTGTGTGCGATGTAGTCGCGTAATGTTTCCTCAGGTTTTTTTCCAATTGGAACAGTTAGATGACGGGGCTCCATTTGGGCTCGTAGGGTGAAAATCTGAGAATGAAGGCCTTCCTCACAACTTTGAAAGCATTTTTGTGCCGAGCGTCCAAGGATTGGAACCATTGCACGGCCTTGCCTTCAAGACTGAGCCCAAGGAGATGGACTTTGGTTGCATTATTAAAAATTTCAAATGCCTGACAGATTTGGTTAAAGACCTCGATATGGAATACCGGGTCTCCAACTCCATGGAATTTTGGCAGCAGTTTGAAAAGTTTCTCCCACATAGGTTTTGTATGTGATGTTTGTGGGTGCAAGTGTTGTGGCACTCCCCTTCCTAGAGCTTGTGCTAAGCTCGGAATGTTAAGTTGTGGCGTAAGGGGAGGTGGTGCAAAAATGGGGATGGGAATAGATCCACGGTGGATAGAGAAGAGGGTACGTGAATGTGCTCGAGGCATCTATCCGCCGTCGGAGTGTATGTATGGAGGGACACCATTAGATGACGGCTCTTCAAAAATTATTTCGCCCTCACAGCCAAACATGTGTGGTGTAGGTGACCACATGTGTGGCATAGGCGACCACATGTGAATGTGCAATTGAGGCCGAGGTGCCACCGAATGGAATGGAGGCACTAGGGGCATGCAACCATGATCGAAAGGTTACCATGTGTGTTGGAAGCTTAGAAAAGCTTCAACAATACACGTGCGGGCCCGAAATAGGAGTTTTAAGTCACTTTTGCTTTGCATGCTTAAGGTTAAAAGTGGTCTTTTGAGGCGTTTTATGTGTGTAAAAATGACCCTAGTGAGTTGGGGAGGTAGACCAAAAACACCTTTAAAGATTTGGAAATTTTGATTTTTTCAAAAAAATTTAAAAAAGTTTTTTTTTTGGGGTTTGGTACGGCCGTACGCTTATAAGTGTACGCCCTTGGCTTTAGTGTGGAATGGCCGCGGCAAGTGTGAAACAATCGTTTGGAATTTTTTTAAATTTTTTGTTTGAAAAAAAGTTATTTTTGGCACGGCCGAATGCTTACAAGCATACGCCCGTGGCTTTAGTATGGAATGACTGCGGTAAGTGTGGAACGGTCGTTCAGATTTTTTTTTAAATTATATAAAAAAAAGGTTTTTTTTGGGTATGGCCATACACTTACAAGCGTATGCTCGTGGCTTTAGTGTGGAACGGTTGTGGCAAGTGTGGAATGGTCGTTCGGATTTGTTTTTATTCTTTTATTCAAGATTTTTTTTTTGTTTGGTATGGCTATACGTTTACAAGCGTACGCCCGTGGCTTTAGTGTGGAATGACCATTTGGAAAAAAATTTAAATTAATTTTTTAAAAATATTTTTTTTTGGGTATGACCTTACGCTTACAAGCGTACACCCGTGGCTTTAGTGTGGAATGGCCATGGCAAGTGTGGAACAGCTGTTCGATTTTTTTCTTTGAAAAAAATGTTCTTTTTAGGTTTGGAATGGCTATACGCTTATAAATGTACGCCCGTGGCTTTAGTGTGGAATGGCCGACGTGGGCAAGTATGGAACAACCGTTCGAAATTTGTAAATTTTTTTGGGAAAAAAGTTTTTTAAAATTCTTGTAAGGCCGTACGCTAAGAAGGGTACGCCCATGGCTTTAGGTTGGTATGGCTGTGGCAAATTGGAATTTGAATTTCAATTTAAAATTTGGAATTTGAATTTGAATTTCAAATTGGAGGGAAGTGAGTGGGAGACAACGAAGACCCCCTTATTAATGCTAGTAGGTGGGAAAGGGTCAAAGTTAGAGGCTACCTCTAAATTAGTGGGTTTTAACTAATTTAGAGGCACTCTAGCTTAACTTAAGATTAATTCACTTAATTCCACTATTAATCACTCCTTAATCCTCTTCTTTGCCTTCAAATTACTCCTAATTGGTGAGGAATTTAAGCATGGGGATTTGATAGGTGGATTAGCAATGTTTATGCTAACCCAAATATGTGATTATCCCAAAATAATTTCACTAATTAGGTCACTAATTAATCCACTTAAAAGAGAAAAAATTAGACAAAATTGATCAAAGTAGTGCTATTTCTTATAAATTAGGGCCTAATTGGAGTGAACTAAACATAGATTTGAGTCAAGGCAAGTGTTTAGAACACTAATGCCACTCCAATTAGTCTAATTGCAAGTAATTAGGCTCAATTTTTTAGTTTTTTGCTCTCTTTAGGTCAAGTAATCACACGAACAAGTAGGTTAGTGATAATTAGTAAAAAATTAAGAGATAGTTTAAGTTTTTTTTTAGGTTTTTTGTTTGACTAGTGTTCTATCTAGTAATGCTAACCTACCTATGCAAAGGAATTAAGCAAAAAATAAGATTAAGCTAAAAATTAACAAAAAGAGTCTAGGTTTAAGCAAACCCTCTTGATTAGGCTCTCTAATCATCCAAATCACAAGTTTTTTTTAATCAAACAAGTGATAATCCTAGTCTAAACATAAAGCTATACATGAATCTCAGAAAAAACATAAAAAAGAACCCAAAAAAAACATCAAAATACAACAAAAAAATAAAAAAACCACATCCCAAAGAGCCTACCTAGTACTGAGCTGTGGAGGCTCCATCAGATCCGAATCAAAGATGGCGTAGACAAGTAGCGGATAGCGCTCCCCGGGCAATGATGCTAAAGATGTTAAGGAAACCCTACCCTAACATGTCATGGAAAGTTGCCTATCTGGAGAGCTCGAGTTAGGCTCAAGAGCTCCACTGTAGCCACTCGTCATCGCCGTCTCCCGCACTCGTCACATCGAGGCGGTTGCTCTAATCCAACGGGTGATGCAACCTCTCTCATGGGAAGATCTTGTGGGATCTCCATAGAAGAGGATCACGCTGGTTAGTCTAATCACGAGAGAGAGAGAGAGAGAGAGAGAGAGAGAGAGAGAGAGAGAGAGAGAGAGAGAGAGAGAGAGGGAACAAGTGATTAGCACACTAATCACTCCTAAACCCTAACCCTAAGCACACCACACATGCTAGATTAGAGTTGCAAGAGAGACCAAGAGAGAGCACACTCCACTTCTACTGCACTCCACTTTTACTGCACAAATGGGAGAATGAGTTACAAAAAAGAGAAATTGGCTTTTATAGTTTCAAGCCTTTTCCCACTAGGCCGCGTGGGAGTAATTGACTAGGGGCACCCAAAACATAATTACAAGGGTTTTCTCTATGGTTTGGCCAACTGACGAAGATCCTCTTATCTCTCCTTTGAAGCTCAATACTTGGGAGCGTCTTTAGGGCGTTTTCCTCATCAAATGACATGATTTACAATATAGCCCGAGCGCCCATTACATAAGTGTGCGGACATAGTTATCAAGGAATGTGTTAACCAATATGTGGTTAACATGATGAGGAGGAGGAGGAGGATGTGTAGAGACCGGCCTATTGTGTTTAATGTTGTGTAACTCCATACTCAATGTAGCTCACCTGTTATGGCATTTTGGATGTAACTCGCATTTTATGGCATTTGGGATTTAATACAATTAAGATTTCGGGAGTATCTATGTTTGAAGTGTATTTTCATATGTTGTGTAACTCCATACTCAATGTAGCTCACCTGTTATGGCATTTGGGATTTAATACAATTAAGATTTCGGGAGTATCTATGTTTCAAGTGTATTTTCATATGTCGATATGTCTGTTTGTAAAAATTAGAACTGTCTTCAATATATTGAATGATTTTTTTTTTTGGGATAGATTGGGTCACTGAGCGATGGAAATAGCGACGCTAACGTCTTTTTATCAACGTCACTGTGAGTAGCAAAAATATCGACATTGATTTTTTTATCAGTGCCGCTGAGAGCGACAAAAATAGCGATGATGATGTTTTTATCAGTGTCGCTAAGCGGTGAAAATAGCACTGATGTTTTTTACAGCGATGCTGAGCGGCAAAGTTGCGTGGGATGTAGTGAAACGGATATAACGCAAGATATAGCGGCGGTTATAGCATCAAAAAAATAGCGATGCTTACACCTCGACCCTTTTCGAGATCCTTTTATAAAGGCCATGCTATAACCCCTGCTAACCCCTATTTTTGTGGTAGTGACCATTGTAATAAATATATTACATATGAAACTAATATTGAGTTTAGTTTCTCATTTAATATTGTTCATCTTGTGTTATACATCCTAAATATTATTAATAATATTGAATTACAAAATGAATCCACAAGGCAAGATAAATGGGTGCAAAATTATCTTGTATCAAGAAAACTTCAAGATTATAGGAGACATACATTTCATACAACTAAAAGTATTTTCTGATTTCTTCCAACCGTAATACCATCTACCTTAAATTTCAAGCATGATGGTATGGCATCTAATAGAGATTCCAAGGATGTGCGCACATCCTGCAATGTCCATTTTGCATTCATAGGAACAACTCTGTTGTCTTCATCACTCAAGTTGATTGTTAGGTCATATTACATAAATTTTTTCTCTGAATCCAATGGCATCCAAGTCCCTCTTCTCTTTTTCCATCTTTTGTACTTTAAGCTGATATACAAGGTTTGTTTTGCGAGATTTTGTATGCCATTGCCACAGAATCAATGTGCCAGCATTACATTTTACAAAACCCTACGGATGACTTCAGTCACTTTCCATTTTGCTCTGACTGTATTATCCAAGGTAGACCCAGATATATGTAGATAGTCACATTGCTTTTGTCTTCTTCATGTTTGCTTCTCGAAAACATGCCACAAATACATGGATAGGTATAAACCATGATAGATTAATAGTCTTAGAAATCCTTCAAGTTTTTATAGACTTTTGAATGTCCAAGATAATATTCTTGGATTTGAATGCTAATAGAGTACCTTTGTCTGAAAAATCCCAATCTAAAGCATTTAGACTTGGTATAGGTAAACTCTCTAATCTTCGATAAGCTTCTAGTCTTGCAGGGACAATATACTTAGCATTGTATAAAAACATCTTTTGTTAATGAAAAAATAAAATGGTTGATCGAAAAATAATACTTTTCCAAGATCAGCATGCATAGCTTCAAAGTCCAAATGAATGACTCCACAGGTTTGCCACTCAATGCTTGTTGATGGATAAACATCTATTACATATACAACACATGTGAATAAACCATAGAATCATAAAGAACATAAATTAAATTATAAAAAATATCTTACAATGAGCTTGCAATCTAGATGGTGGAGTAGAAGGATGCATGTGCATGTCTCTTGTCGTGTACACATGTTGCACCTTTCCATCTTTTGCTATCTTGAATTCCAAGATACGCCTCTTCCTGCAATGGTATTGTAGTAAGCCTCTTCTTTTCCTTTTTATCCTATGAGACCTTTGCATGATGGTTGCATAGTCATCCAATCATTTAACTTGAAGTTTATACGTTTCCACAAACCCTGAACATCATTAACGTTGTGAAGTATGCATGATGAAATGGCATTAGGAGTGTACCTTGGGTTACACTGTTGTCTCGACATTGTTTGATGATGAATAGAGGAGAGAATGATGCAAAAAGATGATGAGAAGGAGGTGCAACCGCAGAAGACTAGGGAATTTGAAATGTATCCTAAAATGTATGACTACTTTTGGAGGGAGCCTAATTGTCAAAATTTTATTCTTAAGTATTGACATTTGGTACATGCGAGGAGGTTTTGAAGCTGAAACCCCCACATCTGATCCTCTGCCACCCCATTCGAAGAAGGGTGTATAAAAGGAGAGACTAGCACCTTGTATTTCCTCGCTTCGTCATAGCCATTGCCATAGATACCCACCCAACTAGCTAGCTATGGACAACAGCATGTCCGACAGCGAGAAGGAACACTCCTTAACGCTAACATGCTACGAGCCTAGTCCTACTAGAAGGCTACATGGGTGCTGGGAGAAGCAAAGGAAGCCCGGGCAAGGTGGTTGTGGCATCGTGAGCCTGGCATTGGACACCATGTCCGGCTCCCCATTTGCAGCAACTTGAACCCAAGGAGGAGAGCCAACATGCATACTTTCCATAGGAAGACCTTGAATTTTATTGGAATGCTAGCCTCCCCAATCAGTTTTCGTCTCTTCCTCTAGGTTCCAACTTTTCAATTAACTTTCCAAACCTTGTTACATTATTCAAAATTCACCTCGCTTTTCCTTAGCTCTAGGTACATAATCGTAGTTGTTCCTTTATCTAGTTTCACCCCGTTAAACCACATCCAATCTTTCCTCCAACAAGAGTCATCATAGGCAGTAGGTACCTAGACTTTCTGAATCTCTACCAATATCTCTCCAACTAGTAGTTTCTCTTTTGAGAGAAGATCAAAGTCAATTACTAGCTGATCAAGATTTGGGTGCAGTAGGGGTGATTAAGAAGATCCAGGTGGTGATGGGTTGTACCATGGACCAGGCTTGCCCCCACCATGGCCCCCCCATCCAGAGAAATACCTAGATGGCTGTCAATGATGAAGCTTTATGCGGTGTGAGTGCATAGAACAGAGCCCAATGAGATTTGCATGTGTTGTGCATGGGCTAGGGCAAAAGGTGTGCCCATGTTCGTAATAATCACCTAGAGACTCTTTTGTTTGACATGTGTTTATTGGTCAGCACCCCTAAAGAGGGTTTTGTACTGAGTGGCCCATGTGGCTAGAGTTGTGAGCTTACCTTTGCGTTTATCTTTGAGTGGTTGGATAAGCTCAGCCATGTGTAACACTACCCCTTGGTTTGGTGACAAAGTCGAGGGACAGGGTGGAGCTTTGTGGATGAGGCTCCATGGGTTGAAAGGGTTGGGTGAATTGAGCTTTGAAGTGCCCATGGGTTGGGTGTGGGCAAGTTTGGAGGATTTTGTCGAGGAGGAGGGAACTTGCTTGCCCGTTGGTCACCAAACCATCTTGGTCGATTAGAAAACTATTGCCGTGGTGGGTGTGGTTTGGGCAAACTGTTGAGGGGTATGCCTTGGGAGCCAAATGATGGAATTGCCATCATGGAAGCCTTGGGATTCTAAGAGACATTTAAGCACCCAATGTTGCTGAGTGATGAAGGTCCCTGGTTGGTGAGGCTTCCAAGTTTGTTGACGAGGCTTTGAGCTATGAGGTGGTTGTCGACGCGGAGGAGAGGCTTTTTATTGTGTCTTGGGGAGCCACAGGTGTGTGTTTCCTTCATGGAAGTCTTGTGCATTGAGCACATTGGTGGGCACCCAATGTTGTTGGCTTTACTTGGGGTTGTCAAACTCATGGTTGTGGGACCTTTTGTCGTGGCTTCTTGGGGAGTTATTGTGGATAAGTACAAGCAGCATGCTTGGGGAGCCATAGGCAAGTGATGCCTTCATAGTAGCCTTGTGCTCGTAGTAACAGGTAGTCGGGGACTAGCCAACATTGCAGCTTTATCTTAGGGTTGGTGCTTGTTGGCTTTTTTTGCTCGAGTTTTAGATTCGCACATCACCCATGATCTCACCAACCATGCCAGTGGTGTAAGTGGGGCCTATCCCCCAGGCGGGTCATCAGTGTACACCGCCTGGGCCTATCCCCCAGGCGGGTCATCAGTGTCCACCGCCTCACTAGATGAGCTCGATATTTCAACATGAACATCTTTAACATTGTGAAGGATGCATGATGAAATGGCATTAAGAGTGTACCTTGGGTTAAACTATTGTCTCGACATTGTTTGATGATGAATAGAGGAGAGGATGATGATAAAGAGGTGCAACCGTAAAAGGCTAGGGAATTTGAAATGTATGACTAATTTTGGAGGGAACCTTATTTTCAAAATTTTATTTTCTTAAGTACTGACATTTGGTACATGCAAGGAGGTTTTGAAGCTGAAACCCCCACAAATAGCTATGCGAGATTACATTAAGTGGTGATAAGCCCCTAAAATAGCCAACACTCATGAAGTTAATGAAAAATAGTGAAGTTAGTGAAAAGTAGATATGACACCCAATGTCATATTATTGGTTTAATGTTGCACATTTCTATTGGTCCAAAGAATTATCCAAATTCGATATAAGTGATTAAAATGTGGCCCTTTTTAAAACATTTTTGGCCATAATGATTGAAGAGACTAGTAAGGACTCACACATGAAATCTTGTTATAGATTATAGACTATTATTTAGCCAATGAGAAGTTTGTAAAGGAGTGTATTTTATATTCCCTCTCATGCTCTAAAGACAAGAAGGAGGAGAAGAAGAAGATTGAGAAGAAGGATAATATAGTAAGAAGGAGAAGTAGCCTGAGAAGGAAAAGTAGCCAAGAGTCTACTTTGGCCAAGAAGAACAAACTCTTACATATAGTAGAGTTAGTTTATTTTGTATGGAGCCCTATGTACTTTTGTCTTCGAAATGGGTCCAAATGCCCTCCGATCCTCCGCCACCCCGTTCAATACTTGGGAGCATCTTTAGGGCATTTCCTTCATCAAATGACAAGATTTACAATATAGCATGAGCTCCCATTACATAAGTGTGCGGACATAGTGTTGTAATAGGAATGTGTTAGCCAATATGTGGTTAACAATGTGATGATGAGGAGGAGGAGGATGAGTAAAGACCGGCCTATTGTGTTTAATGTTGTGTAACTCCATACTTAATGTAGCGGATGTAACTCGCCTTTTATGGCATTTGGGATTTAATACAATTAAGATTTTGAGAGTATGTATGTTCAAGTGTATTTTTATATGTCGATATGTGTGTAAAAATTAGAATTGTCTTCAATATATTGAATTAAATTTTTTTGGGACAGATGAGGCCGTTGAGCGACAGAAATAATGACACATGTTAATTTATTAGCGTCGCAGCGATAAAAATAGCGCTGCTGATTTTTTTAACAACATCGTTGAGTGGCAAGAATAGCAATGCTGATGTTTTTATTGGCACTGCTGTGAAATAGCGCTGATGTTTTTGATAGCGATGCTGAGCGAAAAACATTGCGTGGGATATAGCAATAGTTATAATGTAGGATATAGCAGCGATTATAGCGTCGAAAAAATAGCGATGCTTACACATCAAAACTTTTTCAGATCCTTTTATAAAAGCCACGCTATAACCCCCGCTAATCTTTCTTTTTGTAGTAGTGACGATTGCAATAAATATGTTATATATGAAATTAATATTGTGTTCTTTTTCTTGTTTAATATTGGTCATCTTGTCTTATACATCCTAAATATTATTAATAATATTGAATAATTATTTTACAAAATGAATCCACAAGACAAGATAAATTGGTGCAAAATTATCTTGTATTAAGAAAACTTCAAGATTATAGGAGACATACATTTCATACAACTAAAAGTATTTTCAGATTTCTTCTCACCGTAATACCATCTACCTTAAATTTCAAGCATGATGGTATGGCATCTAGTAGAGATCTAAGGATGTGTGCACATCCCTCAATGTCCATTTTGCATTCATAGGGACAACTCTATTGTAATCATCACTTAAGTTGATCGTTAGGTCGTACTGCACAAATTTTTCCTCTGAATCTAATGGCATCCAAGTCCCTCTACACTTTTTTCATCTTTTATACTTTAAGCTGATATACAAGGTTTGTCAAAAGATGTTGTCTACCATTACCATAGAATCAATGCAAGCATTACATTTTCTAAAATCACCCCTCTACGGATGACTTCAGTCACTTTCCATTATGTTCCGACTGTATTATCCAAGCCAGATCTAGATATCTGACAGCTACATTACTTTTGTCCTCTTGATGTTTACTTCTCAAAAATATGCCACAAATACATGGAGAGGTATAAGCCATGATAGATTAATCCTCTTTGAAATCCTTCCAGTTTTTATAGACTTTTTAATATCGAAGACAATATTCTTGGATTTAAATGCTAATAGAGTACCTTTGTCTGGAAAATCCCAATCTAAAGAATTTAGGCTTGGTATAGGTAAACTCTCTAGTCTTCCATAAGCTTATAATCTTTCAGGGACAATATACTTAGAATTGTATAAAAATATCTTTTGTTAATGAAAAAAGAAAATTGTTGATCGAAAAGTAATACTCATATTGCACCTTCCCATCTTTGGCTATCTTGAATTCCAAGATATGCCTCTTCCTGCAATGGTATTGTAGTAAGCCTCTTCTTTTCCTCTTTATCCTATGAGGACCTTTGTATGATGGTTGCATAATCACCCAATTGTTTAACTTGAAGTTTATACCTTTCTAGAGACCCTGATCATCTTTAACATTGTGAAGGATACATGATGAAATGGCATTAGGAGTGTACCTTGGGTTAATCTGTTGTCTTGACATTGTTTGATGTTGAATAGAGGAGAGGATGATGCAAAAAGATGATGAGAAAGAGGTGCAACCGCAATAGGGTAGGGAATTTGAAATGTATGACTAATTTTGGAGGGAGCCTAATTGTCAAAATTGTATTTTCTTAAGCACTTACATTTGGTACGTGTGAGTAGGTTTTGAAGCTGAAACCACCACAAATAGCCGTGCCAGATTACATTAAGTGGTGATAACCCCCAAAATAGCCAACACTAGTGAAGTTAGTGAAAAGTAGATATTAACACCAAATGTCATATTATTGGTTTAATGTTGCATTTCTATTGGTCCAAAGCTTAATCCAAATTCGGTATAAGTGATTAAAATGTGACCCTTTTTAAAAGATTTTTGGCCCTAATGATTGGACATACTAGCAAGGACTCAAATAAGAAATCTTGATATAGATTATAGACCATTATTTAACCAATGAGAAGTTTTCAAAGGAGTGCATTTTATATTCCCTCTCATGCGATAAAGACAAGAAGGAGGAGAAGAAGAAGATTGAGAATATAATAAGAAGGAGAAGTAGCACGAGAAGGAAAAGTAGCCAAGAGTCTACTTTGGCCAAGAAGAACAAAAAACTCTTGCATATAGTAGAGTTAGTTTATTTTGTATGGAGCCCTATGTAATTTTGTCTTTTAAAGAATTTACATCATAGTCATTGCAGTCAAACGAAATGGGCTCTGATCCTCCGCCAACCTGGTTGGTAGAAGAAGGGTGTATAAAAGGAGAAACTAGCACCTTGTATTTCCTCACTTTGTATTTAGTTTATTTTGTATGGAGCCCTATGTAATTTTGTCTTTTAAAGAATTTACATCATAGTCATTGCAGTCAAACCAAATGGGCTCTGATCCTCCACCAACCCGATCGGTAGAAGAAGGGTGTATAAAAGGAGAAACTAGCACCTTGTATTTCCTCACTTTGTCATAGCCATCGCCATAGATACCCACCCAGCTAGCTAGCTATGGACAAGAACATGTTTGGCAGCGAGAAGGAACACTCCTTAACGCCAACATGCTGCGAGCCTAGTCCTACTAGAAGGCTACATGGGTGCTGGGAGAAGCAAAGGAAGCCCGGGCAAGGTGGTTGTGGCATCGTGAGCCTGGCATTGGACACCACGTCCGGCTGCCCATTTGCAGTGACTTGAACCTAAGGTGGAGAGCCAACATGCATACTTTCCTTAGGAAGACCTTGAATTTTACTGGAATGTTAGCCTCCCAAATTAGTTTCCGTCTCTTCCTCTAGGTTCCAACTTTTCAATTAACTTTCCAAACCTTGTTACATTATTCAAAATTCACCTCACTTTTCCTTAGCTCTAGGTACATAACCGTAGTTGTTCCTTTGTCTAGTTTCACCCCCTTAAATCACATCTAATCTTTCCTCCAGCAAGAGTCATCAAAGGTAGTAGGTACCTAGACTTTCTGAATCTCTACCAATATCTCTCCAGCCAATTGTTTCTCTTTTATTTAGGAGAAGATCAAAGTCAATTACTATCCGATCAAGCTCCTTCCATCCAGCAAGAGCCCAATCCCATTAGACAACCAAATTCCGTAGGCCTTTGTTGTTCAGTATTTTTGTGAGCGTAGTGTCCAAAAGAGCCAAATTAGGGCAGATTCCAAGGATGAAGACGGAGTTTCTTGTGGCCCCAGGGCGTCCCAGAGAATTGATTCCAGCACATCCTTCTATTTTCCACATAAGAAGTTGCCATCTTAAGAGGAACAAAAGATAGGAGCTTATTTCTCCAGTTCAAGCCCAACCATCTACCTTTGTGAAGTTTCAAAAGGGGGAGTTGGCTATCTTGAGAGGGGCAAAAGATAGGAGCTTATTTCTCCAATTCAAGCCCAGCCATCTACCATTGTGAAGAACAACTGAATCTTTTACCACTTCCTTAAGCATTCTAGAAGGAGGAATTTAGGTAAGAGAAGGGCAATTCTAGCTAGGGCATGGATGGGGAGATGAAGTATACCCGAGCCACCTTCCAATTTAGGCATGTACACCTTGTTCTAGGCAAGCCAAGCAGCCACTCTTCTATTGCTGCTTTTGTTCCAAGCAGTAATAGAAGAGTGGTAGCAGCCAGGCTCTCGCGCAAGCTAGTGGAGGGTTAGTAAGATGGAAAGAAGTTAGTGGAGTACTAGCGATTAAGTATCTAGTGAGTCTGATGGGTTTTTATGAGTTTGCTTTTTTGTATGTGCCCAATAGTACTCTCTTAAGAAAAAAAATGCCCTTGCAGGTGGGACATCCTCATTAGAGGAGACAGAGTACTTGAATAAGTAGACTAGCATGTAACACTTAATGACTAGTATCCCAGTGGTAGGTGGTATGATTAAAGAGGAGTTAGTAAAACAATGGGGTTAGTAAGAAAGTGGTGATGGGGGAATTTTGGAGGGAAAAGGAGGCAACACGCATGGAGACTATTTGCGCTCCGAGATGCTCTATGTCAATGGTGATCTTTATGAAGCTCTAGCATCTCTGTCAAGAAACCATGATGGGTATCTTGGCTCCTGTGGGTGTTGAGTCATCAATTCGTGGTGTTCTCTCTTTTTCTATTTATGCTTTGTCTTCTTCTATTATTGGAAATCTAGGATATTGTGTGTTGGCACGAGTGGTAGTTGATGTTGAGGATCCATAGGTGTTAAGCCAAAGGCAAAGTTTTGGGTAGGATTGATTAGACATGAGGGACATTTATTTGGGTGTAGTAGGGGTGATTAAGAAGATCCAGCAGTGATGGGTTGTACCATGGACCACGCTTTCCCCCACCATGGCCCCCCATCTAGAGATATACCTAGATGGCTATTCAATGATGAAGCTTATGCGATGTGTGTGCATAGAACAGAGCCCAATGAGATTTACAGCAGTTGTGCATGGGATAGGGCAAACGGTGTGCTCGTGTTCATAATCACCTAGAGACTCTTTTGTTTGACATGTGTTTATTGGTCAGCACCCCTAAAGAGGGTTTTGTACTGAGTGGCCCATGTGGCTAGAGTTGTGAGCTTACCTTTGAGTTTATCTTTGAGTGGTTGGATAAGCTCAGCCATGTGTAGCACTGCCCCATGGTTTGGTGACAAAGTCGAGCGGTAGGGTGGAGCTTTGTGGATGAGGCTCCTTGGGTTGAAAGGGTTATGTGAATTGAGCTTTGGAGTGCCCATGGGTTGTTGGGTGTGGGCAAGTTTGGAGGATTTTGTCGAGGAGGAGGGAACTTGCTTACCCGTTTGTCACCAAACCATCTTGGTCGATTAGAAAACTACTGGGGTGGTGGGTGTGGCTTGGGCAAACTGTTGAGGAGTATGCCTTGGGAGCCAAATGATGGAATTGCCGTCATGGAAGCCTTGAACTTCTAAGAGACATTTAGGCACCACTGTTGCCAAGTGATGAAGGTCCCTAGTTGGTGAGGCTTCCAACTTTTTTGTCGAGAGACGAGGCTTTGAGCTATGAGGTGGTTGTCGACGTAGAGGAGAGGCTATCCAATGTTGTTGGCTTTGCTTGGGGTTGTCGAACTTGTGGTTGTTGGAACTTTGGTTGCGACTTCGTTTTTTGCAGAGTTATTGTGGTTAAGTACAAGCAGCATGCTTGGGGAGCCAGAGGCAAGTGATGCCTTCATAGTAGCCTTGTGCTTGTAAATCGGGGACTAGCCAACATTGCAGCTTTATCTTAGGGTTGGTGGTTGTTGGTTTAGTTGCCTTTTTTCGCTTGGGTTTTAGAGATGGTTGTATGGGGATCCATAGATTTGTGTAGCCATCGTAGAATCCTTGAGTGGCAAGAAGATTATTGGGCACCTACCATTGAGTGTCATGATAAAGATATGACGTTGGGGTGCTTAAAGTGTGGGTGGTTGAGGTTGTAGAGCTGAGGGTCAATGTCGATGCGACGAGGCTTGATTGTCATTGGTGGATGGTGTCGACAGTGGCCGATCGACTGGCTTTGGTGAGGCATGGGGTGTGGGAATAGGGGAGACTACTGGGGATGAAGAGTGTTATGTGCACAATATATGTGCATATACTAGGAGGTTAACCCACCCTAGGCAAGTGAGCATGGGAACATGATCTAGTAGGGCAAGGGTTAGGTCTAACGTTGGGTTGAGGTTAGGGTCATGCAACCAAGGGTCACACATAAAAATAGAGAGTACAGAGTCACTTGAGTGCTCCTATATAATAGGGGCATGAGGCACTCTCAAGGGATGTTCTCTTGTGTGTAGAGCATTGTACCTACTCTCTTGCCATTTCATGTTAGAGCTATGTGTTGCTGGATTGATGTCATATCTCTTGGTGGTATGGGACACCAAGGTTAGGTATGTGGTACTTCATTGTATTGATGTGTGCACCCTTGGGCTTGGGGGTGGTTGGATGAGTATATACCTAGTTTATGCATGTTTATGCATAGTGATTAGCTAGAGAGATCTTTAGGGTTTTAATAAGGAGGGGGCATGAGGTGGAAGGGCAATCGAGGGTGAGGGTGTGTGGAGGATTTCCTCTTGGGGACATAAGAGAACAATGGCTTTTTTGCCGTTGCTTTCCATGGTGGCCATTTCTTCATGCCAATTGATTTGGCAGTGAGTGACATCAATCCACTCTTTTCTAATGATAATCCGGCCTTGGAGTGCACGTGCATCTATGACATGAAATCTGCACTCCACATGGTTATTTCCAATAGAAATTTTAGGAATGAAAGACCCAACACTCATTAAATGCATTTCATGTGAAATTTGAATATAAGTGTTTTCTTTTGTTAGTGTGGGTTTTCTAAGAGCTTTAGGGGCCTCCAAGAATAGGAGATTGGTGTGGACCATAGGATATATGTGGGCTTGCCATTGTTGGGCAAACTGTTGGGGTATGCCTTGGGAGCCAAATGATGGAATGACCATCATGGAAGCCTTGGGATTCTAAGAGACATTTAGGCACCCAATGTTGCCGAGTGATTAAGGCCCTTGGTTGGGGAGGCTTCCAACTTTTTTGTCGATGAGGCTTTGAGCTATGACGTGGTTGTCGACATGGAGGAGAGGCTTTTTATTGTGTCTTGGGGAGCCACAGGTGTGTGTTTCCTTCATGGAAGTCTTGTGCATTGAGCACATTGGTAGGCACCCAATGTTGTTGGCTTTGCTTGGGGTTGTCGAACTCATAGATGTAGGACCTTTTGTCATGACTTATTGGGGAGTTATTGTGGATAAGTACAAGCAGCATGCTTGGGGAGCCATAGGCAAGTGATGCCTTCATAGTAGCCTTGTGGGACTATCCAACATTGCAGCTCTATCTTAGGGTTGGTGGTTGTTGGCTTTTTTCGCTTGGGTTTTAGAGATGGTTGTATGGGGATCCATAGTTTTGTATAGCCATCGTAGAATCCTTGAGCGGGAATAAGATTATTGGGCACCTACCATTGAGTGTCATGATAAAGATATGAGGTTGGGTGCTTCCAATGTGGGTGGTGGAGGTTGTAGAGCTGAGGGTCAATGTCGACGATGAGGCTTGATTGTCATTGGTGAATGGTGTCGACAGTGGCCGATCGATTGGCTTTGGTGAGGCATAGGGTGGGAGAATAGGGGAGACTGTCGGGGATAAAGAGTGTTATGTGCACATTATATGTGCATATACTAGGAGGCTAACCCACCCTAGGCATGTGAGAATGGGAGCATGGGAACATGATCTAGTGGAGCAAGGGTTAGGTCTAACATTGGGTTAAAGATGCAGCATTTCCCGTTTCCTATAACATACATGTGGTCAAAGGCATCCTGGATGGACGTGCTAGTGTAAGCATCCTCACATAAACATGTTGCGAAAACTAGGGCCAACCATACTCTTTTAGTTCGCCCTTCGAACAGAGCCTCGTGCGAGATGCCAATAAGATGTGTGCACATAGAATTGTAGATGGTACGATTAATGACACCTGTACCACTTGCATCTGCCTGGCTGGATGTTGCAGCGACGTCCTGGGCAATGCGCACTCTTTTGGGGAGGGACTCTGCATCCAACGCCTTCATGCGCTTGCTCTTGGCTCTTTGCTCGCTCCATACAACGTCCCATAACTGTAGACGTTGCATATTGGCTTCAGGCGGGGCAGCATCTCTAAGATCACTGCATGCTACACGCATGCTCCCCAAAATGGTTCGTGTTATGTGTTGATAGTTGAAATCTGCTATCTTCTGTCTATCAAGAAACTCAGCGTTGCCTCCGCTTCGAAGCCGACGCTGTGCATTTTTCCATATTTGGTCTATTAGATCTCGCATGAGTATCTCAGACTCATTGATCTTTTTGACGACATCATCAGTACATTGTGACACTGTGATGACCGCTTCAATGCGAATTGCTCGCAGAACGATTTTACGCTCTTCAGGGGAAAGCATGTTGATCGTCTTCGTAAATCTAGCAAATATCACTAAACACAAAAAAACAGAATATCAAACATTACTGAAATCAACATCAAGCAAACGTGAGAGAACAGCAACAAGTATATCAATATCGTCAATGTTCATATAAAAACGGAATATCAAATAATTTTAATGAACTCAACATCATCAAACGTGAGAGAACAGCAACAAGTGTATCATTACTTATCAATGATCAAACAAAAACAGAATATATCAAACAATATTACTGAACTCAACATCATGCAATACATTATCGAACGTGAGACAACCGCAACAAGCGCATTATTACTTACGAAGTGTATACATTATCGAATGAGAGAGAGAGAGGGGGGGGGAGGAAGAGAGAGAGGTGTGACAGATAGAGAGAGGAAAAATTAAATGACATTTTTTATAGTTTTGTGAGTTCCTAAAGAGAGAAAAATAATGTTTTGTAATCCTAAAGAACTCCTCATCTACATACCTATCGTGATAGAGAGAGAGATGTGAAGTGTATCATGAGAGAGAGAGAGAGAGAGAGTTGTGAAGTGTATCATTGCGAGAGAGAGAGAGAGAATTGTGAAGTGTATCATGAGAGAGAGAGAGAGAGAGGAGAGGAAGAGAGAGTTGTGACAGATAGAGAGAAGAAACATTAGATGACATTTTTAATGTTTTTGTGAGTTCCTAAAGAGGAAAATAATGTATTGTTTTAATTTTTAAGTAAATAGAGGGAGAAAAAAGAAATTATTAAGAATTATGTATATTTTAAGAGAAATAAAAAAAATCATTATCTACACATCTATCGTGTTGTGAAGTGAATCATGAGAGAGATAGAGAAAGAGTTGTGAAGTGTATCATGAGAGAGAGAGGGGGGTAAGAAGAGAGAGATTCATATTTTTCGAGTTACGAATCACGATATTATAAAATATAACGTTTAGACAATATGATGTAAACTTTGATCCATGAAATACTCATGCCGCGTTAGCAACCAAGTATCGCATGGATCAAACACAATAAAAACAATACAAGTCAAATCAAACAAATTTACGACATTTATTCGACCGCGTTAACGATCATATGCCGAAATACGCAAGCAAATTTACGACACTTTTTTGACCGCGTTAACGATCAAATGCCGCAATATGCAAAAAACATTTTATGCACTAGCGGACGACACCAACTTGCCGCGTTAACGATAAAATGCCGCCCGATTCTATGGGAATACCAATAGGATACGAACATACACTGGCGCGTTACCGACCATATGTCCGCATTTGACAAAGGGAAGGGAAGGGAAGGTGACATCGCCATAACAATACTATGCTTGCCGCGTTACCGACTAGTACCGCTACTACGGCGTGCCATACTTACCATAGGACACAGACTAACCGCGTTACCGACTAAGTGCCCCAGGGTAAGCACCATTCCGAAGAATGGCCTTACACACACACCAGTCGTGTGGCGGGCCACCCAAATCTTGCCGCGCACTGCGACAATGGGCGGCTGCCCGCACGAACTCACCCACACACACATCCCTCGTGTGGCGGACCACCCACATCCTGCCGCGCATTGCGACAGTGGGCGGTTGCCCGCACGAACATACCCACATACACACACACACACAAGTTTCATTACCTGTGTATGCTGTCAGCAATGAAATCCCAAAGGGCCCCCCGGGCCCATATATATAGGAAATTGTACCCCGCCGGGCTATATGACGACCTCGCAGGGACCCGTCGGGTTTTGCTTTATCCCGGCGGGCCCGCCGGGTATAGCAAAAGCCCGGCGGGATTTTTCCCGGTTACCAGGTCGCTTGCCACCGGCTTTTTTGAGAACATGTTACTAACATGTTAGCACATGTTATTAACAAAAAAAATTTTGTGATCACGTGAATATAAAATTAGAGATGGCCACAAGGTTCTAGGCTTTATGGAGGAGATTTAGGAGAAGATGTAGGATATGCTCCCTAGGATCATGGCCACAAGTTCCTTTGAGGAATCGGTGTATCCATGATGCCTACTTAAGAGGCTAACCAGTTAAATACAAAGTGGTCTTGATTATGCTAATCACTCTTATGATTAAGTTAATTAATGTCTTAATATCTTTAGCTTAAGCTCTTCATTATGCTTGACAATGATGCTTCTTGATCATTATGAGCCTCCATCAATTCATCATTTGGCCACTATGAGATATTTTGGAAGGCATGTGAACATCTATTATAGTTTCTGTAAGATTCCTCCCTCTAGCTTTTGAGGTGTATAGGTATAATAACCTCCCCTTCTCTTCTTGTAATTATTCCCCTCTCTGAAATAGAAGAAAGATCTTGTTTTACCCTGTTTTGGCCTAGAGAGAGATAATTCAAAATTAAGATATCTTTGGATATAAAAATCCTCCTAGTGTCTAAAATGGATTCCCCTGAAACAGAAATGCAAAATAAACTTTCCAAGGTGCATTTGGAATTAATTGAAAATGTGTATAAAGGACCTTAGCCTAAGGGTCTACATTTTCAAAAAAAATTGGATTATGGTCCAATTAAGGTTCCTATGGGCCAATAGGATTAATCCAAGTGTTGGGAGAGATAAATCCAAAGAATAAAAGAAAATATCCAAAATGAGTAAATGCTCACATAGAATGAAGAGTTGACTGAGTACAAGGTTTATTAGTTAAAAATTAAGAGATATTACTAAAAAAATGAGATATTTTAGAATAATGATACATTTTTGACACCTTGGTAAGGAGAGGGGGACTCTTGAGGTAGGTGCCTATTTCACACATGTGGAAAAAGTCTATGCTATGGTCTAATTTTTGTGTTAGAGAATTCGAATTTCTTCTGCAAGTGTCTTAAAGGTCCTGAGAATGGTATCTGAGCTTTGGGGACCAGTCAAAAAGAAGGACTTTTTATAAAAAATCAAAAGTAAAAATCAATTATTTGGAGCAAAGAAGGCCAAGGATTTGATTTTTGGAAAATATTAAAGCTTCAAACAAAAAAGTAATACTTACATAGGCACTGTAAAAAATTAACGGTGAAGTGAAAAGATTGATTTCCATGCTTTTGGGGACCATTGGGTAATATCACAAATATCTTAACCATTGGATAATACCTCTTCTTCACAACCTTTCCCAAAATAGCTTTTTAAAAGCCACCTCAAGCTTAAAACCACCTTTCATCTCCCTAAGCCTCTTTAAGATCGAGAGCCATGGATGAATTGAGCAAAGTTTGAGCACCATAGTTCTAATCTCTAATTTGCAACAAAATTTAGGTTTTTTAAAATTCAATGATGTGGGGCACTTCCTCTCCATAAAGATTTTTCAAAAATAACAAAAGAAAATTTTTTGCAATCCTCCTGTGCGCTGCCTTTCGGCCCCTTTCTCCTTTTTTTCTCTCTCCCCTTCTTGCTAAATTTCACCATCGCCCCTTATTTTCTTTACTCTCTCTCTCTCTCTCTCTCTCTCTCTCTCTCTCTCTCTCTCTCTCTCTCTCTCTCTCTCTCTTCATGAATTTCGTTGGTGGCCTTCTTTTTTTTTCTTTTCCCTTGCACTTCCCATTGTCGCTTGATATACATCTTTCTCTCTTCCTCTTAACTTTTCTCTATCTTTGTGATTCCCCAACCAACTACCTTTCTTCTCTCTCTTTCTTTTTGCATTGGACACCATCACCTTCAAGCCTGCTAAAGCTACAACATAGCTTAGCTTATATATAAGCTTAAAGCTATCAACCTTATAAAATTCAAGTTATTATCTAAGCTTATACCTCTATCTTCACACTTTCCATAAACTTTCAGAGCTTTATTTATTAAAGATCTACAAGTTTTATCATTTTAAAACCTATTAAAGCTTTCTAAGTTCACACTCTATGTTTTGAAAATCTTGAAAACCTCTACATCCCAAATCAAAGCTTACAATAGTTATTCCCTCAAAAGCTTCTAAAGGAGTATACCAAGCTGCAAAATTTCATAAGGGTTGCTTTTTCACAATTAAGCATCATAAGTTCTAATCAAGAGAAGATCTTCAAAGGCTTTATCCAAGGTTGATTTTTGCAAACAAAATCAAAAATTTCAAAGGTAATTCGAGCATCAAGGTTCTCTACCATATGGGCTTCTTTCACATCTTCTTCTACATGAGTCAATCATAAGGATGCTCACTTCTCTCTCGAGCAAGAGGGTAATTCTGAACATGCGAATATTTTTTATCATCCACGTATGCCTATACCTATTATAAAGAAAGGAGACTTAAGTCTATAGAGACCAATCTTGTAGTAAAGCTAGCTCCTAGATTTTATGGACCTTTCAAGATAATTGCAAAGATAAATGATAATGCATTTAAGTTGGAGCTACCCTCCAATTGTCATATTCATAATTTTTTTCATATTAGTCTTTTGAGACCTTTTAGAAGACCTCTACCTATATTAGTAGAATCTCCTAATTTAGTAAATGAAGAAGAACATCTTGTGCAAGTTAAGTCTATCATTGACATGAGACCATCACTACACGCACAGGAAACACTTATGTTAAGTATCTTATGACTTTCAAGAATCATCCTATTGAAGATGCCAAATGGATGCCAAAAAAGTTCTTCTCTTCTTACCAAAATCTCATCCACTCATACCATCCATGGAATTGAGGTCAATTGCAACGTGAGCAAGACGGAATATTAGTCATAACCTCTATGGGAATGTCCATTATTTCATTAAAAATATCTCAAGGATATTTTATTTTGGATGCACCTTTTATTTATATCATTTTTCAGCATTAATACCATGTAGAACAATTAAAACAAAGCTTTGATCCAACAATATTCAGAGCTAAAACACATAATGATGCCCATGAATATATTTCCATAGATTAGTTTAATTAGTTGTAAAATCCCAACTTATTCAGGTATGAAAAAATAGTGTTTTTCTTAAGTACTTGTATACCTGGTCAGAAGGACCCCTTGCCGAGGCAAGGGTGAGAGACATCGTGTATGCTCAATAAGAAGGCAGATAGGCTAATGGAGTTAAAAGAACCCACCTCCATTCTAATATATGGGTCATGATGACTTAGGCTGAGCGAAGAAGTCTTTCATCTTCATCATAGCAGCAGGTGCCGCAAGAACGTTATTGCCCACCACCATCCCTTGTAATATTATGATGAACAATCATGTACAGAGTCACAACAACCCATAGGCAGCAGGTGCCACAAAAACGTAACTGCCCACCATGTGGGGTTATGATGAACATTCATGTACAGAGGCGCAGTAGAGTCGCAAACAACCCATAGGTCCAATGTGAAAGAGTTGTAGAAGTAAAGAACCCTAGTAAAGTAGGCTATCATGCAATTTGTGCCATTACACGTGTCATATGAGCACAAATGGAGTAAAAGTGTGTGTGTGTGTGTGTGTGTGTGTGTGTGTGTGTGTCTATCTATTCTATTACGCACAAGTTTCTCCCCCTACCATGTGTCACTCTCTCTAGCCATCTCCCCTTCCACATATCTAAAGGAGAGAAGAGAGTGAGCCAAGGGAGAAAGGGGGGAGATTTAATGTGCCTCTTTCTCAAATTTGATCTTTCTCATCTTATGTTCTTTCATTTTTTAAAAGGAGAGCTATCCCTTCTTACGGAATGCTTTTCTTGAGAGAAAAAATAGGGGCATCTCTCTTAAAAGATGAGCTTCATTATGAAAACTTCAACATTTAGGTATCTCTATCTTTCTCTCTCATTGTAAAGAAAAGACTGTATGTAAGATACACTTATTTAAGAGTGAGCACACCTCACCACTTATCCCTATCCATTAAAATTTAATTAATTAAAATCATGTGTATGTGTGTGTTTAGTTATTTTATAAATACACGTGTATGTGTGTGTGTGCATGTCTAAATATAATAAAACATAATATAATATATTATATATTATATATATTTACATGTGTGTGTGTGTGTGTGAGAGAGAGAGAGAGACAGAGACAGAGAGACAAAGAGTGTGTGTGTATATGTGTGTAGAGAGAGAGTGTGTGTGGGTGTGGGGGGTGTGTGTGTGTGTGTGAGAGAGAGAGAGAGAGACCCAGAGAATTTCTATATGTGAAAGAGTGTGTCTGGGGGAAGAGAGTATACGTTTGCATTAACTTGCATGTGCAGGTGTGTACATGTGTGTGTGTGTGTGTGTGTGAGAGAGAGAGAGAGAGAGGGTCCACATGCATTTGTGTGTGTGTGTGTGTGTGAAAGAGAGAGAGAGAGAGAGGGTCCACATGCATTTGTGTGTGTGTGTGTGTGTGTGTGTGAGAGAGAGAGAGAGAGAGAGAGAGAGAGAGAGAGAGAGATTGCATGTAACATACATTTATTTGAGGGTGAGCACACCTCACCACACATTCCCACCATTAAAATTTAATTAATTAAAATTATATGTATGTATGTAAATTTATGTGTGTGTGTGTGTGTGTGTGTGTGTGTGTGTGTGAGAGAGAGAGAGAGAGAGAGAGAGAGAGAGGGTGATATACATAGAGTAATTATATAATAATATTATATTAATACTATTATATATAAACACATTCACCCACACACACATATATATGCGTATACACAGTCACACGTATGTGTGGAGGGTGTATGTGTGTGGGTGGGTGGGTGGGTGGGTGTGTGTGTGTGTGTGTGTGTGTGTGAGAGAGAGAGAGAGAGAGAGAGAGAGAGAGAGTTTCTATGTGTGTGAGAGAGTGTGTGCGAGTCGGGTGTGAGAAGAGAGAGAGTGCATGTGCGCGCACGTATGTGTGTGTGAGAGGGTTGTGACTGTATGTGACAGACACATGAAGAGAATGCATGTGAGAGACACATATATGTGTCTATGTGAGAGATTGGTGGCACACACTATGGATTCTATGGCACAAGGAATTGGGTATGAATCCCCAAGAGGTAGCCCTCGACTACCTCATACACACTAGAGATTTGGTGAAGGGTACCGCAGGTGAACTTTGTGTGTAAATAGCCGAGTTCTACAAGTGCTGAAATGTCTAAATCTGATTCTTTAAAAAGTAAATTTTACTTCCCACCAAGGGACTAGTTTTTGTGATTTAACTCACGCACTCTCTTACTAGTCTCACATGCACACACGTGCACACATGTATACACACACGTGCACACAAGCATATACAAACACACATCACACAAAAACACACACCACACATAAAAGCGCACAAGCTAACCGGGTAGCCCATTTTTTTAACCGGCAACTACACACGATTGGAACACGTGTTTTTGCTTAAACCGTGTCAAGCACGACGACGTGACTAGGATTATGAACATGAAAAAACGTACGAGCAGTCGTCGGTGATGGTGGTGGCGGTGGCGGTGGCGGTGGCGCTCCCAAAAACACAGAAAACTCAGGCTATGGTGGGGATTATCAGCAAGCTAAGCCTGTAGGCGTCGGCATGTAGGTCGGTGAAACACCTTTCTTTCTGTATGTGCTTCTTGCCGACCAAATCTCCAAGATTTTTTCTTGATGGTCCCTAAAAGCATCTGATTTAAGGTTCTTGTCATCACTGCATCGAAAAGGACTGGCCTTCTTTTAGGCCTGTCCATCACTCTTAGCGAGAAGTTCTTCTATTTTAGGGTTTCCCTGCCGCAGAATGACCAAAAGCTGCCTTCTCATGTCTGTACAAGATTAGGCCTCTGCCGTTTAGGGTTTTGAGGGGATCCGTTAAAAATCGATGCATTGATTCTGTGAAGCCTCCTAACCCTAGGGTTGTCTTCTTGTTGCTTTTTTGCCTTCTGTAACTCGATGAACTTGTGCAGAGACTTCTTCTAATGCTCAGACTACCCTCTTGTAAGACCAAGACATGGGGGGATCCTTCAGGCTGTTCCGCAAGAAACACCCCTCAAATGATCCCATCTTCAAGTTCTTTCCACTCGGTCCATGTGGCAAATCATCGGCTGTCCATGAAACTGTGAAGCAGTGCCTCATTGGGAAGGTGAGAGAAGATTTACGTTGAAATTTGTTCTTATGATCTGTTTTCCTTATGGCATCACTAACTGCTATTTTGTGCTAAGGCAGCAGGGTAAAGAGGAGACCAGGTGTATGAAACAAGAAGGAATATTGCATGTCGATCCCACACTGAATGATGCAGCAGAAGAAGTAATGCACCCAGTGGAACCTGCGGAGATGGATCATCCCATGCGCTGCCCTCAACCTGAACCCGGCATTATCCATGTAGGTATCTTTGTCCCTCAGGAAGTTGGAATCTGTATTCTTTATCCAATGTCATGCTCTCTTTTCTTTTACTACTGGTCTAGGAGTGAATTGAGAAGCCTATCTTAACCTTAATCTTGAAGGTCTAAATAGCATATCAATCGTCAAGGTGCCAAGGGTCTCCATGGTTTCACACCTAGGTCGATGGATGGGGGAGGGAGTACAGTCCAGATCACTACTCAAACACTCCTCACCTCTCTTCCCAGAGATAGGGCAGTCAAAATGGACGATACTCATTCCTAGGATGGTCATGTCTAGCTCCACAGGGGAGCTGTCTTAACGTTATGGAGAGGCATCATTTTACATCAAGTGAGGAAGCTGTGGATATAGAGTCCACCAGGGCAGAAAGTCGAGACCAATCTCAAACCTCTTTAGCAGTCACAAAAGAAGAGGTTCGTTCCTAGCTGCCTATGTAAGCATGTTGTCTTGACAGAAAGCAGGCATGCATCTCTAGTAGAGGCACACTCCCCATTCTTGACCTTGTATTTTGTTGCGAGGATTATGGGGATCCTTAGGCACCTCCCACTACAGCATTTCATCAACATGGTTTCACAAATGACTTTAATACCTCTCTCTCTCTCTCTCTCTCTCTCTCTCTCTCACTTACTCACTCAACACACACACACACACACGATCAATTATTTTATCAATCACACGGACGACTCTGATGCCCAGCATCGACTCTATGGGGTGAGGGAGGGGCATTGTTCTCATGTCACATTGCATATGCATTCTCTTGTGCTAGGAAGTTGTGCCTTTCACAGCAAGTTGTGGAACTTTGTGCAGGATGGACAGTTCTGGAAAGAGAGACTACAGGTAAGTGTAACAAGGAGAGGGAAGCTAATATTTTTGACCGAAAATGAGGTTCACCGGAGGCAGCATACGCTTTCAAGTGATCGCCTCATTTTCCCTTCTGCAAGCGCTCCTGAATCATCCATCACCAAATTGCTTGAGTAAGCCTATCCATTCTGTGAGAGTAGAAAGTCTGAAGCTTGGAATCCCAAAGTGGTCTTCTCATTTTTTCCCCAAACTTACATTGTTGTTATGCCACTGTGATTTTTTCCCTGTGGGAAACAGCCTACAGGTTTGAGCATCCATTCCTTGCAATGTGTGCACATATTGGGGCAATCATTATGGCAGGAATTACTTCCACATTAGAACTAGTGCATGGCTGAATTCATACTCAAGGTTCAGACCATCTCGCACTAACATTACCACGTGCATAATCATCACATCCATATCAATGGATTACTTGCATTGCTTAGGAACTCTAGGCGAAGGCATAAACGATCCATATTAAGGGATTGTGTGCATTGCCTAGGAACTTTACACGCATTAGTTGAAGGCATAGATAGCCCACTTCAAACAAGCAATGCAAGCTCTATAGTATAGGTGCTTCAATATCATCAATGTTGCTTGACTACAAGCAAGGTGGAACAAAAAGCAGAATATCATTTTTTGTAAGCACACATTGAAGATTTAAGATTTAGCTTACAATAGTCAGCATTCCTTAATACACTGTTTTTTAAATACATAACCACCAACAAGCATTAACAATAAACCGTAAATGTTGACAAATTCATTCTTTCCCAATCAAATTATATGCTCATTAAGATTGTAAACCCAAAAGCTAACAAAGAATCCAGCATGAAACCCAAACCTTGGTTTTATTGCTTGTCAAAAGGCTGCAAATAGAAGAACTCAAATTTAAATAAGAGCTCAAAATTATTATTTTTAAAAGACAAATGAATATCTCAACACAGTAAACATGCACCCATCATATATTCCATACATGCTTGCAAAGGGAAGGTTGAAAATCTCAACTCTACCTTATTGGTCCATGCTTTCAAATTATTTTTTTTAAAGGACAAATGAATATCTTGACATAGTGAACATGCACCCATCATATATTCCATGCATGCTTGCAAAGGGAACGTTGAAATTCTCAACTCTACCTTATTGGTCCATGCTTTCCCACTTAGGATACCCATACCTCCACTCCTCATCCTCGTCCTCCTCTCTCTCTCTCTCTCTCTCTCTCTCTCTCTCTCTCTCTCACACACACACACACACAAGGAAATTGTGAGTGTGGTTTGTTATAATAGTCTTCCAGTCTTTAAATTCTTGCTTGGGGTCAAACTTCATGCTTCATAGTGGTCTATTGGTACTTATAAGCTCTAGCAATTCAATCATGTTGTGGAAGTTGATATAGATGGTTAGCTATGCCACTACTTTGCACTTCTCTATGTATCATCTAAACATTAGCACAAGTGTTTTCTTTGGACTTTTTTTCAAATTGTTTGTTTTTTGTGTCCCACCTAACCTACCTACTCTATCTATGGGCTGAATATCGATGGTGGCCACCAAATATTGACTAATTGATATAAGGTACTGAATAATAGATATGAATTATTAATTAGATATCTCCTATAAATCATAAAATAAGGCAATGGATATTGGAATCAAAACACACCATAATGTGGAAGGGAAGATTGGGAGGGGACATTTGTTGTAGTGGATTTGGGAGAGGTAATTTGAAAACCAATCTTTTTAAAAGCTAAGGCCTTGACAATATTTCTCTAAGTGAACCTTTTTCATAGTCATTTGTGATCATATGACATTGTTGTCATAATACAATACACTTGATTTTGATAGCATTATTGATTATAAGATAGTTATAATTCTACATCCAAGCTAATGTCCCTAAAGATGTGGGAAGTGTTGTGGAGACTTTGTTGAAGGCCACATTATTTGCAAAAATCATATTAGTGTGATCTAATCTTCTTTTGCTTCCTCTCTGTCATTGTCACACCAACTAGGCTCCAAACTCAATGGAAGGATCTAGAGAGAGCTCTTCTCACACAAACGAATGTAAGGTAGTTCTCTAACCTATGTCACTCACTCTACTGAAAGAATAAAGAGAAGGATTCTAGAGCATTCTTGTAGTCTCTCCCACACCTATTAACATGTTATTAACCACTCCATAGACTAACAAGGTTTCATCGACCCAAGCGCTTTGCTATCTTATCTCCTTGAACATACACTTCTGTTTTGTAAGCTAGCATTGGCATATATAAAGTGGTCTTACTTTATGCTTAATGTCGAATAGATAAAGTCTAAGCACTTTATATACATACTTACTTAAGACTAATAATAGAGACTAAACTAATTTTTAAGTTGGCCAACCTAGTATAAAAACTAGTCACTTGTATATAAGTCATTTTTTACAATAAGTAATACACAATCATTTCTTTGTAAAATAAGACTTGTGAGCTCTTCTCTTCCCATTTCTTTCTTGCATGTATGTTATTGAATCTTGCTTCCTTTTGATGAATGCATGCTAGATAGGTTTGTTTGTAGGTTTCTCTCTTGGATTAGATTTCTCTTTTTTCCTCACCTTTTATAAGAGAGAACCATTGCAAAGACGAAATTCTTTTTGTCTCCATCTAGATATGGAAAGCTCTTCTTTTATCCCTTTGGCAAGAAGTATTCTAGTGTAGTAACGAAGTGAGGATGCTACGGACAAACTAACGCATCCACATCTGAAAGTTGTAATTGTGGTTCAAAGACAAGAACCAACAATATATGATTCAGCAAGGCTAAGGTAATCACTTAGCTTGATCATATTTGGTGTCTTTATCAACTAGCCTAGGGCTTAGCTCCATTCATTCCCATTGGAATTAACCAATATTATTACTTGGTGTTGATTAGGAGATCACACACCAAAATTTGGAGTCTTGGATGTGTTAGCTTTGTTGATTTTGTTTTTGATTTGAAGTTTATTTAGATTATGGAATTTTATTTTCATATCTTGGAAGGAAAAAATCTTGGTTTCTTAGTGATTTGTATGATTTTGGAGCCTAAAAAAGGCTTAGATTTCATTGCATTGAGTAAGAAATAGCTTAGCAATTGTGATTAAGAGTGGAATTCAGTCTGAAAACATAAGCATTAAGCTTCATTTCGTGTGGATTAGAGTGATACATGTAATTTTTATTTGTGTTTGTTTTTTATACATTATTTGAATTGGTAGCTTAGAAGCATATATGTGCCAACAAATAATAATGTCCAATTCTCCTCAATCTTCTGAATTCTCTTCCCCTATAAAATAACCAACAATAAATTAGTAAACACATATTTTATAAGTATATAAACCATAACCACACACATGTTTGCAAGGCGTAAGTAATCCAAGAATCACCCTTTCATACAAACCAACTGTAATAAACATTAGAGGTCCCAACCATACAATAATGTATACTAAACGTATTAATATTTATAATGGCATCACCGTTGATTTTAATGTGATTGGGCTTAACACACAAAGATAATCTAATAATCTTTGAATTATTTAAGAGGGTAAATAATATTTTTAAGAGAGCTTAAAATAATATATTTCCATAATAGTATCCTTGTCTTGGTTGGATCCTTTTGTGATTGAATTAAGGGGGAGTGTATAAATAAGTCCTCCTTGCATGCTTAACAAGTTAAGGCTTACCAAAGTAGCTAATTCTCTTGCTGCGCCACTGGGATGATTGTCACTTTGTTGGTAATAATAATCAAATCGACACTTGTAACACGTCTGATTCTCTTACCATTGAGATGATTATCACTCTGTTGGAAATTATAATCAAATCCACACTTGTAACACATGTTAAAGTGGCTAATAATCTTGCCACACTTGTAACACGTGCCATCATCGCCAATGCTCTTGCCACTACTGGGGTGATTATCACTCTATTGGGAAGCATAATCAAATCTACACTTGTAGCATGTAGGCTCCATATGGAATGACATTGGGGTTTAGCACTATATTGGGGGATGGAGTTAGGGAACTTTGTGTGATGGCTCTATGAGGACACTCTCAATAATAGAATGTGAACAAGGAGGTATAGTTAATGGATGGAGGATGCTTTGGATATCTAATTGAATTGTATTACTCATGTGACTCATAGCTCTCCTGTCCAAACTCTTGAAGCTTACTGGAAGAGTCTTGGAGCACTGTTGTGTATTGGTGCAGTTCTAGAAGGAACAATTTGGGTGGTAATATCGGAGGTGGATATTGCTCATACGACTCATAGCTCTCCTGTTTTCCAGACTCTCGAAGCTTGCTGGCAAAGTCTTGGAGTACTATTGTGTATTGGTGCGGTTCTAGAAGGAACATTTTGGGTTGGTAATATCAAAGGTGGGAATGGCATTAGTGGTGATATGAACATACCTCTTAGTAGAGGGTTCTGAATGGGTATTGGATTATGCACTCTTGAGAAGCATTTGGTATTGGTGGTAGGGCTAGTGGTTGCTTTGGCATTGGGGGAGCATAGGTACCAACAATAAGTTATATCATGGTTTCCATGGATTTGGCAAGGAAAGTGTCGCACATTTGCAACAGAGAAGACAGTTTGCAAGCAGTTTGATGAATCAAGGAAACTCATGTCAGTTTTATGTAAAATAATATATACATGGCTTTTGGTGCAACGATGACACATGCATGACACAACGAAGGAATGTAAGTCAAAACTCATGCATGTAGAGAAGGCTTATGCATTTTGGGGTTGAGGAGATTGTTCAACTATTTGATTTTTTTTCTTCATAAGCCCCACTGAGAGTTGAACGCAGTCCTATGCTGGCAGTGTGCTCCCTACACCAAAGGACTCTGTGGTTGTGTTGGCTATTGGGAAAGACTACCAACCATTGATTGGTTGGCAGCCATCAAGAATTGCAGCAGGCTAGGCAACACAAGGATACCGAGCATTGACACTTCTATGCCTGTCATCTTTCCTGTGGATCATGACGATATTCTAGTTGCTCGTGGTGACATTTTAGAGAATCATGTGCATTTGATTTGCGATGCATCCATTAGTGCATTTGGGATGGCTGTATCCATTAGCACACTTAAGGATAGCCAAGATACCCATCATGGTGTCTTGACAAAGATGCTAGAGCTTCATAAACATCACCATCGACATAGAGCATCTCAGAGCGCAAACAGTCTCCATGTGTGTTGCCTCCTTATATTTCCAAATTCCCCCCTTGCCACATGCTTACTAATCCCATTGTTTTACTAACTCCTCTTTAATCATACCACCTACCACTGGGATACTAGTCATTAAGTACTACATGCTAGTCTAGTCATTCAAGTACTCTAACTCCTCTAATGAGGATGTCCCACCCGTAAGGGCATTTTTTTTCTTTTACGAGAGTACTATTGGGCATGTACAAAAAAGCAAACTCATAAGAACCCATCAGACTCACTGGATACTTAATCGTTAGTACTCCACTAACTTCTTTCCATCTTACTAACTCTCCCAGTCCTCTCATTTCTCGCAAGACAAGAGAACCAACCAAGTTCAACACTTCCCTGCATATCTCAACAACCCCTCACTAATCATGAGGATGTGATCGATTTTAGGAAGGAGAGTATGTTAACCACATATTGGTTAACACATTCCTATGATAACTATGTCCACACACTTATGTAATGAGCGCCTGTGCTATATTGTAAATCCTGTCATTTGATGAGAGAAACGCCCTAAAGATGCTCCCAAGTATTAAGCTTCAAAGGACTGACAAGAGGATCTTGGTCAGGTGGCGAAACCATAGAGAAAAGCCTTGTAACTATGTTTTGGGCGCCCCGGGTCACTTACTCTCGAGCGGCCTAGTGGAAAAAGGCTTGGAACTATAGAAGCCAATTTCTCTTATTTGTAGCTCATTCTCGCATTTGTGCAATAGAATTGGAGTGTTATCTCTCTTGCAACTCTAATCTAGCATATGTGGTGTTGAGATATCGAGCTCATCTAGTGAGGCGGTGGACACTGAGATGACCCGCCTGGGGGATAGGCCCCACACTTACACCTCTGGCATGGTTGGTGAGATCATGGGTGATATGCGGCCAGTGGGATGACAGGCTGTGTGGTGACAACCATTCTAGTTGGGTTCACACTATAGAGAACCCTAGTATATATTTGGTTGAGTACCTTTTCATATTGTGTGTACTCTTATCTTTGTATATGGTGTGTTGAGTGTTGTGTGAAGAATAAGATTTTCAGCCTCTCACCTTGTGTGTTCTCTTTTAGGGTTTTGTGAGTGTGTGTGCTCTTGTTGCAAGAGCTCAAGCTCTCTTCTCCCCTGCATCTTTTCATGGTATCAAAGCCTGGTTCATACTAAGGGCTGAGCTACAAGCAAGAGAAGCACAGGAAGTGGTACAAGGGTAAGAGCTTCATCTACTCTTCCCTATTTATGTTGGCGACTACACCCTTGTTAGGAGCTCTACGAGAGGCACCGGGGCAAACGATCTCTGATTGAGGAGCTTTCTTCTCGCAGGAGTAAAGCTATAGGGCAACTATATTGTCCTATCGGGCGTGTTAAGACCTCCGTTTTTTAGAAAGTAGGCGAGTTCGAGCACTGTGGGTAAGTCATCGCGATTCTATGCAAAACTCTATTTTAAGAACTGTAGGAAGACATATTGGTTGTGCAGACATTGTGTATGTTGCAAGGAGGTCAAACAGTTGCCATTGGGTGTATGTATACACATTGAGGTCACTCATTGTGGCATTTGAGTGTAGTACAGTACCGCTGCAGAAAATACAGCACTTTGTGCCAGAGTGCTATTTCTGGTAAATTTATGTGTCTGGCAAGATATCAAATAATGGCATAAACCAGATTGTTGCTGAGAAGCTTGACAAGAACAACTTCCATGCTTTGAGGTTCAGGTTGACAAATTTCCTGATGGGAAAGGGTTACTGGGACTACATAGAAGGTGAGCATGAAGAGGCACCGGAGATACCGAAGATCAATCCGACTATTGTAGATGTGAAAGAGTTCAAGGATTGGAACCAAGGAGCCATAAAAGTTATGTATTGGCTCTCTCTATCAGTATACAAGACACCATGATTGGGCACATACAGGATGCCAAGTCCCCCAAGGAGGCGTGGGACACCTTGGTAAAACTCTATGAAACGAATATGAAGGCACGAAAGATACAGTTGAAGAATGAACTTCATACTGTGGAGAAAAAGAGTATGTCTGTGAATGACTATGCATTGAAGATCAAGGGTATTGTGGAATCCCTTGCATCTATTGGTATTTCAATAGATGATGATGATAAGGTTAAAGTCTGTTTACGTGGTCTCGAGCCACAATAGAAGGCGTTCAAGACGTCTATTCAAACTTAGGAAAATATTTCCAATTTCACAGATTTGGTGTCTATGTTGATTATAGAAGAGAAGAGCTTGGGTGAAGACCAACAGTCTTCACAAAACAAAAATAGTTCAGAGCAACAAGCCTTCTACACAAGTTCAGGAAGAGGGCGAGGTAGAGGAGGCCGTGGATGCGGCCACCAAGGAGGTGGCCGAATAGGTAATCATAATTATGGCCAGCAGCAACAACAACAATAGTCCCAAAATTCACAAAACAACAACAACATGCAGGTGGAAGAGGCCAATTCAGAGGTAGGGGGAGTCAAAGAGGTCGTGAAAATCGGCAAAGGCAGTATAATGATACACGTGGATGCCTTTATTGTGGTAAGCCTCGACATGTGCAGGCAGATTGTTATAAGAAGCAAGCTGACATGCAAAATGGAAAATTGTAGCAAAACAACTATGCATCCTCGAGTAGAAACAATGAGGATAATGAAAGGTTGTTTGTTATGCAGCATGTCGTTAATGCCATGTCTGAAAATGTTGAAGCAGCACATAAAGATGATGTATGGTACGTTGATTCAGGTGCTTCGAACCATGGGGAGTGGTTCAAGGAGATGAAAAACCTTGAAAGACCAGGTTTTGTGGAAAGAAGGGATGACACTGCTCATCCAATTACCCATGTTAGAGATGTGCCATTGTCTATGTAGGATGGCAAAGTGAAGTACCTTACAGATGTAATTCATGTTCCGAACATAACAAAGAATCTGGTTTCAGTTGGCCAGATGATTGAGTAGGGTTTGCAAGTTTGGTTTAACCCTCATGGTTGTTATGTCAAAGACTTTAAAGACAAGTGCAGGTTGGTTGCAAAAGGAAATAGAGTGGAGAGAATGTTTACATTGAATGTAAACATGCCTAAAGTGAGTGCTGCAATGTTTGCAAACAGGAATTGTTGCTGACACAGACATTTGGCATAAAAGAATTGGACAGGTGAATGTGTAGAGAATAAAGTCTATGCAGACTAAAGGAATTGTGACAGTACTGCCAAAGTTTAAAGTTGAAGGTATACATAAAATATGTGAAGCATGCAAATTTGGAAAGCAAACAAAGCATGTATTTCCATGTGACAGAAATGTGAGCAGAAATGCACTAGATGTTGTGCATTCATATGTATGGGGTCCTACGAAGACCATGTCTATGGGAGGCTGCAAGTATTATGTGACATTTATTGATGACCACACAAGGAAAGTGTGGGTATACTTCATGAAGAAGAGTGAGGTGTTCACTCATTTTCAGAATTTCAGAGTTATGGTTGAAAAGCAAACAGGGAAACATGTAAAGTGCCTAAGGTCAGATGGAGGGGGAGAGTACTTCTCCAATGAGTTCTCTGAATTTTTGCAAAAGAATGGTATTCAGAGACAGTTTACATGCAGATACACTCCGCAGCAAAATGGAGTTGCTGAGCGGAAAAATAGGCACATTGCTGAGATTGCGTGAGCATTGATGGGAGAGAAGAATATGCCGCATAGCTATTGGGCTGAGGCTATTTCTACAACAGTTTACATCATGAACAGGACTCCAACTGCAGCCATACATGATGTAACTCCAGAGGAGAGGTTTACTATGGCAGAAAACCTAATTTGTCTCATCTGAAAGTCTTTGGATGTATTGCATATGTGCATGTGCCAAATGAGCTGACAACTAAGCTGGATCCAAAAGCTAAAAAATGTGTGTTTATTGGGTATTCCCTTGAGCAAAAGGGATACAGGTGTTATAACCCTGCTACACATGAGTTAAGGGTAAGCACAGATGTTGTTTTTAATGAGATGAGCAGCTGGTATGCTGCTGAAAAAAGAAGCTGTTAGGACTGATGTGAGTGGAAATGTGGTTGCACAAAATGCAAGTCAGCAATCACAGTCTTTGAGTGGACCAGGAGAGTCCTCATCTAGTGGTTCAGTTGATAGACCATGGAGTGGCAGGCTACATCATAATACCAGTCCTGCAAATGTGATTAGTACATCACATAAAGACAAAGAGAAAGTGGTTGAGCCCCTTAGTATGCCTGACATTTCTGCATGGCATTCTCATGTTGATGGAGAGTCTAGTGGCTCAGAGATGAGCCTTGATGAGGATCTTGGGATACCATCTATAAGAACACCTGGTGTAAAGAAGGCTATGGAAGCCCCAAGATCCTCATCAAGGCTCAGAGATGAGCCTTGATGAGGATATTGGGATACCAGCTATAAGAACACTTGGTGTAAAGAAGGCTATGGAAGCCTCATAAATGCAAAGCTGCGAAGATCTGGGAGAGTGAAGAATCCTGTGCAGAGGTTTACCTATGATGGTTATGTGGCACATCACTATGCATACATGGCAAAAGTTGTGCAGGTTGTAGAGCCCACATGCATTGATGAGGCTGTTGGAAATGTGTGTTGGGAGAAAGCTATGGATGAGGAGATAGATGCACTATATGGAAATGAGACTTGGGATTTAGTGCAATTGCCTGAAGGCAAGAAAGCCATTGGATGCAAGTAGGTGTACAAAGTAAAACATAACAGTGATGGAAGCATAAGCAGGTACAATGCTAGATTGGTAGCCAAAGGATATGCGCAGACATATGGCATTGATTATATGAGGAAACTTTCAACCCAGTTGCCAAGATGGCAACAATGAGAGTTGTGATAGCAGTGGCTGCGTCAAAGCAATGGTCTTTACATTGGATAGATGTAAAGAATGCATTCTTGCATGGGGATTTGTAGGAAGAGGTGTATATGTTGCAGCCACCTAGTTATGAGGATGTGAGTCACCCCGAGCATGTTTGCAGGTTGAAAAAAGCCTTGTATGGCTTAAAACAAGCACTAAGAGCATGGTCTGACAAGATTTCTGAATATCTTGTCACTATTGGCTTTCATGTAGCCAATGTAGATTTCTCGTTGTATGTGAGACACAGTGATAGAGGGGTTATGCTTGTTGTCATCTATGTAGATGACCTGATCATTACGGGGGACCATGATGCAGAGATCTTTGATGTAAAGATCTTGCTTAGACAAAAGTTTGAGATGAAGGTTCTGGGGGAGCTCAGATATTTCTTGGGCATTGAGGTGATTAGGTCACTACATGGTATTGGATTACTGCAGAGACAGTATGGCTTAGACATGTTGTCCAAGTATGGTATGACAAGCTGTAAGCCTATCTTAGTGCCATTAGATCAGAATGGCAAGTTGAGTGCAAATTCAGTGGAGGATCCTACTATGTATAGGTGCATAGTAGGAAGCTTGATCTACATGACAATCACTAGGCCCAGATTTGAGCTATGCTATTGGGTTGGTGAGTCAGTTTATGCAGGTTCCTCGGAAGCCGCATTTGGATGCATTGAGACACATACTAAGGTATGTGAGGTCTACTTTGCATTGTGGACTATTTTATGAAATTGGGACAAAGATATGTGTATATGGGTACACACATGGTGATTGGGCTGGTAGTATCTCAGATAGAAGATCTACTAGTGGCTTCATGTTAGCTACTTGATTTGGGTCTATCAGTGGATAGACAAGTTGTCATTTTCTGTGATAACATTATCAGTATACAGTTGGCCAGGAACCCAGTTTTTCATGCTCGCACGAAGCATATAGGGGTCCACTACCATTTACAGTATACATTTGGCCAGGAACCCAGTTTTTCATGCTCGCACGAAGCATATAGGGGTCCACTACCATTTTGTCAGAGAGAAGGTTTTGGTAGGAGACGTTGACCTTGTTTATGTCAGCACACAGGATCAGGTCACTGACATCTTCACCAAAGCATTGGGTACAGAGAAGCTCTGCAGATTCAGGGCTTCGCTTGGTGTACATGAGATGGAGTTGAGCTCGAGGGGGAGTGTTGAGATATCGAGCGCATCTAGTGAGGAGGTGGACACTAATAATCCACCTAGGGGATAGGGCCCACACTTACACCACTAGCATGGTTGGTAAGATCATGGGTGATATGTGGCCAGTGGGATGACAGGCTGTGTGACAGCCATTCTTGAGACTAGCATAGTTATAGCGCCAGCTCATTTAGTTGGGTTCATACTATAGAGAACCCTAGTATGTATTTGGTTGAGTACATTTTCATATTGTGTGTACTCTTATCTTTGTATATGGTGTGTTGAGTGTTGTGTGAAGAAGAAGAATATTTTCAGCCACCTCTCACCTTGTGTGTTCTCTTTTAGGGTTTTGTGAGTGTGTGTGTGCTTGCAAGAGCTCAAGCTCTCTTCTCCCTTGCATCTTTTCATGTGGTGTGCTTAGGGTTAGGGTTTGGGAGAGATTAGTGCTAATCACTTTTTCTCTCTCTCTCTCTCTCTATCTCTCTCTCTTGAGTAATTAGGCTAACCAACATGATCCTCTTCCATGGAGATCCCATACGATCTTCACGAGAGAGCTTACATCACCCATTGAACTACCTCAATGTGACCACGAGTGCAGGAGGACGGTGGTGACGAGTGGCTATGATGGAGCTCTTCAGCCTAGCGTGAGCTTGGCAACTAGGCAACTTCCCATGATACGTTAGGGTAAGGTTTCCTTAACATCGTTTATGTTAACCACATATTGGTTAACACATTCCTATGACAACTATGTCCGCACACTTATATAATGGAAGCCCATGCTATATTGTAAATCTTGTCATTTGATGAGGGAAACGCCCTAAATAGGCTCCCAAGTATTGAGCTTTAAAGGACAAACAAGAGGTTCTTAGTCAGTTGGCCAAACCATAGAGAAAAGCCTTCTAACTATGTTTTGGGTGCCCCAGGTCACTTACTCCCCCGAGCGGCCTAGTGGGAAAAGGTTTGGAACTATAAAAGCCAATTTCTCTTGACATTTGTAACTCATTCTCCCATTTCTGCAAAAGAAGTGGATTGTTCTCTCTCTCCCTCTCTCTTACAACTCTAATCTAGCATGTGTGGTGAGCTTAGGGTTAGGGTTTGGGAGTGTGCTAATCACTTGTTCCCTTTTGCTTCCTCTCTCTCTCTCTCTCTCTCTCTCTCTCTCTCTCTCTCTCTCTCTCTCTCTCTCTCTCTCGTGATTAGACTAACCAAGATGATCCTCTTCCATAGAGATCCCACACGATATTCGCGGGAGAGCTTGCATTTCTCGTTGGATTAGAGCAACCGCCTCTCGGTGTGAAAATGAGTGCAAGAGGATGGCGGTAATGAGTGGCTACGATGGAGCTCCTGAGCCTAGCTCCAACTCGGCGCATAAGCAATTTTCCACGACACGTTAGGGTAGGGTTTTCTTAACATCTTTAGTGCTGCTGCTTCTGCGAAAGGTCCCATAACCCACGAGTTTAGCAACCCCAAGTACAACAAAGCCAACAATATTGGGTGCTTACGAATGTGCACAACGCACAAGGCTTCCATGAAGGAAACACACACATGTGGCTCCCCAAGCCACAATCAAAAGCCTCTCCTCTGTGTCGACAACCACCTCATAGCTCGAAGCCTTGTCCACAAAATGGCCGGAAGCCTCGCCAACCACAGACCTTCATCACTCGAAAGTGTGGTGTCTACATGTCTTTTAGAAGCCTAAGGCTTCCATGATGGCAATTCCATCATTTAGCTCCCAAGGCATACCGCTCAGCACTTCACCCAAACCACACCCACCACGTGAGCACTTGTCCAATCTACCAAGATGGTTTGGCAACCAACGGGCAAGCAAGTTCCCTCCTCCTCAACAAAATCCTCCGGACTTGCCCACACCCAACCCATGGGCACTCCAAAGCTCAATTTGCCCAACCCTTTCAACCCACAGAGCCTCATCCACCAAACCAAGCTCCACCCCGCCCCTCGACTTCATCACCAAACCAAGGGGCAATGCTACACATGGCTAAGCTTATCCAACCACTCAAAGCTAAACTCAAAAGTAAGCTCACAATTCTAGCCACATGGGACATTCATCAGTACAAAACCCTCTTTACGGGTATTGACCAATAAACACATGTCAAAAAAAAAGAGTCTCTAGGTGATTAGGACCACAGGGACACCTTTTGCCCTCGCCCATGCACAACACCTACAAATTTCACGGGGTTCTGTCCTATGCGCACACACCGCATAAAGCTTCATCATCAAGACAGCCATCTAGGTACATCTCTAGATGGGGGACATGGTGAGAGCAAGCCTGGTCCATGGTATGACCCATCACTTGGATCTTCTTAATCACCCCTACTGCACCCGAATAACTGCGCTTCATGTTTAATCAATCCTACACAAAACTTCTTCTTTAGCTCAACACCTATGGATCCTCAATATCAACTACCACTCCTATCAACACAGGATCCCATAGCTCCAATGATAGAAGAAGACAAAGCATAAAAAGAAAAAGAGAGAACACCGCAACTTGACATTGAATCAACATCCACGAGAGCCAAGATACCCATCACAGTGTCTTGACAAAGATGCTAGAGCTTCATGAAAATTTCCATCGACATCTAGCATCTTGGAGCGCAAGCAGTTTCCATGCGTGTTGCCTCCTTGTTCCTCCGAAATTTGCCCCTCACCACTTGCTTACTAACCCCATTGTTTTACTGAATCCTCTTTAATCATAGCACCTACCACTTGGATGATACTGCTCATTAAGTATTCCATGCTAGTCTAGTCATTCAAGTACTCTGACTCCTCCAATGAGGATGTCTCGCCCGCAGAGGCGATTTTTTTTTTAAGAGTTCTACTAGGCACATACAAAAAAGCAAACTCATAAGAGCCCATCAGACTCGCTGGATACTTAATCACCAGTACTCGACTAACTTCTTTCCATCTTACTAACTCCCCCACCCCCTCTCATTTCCGGCAAGACAAGAGAACCAACCAAGTGTGACACTTCCCCACGTGCCTCGATAACCCCTCACTGATCATCACAAGGATGCGATCACCTTTAGGAAGGGGAGTATGTTAACCACATATTGGTTAACACATTCATATGACACCTATGTCCGCACACTTATGTAATGGGCACCTATGCTATATTGTAAATCATGTCATTTGATGAGGGAAACGCCCTAAAGATGCTCCCAAGTATTGAGCTTCAAAGGATAGACAAGAGGATCTTGGTCAGTTGGCCAAACCACAGAGAAAAGCCTTGTAACTATGTTTTGGGTGCCCCGAGTCACTTACTCCTAGGCAGCCTAGTGGGAAAAGACTTGGAGCTATAAAAGCCAATTTCTCTTGTTTGTAACTCATTCTCCCATTTGTGCAATAGAAGTGGAGTGTTCTCTCTCTTCCTCTCTCTTGCAACTCTAATCTAGCATGTGTTTTATGCGAATAGATCGAGATTTTCTCGATACGTCTTTTTAGCCTTCTTCCAATCATTTTTTGATTCTCTTAGTGGCTTGGTTCCACTACGCTTAATGGCCTTGGCAACAATCAATGATTTCTTGTGACTCACATGAATGACCTATATCGGAGTACCCCGCATTAGTGTAGGGTTAACTGAGGAAGGAAGTGAAGTGGAGCACAAATGTTTCGCACACTCTCTCTCCCATATCGATATGCGACAGACTAGCAGCCAACTGTGAGAGATGCTCCATGTTCGGATCATCAACGCGAATGGACACTAAACAATGGCAAGATGGGGGATTCTTGAGTCTGGATCATCCCCCCACATCTCTACATTATAAAAACAAGGCATGCTCAAACTTAAAAAATCCAAGAACGCATTCGAATTCTTATACCTTATGCATACTCAAACTTAGAACTCTTATACGTTATGCATTATGTGTATACCTTATGCATGGTCAATTTTAAATAACACAAGAACGCATTGGAACTCTTATACTACTCATGTGATTTTAGAACTTTATTGAGACCTTCTAAAACATACTTCTTAGACAAGTAGGGTGGACAGTGCTCCTTTCAGATGATAGCTTCTAAGGACTTTCCACATGCTCCCCACTATTAAAGCCAAAGGCAACTTCTCTTTTACAAGAGAAGGATAGTGAAAAGATAGAGGGCTCCCCCTCCACTATAACCACCTATTCGCCAGATAACCACTCCTAACTTGACTTAATCAACATTCTAAAAGGCCTACAACCTACAATAATGCCCCATATCTCTATGCATTATGCTTTAAGACTAAGAGAATAGAAAAATTGAAACCCTGGCATGCAAGGGTGCAAAGCAAATAAATGAGAAGAATAAGAACATTGGAGAGTACCTCAAGAGGTGGAATGATACTCGAGTCGCTCTATGTAGAAGGAGGGCACAACAATGCAAGACCTTAAAAACACATGCAAAAAAAACACACACACACACACACACACACACACATGCACATTTATGAGAAAAAAAAAGTGTTAACACATCTATGCTTGATATATATGCATGCATGCATAGAGTCTATTTATGCTCTAATATGTGAGAGGATCCCACTCCACAATACTTGCACGACCTCCTTACATTAGCATGCAATGTCACTTCTCACACTGAACTCTAACTTAAGGAGTTCAAGCATTGTGATGAATATTTCTATACACATGTAAACTCTATGAATAGAGAGAATACCTTATGCATAGAAAAAGAGAGCATAAGAAATACTCTTTTTCTATGCCTTATGCCTTATACTGTCATAAGAGTATACCTCATAAGAGAGAATACCTTATGCATAAATCTTAAGAGAGAATACCTTAATGCACAAGAGACTATAAACATTCACAAAGCTTAAAGCTTTATGCATTAAGCTTAATCTATGCATTAAGCTCTATGTTTAGAGCTTAATGCATGCATAGAGATTAAATCTTTTTAATGATAAATCTATGGATTAAGCTTTATATATGCATTAAGCTTAATGCATAAAGCTTAATCTATGTATTAAGCCTAATATATAAAGCTTAATCTATGCATAGATTAAGCTTTATGCATTAAGCTTTATACATTAAGCTTAACGCATAGATTAAGGTCTATGCATTAAGCTTAATTTATTAATACATAGATTAAGGTCTATGCATTAAGCTTAATTTATTAATACATAGATTAATATATAAATTAATCTTAATCTATGCATTAAGCTTTATCTATGCATAGAGCTTAATGCATAGATTAAGCTCTATACATAGAGCTTAATGCATATATTAAGCTCTATGCATAAAGCTTAATATATGCATTAAGCTTAAGCTAGATACATGCATGCAAAGCCTAAGCTAATCTTAAATCCCGGTACCCAATGGTGCAATAATAGGTAGATGAAAGTATAAATGATTAAAGAGCTTACCTCTTTTTGGTGAAGTTGAAGGAGAGCATTAGAGGACCTACAAAGCAAAAGATTAAACAAAGTAATTAGTAATACAAAGCCCTAAAAACTTAATGCGTAAATACAAAACCCTAAAGAATATAAGCAAAAGAGAGCTTACATCTATATTGTCTAGCTAAAAGAGATGATTAGTACAAGACCTACATAACATAAAAAGGCGAAAGAGTGATTAGCAACACATTTAATGAACTCTACCTACCAAACACAAGAAACATACAAAAGACTAATACACATTAAGCATAGACACAAAAAGAAGAAGGAGAAGAAGCAAAAGTAGAAGGTTAGTACTCTATGCATTAGTCTTAATCTCATTATGTTTCTTATTAATCATTAGGTTAAGCATAATAGAAGCAAACTCTAATCATTAGGTCACACCATAACTTGTAGAGTGATGGATAGGAAAAGAAAGAGGAATAGCAAGGAGAAGGGAAAGAAGAAGAAGAAGAAGAAGAAGAAGAACCCTAAACAAATGCATGAGAATAAAACATAAAAGAAAAATACCTTTAAAATCTTACACCATAGCCATTTGGTGATGAAGAGAAAGAGTCTCAAGAAGAAGGGGAATGAGAAAAGGAAGGGGAATATAAAGAGTACAAATGCATATAAGGGGAGCTAGATTGATGGAAGGGAGGAATTGGTGCAAGAACTCAAGGAAAGGAGTGGAGGGAATTTTTTAAGAGAGAAAGATAGGCATCAGCGGTACCGAGGTTTGAAAAGTTAATTTTCTCAGCATCATTATAAGTTTCACTAAAAATGATGCCTAACGGCATTTACAGCGCCTATAGTGACGTATAGCAACACTGGGTAAATTCCATAGAGCAAACCTATGCATATACCATTGAAATTGCTAGACTTAGTGCATGTATTCATATTCAGTTTTTTAATTGCACACTTTTTGTGCCTAACACATATGTCTTCTACTAGTTCGGATAGTGATGGGTCACCATTAATTCAAGGTCCAAAGTGGTTGGCGAAAGAATCCTTTGTTCATGTGCAAGATGGAAGAATGTTTATGTACGTGAATGTTAAGTGACATTGGAGCATATTAGAAAATGGGGATCGTTTGGACCAATGCCATCCAACTTGATGATGCAAGCCAATTCCTCAATTAGTATATAAACTTATGAGATGAAATGTAAACTCATGATTTGCCATATGTAGTATTGAGTGTCATTTTTAAATATGGCTCATTAGGATGAGGAGGGCATGGACAATTATTTTTAGCTTGATAAAGAGGAAGGTTCCATCCCAATGAGACCCAAGCAATGGCCAAGAGACCTCCGCCAAGAGAATCTAAAGGCCGCTAAGTATCTCAAGGGCGACAGACCCTTTTCTTTCTTTTTGACATAAGGAGTACCCCATGAAGATGAGGGCATTGGTCTCAAGGGCCCATAATGTACCCAAGAGTCCTACTAGCATCTATCAAGGCGATAGAGTCCTTGTAGGTCTTCTTCTTAATCTTTTAGATGTCAGTGTTCACCCCATGGAAACCAAGGCATCGGCCCCAAGGTGCTAAAACAACCCAAGGTCCTACCAAGCATTCCACATGGCCGTAGACACGTCATGCCTTGAGTCACTTCTATATATTTTTTAGGGCATGTGTTTCGTAAATTTTTTATTAATCGTAGCACCTAGCCCATACCTAAGAGGTAGCTACCACTAGGGATAACTAAAATACTTCGAGAGCATAAGAACTTGGCATACTCCGTTGGCATATGTCTTACACCGTCTTCAAATAGAAATACCTTCTACTAAGTCCTCTAAGAATCTAGAAATCACTCACCACATAGTAACAACTAATTTAAAACTTAAACCAGCCAACTATGTGTGAATATGCAAACAATATATGCAAAAGTGAAAAGCACATAAAGAACAAAAGATTATGATTTGAATACACCTGTTGTAGTGCTCGTTGATGTTGTACGTTTGTCTTGATGCATTGCTAATGTGCAGATTGCTTCTCTTTGCTCTTTGTAGGCATTGCATGTCTCCCCCCTTCCTAATTTGTGTGCACGGTAGGTGGACTGTTGGAGCGTGTTTGTATGCTCTTGTTTAGGTGAGATCTCTACAAAATGTCTTATTAACAAACAAGAAAAGAAAAGAAAAGAATAAAATTTGTTATTGGTGCCAATCACCGAATATAGCCGAGGGGAAAAACCCAGTGGGAGAAAAGTGCCCTGGCTTGTTGATCTTATTGTGGAGTTGATGAGCTTACCCTTGCACTGGCGGTGGATCCGTATCCACTTCTGTTGGAAAGATGGTACAATCACTTCAGGATGCAAGGACAACCCTGTACAAAAACCGACCTCTGGAGAAGGTGGTAGAGGAAGGAGTGCTTCCTCACTAAAATATGGCATTGATTATATGGGAAGGTTAAGCAGACAATGCCGATTTTGGAATTGCTCAATATAGTTGCTCATAGTGATCCAAAATTGACATGTTGAGGCTGGGGGAAGAAGGGCTTGCAAGATAGGTGGTTGCAAGTCATTTATGCATGTATCCCTCCATTGTTGTGCTTGAACCTCCTCGGGTAATCTACGTTGATTTGGTCCTCAGTTTGGTACTCTCACATCAAGAAGGTTATGGCGTTGGGGTGTAATTCCCACAATTTGTTTCATTAAACCCGTGCCATATCGTCGAAAGTAAGAGCGGCATAGCCAACAAATGTGTGAAGCTTCCCCTAATACGAGTCATGTACACTCTTGACAATGTGGAAATGGATGATGTTGTTGATAGAATAAAGTGACAAAGTGATGACCACAGTAAATTTCACCTAAGGGAGCATAAAAGTACCTAGAATGAGTTTGAAAAGGAGGAGCACTATAACCCCCGCGATGTTCAGGTTGAGTACTATCAGGATCAATGCCGCATGGTGGACATGTATCTCGCCATCAGGAGGTATCTGGGCGTAGAATAATGAAATTTAGAAACTTCAAACTTTATACACTCATATCCATCATTACAATCCCTATCAAAAACAATGTAGCTAAGATCATCTCAAAAAGAACACAATCCTGTAAAGGCATAAGGAACCACATTAGTAAAAGTGAGACTATTCAAACACTGATCTACCAAAGAGCTTCAATTGTAGTGTTAATGCCTTACCTTTGGTTTTAGGTATGTCCTTCTTAAGAGGTGGGAAGGATAGCAATTGTCAAGGAATTTGAGCAAGATAAGAGGATTTAGGTAGTGAAGTGCTAGAATCTATGCTCAAAGGAGACTCATGTAAAGTTAGATTTGTCTTAGGTACACAAGTTGATGGTGGAAGTGTGTAACAAGGAGAAGTTGGAAAAACTGGTGATTCAATACATGTTTGGGGAAGGTCAACACAAGGAGATTTGTAGGTGCTATCACAACCACCTATCCTATCTTGAAGAGGTTGTGTTGATTTCCTTTGCACCCACTGATATGAAAAACCAAGAGTGGCTTTTGGAATCTTATTGATACACTCTTCTGGCTCTAGCAAACCATGGCATTTGGGAAGCCAACGTGCTGTTGCACCCTCATAATAGCCTTGTGCTGTTGCACCCTCATAATAGCCTTGTGCTTTAAGAACATGCTTTGGGACCCAATGAATAACAATCTGAGGCTTAGGCTTGGAAAAGGAGGTTTAGCAACTAGGCTAGATGGTACAAGTTTGTACGCATCTTTGGGTAGCCAAATTGACAATTCCTTCTTGCCTGGCCTTCTTTGAGTAGTGACTAGAGTAGTTGGAACATGCCAGCCATGGCCCTCATTTGAGGACTCATCAATTATCCACATCATTTATCTTGGAGCTTGAAGAGCAGATGTTGAAATTGGGTTGTGTAAGGTAGAACTACCACCCTTTTGACATGATAAAACTCGTGGAGCAATAGATCCCAAGATGCAATCAGAATCAATTTGCAATTTGTATTGTCTATTCTTCCAATCTAATGAACAATTGGTAGCACTTAACCATGATCGACCAAGAACAACCTCTTACCACTGCCTTGGACTTACTAGCCACATAAAAGGGAACTGACATCTGGTGACCCTGAATGGACATCATAATGACACATTTTTCCTCTATAGGGTTATCTTCACCTGAGAAGCTTCGTAAGTCAATAGGAATGTGCACAAGTGTTGGTTGTCCAAAGACTACCCATGTGTCAACAAATGAGAGAACATTATAATCTGCACCAGAGTCAATTAAGGTAGAGACAAAGTAGGTAGTCTCATGAAGATGAAGACACACGTGAATATTGAAAGGATCGACATATTGTTCATCAGTAGCCAACTGTAAGGTCAACACAGAAGCCTTGCGACGCTCCTTCGCTTTTGCAACTCTAGCTTTAGCTTCTTCTTGAGCCTGACGTTTAAGTAGGTCATGTGCTTCTTTTCGTGTGTTGGCAGCATGTATTTGTTGAAGCATGGCTTCAGTTAGTGGTTCATTGTATTTCTTGAGACGACTTCCATTAATGAAGTTAGCACCTTCTAGTGTCTTTAAACGCACTGCACCACTAGGAGTAAGCTCATTAATCACAAACGGTCCTAAGCCACGTTTCTTGAGCTTTTGCTTATGCTTCTTAAGTGTGTACAAGAGCACAAGGTCCCCTTTTTTGAATCGGCCAGTTGCTACATTTCGATCATACCATTGCTTTTGTCTCCTCTTCTCGGCATACATCCCCATTACCGCCAATAAGCGGGTCTCATCAAGATTTTCCAATTCATCAATGTGTTGAGAAAGCTCATGACCAGTCCAGTCCAATTGTTTAGCAACTCGTAGAGTAGGTACAAGAAATTCAATGGGAAGAATTGCATCTAGCCCAAAAGCAAGCTCAAATGGGGTTGTGCCCACAGATGTTTTATAGGCTGTTCTATATGCCCAAAGAACTGAGTGCAACTTTTGCTCCCAATCAGTCCTATGTCCCTCAACAATCTTTGTGAGTGCTGTGCAGAGAATCTTGTTAGTACTCTTAGCTTGACCATTGGTCTGGGGATGATAGGGTGCAGAACGCTTGTGAATTACCATAAATTCTTGAAATAAAAACTCTATGACCTCATTCACAAAGTGCACACCTTGATCACTAACAATTTCAATAGGTAAGCCATAGCGTGTAAACACGTACTCATACAAGAACTTGGCTGTGGTTCTGGCATCATTTTTGACTGTAGCCTTTGCCTCTACCCATTTGGTCAAATAGTCAGTTGCGACTATAATATATTCGGCATGCGTGTGACGAGCTGGAGGTTTAATGGGACCGACAAAATCAATACCCCATTTGGCAAAAGCACATGTGCTTAACATAGGCCGCAATGGCATATTGTCCTTTGTGATGGGAGGTTTGGCCCTTTGACAATCGTCACAACGTTTTACATATTCTTCGGCATCCATTTGTAAGGTTGGCCACCAAATCCCAGACCACCTAATCAACTTAGCTATGGTATTGCCCGAAAAGTGTCCACCCCTAACACCTGCATGTGCATGAGTCAAGATTTTCAAGTAGTCAGCTTCACATACACACATGCGCAAGTTGCCATCCTTGCCCCTCTTGTAGAGTTGGCCTTCTATCAGCATATAGTTGGCCGCTTCAACTTCAATAGCATGATTTTGATATTTAGGAATGGCTCGATCAGTATGACTATGCTGAAGATAGTCCACAATATACTTACTCCAACTTGGTGTAGTTGAAATTTGGAATAATGTGACATTATGAATTGGTTATTGAATTTGACATGAAGCGTAGTTACGAACAAATTTTTCAACATCCGCATGCATGGTAGGCCACCATTGCCCATCCTGAGTTATACGTCGCACACAAGTAGTAGCTCTGATGCATGGATTCCACCAATACCCTCATGTGCCCATTCCAAGATCTCCTCATATTGGTCAGGGTTAGGTATAAGCCGCAACACTCCATCATTACCTTGACGATATAATCTCCCTGAGATTAACTTGAATGGTCGCCATAGGTCCACATTAGGACCCACTAGTTGTATCTGCCCACTTGTCAAAATTTCTAAGATGGGTTTAGACCACTTAGGAGCTGTCTCTACAAGGAAAAGTGTTGAATCTAACATATCATCATCCACACCCATAGGAGCTTCTCCAGAGGTGATTCGAGACAAATGATCTGCCCTAAGATGAGTTGTTCCTTTTCGGACTGCCACTTCAAAATCAAACTCAAGAAGAATGACAAACCACCTCACAATCCTTCCAGTTGCACAAGGCTTATTCACCAAATATGGCAGTGCTTGATGGTCCACAAAAAATATAAATTTGTTTGCCAAAAGGTAATGGGTGAAACTTTTTCACTGCATATATCATGGACAAACCTTCTCTTTCTGTTGTGGTATAATTCTTCTCAGCATTGTTGATTGGGAAATCCTTATTATGTTCTCTCGATTGAGCCAAAATACATCCAATTGCAAAGTTTGAAGCATCAATATGGACATGAAAGATTTGGTTCCAATCTAGTGCCCATAAGATGGGTGCAGACAATAATGCTTGCTTCAACTTTTCAAAGGATTCCTCACACTCGTCAGTCCAATTAAACTTTACAAGAAGAGCATATAATGGTTTGGCTAGAACAGCGTACATGTAGATGAATCGACGATAATAGCCACAATGTCCCATGAATATTTGTACCCCTTTAGGGTTGATAGGCCGAGGTAATGAGACAATTACATCAATTTTATCCATATCTGTTGAAATACCATTGCGAGAAACAATATGGCCCAAAATCTTCCCTTGTCTTACCATGAATTTGCACTTGTCAGGATTCAAGCATATACGATAAACTTGACACTTTTGAAACACAAGTCTGAGGTGTTCTATATGATCATCACGCTCAACGTCCTCTTTCTTTAGCTAACATCTCTTTTCTCTCACTAACCCTAGGCCTCTTTCACACATGGGCGGACAACCCCATAAGTGAGCCTTGCTTAATACACTTAGAACTCTCATTTAGAACCCACATTGGCCTAAAACGATTTACATTGCACTTCGGCACAAAAATATGGAAAAATTATGTGCGTCTTTATGTTCCCATGGCTGCTACAATCCCGCTCTCTCGCATTAATTGCTTCCGGCCTCCTTTCATAATCCGTGTTCCCGTGAGTGTTCCCGTGGAACATCATTGTTTTTCTTGTGCCTTGGAATTCGGTTATGTGGATGCAAGTGGATTTGTTTGTGCAAATATACGTGCTAAATAAGAACTTCTATTCTTATAATTTTACCACCCATTTGTAAACTCTAATATTATACCTTTCCAATGTTTCGATAAATCATTATTGTCTCTTAGCTTTACTTTGAAAGAGCCTCGAGTGCTTGGTCGCATTAAGACCTAATTGAATTTACTATATTGTTCAGGAATCCACTTTTCTTCCTCGTCTTTGTGATTAAAAACCTCCAGAGTGTGTATATTACTTTTATTCTTCCTTTTTGAGACATCTACATTAAAGAAATAAATTTATAAATTAGATAAATATTAATAAAATGATACCTCAATGTAAGCCATTGGATTAACCAACATGTCGAAATTAATAATTTTACACTCATAAACTAAATTAATACTAAACTTGATTATTACCTTTTTGCCAGAGTCTCAAGTAGTTTCCAAAGCAAAAAAAACTCAAAGGTTCAAAACTAAGCAAAGAAATAAGTTTCAAAAACTATCAAGATTACCAATAAAACAGAAAAATCAAAAACTTACCATTTAAAAATTAGCAAACTTTGAATAAAAAGAGAAAGAAAATTGCTTATTACCTTTTCCTTGCCCAAACTTAAAAAACCGCACACCAACACTAAAGCTTCAAAAATTACAGACCAACAAATATTTTGAATCAGTCTAAATAGCACAAGAACAACATATGAGAGAGGATGCAAACTGTAAATTTTTTCCCAAAAAAAACAAGAGAAGAAGGACTAACTTTATGAATACCATGAGAAATTAGCATTATCTCATTGATCTTCTATTCAAAGAAGAAAACATTTTACCAGAACATGAACATACTAAAGAGAAACCTATCTGTAAATTTTATCCTAAAAGAATAGAGAAGAAAGACTACCTTCAAGAACACCATGAGAAATCAGTAATATCTCAAAGAGATTATGTCCAAATGAAATAAAAATTTACCATAAGATAGACAGATTAGAGATGATGCTTATATTAAATTTTTACGAGAAACAAAGCAAGGAAGCATGAAATATGATATAATCGAATTCCACAAAGAAAAAAAGGAGGAAAAGTGAAAAGGGGGGGAAATCAAAGCATGAAAAGTGAAAGAGGGGGGGAAATCAAAGCATGAAAAGTGAAAGAGGGAAAGAAAATCGTGATTGAGAGTAACATTCAATACTCTAACACTATAATATTGTATTGTGAAGACAACAAGGCACATCTAACATTTCTTTAGTTTTTTAATATTTGGTCACAATACTATATTTCACTAGCTTGATCTTGTAAGATTTGGTGGTAGAAGATTCAAAAAGATCCATGTTACATGGATCTTGAATCCCAGCTCTGTTAGCCAATTCTTTTTTATTATTATTTTTTAGAGGGCTCTTTTGTGAGTCCTTATTTTTCCTTATGTTTCCACTTTTAATATCATTCTGCTTTTTATAGAAGTCCTTTGCCATGTGCCCTGGTTTGCCAAAATAATAACACTCTATGTTATTTACACTGATTTCTTTGCCAACCACCTCATCCCCTCTAGCTCCCCCTACCTCCAGAGTGGCCTCTTCCACCTATTTGTACATTTGAATCTTGTTATTGTTGCTGCTCATGATTTTTGTTTCCAAAATGGCCTCCTCCACCTCGGCCTCTAGATGATGATCTTCCTCTGCCTCTACCTATATCTTCCTCGGCCTCTACATAATGATCTTACAGAGGATGAACCTCCGATATTCATCTCCTCACAGATGAGAAGAGCAATCAATTCCTAAAAATTAGGAAAGTTCTCTCAAACTCTAATGGAAGTATGAAACTGGCTATGTTTTACTAAGACAATTCAAGGTCAAGAACACCATATTATCATCATTTACTGGTGATCCAATAGAATCAAGCCCTTGAGTAATTATTTATACTCAACTTTCCTCTCTTCACAACAATATGCAACTCGTGCTTTAGCTACATCTTCCAAGCTTGGGTGTTTGTGTTATACATCTTCAACAAGGTGTTGAGAGATCATTTATACACAGCTTTTCTCTTGTCATACTATGCAGCTCCTACTTTAGCTACATCTTCCGAGCTTGGGTGTTTGTGTTATACACCTTCATCAAGGTGTTGAGTAATCATTTATACACAACTTTTCTCTTGTCAGCATGCAGCTCCTGCTTTAGCTACATCTTCTGAGCTTGGGTGTTTGTGTTGTATATCTTCACCAAGGTGTCCCAAGCCTCCTTAAGCATTTTGCATCTTGTATATCTATAGACAACCAATACACCACCTTTCTGGCTTTTTTATGCCATGCTTTATATACTTGCACTCACTCAGGGGTTGAGTTTTCTTCAGCAATCTTTGGCTCCTTTTCATCACCTAATATCCTTTTCCCATAAGGAAATTTGTCATCCTAAACTTCCATGCCTGGAAGTTATTCTTCTCTAGCTTCCCACTCATAGTCTATGATAGAGTGTCAGAAATCTTTATTTGTAGCCAACCAATTAGTAAACAATGCTTGCAAAAAACCTTCTCCACTTGCAGAAAATCTACAATCTTCAACCGCGGTACTATAAACCTCTTATAATGCCAATGTAGGTGAACCAGTCATACACACACATTTGCCAACACATGCACCACTTAGATTCTTTGCACAGACTATCCTGTAACCAAGTTTATACTGTAACTTTACACCAAACGAGAAATCGAGCATATACAGTCAAACTTGGCACTCCACAAAGTGCCTATGCACAAAACTTGTAGAGCCAAGATAGGACCCGAAACACACTTGAATTGCACCGAAACATTGATAGGTTTTTTCACACTCAAAGAATATGTCCAAATGATGTGCCTATCCCCATCCCTAGAAAATGAAATATCCCATTATGTTTGAAGCCTTAGAGAAGATGATCGTTGCATAGCCAAGTGGATCTGCGCAAGTGCACAAATGAAAAAAAGAAAGAGTGTGGGAGAGCTAAAGAACAGGGCGGTGATATTTTTTGGAAGGAATTGAGGCAACGAGACGTGTCTTATGAAGGTGAATTTTTAGGTGTGGATCTTTGACAAAAGGTGAGAGATACCACTCGAGAAGGACTCAATAGAGTGGAGTCCTGTAGGTTGGTTTGTTTTTGTTGAGGGATGTAGGATGGAGTACCTACAATTGTTGAAGATTTGCAAACAAGAGGACAATGCAGTGAGAGGAATTGTTTCGGATCAAAGCAAAGGGTGAGCAAGAGAGCACAGAGTTGGCTAGGAGGAGTGTCCCCTAGGCTCTCTAAGAAGCTTCTCTGTTGGAGACTTGATCCAATACAATCTCTTCTCGACTGTAGCTATTTGAAGATGAGGCTTTGAAGTGATGTCGCTAGGGTGTACTTGCGAGTGACCCATGAGAATTCTGTGTTTTCTTCTTATGTTTATACCCAGGTCTCAAGGCTGTTGTTGAGACACCATTATGTTTTGTCTATCTGAAGTAGACAAAATTTCATTTATGTCAGATGTGTCGGTTGTGAGTGAATACATGGTCTTCTGTTTTGTTGATTCAGTTGTGTTATGTGTGTTGGTTTGATAAAGTTTATGGAGTTTGAGCACTAATATGTGTGAGTCTGATGAGACTAGGAATTGATTCAGAGTCAGTGCCTGACTGTTAGAATCAGTTGAGTAAGTATAAAGTCAACTGTGTGTCATAGCTAAACATCAGAATAGTCAACTGAAGGTGTAAAGCCCTTGCCTTGGTTTTTCTGAGCTTTAGAGAGTTGTTTGTGGGTCAGAGCTCACTGTCAGGAGTCAACAGTAGTCAGTAGTCGGATGGTTTTTGGTCCGAGTGGGGTTCCTGTGGGCAGCTATGAGTCAACTGAGAGTCCATATTGATGGATCTTAGTTTGGTTTGAGTGTTCAAAGGATCTAGAAGAGTCAACGGATGTAGAGGAGAATGAAAGATCCCTCTCCCCTTCGTAAAACGAATTCTGGGGTGCTAGCAGCGGAAGTAGCACTTCTTGCGCAGGGCAGGGTCCCTCACTCAGGGCCTCACCCTAATCCCTCGGTTCTTCCAAAACCAAACCCGAAAAAACTTCCCTCGCCCGGAAAGCACGAGCGATTCCTCCATGATATTTTTACTCTAACGTAGTCAAGGTCATCACTAACCAAACTGATCTGACTGAACCTGTAAATACACTCTGTCAGATCAAGGAAGATGCACTTGGATCATAGAGACCAACGCTTTTTTCCTCATTGAGAGGCACAGCTGTTGATTCTTTTCCATAGAATAATTTTTTCTGGGATTTACTTCATCTATCGTACCATAACAGAATTCAGTCTCATTTTAGGGATTCATCAGTCCAACCTAACCCCATCCAGTCCCATGGGTTAACCAACCGTCCAACCACTGTAGTGATGGGATCCAATCAGGAATTTGGTTAGGTTTTGTCTACTAGGGAAAAGAGTTCCCAGGCCCCCTAGCCGGATATTCATGCAAACTTAAAACTAGTCACACCACTTACACACCCAACTAGTCACACCACTTACACACCCAATATGAAATTGCTTTTTTCACAGATTCATGTATCTTTAAAATAATCATTTAATGAAACCATAGTGTCACTAATCATAATCCTCCAAAATATCCGGTTGAATCCTAATTTCCAATCATTCCTTCATCGGTTGAATCCTAATTTCCAAAATATCCGGTTGAATCCTAATTTCCAATCATTCCTTCATCGGTGTACCTATGGCATCATTGGCAACAACTAGAACGCTCACCACTTGTCCACTCACGGGCCTTTCCAATAGTTTCTATCTCATAGTACCTGGCAATATATTCACATAAAAATCAAAATGGAATCTCCGTTGAAGATCAGCAAGATCAACCAACATATCCATATAAAAGAGCCATGGACTCATCCGTTGAGGACCAGCAAGGTCAATCTACCAGATCCATGCCCAAATTTAGAAAACAACTCTTACTCCTTATTCCAATATCTTCCCCGATGCACGTGTGGGTATCTTTGGTGACCCAGAGCCCGAGCACCGTATGGTCAGCACCCTCTAGGATCCTTTGCAGGTCACCTAGCGCTTCACTCATAGGCTGCTTCCTTGGTCCCTCATCCACCGTACTGGAAGCTCACCATTTAAATCGAATCGAGGTCAAGACCTCGGTCGACCTTGCTACGCGAGACGTCCTTTATTGACTCTCCGTCAGCTGTTGTAACTTTATCAGTTAGGTCTCCACGACCTCATTTGTAAGATGGTCAAAATCCTTCCCCAGCATTCTTGACATAAAACAGTCATTTAAAAATAGGTCATAAATACAGTTTCTATAACGAACTCTCGTCTTTCCATATTGTTCCACATCAATCCACATTATTTAATCCACATCCATTTCATATGTATTCCCATTCTCATCCAATCACATCATTTTTCATCTCATCACTTCTTTCCTCATTTATCCTCATTAGATCTCATCCACTCGCATCTACCCATATCCACATCACATTCATTCACATCTCATCCATTCATATCTACCCCGATCCACATCACATCACATCACATCCATTTCACCTCACATCTCATTCATTCACATCTATCCCGATTCACATCCCATCATATCTCGTCCATTCACCACATCACATCTCATTCATTCACATCTATCCCATTTCACATCACATCACATCACATTCATTCACATCACATATCATCCATTCACATCTACCCCAATTTACATCACATTCATTCACATCACATATCATCCATTCACATCTATCCCAATTTACGTCACATCTCATCACATCCATTTCACATCACATCTCATTCATATCCCGATTCACATGACATCACATCTCATTCATTCACATCCCGATTCACGTCACATTACATCACATCTCATTCGCTCACATCTATCCATTTCACATCACATCACCTCCATCCATTCACATCCATCACATTCATTCTCATCACCATCCTATCACATACATTCTATCCACATTACATCACATCACATTGATTGAGCTATGGAAAGCTCAGTTGTAGAGTTAGGGTTTCATGTGGGAGACATACACAGAGAAGAAGGGAGAGAGAGAGAGAGAGACATATGTGGGGATAAGTCAACTCAATGTATGAGTGTGTGACTCCCCTATCACACATGTATATTTGCTCTAGTACACATAGTGCACTTAGTACATTAAAAGTACTAAGTGTACTATGTACTATAACTTATGGGCTTGTACACACTACAAGGGTGGGCATAATGCCTTTACCCCAACAACCTCCCACTTAAAGGTAAAGTGCCCTTAAATGAAGGAAAAAAAAATCAGCATGTACATGATAATATACAAGGCCATATCAAGGCTGAAACTGGCCTCATCCATCCAATGCCCATCAAGTGTCTGCAATGAGCAAATCGCTCTGGAGGCAAACTCTTCATCAACAGATCAGCCGGGTTGTCATCCGTATGAATCTTGACAAGCTGAATTTGCTTGTTCTCTATCACCTCTCTGATGAAGTGATACTTCACATCCACATGCTTCGTCTTTGCATGAAAGACAGGGTTCTTTGCCAACTGGATGGCACTCAGACTGTCACAATGCAACAATGGAATATCCCCTGTATAACCCAAATCAACCACCAGTATAACCGAGATAGCCATAATGCCTCCTTGCAACAATGAAATATCCCCTGTATAACCCAAATCAACCAGTAACCGAGATAGCCATAATGCCTCCTTGCAAGCCTCTATGGCTGCAATATACTCGGCCTCTGTAGTAGATAAGGCTGTGCACTTCTGCATCTTGGATATCCATGACACAGCACCTCCTGTGAATGTAAACACATAACCGATAGTAGACTTCCGGTTATCTGGATGACCGGCATAATCCGAATACGTGTAACCATGCACTAATGCATCCTGTTTGCCAAAGCAAATGCACATATCCTGTGTGCCCTTCAGGTATCTCATGACACCTTTCACTGCTTCCCAATGCTTCTTGCCAGGGTTGGCCATGTATCTAGAAACCACTCCCACTGCAAATGCAACGTCCGGCCTAGTAGCAACCATGGCATACATGAGACTGCCACAAGCTGAAGCATACGGAATCTTGGCCATATCAGCCCTGTCTCACTGTCCATAGCACTGAGTTTCACATATGGAGGCAAAGGAGTACTAGTCTTCTTCCCCCCGTCCATATTGAACCTCTGCAAAACTTTGCCAATGTATTCCTTCTGAGACAAATACAACACATGCTGATTTCTGTCCTGAAGTATCCGCATACCCAAAATGTGATTTGCATCACCCAAATCCTTCATATCAAAGGTTTGATGTACCCTCTTCTTCAAAGCATCCATCTCTTTACGAGATTTCCCGGCAATCAACATATCATCAACATACAAGATAAGGATCAACCAAAGCTTTCTTGGTGTATAAGCAGTGATCTGTGTCACTTCTCCTGAAATCTTGGGATTTCATGAATGTATCAAATTTATGATACCATTACCTTGGTGCCTGTTTGAGCCCATAAAGACTCTTTTTCAGCTTGCATACAAGCTTCTCCTTTCCATTTACTGCATAACCCTCTGGCTGTTGCATATATATCTCCTCATGGAGATCACCGTGAAGAAAAGCAATCTTCACATCCATCTGAATCAAATCCAGATCATCATGAGCAACCAAAGCTAATACAGCTCTAAGTGTGGTCATTTTGACCACTGGAGAGAAGATCTCATCAAAATCCACACCATATTCCTACTTGAAGCCCTTAGCTACTAACCTGGCTTTGTATCTTGGCTTTGCATCAGGTGCAACTTTGAGCCTGTAAACCCACTTACATGGCAAAACTTTCTTGCCTGTAGGCAAATGCACCAACTTCCATGTTCCATTTATGTGCAGAGAATCCATCTCTGACTTCATAGCACACTCCCAAAGAGCCTTGTCTGCCCTCTGTAAAGCCTCCTTATAACATGAGGGCTCCCCACAGTCAGTGAGCATCAAGTAGTCAACCCTTGGAATAAACCTATCAAGGGCTCTGGAGGGTCTTGTGGACCTCCGTACCCAATGACCATCATTTGCAGGTTGTTGTCCAGCTTGCATATCATAGCCTGCATATCACCTATTGGTGGCTCCTATTCCATGCCATAAGGTTGAAATATCATGCCCGGTATCTCCTCTAACTGTGGGATATCCATAGGGATATCTTTTGCCATCTCTGGTTGTCTATTTAGACCATTTTCAGCACCATTTAAGGGCTGGTTTTGCTGCTGTAATGGTTGATTTACAGCCCTTGGTTGTTGTCCATGATGTCCATCATCATCAAAGATGACTCTGCCAGGCTCCTGTTGCCTTGCAGGCTCCTTATACATGCATGTTTCATCAAAAATGACATCATTGCTGCGTATAATCTTTTTATTCACACTGGATCCCAAAGTCTATACCCCATTTCACCTCTGTCACCATATCCTAGGAATATGCATTTGTGAGACTTAGGATCAAGTTTGGTGTGCATTTCCCTACGTATGTGCACACACGCAATGCAACCAAACACTCTCAAGTGCTTGTATGACGGAGGCTTCCCTGTCCATACTTCCTCTGGCACTTTCCCACCAAGCCTCGTGTTAGGTGACCTGTTTATAAGATAAACGGCTGTCATAACAGCTTCAACCCAAAAACCATGAGGTAACGCAGCATGTGACAACATAGAATGGACCTTCTCCTGAATGGTCCTGTTCATCCTCTCTGCTATCCCGTTTTGTGGAGGATCATAAGGAGTAGAGAGCTCCCTCTTGATGCCTTTAGCATCACAAAAGTCCTGAAACTATTTGGACATATACTCTCCACCATTGTCGGAACGCAAAGCCTTCAGTGTTTTGCCAGTTTGATTCTCAACAAGAGCAACAAACTTCTCAAACACTGAGAATGTATCACTCTTCAAATGAAGAGGATAAACCCACACCTTGCGTGTGGCATCATCAATAAAAGACACAAAATATTTTGCCCCTCCCAAAGAAAGCTGAGGCATCTCACATACATCTGTATGCACAAGCTCTAACTGAGCATCTTTCTGTCCAAGAGCTTTCTTGTGGGGGCATTGGAGTTGCCTGCCATATATACAATGCTCACAAAACTGAAAACTTGAAAACTTTAGAGAAGGTAAGTAACCAAAACAAGACAATTACTCCATTCCTTTGACACTCATGTGTCCCAACCGGCTATGCCACATAGAGATTTCCGGCAGCTCGGTTGCATTTACATTAGCATGGTGACAAACACCAGCATGCATGAAGGAAAGAGTGTCCACCTTAGAGCCTCTGGCAACAACCAGTGAGCCCTTACTAATCTTCCACTTTCCACGACCAAATGTGGTAACATAATCAGCATCATCAAGCTATCCAGTAGAAAGCAGGTTCTTCTTGATCTCAGGCACATGCCTGACATCATGGAGCATAAGCTGTGAGCCATCTGAAAACACAAGCCTCACATCACCTCTGCCAAGAATCTTGCATGCATGGTTGTCACCCAAATAAACTACTCCTTCATTGCCAGCAGTATACCTGACAAACAAGTATCTGCAACCTGTGACATGAAAGGAGGCACCTGAATCAATGATCCATGAGTGCATACCATGACCATCTCCTGCAAGAAGTGAATGGGCATCAAGTGAAGACATGAATAGGACTTCATCCTCACTGTCACCTACATGTGACACATTGACTTGTGACACATTGACTTCTTCAATCTTGACTCCACTTTTGCCCTTTGGCTTTGCATCTTTGGCTTCTTCTTTTCCTTTGCCCTTTTCCTTTTGATCATTCTTCCATTTGTAGCATTGCTTTTTGAAATGTCCCTTCTTGCCACAATAATGGCATTGCTTTTTGTAGCATTGCTTTTTGAAATGTCCCTTCTTGCCACAATAATGGCATTCCAAGTCCTTTTTGGAGCAGGACTTGCTCCTTCCCCATTCTTGGCTTTTACCTCTTTGCTGGGATCTCCCACGTGCATTCATTGCATTCGACTTTCCACTAGAGTTGTTCTTCCTGTTCATCTCCTCTTGAAGAAGAGCACCCTCAACATCTGCATATGACAGCATAGCATTCGAATTGCTAGTGGTTGTCCTGAATGTGTCCCAACTCTCTGGCAAAGTGCATAAGAGAAAGGTGGCTTTGAACTTATCGTCCATTGCCAACTTTTGATTGATTACCTGGCTGACAACACCATTAAACTCATTTAGATGGGCTGTCATAGATGCCCCTTCCTTCATTTGAAGACCTATGAGTTTCTTCAACCAATACACTTTGCTTGAGGCACTTTGCTGGGCATACAAGTCCTGCAATCTCTGCCACATATGTTGAAAAGTAAAGTGTCTGACACAGACAACATGATAGTGGATCTTGCCAGCTCATCCATATCTTCCCATTCTTCAGCAACAATAAGAGAAGCGGGCATTACACCCCTTTCTTTGATGTGCTTGTGCTGCTTCTTCTGGAGCAACACATTATAGCACTGGGTTTGCCAAATGTCATAATTATGTGAGCCTTCAAGCTTCTTGATGTGAAGCAATGAAGAGCTCTCACCTGTGGTTGCCATAGCAATATGCAACCTTTGTCAATGCCTGACTCCCTGCAAGATGTGCAAACACTGCAGCAAAAAGCACACAAAGTGCTCACAGTTGTTCTCCCAAAGTTTATCTCCCACTGCTGCGGAAGCACAAATGCAACTCTACTCCCACTGTATGTGATAAAATCACCAAAATCTGGTTGCTGCAGATTTAGGATAGCACCTTAAATGTGCTCTGTTCCCCTTCCAAAGTACTGTACAACAGTACTAAGTGCTCACCAATGATGTACCAAATCTGTACCTACAAGTACAGCAGCTGAAAATGAGCCTTTTCCTCACTCAAATCAATGTACAGCCATGCCAAAACTTGTACAAAACTGTACCAAATCTGTACCAGCAAGTACAGCAATAATAAATGCTCTCCTGGCTGTCCAAATGAGTGAAAATCAGACTTTTACAGTCCCCACCACTGCATACAATAGTCTCGAATAGAAATTGGGCAAAAGCCCCTTGACTGCAAGTGGATTTCTGAGGATTCAAGGCATAAAAGTCTTGCCTGCTACTTTGCCAAGCTCAACAAGCATAAAATCTTGAAAAGCCCCTTGATTCGAGATCAATTTCTGATCATACATGGTACATTATGATCAATTTCTGATTATACATGGTACATTAATGCACATGAAGGCATCCAGAGTCTTCACAATGCTTCCCCCTGGCCACATATACATCCAATACATAAAAGCCCCTTGATTTACAGGCACATTGAGTGCTTGACAGGCATCAACACATTACCCAAAGCATCAAATGCTAGTGCCTACATGCAAATCAACCCAATCGGCACAAAAAGCCCCTTGATTTATAGGCACATTGAGTGCTTGACAGGCATCAACACATTGCCCAAAGCATCAAATGCCAGTGCCTGCATGCAAATCAACCCAATCGGCACAAAAGCCCTTTGATTTGCACTCCAATTCCTGCAATTTTGGCCCGAATGTGAGATTGCTCACATCATACAGCATGTATGAATGCCCAATGGCACAATTACATCAAAAGCCCCAAATTTTGACATCCAATTTCCTGCAAATTGATTCTGAGTGTGACCAATGTCACCCAATTTTGCCAATTTTGCTCAAACTTTGAGCAATTTGGCACCTGTACCTGCTCAATTGATAATTGTACCTGCTCAATTACAAATCCCAAAAAAAAATTGAAGCAAATACCTTTGCAATCAACTGATTTTTTGTTGCAGAAAATTATTGCTGCAGGAAAAGGGGGTGTTGGAGTAAGAAGTCAGCAGCAGGAAAGAAGTCGTCAGAGGGCAACGGAGCAGGAGCTACTTCAAAACGTGAGAGAACTCCCTCAGCGATTTTGTCAGAGATGTAGAGCTGCTGTCAGAAAACTGCTTGGCTCAGGTACGCAAGGGCTTCAACTGCCCACGTTGCAACGTCACGTTACAGCAGCAGAACGTGTTAGCCTTGGGCTGTGGATGCAGGCGTGGATGAAACCGCAGGTTGGCAGTGTCGAGGATTGTAAGTGCGTAGCTCTCCTTGTTGTGTGCAACACAGTAGACGGCAGGAGCTCCACGGCGCCCGCCAGTGATGGCACCACCACCGCGTACTACAAAGTCTTTGACTCGCCTACGCCATCGTCAGACCCGCGAACGGGTACTTTGCTGCTGCCAGCGACACGCTTACCAGCACCAGACACGCCACGTGTTTTTCCAACGGCTCCAGCTTCACCCGTCGCTCTGCTGAAGGAGAAATGGCTGCCCTCGCCTCCTTCTCTTTCCACCCACCTGCCTGCGATGACTAGTTCAACGTGGGCGGGACAGTCGCTACACACTGCACGAACCCTAACAAACCCTAGCCAGCTTGTCACAGTCAGCACAGCAATCAAATTCGTAACCCTAAATCCAATGCTCTTCGATGTAGAAACCCTACCACTCTCTACCACAGGGATCTCCTATAGCCAAAGCTCTGATACCAGTTGAATGAGCTATGGAAAGCTCAGTTGTAGAGTTAGGGTTTCAGGTGGGAGACATACACAGAGAAGAAGGGAGAGAGAGAGAGAGAGAGACATATGTGGGGATAAGTCAACTCAATGTATGAGTGTGTGACTCCCCTATCACACATGTATATTTGCTCTAGTACACATAGTGCACTTAGTACATTAAAAGTACTAAGTGTACTATGTACTATAACTTATGGGCTTGTACACACTACAAGGGTGGGTATAATGCCTTTACCCCAACACACATCTATCCACATCATATCTCATTCATCCCATCCACATTACATCACATCCACATCATGTCTCATTCATACACATCTTATCTCATTCATCCACATTCATCCAATCATCCACATGTACGACTACCCACATCTATCCATACATTCATATCTATCACTTCACATCCACATATATTCATGTCACATCACATCTCTTTACATCACATCACATTCTTTCAGATACACGTCCATATCCATTCTTTCACATACATCCACATCCATTCTTTCACATACACATCCACATCCATTCTTCACACACACATTCATTCTTCACATACGCATTCACATCCATTTTCATCACATACACACCCACATCCATTCTTTCACATACATCCACATCCATTCTTTCACATACACATCCACATCCATTCTTCACACACACATCCACATCCATTCTTCACATACGCATTCACATCCATTTTCATCACATACACACCCACATCCATTCTTTCACATACATCCACATCCATTCTTTCACATACACATCCACATTCATTTTTCACATACACATCTACATCCATTTTCATTACACCACATCCTATCACATCCCATTTACATCTTATCACATCTCATTTACATCTTATCACATCCATTCACATCCTATCGCATCCCGTTTACATCTTATCACATCCATTCCACATCCTATTCCCATTAGCTTTTTCTACTTTGATACCGATAATGGGACTTTTTCTAAATTTTTGCCAATTGCTTGGCTTAGATAAAGATTCTTTTTCTCGACGACTATTTTCATATTCCTTTTCAATTCCTCAATTGAATTATATTCAATATTCCTCTTTTGAATAAAAGAATTCATGGGATTTACAAAATTCAATTCTACCCATATTTTCACTTTTGATGAATAATCATAAATTGAATTATACTAAAAATTTCTCTTCTTCACATTTGATTTCATGGATCTCAAATACCATGGGAATTCCTCTTTTTGCATTTAATTATTTGCATTCCAATGTCATGAAAATTTCTCTTTTATCATCAAATATTTCTCATAAAATAAATTTATCTAAATTAAAATACCCATTAATTCAATATGCTAGGAATTTCTCTTTTCCCATCTAAATGATTGAATTCCAATTGTCATAGGAATTCCTCTTTTACCATTTAATTATTTCTCATAGATAAAATAAATTTATCTAAAATTCATCTTTGAATTTAAATAAAATATCCAATAATTTCAATATGCTAGGAATTTCTCTTTTCCCATCTAAATGATTGAATTCCAAATGTCATAGGAATTCCTCTTTTACCATTTAATTATTTCTCATAGATAAAATAAATTTATCTAAAATTCATCTTTGAATTTAAATAAAACATCTAATAATTATAATATGCTAGAAATTTCTCTTTTTTCATCTAAATGATTGAATTCCAATTGTCATAGGAATTTCTCTTTTATTATTAAATATAATTATCATAATTTTCTCATTTCTTAATCATTTGATTACACATAAACTTAAAAATTAGTTTTCCATTGAATGTGACAAAAACCATTCTTTTAACCTAGGATATTCAATCCTAGAATATGATAGGAAGTCCTCTTTTCACGTTATGCATAAGAATGAATTATGCATCAATTTCTTAAAAAATTTACCATAGCTCCGCTGCTATTACTGGTAATTTTTAATTTTTATGAAAAGAATAAGACATAGTAAAATAATTATGATAGTATAACTATCTTTTAGCATTAAATCCAATTTCTGGATTTATCCCATAATATTACCATATTTTTCAAGCATATAAGTATAAAAACCATTTTCTTAAACCTCTAGCTTCACAAGCCTAGAGTTTGATTTGTGAATAGAGAATTTCTCCATAAGAAGCATTAATTGAATATAGAATAGGTCATAGGAATGACCATTCTTTGGGGGGGAGAGAGATATGCTTTAAAAATATTTTTTGATTTGGTTTGATCCAGGAGAGATAAAAATATCTTATTATTTTTTAGTTTAAAACTCCTCCACACATGTGAAATAGGCGCCTCCTTGAAGAGCCCCCTTCTCCTTACCAAGGTGTCAAAAATGTATCATTATATCCAAAATATCTCATTTTTTAGTAATATTCATAGTTTTTTTTACTAATAAACCTTGTACTCAGTCAACTCTTCATCTTATGTGGGCATTTACTCATTTTTGGGTTTTTTTTTTATAAATTGGATTTATCTCCTCCCCACTTGGATTGATCCCATTGGCCCATAGGAACCTTAATTGGACCATAATCCAAAAATTTCTGAAAATCTAGACTCTTAGGCTAAGGTCCTTTATACCTATTTTCAATTAATTCCAATTGCACATTGGAAAGTTCTTTTTGAAATTTTGTTTTAGGAGAAACCATTTTAGGCAATACTAGGAGGATTTTTATATCCAAAAATATCTCAATTTTGGATTATCTCTCTCTAGATATTTTCTCTCTCTAAGCCAAAACAGGGTAAAACAGGATCTTTCTTTTATTTCAGAGAGGGGAATAATTATAAGATCAGAAGGGGAGGTTCTTACACCTGTACACCTCAAAAGCTGGAGGGAGGAATCTTACAAAGAAGAAACCTGAGTCAGCTGCGTCAGTTTAGTCGGCTTTGAGGTGTTTGCAGGTCTAGGAGTTTTTAGTAGTGCACATGGTAGCCATGATGACATACCCAGTGTTCCATTGACATGCTAGAGAGGATCTATCAAAATTTTTAGCAGGGATGGAGTTGGCAGCATTCACTTTTGGGAAGGATAGAGATGAGAATAAGCTGACATTGTTTTCTATGTTGTTAAAGGGCGATGCCAAACGATGGCTACATACATGGAGAGCTCAACTAAATCAAGGTCAGGCATATGAAGACATTAAAGGGGCCTTGGTGTAGCATTATAAACAGGGTGAATCCCCAGATGCTTTGTGGCAAGAAATTCAGAAGTTGAAACATAATTTATATGATGTGTTTGACAGATTTGTGGACCATTTTGAAGACTTCTAGGTAAGATGGGATACGTCCCTGGGAACAGAGCACCTATCGGTTTTACTTAAGAGAAGGACATGTTTATCCAATCCCTTCATGCTGATCTGAAGGAGAAAGTGGAGCTAAAGAGACTTGAAAGCTTTGAAGAGGCTTTGAGAATAGCCAGAGAGAAGGAGTGGAAGCTTTAGAGGTTGGCTCTAAAGCAAAGGGAAGTGCAGATTGAAGAAAGGCTAGTTGTGTCTAGGGAGAGAAGAGAAAAAGAAGGAAGGACTACTCCAATAGTCCCAGCGATTTCAGATCAGCTGATGCAGGAGGGTATACCTATCAGGAGGATAGGAGGTTATAGCTGTCTTGTGCCACTCAAAAGAGAAGAGATGCAAGATGTCAGAAGAAGGAAAGAGATGCAAAATCAGTAGGAGTTAGAAGAGAGGCAGTTAGGGAATAAGATGGATGGGGTTCAATTCTTTAATTGTGGAGTAAGAGGTCATGTGGCCTTTCAATGTTTGCAGCTAAGGAGAGAACCAAGCGGAGTCTATGCTATCCTTCAGAGACAAGAGGTCAGCAGGCCTATTGATTATTGGGATGATGTGAGAGAGAATCAAGTGTCTGGACAGCAACCATCCCAAGGTCAGATTGGTCATGTAAGTATGCTAGAAGTAGCCATGGAAGAGGAAAGTGAAATTACTGATCTGAGGAGTGGAAAGATCAGCTTTGATACTTGTGTGACAAGGTCTTCAAATGGATCAGGTGATGAAATAGACTTGGACCCAAGCTTGTTAGAAGTAGAAGTGGGAGACCATGCATTGATGCTCATAAAGACTTAGGGTTGACTGTGATATGTTTACAGAGGAAGTAGACATAGTTTTGAAGGATGCTGGCCATATGCTTTCAGGAAGGGGTCTAGAGGAGAATGGTATTATGAAGCAAACATCTGAGCATTAACTAGAAGTGACCAAAAATTTCATGGATGTTGAGAATGTTGAGTGTGATCTAGGTGAGCTGAATGATGCTCTTCCATTCTTTAGTGCTTCTTTGGAAGATTGTGATGTTGAACCTTTGGATATGAATGATATGGACATCCATCCAAATGGTTGTGATGATGATGTGGTTTAAGAAAGTTGTGAACTACATAGTGTAGAGACTGTATAAAACAATTTCAAGCCTTGGATGATGTAAATAATCGAGCTCAGCTGGAAGATGTTTCTACATGCTTTGTTGACGCCTCTTTGAATGATAGTATGGTTACCTATCTTGTAGTGGATGATGGGGGTATTGCTGCAGAAGTTGTTGAGCCTATGGATGTGGACTATTTGAATTTCCAGCCAAGTGGCTGTGGATGCATGCAGGGTGCTCACTGTTGGAAGAAGACCCAAGGTGTGGATGCTATAAAAGGTGGGCAAAATGATGGTATCTACGCAGACTCTATTTTGCAGAAAAGTGAGAGTTGTAAGAAGGCCTGTGACTCCATGTTGGGAGATGATCATTTTGTCCATATCAATGTTTTTGAAGGTGGTCTGGGGGAGGTTTTTTTGTGATGGACAAGGATGTGTTTAGGGAAGAGAAGAGTGTTTTTCTTGTAAATACCGATCCTTTTGAGGAATGGAATGAAGCTTGCTGAAAGTTGATAGGAGTTGAAGGATTGAAAGAAAGCTAGACACTAAGTGTACATGGATGAAGTAGCCATTTGATAGGGGCAAGACTAAGGGGGTATTGGGACAGATTGTTTGTAGGTTTTTGATCTAGATGGATGGATCAACTTAATTAGCTGGCTATGGAGGATGGAGATATATCCATTTGATCCAAGAGGAGAATCAACCAGTAGGAGTTAGAGCAAATGAAGTCTTTGAATAAGTTGTGGCCAGAATAAATGATTGAGCATAAATGGTCTAACCAAGGAGGGTTCTACAAACTATGATAGGTTTTTTCATGCTCAAAGAATATGCCCAAATGATGTACCTATCCCCAACCCTAGAAAATGAAATAGCCCATTGAGTATGTTTGAAACCTTAGAGAATATGACCATTGCGTAGCTAGGTGGATTTGCGCAGGTGCACAGATGAAAAAAAGAAAGAGTGTGGGCGAGCTAAAGAACTGGGCGATGATATTTTCTAGAAGGAATTGCGGCCAAGGGGCTTATGAAGATGAATTTGGGAAATTTTTAGGTGTGGATCTTTGACAAAAGGTGAGAGAGACCACCCGAGAAGGACTACAGTAGAGTGGACTCCTACAAGCTGGTTTGTTTTTGTTGAATAATGTAGGCTAAAGTACTTACAGTTGTTGAAGATTTATAGACAAGAGGACAGTGTAGTGTGAGGAATTGTTTTGGATCAGAGAAGAGGGTGAGCTAGAGAGTAGAGAGTTGGCTAGGAGGAGTATCCCCTAGGCTCTATGAGAAGCTTCTCTATTAGAGACTTGACCCAATACAATCTCTTCTTGACTATAGCTATTTGAAGGTGAGGCTTCGAAGTGATGTCATCGCGGTCTACTTGTAAGTAACCCCTGAGTTGTCTTTGTTTTCTTCTTATGTTTATGCCTAGGTCTCAGGGTTGTTGAGAAGTTGTTATGTTTTGTCTATTTGAAGTAGACATAATTTGATTTGTGACAGATGTGTGTCAGTTTTGTGACTGGATACTTGGTCTTCTGTTTTGTTTGATTAAGTTGTGGTATGTGTGTTGATTTGATAGAGTTGATGGAGTTTGAACACCTATATGTGTGAGTCTGATGACTGGGAAAACTGATTTGGAGTTAGTGCTGACTCTCAAAATCAGAGTCAATTGTGTGTCAACGGTAGCTAAACATCAAAACTATTGACTGAAGGTGTAGAGTCCTTGCTTTGGTTTGTCTAAGCTTGAGAGAGTTGTTTGTGGGTCAGAGCTGACTGTCAGGAGTCAACAACAGTCAACAGTCAGATGGTTGTGGTCTAGGTGGGGTTTTAGTGGCAGCTGTGTCAGTTGAGCATCCATGTTGATGGATCCTGGTTTGGTTTGACAACAGCTGTGAGTCAGCTATTGCTAGCAAAGCGTCCATGTTGATGGATCCTGGTTTGGTTTGAGTGTTCAGAGGATCTAAAAGAGTCAGCAGAGCAGCAGAGGAGAAGAAACCTGAGTTAGCTGAGTCGGTTTAGTCAGCTTTGAGGAGGGAATAGAAAGGTTGGAGTTAGTTGTGTGGGCCTGCAACTTAGTGTGATATCTTGATCAGTTTGGTGTTGCCTGAGGGTCAACGGATGTCAAAGGACACTTGAGGAAAGGTTGTGTTTTAGGTGAGGGATTCTAAATTAGTTGGTTTTATGCCAGACTGCTGAGGCAGTTCTTGACAATTGAAGGTCATATAAAGGTCACAAGAAGGCCAGCAAAAAAATGTTGACAAAGTGCTATGGAGCTCTAAAATAAGGTCTTAAAGTGTGCTGATATTGATGATGGAAGCTCAAGCAGAGCCATACATTACCACCGCAAGCACTCACAGAGGCCCAGGAAGAAGTGAATGGAAACGACATCATCCAAGAAGACTTCTAGAATGGATTCTAGTGAAGACACCTCAAAATTAGACTTCATTCAAGATTCGGATGCCAAAGAGTGAAAGCCCTGGAAGAAGAGAGGCACGAAGTAGGTAGTGAATGTTTAGGAAGAACTGAAGGCCACCCTAGCCAAGCTTACCAGAGGTCACGCAAGATCCGGATTAACACCAGATGTCTGATGCACAAGAAACAGTGTAGACAATGCAGGAAAGCCACTCTAGAATAAGCACGTTGGAATTAATCCGAATAACATTTGAGTCTCGTCAAGAAGAGATAAACATTACAAGGGGTATACACATTTATCAAGATAAAACCTCAAGTTAAAAATGCCAAGCTATAATTTTCCACATACATTAATTCATATATTTATCCTAGAAATTATACAACATACTACAAAAAAGGGTTAGTGGGGATACATGTTTAGTAGAATTTCTTGGCACGGCCTCCTCTACAAGCACACTTGACCTCCATATCCTCCCTATTTACTTGTAGAAAGTGCCTAGGGAAGAGTCCCTAGCATGCTATGTTCTCCATTACATTACCATGACCTCATTTTCCTCTCTACATCCTTCTTAGGGGAAAGTACTTAAGGAGGAGTCCCTAAGGTAGCAAGATCTCCTCTGTATGCACATGAACTAGGATAACTTGGTGTGAAAGAAAGCAAGCCCAAGTACTTTCTCTAGAGAAAGTACTTGGAATATCTTGTGAAAAGGCAAGCCCAAGTACTTTCGTTGGTGAAAGTATTTGGGACAACTTTTCAAAATTGCCATAACTCTCACATCTAATGTCCAAATATAGTCATCCAACCACTCAAATCGAAGGGAAAATGCCATTTGAGTGCATTCAATGGGTTAAATCTTACAAAAAAACATGATTTACTATGAAAAACAAATAAAAATAAAGATCTAAATCTACAATTGGATAAGTTTAAAAGCCATTTCTTATGCTTTTTTCAATGGCATTACTTAAGTCTATCCTACTAAGTATCTAGGGGGGGATGATCTTCTCTACAGACCACGTACTCCTTGTCCTTCCTAGTTTTGTTGATTAAGTGCATGGAGAGGAGCCTCTTACATGGACATGATCTCTTTTATATACCTACATTCACGTATCTTAAATCCACCAGTCTCTCTCCATGCCACCCTCACATGTAACTCCTAATATTCAGTTGTGCTTATTTTCTAGCCATTATGTAATATCAAATTTTCTTTCTTGGAATGTAAAAAAACATAATTTAATAATATATCCATATTTCTTGGATAAACATGCTGGTGGGATCATGTGATTTTTCTCAAAAAGTTAGTAATTGGTCCTCTTTTTTGTGATACCTTAGCTCGTGGGTTTTAGCTCGAAAAATGGTAGGTCTGCATTGTAGGAGACAAAGAGCCGCTACGCAGTGTGAAGATGATTCAATAAAGGATGTAGGAGTGCCAACTAGGGCCTACAAACAGCCCAGAACAGTAAAAACATCTTTTTTTAAAACATAAGTGGAAAAGGATTTGGAGCGAGTCTACGTAACAGAACTAATAGGAATCCAGATGGAGGATCAGGACATTCAGATATGGTTCCATCATTGAGAATCCAAACAGAGGGTCAAGACGTCGAGATCCGGCTCCATCATTGGGATGACAATGAATTTAGAATGGTAAGTGATTGGTCAATTCAAATACATCAATTGTTAAAGTATTATCTTGAAATATGGTGTCAATGGGAAAATGATATTAATATTGAAAGAATGAGTCATGAGGGGGCAAGAGGAGACGCTCGATGAGGATACTACCAAGATTCCTATAAGAGCGAGTGAGAAGGCATGAGGTCTGGAGGAAGCCCTTACAGGTCTCGACCATGTCACTTGTAAGTCCAAAAATGAGACATGAGGGGGGCCAAAGGAAAAGTCTAACTGGGATACTACCGAGACACCTATAAGACAAAGTGACAAGGCATGATATTCGAAGGAAGCCTAGTTGAAGATCCTTACCAAGTCACTTATAAGTCCCGGATAAAGAGACATGAAAGCTGGAGGAGCAAGCTCATTGAGATACCTGCCGAGATGCTTGTAAGACCAAGTGAGAAGGCATGAGGTCCAGAGGAAAAGCTCACTGAGGTCCCTATCAAGTTCCTGTAAGCAAAAGGAACAAAAAATATAAACCAAAATGAAAATGTTAAAAGCATATGAAAATGATGTAATGATTTCTAAAATGTAGTTACTTGTTGGATATTGTAATTTCAAGACTCACTTTACAGACTTTTAGAGGTGAAGCTTCACCCGACACAGCACACTTGAGTGCCCTTGGACGAGGTTCTTCATCAACAAATACTTATAGACTCTTCATTGGATTGGTGGAAATCATCTTCCCACCATCTCCTTAGTCCACCATCAGTTTCATACATTGTATGACTTGAAATGGCTTGCATCGTACCTTCTAGCACATCTACTTATTCACAAATTTTTATGATGTACTTGGCATTGATAGGAGATAGTACACCCCTAATTAAACAAAGGGGACGAGAGTGTTAACAGGAGTGAAAACCCCTACCATTTTGGCATTAGCTTGGGTGTGAAGAGCTTCTAGCATTACTAGCATTAGCTTAGGCTAATGAGTTGTGGGATTTAGTCATTAAAAAGATATCATATCAAGAAGTGGTTTTACAAACACGACTACTGGGGAGTTAGGATCTTGTGGAGGTTATGGGAGCCCAATAGTCACATGGGTATCCCAAGAGTCAAATGAGATACACAATGTGATAGATGGAAATGGAATACACGATGATGTTTTGCTTATATCTTTTATCTTGTTCTTGATCATGCCTCCTACTCCATGCTCAGGTGTACATGTGTACTCCATGGCTATGTGTGTAGGAGCATGTGATTTCTCCCATGTTAGCAATACTACATAATGTTTCTTGGGTTGGTCTCCATCTCATCTCTATTCTGCACTGCATATTTATGTCCATCCCTTGTCTAGTCTGTGTTAATTGCATTCATGTGTCTGGACGTTTGCTAACACTGTTTACATTGAGTTAGCAAACTAACTGTCTAAAATTTTGCACTTAAAATTGTTAAGCTTGCACACTTTTGCATCAATTATTCATCAACATACTCTCCGCATAACATTGATGCTTAGATCTATTATAGAACATCATGCTATACATTTCTTGAATGAATGCTATAATCCGAAATGTGTGCTTACACACAGTGTTTTCTTAACACTTTTCTTGTTGTCTTAACTTACAGTACATCAAGATCACACTAATGTATGTATATTTATACTACTCCAATAGATTTGTAATATTTGTGCTTACAAATAGTATTTTCTCAACACTTTTCTTGCTGTCTTAACTTGTAGCACATCAAGATCACACTAATCTATGTAGATTTGTAATCTCTGTCTAACTTCTTTTTACAAGAAAGTGACAAGATTAGAAATATTTGATCAAGAATCACTTAATGTTGCTGTATTGCATCACAATTTGATTTCAACATAATAAACTTTACATAATTTATAAACTACTCTATTATGCCCTGTAGATCTGGAACAAAACAATTCTCTGTATTATAATCTTCAATTGTGCACTACTCTTGAAATAGGTCTTCACTAAACTTTAACTTTACACTTGAGTCATGAACTCTCTCACTTGAATCTGCATAGTAATTGTATTCTACACACTTCTTGAAACTGCACTAAGATTCTGCACACTTTCTTGAAACTGCATCAAATTTTTGCACAGCAATCTTTTTCTTGTAATATTCCTTCAAGAACTCAAATATTTCTCAACCTAGGGTTCAATCTTGAAGAAATAAGGGCTCTAAGGATTAATCTTTGAAAAAGTAAGCTCCCTAAGGAAGATAATGCAAGAAATCGCTCAATACTAGTTGTTAAAATCTACGTACACCCTAATTACGAAAATAGAGGAAAGTTTAAGAAATCAAGATCAAGACGATCAAGAACTTCAAGAAATCAAGCAATAAAGTGGATTAGGGTTTTTAAAAATAGTGATTAATACAAATTCAAAAATGATTAACACAAATTTCATTGCTAATTGTCTCAAATCAATAAATTAGTAAATCTAAAAGCTGTGTAAAAAATCAATTTTGAAAATGATTAACACTAATCATGATCAAGAAAACATATTCTGAAAAAATAAATTCATAATAATCTAAAAATGATTATCACTAATCATGATCAAGAAAATGCATTCTGAAAATTGGATTAAGAACAATCCAAAAATGATTAATCTCCTAATCAAAGATCGAAGCCAAGCGCTTTGATACCAATGCAATGAACAGGACCTAGGGGTTAGATCTAGTGATGGGTGTGAGTTAGATCATCTGGGCATGATCTCAAGGGTAGAGATGGTAGTGAGCATACCGAGCATTGACACTTCTATGCCTCTTATCATAAGGATACTCTAGTTGATCGTGTGACATTCTAGAGGACAACGTGCATTTGATTAGTGACGCATCCATTAGCACATTTGGGATGGGTGTATCCATTAGCACACTTAAGGATAGTCATACTCTGCATATGAGTGACAGAGACACTATGAGCATAGACCTGAGCTCCTACTTTTAGATGCATTAGGCTATTCTTCTAGGATTTCTATTTGTAGTGGAGATATCGATGATATGACCACTGCTCCTAGTATTCATAGGAAGTGTTCATGTGGATAGAGTTCATGTATTTGAGCAGGGATAATACATGAGAGTAAACAATGATTTTTCTCAAGTTAGACCTCATAGTAGGAGAAGTAGGATTATGCATATGGATCTAGAGAGTTTTGTATTTGATTTGGGCATTTTCCTAGATCCAGTGATTAGAGAGATTAACATGTCTTGGGATATAGGTTTTACATGGATTCCATTGGTGGACACAAACCACAATCCAGTGATTAAAGAGATTAACATGCCTTGGGATACAAGTTTTACATGGATTCCATTGGTGACACGGACCACAATCATGATACGATGATTTTAGAGATTGTGAGGATGACATGGTCAGTGATTTGTGGATGATGATCATATCCATAGTAGATTGTATGGCATAGATGTTGAGAGATTTACATTTGATCTAGACAATTCCTTAGATCCTATACTATAAGAGATAGATTTATCATGGGATATAGGTCAGATAGACCATGTTAATGAGGATGACCTTGGAGACCCTGGGGATTCCATAGATGATGATTTAGGAGATGATACCATTTATCTTTCATGTGAGAATACCTCTTCATTTTTTAGTGATGACTACGATGATGTTGATGATTATATATATATCCTGAATTATCACACACACACAGAGGTCTTGCACATGAGGATATAGTTCATGGGTTGGATCACACTCATGCACATATAGATGTAGTGGATCACACTCATGCACATATAGATGTAGTGGATCATGCCGTTAACTTTTTAAGTAGAGCTATGTGGGATGATGATGGTATGGTTTCCCATTTAATCTTACATGAGACCGACCTCAAAATGAGTTCATTTGTCTCCCATGGGTATCTACATGATCCTATGTTCTTTGAAGTCGAGATATTCATCTTTGGTGGGTGCATTCTATGTCACTTGGGATGTACAGTGGATGATTATGTGGCACGACACTCTGATGCACCTATGACACACCTTTGTCTTGGCCTACATGATGATTCTTTTGCGCTAAGACCATTGTACATTTTGACCATGAGTGATGGTGTTGATTAGTGTGAACACTCCCGAGAACTACTAGCATCAGCTTAAGCTAATGAGTTGAGGGATTTGGTCATTAAAAGATGTCATATCAAGAAGTGGTTACAAGAGGGCTAGTGGTGGGGAGTTAATTTGCTTTTGTCTTGATGAGAGAGAGATTGAGAGAGAGTATTCTAGCACATGTGCCTTCTCTATACTTGTATGTTATATGCTTGTATAGAGGAGTGAGAGAGAGTGATTGCCTTGTGTGGTGGTGTGAGCGACTCTACGGTGATAGCGTGGAGGTAAAGCTTGGAGGATTGGAGCTTCCTCAAGTGAGCTTGGAGACCTCAAGGGACAAAAGCTCAAAGCATTGGTAAGTGCCCTACGATGACAATGTTCTATTTCTCTTTCCAAAGGTGAATGCATTGAGTTCCTTCTTGGATGTGTGATAGCCCATAACAGAGCTGCCAGTACTCACCCTCCCCCCACCACAGAGCCCCTTCCAACTCATTGACCTCCATTACAAGAGCGTCAGGCTCAACCTACTCCAACACAACGTATTTTTGGATGAGCCACTCTCCCAAATCACTTATACATATATCCTCACCAAGATCCCTCTCACCAACATCACCCTCATCCCCCACTTTTACTTCCAGGGCCTCATCTCATTCACCCAACCCCACGACTTCTATAAGCTACCTCCCCACCCTCTCCAAGCCACATTGATTACCATGAGTCACCTCCTGTGCTTCGGCTTTTCATCCGACCCAGCTGATGTTATTGACCTCTCTATCCCAGAAGGTCTATCTCCATACCCCTACCCCTCCCAAAGGACGACCGAAGCATTACATCTCCATGGTAGGGGATGGCACGTCATCAAGCCTACCACTCCCTCCGCACATTGACACCCTCCCCCCTTATTCAATGGGGACTGGCCTCCTTATACTTTACCACACATGTCATGAAAAAATGGAGGTCATGGAAGCCATAGAAATATGCCAGTTCGATGACTCACATGTGGCATTCCCCATGGACTTCACCCTCGCGAAAGCGACAACAAAAACTAAAGCATTTTTTCAATCCCATGGACCAACTGACTCAGCAGAAGATGCTCATCCATGATAGCCATGATGGAGGCCGACGACGGCCACGATAGCCTCCCACCTCCACCTACATAATCCTCATCACCCCCACATCCCCCTCCATCCCCACTCCTCTCACCCAAGCACCACCACCACCCCCATCTGGTGCATCCACACTACCCCTCTTCCCTCTCCCTAAACCTCTTCTCCCCCAATTCATTTTCCTACCCCACCTCCCTCACACACCTCACCCACACCACCCTCCTTGTCATTGTAGTTAGGAATGCACACTGCATTCCTGACATCCCATCCACCTCAACCAAACCCCTGCCCAACTTTGATGCCCACCTCGCCACATGGGAGCCTCCACATCGACAACCCTTCCACCCTCCTCATTGACACATCACCCCTCCCACCCAATCCTCGAAGAAGGCAAGATTCCACCACCGCCACCACTGGAGTGCGAGGAGGTCAACCCTCCGCTTAACCCTCTCAACTAGGGAGACCCCCTCGACCGCACAGAGTTTGAGCAGGCAATAGCTATCCTGCTTGGTCGACAACTCCAGGCCATGCCAATCACCCGCATCATGGACCACATGGGACATCCACATCTTGTGTCCATACCTTGAGGCCAAACATCGACAATGGCTACAAGAGCATCCACCCAGAGAGCATGGTGGATACCATCAACCACCTGCCGCTGCTCGCCCCATCACTTTTGAACTCATGGTGGGTGAGCAGCCAACCTAGAAGCGTCCTTTTTTGCTCAAACCATTCATCTTGGAAGCCTGCTATAAGGTTCCCCAAGCACTCCGCATTAGCCCAAACTGCCTACCTATAAGAATACGGTGGGCGTGGAATCTATTCCATGAGGAGTAGACAAAGAACCCAAAGCTGCAATTCAATTTTCCATGGTTCGCTCCTTTGACGATGTAGAAGCAACCATGTACTAAAGATACAATAATCAAGCACTTCAATGAGTTCATCCGCTACTATGATCAAGTCCCAGACCCAACTATGATCGCAATGATTAGATTTTTCAACTCATCACGTTGTTGGAGTCCTTTCCAGATTGGGACCATTACCATGAAGGCACGTAGGGCTTGGCCTTCGACATCAACAAAGGGCCAACACTAAAGTAATTTTTTGGATATTATAAGCGCATCTGCTCGGTGCCTCCAAACTTTTGAAGACATGATGGAGACGACATTTTGGACCAGCTATACAGAGTCTTCCATCGAGCCCTTCCAACTCCAACCTCGCACCGCAACTTCATCCGAAAATATTTAATCTACTACAGATAGATCCGGCCAGCTCCGAGGATGAACCTAAATTAGGGAGGGGGTATGTTAACCACTTTGATTAACATTACTTTTGCAAGCGTGGCTACGCTTATTGTACTCATCTTTTGTAACCACACTAAGTGCTTAATGTAAAAGAGACATGGGATGACCGAGCTTACAGCTTATGTAATGCTGGTCATAGAAAGAGTTGTACATAGAGCTAGGAACATTAGTTTTAGACCCCCAATTGTAAATAAGCCACTGGCCATTATAAACTATGAGCTCTTGTATATAAGACATGTATGAAATATGAAAAGGGACAATCCCATTAGTCTCATTTGAGTTTTGCCTCTCTCTCTCTCTCTCTCTCTCTCTCCCTCTCTCTCTCATTTGAGCTTGTGGATGTATGCTTGCTTATGTTTGCTTGCATGCTTGCTTATGTTTGCTTGCTTGCATGCTTGATTATGAGTGTGTGCTTGATTATGAGTGTGTGCTTGTAGGGGTGGTGATGCTCTAGCTTCTCTCCCCTCTCTTTGCTCTCTACCAAGTCCCTCTTGCATGCATGTGGCATGAGGTAAAGGTTAAGCTTTGCATAGCTCCCTCCTTCTTGCTCTCTACCTAGCCATTGAATCTCTACTCAGGTGCCACAAGTAGAGGTGGAGTGAGCCCCTAGCAGCTTCACATTGAGGAGTTAACCCTCGTTAGGGTTGGCTAAGTGCAACTCTCTGGACTTAACCCTTGCATTAGAGTAGAGAATTAATTTGCATTGCATTAGAGTAGAGAATTTACAAGAAAAATAGCATTTAGAAAGAGGGTTTATTCTTGAAAAGAGAGAGAAATCTCTGATTTTTTGCATTAATCCAATGTTTTTTGTTTGTTTTAGTTGCATAATCTTGTGTAGCAAGCACATAAGGTCATTGGGAATGAAAAAAATTACACAAAACCTCCATAAATAACTTAATTTTTATTAATTAGTCTTTAATTCTTTGTTTTTTATTAGTACGTAATTAGTAAACTTGAAAAATAAAAAAACACATAATTAGACTCAATTTATGAGATGGAAATTGATTAAAAATGATTAGAGTGTCAAAGATGCTATATATAATTTTATCATCAAATCATCACTTCGAACCCCAATCTATCTATACACATTAGACATAAATAAATCTCTTCAAGCCCCAATTTCCCTCTTCAAATTAGAAAAATTAGAGACCAAGAAGGAGTGATGAGATTGACTAATCACACATAGGCTTTAGTAATCTAGTTGCTAAGTTACCAAAAACCCACTTGATATTCACTAATTTTTCTTAATGGGATGATTTTTTTCCATTAAGGTAGTGATTAGTAAACTAAAAGTGTCTAAAAAACCAAAAAATGAGTTAAACATCTCTTTGAGTGCAAATGATGATTCTTTGATGAACCATTGATGATTTGGAGTGTTTCTACACATCAATACTTCATTTTAACTTAAAGATCAATAAAAAATCATGGATTTGAGCTTCATTAAGCTTATTTTTGTGTTGCAAAATTAAGTACTCAATTAATCCTATATTTTTTATTAATGTACTTGCAAATGAGTACTCAAAACGTTAGCAATTCTATGAGGAATTCGATGATAGGTTCATGTGCATGCATTGATCAATCTGCTAAGATTAATTAGATCCTAAAGGTTGCATCACAAAGAGGAAAAATTAGTGGAAGGATTAGTGTTTATTAATCCTTAGTTGCTTGTTTACATAACTCATTTAAGTGCGTTGAATGAGAAGAATCCTAGTGGGGCTTGTGTAAGAGAGAGGTGGACAAAATCCAAGAAGAGGGTACCACTAGTGTCATAAGGGTTGTCCATGAGTGGGGACTCTAGTTGACTTACATCCAACTTAAAATTGAAAGAATTTTCCCACATATGCACAAAGGACAATGGAGGGACCTAGGTTTTCTTTTACCTAGTGTAGATAGTAATATTTTATTCTTTTTCTTATTTGATTTTTATAACCCTTGTTCCCCTACTTTGCTTGTAATTTTTTTGTAAATCCCTCCTTTCTTTGAGGTGCATGAAAGATGCAAGAGCTTTACTTAAGATGCTTGTAAACATCGTATTATTAGAGGAATTGGTGGATGAACCCATGATAATAGAGTTTATACCCATGATAATATAAAGAAATAAGGGTGGGTAGGGTGGTATATATCCCTTGAATAAGGGGTGGGTAGGGTGGTATATATCCCTTGAATAAGAGTAGTGGAACATGGAAATCTCTATTCTATTTATAAGGTCTTAGAAATTTAATATAAAAATAAATCAGACTTTCTCTCTTTCACTCACACTCTCTCTACTTCTCCATCTCTATCCATCTTGCTCCATATCTCTCTATTATTAATTCAAGTATCCAAATGGTTACAACAAAACCAAAAAGCAATGCCATAGATATAATTTAAGTGTACAAAGTGCATCATAATAATGGTAATTATATATTTTTGTCATTACAAGAGATGAAATACATCAATAAGGGCGCCATGGTTGTGATGGAAGAAGGAAGGCGGCTGCATATAAGGAGCTCTATCAAACAGTGCAGGTCGAGGTGGGAATATCGACCTCACAAACAAGTTCAAAACATTGTGCCCATGATGACGGCATGATAAAAGAAGCCATGGGGGACATATGTGGCATAATAAGTCGAAATGGGGACTCCCTTGAAACATCGGGTGCCCATGACAAGTCACTTGACCTTGTTGGGCTCATGGCTACTGGGGCGGGTGGAGGAGGGTGGTGTGAGGAACGTGCAGAGACAATGTTCCCATGTCCCTCTGCTGCTCCCATCAAGCATAGTCATTGATGTCATCCTTGAAATATTGTTGCCCTAAATCTTCAGGAACGTGCAAAAGTGGTCTAATACAAGAACTAAATCACACCTCATCACACTCCATGCTGATGCAATGTTGATGTAGTCCCTTGTATGCTCTAGAAAGTACCAGTTCCAACAAAGCAATCGAGGACTACATCCCCTCGATCGGTGAACATCCGAAGTAACCACCTACCATAGTAAAATATTTCATTAACATGTCTAAAAGAACGAACAACAATAAAAAAGATAATGAATATATAATGATTAAACTACTTGAAACAAATTGTAATGAAGTGAGTGCTCTACTTACCTTGCAAAAGCCATGCTACGCTCAACAACATATCGAATGGGATTCCCATTTGCACCCATGTATGGTTGGGTTCCCTATCACGGTTTAGGCTCTATGAAGATATCATCATCCACCTCGAAACCTGCAACAAGAACCTCCCCTCCTGTCATACTTCGGTCAATTGAACATACTATGATGGGGGTGCGTAAAGATGGCAATGACCAAAATAGTGATCTACGTGCATACACATGTAAGTAAGTTAGGGAAACCATGTATGGTTCATTTTTTTAAAAACCACTCTTTCACTCACCTCTTCTCGTCCATCTTCTGACATGAGATACATGTATTGTAGGATGCGCAAGAACAAAGTCCTACGTAATGTAAAGTTGCAAGTCTCTGCCTCTTGCACAACAATCCCCAAGTGCTCTGCACGTAGAGTACAAGCCATAGTGCCGTCGTGGGAGGTGTGGGCAACACATAGCCGGATCTACAAAGGATATGCATGCACCATCATTCGAAGGCTATCGCAAGCACCCTAATGGTCTCATTAGACAATAGATGTAGTTTTGCCCTAATCACATGCTTCATTGCTATATCGTGGACCCCAACATAGACCCAAAGCCCAATCCACGACCCAAGATATGGTCAATTGCTATGGGAACTAGCCTCACAAACAAGGAGCTCTATTAATTTATGGGAAGGTGGATACCAAATGAAGAGCAAGAATGCAGAAGGTGTCATGCCCACCTCACTTAATAGCAGTGGGGATATAAGGTCCTTTATAATAACAAGCAATAAAGAACCACCATATGGGTCCAGTACTAACACAAAGGCAGGTGGCTCAGGCATGCGAAATGGCACGTCTATATCGAGTACCGCACGTCTATATTAGAGGAAGTGGCAAAAAAAATAAAGGTCGCTTTGAAAAGGAAAGCTATGGTGGTAGAAGAAGTGAAGAGGTTGGAGCACAGGCATGAAGTTTTCAAGATTGAATCACATAAGGATGATGCACGCATTGAAAAATACGATGTGCATGTGAAAGACGAACCGTGTTGTACGTATAAGATTTTGCAAATAGAGAATCCAAGAAGAAGTCGTATCTTACATGCAAGCACTTGTACTTTATTTATTTGTGTATTCTTGGATTGAGCCAGAATGATAATATGTTCATCCACCAACCTATCCTATCGGACTTGGAGCTCTACAATGCCTTGTCTCGTAGGCTGCCCTAATTAAGACGGTTGTGAATGCATGGAATTTCACATGCCAAATTTTCTCATTTCATGTCTTGTAGTATTTTGGGACTTGGTAACCTCATCCTCACTATTGTATCCCAATTTGGTTGCCATCTCTTAAAGAAGCAAAGGATAACATTAGTTTTTCTTTATGTAGGGTTTAAACACTTATGCAGGGTTTTTCTTTATGTAGGGTTTAAACACTTAAGTGATAAATAACCTTAATATTTTCATTGGGTGTAATTTAAGGCCTTTAAATCAAGGAAGGGTTCCTATGCTTGTTGTCAAGATAAAGAAAATGGGACATTTGTATAGGGTCACATGCGTCGGTGTGTGACCAGCATTCTATGCATGAACTTCTTGTTCCCTCTAAGAAGCCTAGCTTTTGCACAAAGAATTTCATGATATGTGGGTGTAGCCTACCATTTCCATGTATGGAAATGAAAGATGGATTAAAAAAAGGAATTATTTAGATATTTGAGGTCTAAAATTGCTCACTAATAGATAGCAACATAGAGATATAATCATGAGAGCTCGAGAGACTTAACATACTCACTCTTACACCATCATTGCACACTTTCATTCCATGCTTACCTCTCACTCACAAGCCTTAAGCAAATGACAAACACATGGCACTGAGAAGATGGCAAACCCACACACAAGCTCTCAACCGTGCAAGCCTCTCACACAATGTGTGTGTGTGTGTGTGTGTGTGTGTGTGAGAGAGAGAGAGAGAGAGAGAGAGAGAGAGAGAGAGAGAGAGAAAATCTGTATTAACGTGTTCGAAAGGCCAAAATGACCTATGAGACCAAAAGTTACAATAATTTGGTCAGGTGAAGTACAAATGTCAGTGGTGTGTAACAGAAAAAAGTGAGAAAAGATCTATAAATCTAGAGATTAAGAGTAACATGGGAAACATGGGAAGTTACTAAGAGGGGGTGAAAGTGTCCACTCAGAGACATCTTTAGGCGCGTGAGGCTCCTGAATGTGTGAGGGTATAGATGGGTCCTTAGTGGATGAAATCCCTCATAGATCGTTGAAGCATGAAGACAAGCTCCTGTAGAGTAAAATGCCTGGAGGGTATCTGCTGATGATTTGCGATGATATCTCTAATCGTCCCATGCCATCTGGATTTGGTCTACGGATACCTCGAGGTCTAGGGCGTATGGAGAGAGAGAGAGAGAGAGAGAGAGAGAGAGAGAGAGAGAGAGAGAGAGAGAGAGAGAGAGAGAGAGAGAGAGAGAGAGAGAGCTATGCAAGCTAGGTTGGGCTGGTTGGGAGGAGGAGGGGGAGGAGTGAGGAGGAGGAAAGAAGAGTGAGAATTAGGAAGGTATGGGTATAGAGAAAGAGTTGTTATCAATAAAAGCTCGCTCCAAAATCACACTCATTACTAAGGCCCCATGAGACGCCATATGTTTTTTTTAGCATATTTCCAATCACTACCGGCGGAGACATGGAGATCAACTCAGCTTAGATATCATTTGAAATTAATTGGTAAAGGGTTCCATCTTCTCAAGAGCTGAAAAAAGACTCTTTAAGTTATTATAATTAAACAAACTCTTCAATCAGTTCCCCAACCATATCACTCGTCGTTGCCCTACCTGATCGTGTGAGCGATAGAAACATCAAAACTTTTGTCTTCTTATTTGAGAATCTTAGCATAGTTTCTTTGATGAAGAAGCTTTCTTTTTCATTAAAGCTTCAGGAGTGCCCCTTTTGTTGAACTTCTTCAAAGAAGCATTTAAAGCATTTGAAGATTAAACTTTTTGTCGAATTGCTTCAAAGAAGCACTTGAAGACTAAACTTTACCTACATTTAAGATGGATTTAAAAAAAGGAATTATTTATATATTTGAGGTCTAAAATTGCTCACTAATAGATAGAAACACAGAGATATAATCATGAGAGCTCGAGAGACTTAACATACTCTTACACCATCATTGCACACTCTCATTCCATGCTTACCTCTCACTCACAAGCCTTAAGCAAATGACAAGCACATGGCAAACCCACACACAAGCTCTCAACCGCGTAAGCCTCTCACACAATGTGTGTGTGTGTGTGTGTGTGTGTGTGAGAGAGAGAGAGAGAGAGAGAGAGAGAGAGAGAGGAGGGAGAAGAAGAAGAAGAAGAGGAGGAGGAGAAGAGAGAGAAGAGAGAGAGAGAGAGAGAGAGGGAGAGAGAGAGAGGAGGGAGAAGAAGAAGGACGACGAGAAGAAGAAGAAGAAGAGGAGGAGGAGAGAGAGAGAAGAGAGAGAGAGAGAGAGAGAGAGAGAGAGAGGAGGGAGGAGAAGGAGGAGGAGGAGGAGGAGGAGAAGAAGAAGAAGAATAAGAAGAGGAGGAGAGAGAGAGAGAGAGAGAGAGAGAGAGAGAGAGAGAGAGAGAGAGAGAGAAGAAGAAGAAGAAGAAAAAGACAAGAGAGAGAGAGAGAGAGAGAAAAAAGAAGAAGAAGAAAAAGACGAGAGAGAGAGAGAGAGAGAGAGAGAGAGAGAAATGAAATCTGTATTAACATCTTCGAAAGGCCAAAATGAACTATGAAACCAAAAGTTACAATAATTTGGTCAGATGACGTACAAATGTCAGTGGTGACGTACAAATGTCAGTGGTGTGTAACAAAAAAAAATGAGAAAAGATCTAGAGATTAAGAGTAACGTGGGAAAATGGGAAACATTGGAAGCTACTAAGAGGGGACGAAAGTGTCCACTTTGAGACATCTTTGGGCGCATGATGAAAAGATGCAGGGAGGAAGAGAGCTTGAGCTCTTGCAAGCACACACACACTCACAAAACCCTAATAGAGAACACACAAGGTGAGAGGCTGAAATCTTCTTCTTCTTCTCTCAACACTCAACACACCATATACTAGATAAGAGTACACACTATGAAAGGTACTCAACCAATACATACATGGGTTCTCTATAGTGTGAACCCAACTAAATGAGCTGGCACTATAACTATGCCAGTCTCTAGAATGGCTGTCACACAGCCTGTCATCCCACTGGCCGCATATCACCCAAGATCTCACCAACCATGCCAGTGGTGTAAGTGTGGGGCCTATCCCCCACTCACAAAACCCTAATAGAAAACACACAAGGTGAGAGGCTGAATCTTCTTCTTCTTCTCTCAACACTCAACACACCATATACCAGATAAGAGTACACACTATGAAAGGTACTCAACCAATACATACACGGGTTCTCTATAGTGTGAACCCAACTAAATGAGCTGGCGCTATAACTATGCCAGTCTCTAGAATAGCTGTCACACACAGCCTGTCATCCCACTGGCCGCATATCACCCAAGATCTCACCAACCATGCCAATGGTGTAAGTGTGGGGCCTATCCCCCATGCGGGTCATCATCAGTGCCCACCACCTCACTAGACGAGCTCGATATCTCAACACTCCCCCTCGAGCTCAACTCCATCTCATGTACACCAAGTGAAGCCCTGAATCTGCGGAGCTTCTTTGTACCCAATGCTTTGGTGAAGATGTCAGCTACCTGATCCTCTGTGCTGACATAAACAAGGTCAAGGTCTCCTGCCAAGACCTTCTCTCTAACGAAATGGTAGTGAACCTCTATGTGCTTCGTACGAGCATGAAAGACTGGGTTCTTGGCCAACTATATACTGTTAATGTTGTCACAGAAAATGACAACTTGTCTATCTACTGATAGAGACCCAAATCTGTAAGTAGCTTCCTCAACCAAGCTACCTCACATGCTGCCATAGCAGCTCCTCTGTACTCGGCCTCTGTACTCGATAGAGCAACCGTAGGCTGCTTCTTGCTGCTCCAAGTCACAGCAGCACTCTCCAAAGAAAACATGAATCCACTGGTAGATCTTCTATCTGAGATACTACCAGCCCAATCAGCATCTGTGTACCCATGTACACATATCTCTGTCCCAGTCTCATAGAATAATCCACAATGCAAAGTACACCTCACATACCTCAGTATGCGTCTCACTACATCCAAATGCGGTTTCTGTGTGGAACCTGCATAAACTGACTCACCAACCCAACAGCATAGCTCAAATCTGGTCTGGTGATCGTCATATAGATCAAGCTTCCTACTATGCACCTATACATAGTAGGATCCTCCAAGATCTTTCCTGAATCTGCACTCAACTTGCCATTCTGATCCAATGGCACAGAAATAGGCTTACAGCCTGTCATACCATACTTGGACAACATGTCCAAGCCATACAGTCTCTGCAGTAATCCAATACCATGTGGTGACCTAATCACCTCAATGCCCAAGAAATATCTGAGCTCCCCCAGATCCTTCATCTCGAATTTCTGTCTAAGCAAGATCTTTACATCAAAGATCTCTGCATCATGGTCCCCTGTAATAATGATCAAGTCATCTACATAGATGACAACAAGCACAACCCCTCTATCACCATGTCTCACATACAGCGAGAAATCTGCATTGGCTACATGAAAGCCAATAGTGACAAGATATTCAGAAATCTTGTCAGATCATGCTCTTGGTGCTTGTTTTAAGCCATACAAGGCTACATGAAAGCCAATAGTGACAAGATATTCAGAAATCTTGTCAGATTATGCTCTTGGTGCTTGTTTTAAGCCATACAAGGCTTTCTTCAACCTGCAAACATGCTCGGGGTGACCCACATCCTCATAACCAGGTGGCTGTAACATATACACCTCTTCTTGCAAATCCCCATGCAAGAATGCATTCTTTACATCCATCTGATGTAAAGACCATTGCTTTGACGCAGCCACTGCTATCACAACTCTCACTGTTGCCATCTTGGCAACTGGGCTGAAAGTTTCCTCATAATCAATGCCATATGTCTACGCATATCCTTTGGCTACCAATCTAGCCTTGTACCTGTTTATGCTTCCATCACTGTTATGTTTTACTTTGTACACCCACTTGCATCCAATGGCTTTCTTGCCTTCAGGCAATTGCACTAAATCCCAAGTCTCATTTCCATATAGTGCATCCATCTCCTCATCCATATCTTTCTCCCAACACACATTTCCAACAGCCTCATCAATGCATGTGGGCTCAACAACCTGCATAACTTTTGCCATATATGCGTAGTGATGTGCCACATAACCATCATAGGTAAATCTCTGCACAGGATTTTTTACTCTCCCAGATCTTCACAGCTTTGCATTCATGGCTTCCATAGCCTTCTTTACACCAGGTGTTCTCATAGCTGGGATCCCAAGCTCCTCATCAAGGCTCATATCTGAGCCACTAGACTCTCCATCAACATGAGAATGCCCTGCAAAAATGTCAGGCATACCAAGGGGCTCAACCACTTTCTCTTTTCCTTTACGTGATGTACTAATCACATTTGCAGGACTGGTATTATGACGCAGCTTGCCACTCCATGGTCTATCAAAACAGACCCACTAGATGAGGACTCTCCTGATCCACTCAAAGACTGTGATTGCTGACCTGCATTCTGTGCAACCACACTTCCACTCACATTAGCCCCAAAACAGCTTTTTTTTCAGCAGCATACCAGCTGCTCATCTCATCAAAGACAACATCCCTGCTTACCCTCAACTCACGTGTAGCAGGGTTATAACACCTGTATCCCTTTTGCTCAAGGGAGTATCCAATAAACACACATTTTTCTGCTTTCGGGTCTAGCTTAGTTCTCAGCTCATCTGGCACATGCACATATGCAATGCATCCAAAGACTTTCAGATGAGACAAATCTGGTTTTCTGTCAGTAAACTTCTCCTTTGGAGTTACATCATGTATGGCTGCAGTTGGAGTCCTGTTCATGATGTATATTGCTGTAGAAACAGCCTCAGCCCAATAGCTATGCGGCATATTCTTCTCTTCCATCAATGCTCGCGCAATCTCAGCAATGTGCATGTTTTTCTGCTCAGCAACTCCATTTTGCTGCGGAGTGTATCTACATGTAAACTGTCTCCGAATACCATTCTTCTTCAAAAATTCAGAGAACTCATTGGAGAAGTACTCTCCCCCTCCATCTGACCTTAGGCACTTTACATATTTCCATGTTTGCTTTTCAACCAAAACTCTGAAATTCTGAAAGTGAGTGAACACCTCACTCTTCTCCTTCATGAAATATACCCACACTTTCCTTGTGTGGTTATCAATGAAAGTCACATAATACCTGCAGCCTCCCATAGATATGGTCTTCGTAGGACCCCATACATCTGAATGCACAACATCTAGTGCATTTCTGCTCACATATCTGTTACGTGGAAACACATGTTTTGTTTGCTTCCCAAATTGGCATGCTTCACATATTTTCTGCATACCTTCCACTTTAAATTTTGGCAACCCTGTCACAATTCCTTTAGTCTGCATAGACTTCAATCTCTGCACATTCACATGTCCAATCCTTTTATGCCAAATGTCTATGTCTGCAACAATTCCTGAACCGTTCGCAAACATCGCAACACTCATTTCAGGCATGTCTACATTCAATGTAAACATCCACTCTGTTGCCTTTTGCAACCAACCTGCACTTGTCTTTAAAATCTTCAACATAACAACTATCAGGGTTAAACCGAACCTGCAAACCCTGCTCAATCATCTGGCCAACTGAAACCAGATTCTTTGTTATGTTCAGAACGTGAAGTACATCTGCAAGGTACTTCACTTTGCCATCCTGCATAGACAATGGCACATCTCCAACATGGGCAATTGGATGAGCAGTGTCATCCCCTGTTTCCACAAAACCTGGTCTTTCCGGGTTTTTCATCTCCTTGAACCACTCCCCATGACTTGTCATGTGGTTCGAAGCACCTGAATCCATACATCATCTTTTTGTGCTGCATCAACATTTTCAGACATGGCATTCACAACATGCTGCATAACAAACAACCTTTCATTATCCTCATTATTTCTACTTGAGGAGGATGCATAGTTGTTTTGCTGCACTTTCCCAATTTGCATGTCAGCCTGCTTCTTATAACATTCTGCCTGCACATGTCCAGGCTTACCACAATAATAGCATTCACGTGCATCATTATATTGCCTTTGCCAATTTCCACGGCCTCTTTGACTCCCCCTGCCTTTGAATTTGCCTCTTCCACCTCCGTGTTGTTGTTGTTGTTGTTGATTCTGGGACTGTTGTTGTTGTTGCTGCTGTCCATAATTCTGATTACCTGTTCGGCGACCTCCTTGACCGCGTCCACGGCCTCCTCTACCTCGTCCTCTTCCTGAACTTGTGTAGAAGGCTTGTTGCTCTGAGCTGTTTTTGTTTTGTGAAGACTGTTGGTCTTCACCCAAGCTCTTCTCTTCTATAATCAGCATAGACACCAAATCTGTAAAGTTGGGAATGTTTTTCCGAGTCTGAATAGACGTCTTGAACGCCTTGTATTGTGGCCCAATACCACGTAGACAGACCTCCACTTTATCATCATCATCTACTGACACACCAATAGATGCAAGGGATTCCACAATACCCTTTATCTTCAACGCATAGTCATTCACAGACATGCTCTTTTTCTCCACAGTATGTTCATTCTTCAACTGTATCTTACGTGCCTTGGTATTTGTTTCATAAAGCTTTACCAAGGTGTCCCACGCCTCCTTGGGGGACTTGGCATCCTGAATGTGCCCAATCATGGTGTCCTGTATACTAATGGAGAGCCAATACATGACTTTCCTGGCTCCTTGGTTCCAGTCTTTAAACTCTTTCACATCTGCAACAGTAGGATTTATGTCTGGTATCTCCGGTGCCTCTTCATGCTCACCTTCTATGTAGTCCCAATAGCCCTTTCCCATCAGGAAATTCGTCAACCTGAACCTCCAAGCATGGAAGTTATTCTTATCTAGCTTCTCAGCCATAATCTGGGTTATCCCATCATTTGACATCTTCCCAAACACACAATTTTACCAGAAATAGCACTCTGGTTTGTCCTGCACAAACTGCTGTATTTCCTGCAGCGGTACTGTAGTACTCTCAAATGTCACAACCAGTGACTTCAATGTGCATACATACACCCAATGGCAACTGTTGACCTCTTTGCAGCACCCACAGTGTCTGCACAGTCAATCTGTCTTCCTGCAGTTCTTAAAACAGAGTTCTGCAGAGAATTGATGACTTACCCGCAGTGCTCGAAATCGCCTGCTTTCTGAAAAACGGAGGTCCAGACGCGCCCAAAACGCGTTTTTTGCCCTAAAAATTTTATCCGATAGGACACTATAGTTGCCCTATAGCTTTACTCCCGCGAAGAAAGCTCCTCAATCAGAGATCGTTTGCCGGTGCCTCCCGTAGAGCTCCCGACAAGGGTGTAGTCACCAACACAAATGGGGAAGAGTAGTTGAAGCTCTGACCCTCGTACCGCTTCCTGTGGTTCTCTTGCTTGCAGCTCAGCCCTTAGCACAAACCAGGCTCTGATACCATGAAAAGATGCAGGGAGGAAGAGAGCTTGAGCTCTTGCAAGCACACACACACTCACAAAACCCTAATAGAGAACACACAAGGTGAGAGGCTGAAATCTTCTTCTTCTTCTCTCAACACTCAACACACCATATACCAGATAAGAGTACACACTATGAAAGGTACTCAACCAATACATACACGGGTTCTCTATAGTGTGAACCCAACTAAATGAGCTGGCGCTATAACTATGCCAGTCTCTAGAATGGCTGTCACACAGCCTGTCATCCCACTGGCCGCATATCACCCAAGATCTCACCAACCATGCCAGTGGTGTAAGTGTGGGGCCTATCCCCCAGGCGGGTCATCAGTGTCCACCGCCTCACTAGACGAGCTCGATATCTCAACGCATGAGGCTCGTGAATGTGTGAGGGTATAGATGGGTCCTTAGTGGTGGATGAAATCCCTCATAGGTCGCTGAAACATGAAGACACGCTCCTCTCTGGAGTGAAATGCCTGGAGGGTATCTGCTGGTGATTTGCGATGATCTCTCTAATCATCCCATGCCATCTGGATTTGCTACGGATACCCCAAGGTCTAGGGCGTACGGGGAGAGAGAGAGAGAGAGAGAGAGAGAGAGAGAGAGAGAGAGAGAGAGAGAGAGAGAGAGAGAGAGAGAGAGAGAGAGAGAGAGAGAGAGGGCTATGCAAGCTAGGTTGGGCTGGTTGGGAGGAGGAGGGGGAGGAGTGAGGAGGAGGAAATAAGAGTGAGAAGTAGGGAGGTATGGGTATAGAGAAAGAGTTGTTATCAATAAAAAGCTCGCTCCAAAATCACACTCATTACTAAGGCCCCATGAGACGCCACATGTTTTTAAGCATATTTCCAGAGACATGGACATCAACTCAAGTTAGATATCATTAAAAATTAATTGGTAAAGTGTTCCATCTTCTCAAAAGATGAAAAAAGACTCTTTAAGTTATTATAATTAAACAAACTCTTCAATCAATTCCCCAACCATATCACTCATCGTTGCCCTACCTAATCGTGTGAGCGATAGAAACATCAAAACTTTTGTCTTCTTATTCGAGAATCTTAGCATAGTTTCTTTGATGAAGAAGCTTTCTTTTTCATTAAAACTTCAGGAGTGCCCCTTTTGTCGAACTTCTTCAAAGAAGCATTTCAAGCATTTGAAGATTAAACTTTTTGTCGAATTGCTTTAAAGAAGCATTTGAAGACTAAACTTTACCTACATTTAAGATGGATTAAAAAAAAGGAATTATTTATATATTTAAGGTCTAAAATTGCTCACTAATAGATAGCAACACAGAGATATAATCATGAGAGCTCGAGAGACCTAACATACTCACTCTCACATCATCATTGCACACTCTCATTCCATGCTTACCTCTCACTCACAAGCCTTAAGCAAATGACAAGCACATGGCAATGAGAAGATGGCAAACCCACACACAAGCTCTCAACCACGTAAGCCTCTCACACAATGTGTGTGTGTGTGTGTGTGTGTGTGTGTGTGAGAGAGAGAGAGAGAGAGAGAGAGAGAGAGAGAGAGAGAGAGAAAGGAAATCTGTATTAACGTCTTCGAAAGGCCAAAATGACCTATGAGACCAAAAGTTACAATAATTTGGTCAGATGAAGTACAAATGTCAGTGGTGTGTATAACAAAAAAAAGTGAGAAAAGATCTAGAGATTAAGAGTAACATGGGAAAATGGGAAACATGGGAAGCTACTAAGAGGGGACGAAAGTGTCCACTTTAAGACATCTTTGGGCACGTGAGGCTCGTGAATGTGTGAGGGTATAGATGGGTCCTTAGTGGATGAAATCCCTCATAGGTCACCGCCACTGAAGCATGAAGACAAGCTCCTCTCTGGAGTGAAATGCCTGGAGGGTACCTGTTGGTGATTTGTGATGATCTCTCTAATCGTCCCATGCCATCTGGATTTGCTACGGATACCCCAAGGTCTAGGGCGTACGGGGAGAGAGAGAGAGAGAGAGAGAGAGAGAGAGAGAGAGAGAGAGAGAGAGAGAGAGAGAGAGAGAGAGAGAGAGAGAGAGAGAGAGAGAGAGAGAGAGAGAGAGGGCTTTGCAAGCTAGGTTGGGCTGGTTGGGAGGAGGAGGGGGAGGAGTGAGGAGGAGGAGAGAAGAGTGAGAAGGAGGGGGAGGGGGAGAAGTGAGGGCTGGTTGGGAGGAGTGAGGAGGAGGAAAGAAGAGTGAGAAGTAGGGAGGTATGGGTATAGAGAAAGAGTTGTTATCAATAAAAGCTCGCTCCAAAATCACACTCATTACTAAGGCCCCATGAGACGCCATATGTTTTTTTAACATATTTCCAATCACTACCAGAGACATGGAGATCAACTCACCTTAGATATCATTTAAAATTAATTGGTAAAGTGTTCCATCTTCTCAAGAGATGAAAAAAGACTCTTTAAGTTATTATAATTAAACAAACTCTTCAATCAGTTTCCCAACCATATCACTCGTCCTTGCCCTACCTGATCATGTGAGCAATAGAAACATCAAAACTTTTGTCTTCTTATTTGAGAATCTTAGCATAGTTTCTTTGATGAAGAAGCTTTCTTTTTCATTAAAGCCTCAGGAGTGCCCCTTTTCGTCGAACTTCTTCAAAGAAGCATTTAAAGCATTTGAAGATTAAACTTTTTGTCGAATTGCTTCAAAGAAGCATTTGATGACTAAACTTTACCTACATTTAAAGTTCATAAAAAAGAATGAACAAGGGAATTTCTAAAGGGAACTAAAAGTAAAGATAACAAAGTCCTTGAATTTTACTTATCAGACAATCGTTCTCTCGTTCCCACACCTCTCAAATTTTGTAGACTATTGACACCCTTAGGAGGCTTTATAATATGTGGATTGTATCCCAAGTTTTGGGGATGAACACAACTAAAGTCCGTAGGGGACCATCATAAGAGTCTATCGACTAAGGCGAATGACAAAAGAGAGATGGGGTAACAAGGCTTCATGAATGGTTGGAATATGAGGGAGAAGAACACATGATGTTAGGACAAGTGCACAGGGCAACATTATAGGCAAAAGGACATGAAAAACAAATATGTTAATCCACGGAGGAGCATGCTTAATGTGATGTTGTCTATATTGCATTGATACAATGCATACAACACTTTCCAAACACCACAAGCATAAGAGGAGCAATACCTGGTCTGGCAATCGCCAATGGATGAACATAGGGAAGTGGAACAGAAGGCCAAGATGAAGAAGACAATGGCATAGTCTCCCATGCAATAGATAGTTGTAGATGTAATGCCTTTTATTCCATCACGAACTCATATGTGTACATCGAGGAGGGCAAGTGTAAAATTTTGCATGTAATATTCTTTCATAAAAAGAATATAATCTTGCAAAGCTGTACACATCATAGTGTTGAGGGAACTTAATGGTGCCAAGAAAAAAGACTATGATCCTATTTATCATCACTTGCCGATTTTATAATAAAAGATTATTTAACAAAATTTAAATGCTAAATATTTTTTAAGGGTGCTTAAAATGATTGCAAGTCACGTTGATTACGTTACAGAGCAACTTGTTCCTCATCTGCGAGAAACCCTAAACCCGTGCGCAAGAAACCCTGACTTTTATCTGTAGCTGCAGAGTACTGTAGAGGTACCCTAACTTGTGGAAGAAACCTAATCTTACCCTGTAGCTGCAGAATACAGCAGAGCCAGCGGGTTTCTCCACGAATCACGTCGAAGCTCTTCTCCCATGGCGGAGGATGGTGAGACTTCCCGCGATGGCGCTCAAACAAATGGATCCGAGGTTAGTTTCTTATAATCTGCCTTAATCCTCTTGGTCTTTGGCAAAATTAACAATGCCAGGGCATATGTGTGCGATAGGTTCTGTGAAATTAGGGAAGTCACTACTGGAAAAACCATGTGGTGTTTAAACTGATGCATGTGAATGTTAAAGGGGACTTCTCCTCTTTACAATAAACATTTTTTCTGTTGATGAGGTGACTAGGGACGCCATAGCAAACACCTTTGGTGCTGATGAGGTGAGTAGGGATGTCATAGCACTGGAAGGTCTTGTGCTGGCCTCTTACTTTTGCACGAGCATGAAGATTCGAGCAAGTTTTTAGAATGCCAAGTTCTCTTTGATTTGAAACTGTGGTTACACCATACGTTCGAGCAACTCGCAGAGTTTCTTAGCACTGTCAGCTTTGCTGAAGCCAATTAGTTCATGGATCTCAACACTTTCGAAACTTTAACCCAGTTTGTAGCTCAAACTACCGAAACTACTGTCGAGCATGAGGAGTCCGCTAGTTCAATAGAATAGTCTCTTCCTGTCTGTTTGAATTGAAGGCAACATAGTAGCATATGGAGACAGGCTACGTAAATTCTTCTGCTTGCAGGCAATTATCAAAACTGTAGCATCTCAAGAAAGTGTTTGCTTTTAGTAGGTGCCAAGTCCTTAAAGCTAGCACAGTTGAAGAAAATTGTATGTTTGGACTAAAACTGAAGAGCAAGTCTCTTGAAAGGATTTAGGGTGTTAAAGGTTCTTTTCCAAAGCCTTTAGGTGTGGTTATCTCCCGTGCTACATGTTAATAATCTCATACTTTTTTTAACATTTTGGCTACTGTGGTATGGATGCCTGGGCTTTGCATAATAGACAAAGGCTGTGGTACAATGGTAACTTCCTTCCGCATGCTTCAGGGTAAGGTGTTTGGTTGCTTGCAAGAGGAAAACATACTATCGTTTCGTTTTCTCATTTATTCGCTCTGTTTTTTCTGACAAAGATCTTTGTACTGTGCTGTATGGTCATAGGTAGAACTTCTACAAACAGTAGATGGAGTTGATGCAGATCTGGAGAGGAAGAAAAAGAAAGAGGAAAAGGTATTCATGGCATGCTAACACAGACGTGAAAGGGTTTCTGAATAATCTTTTGACCAAGAATCTAGTTAATCTATGTATTGCATGTGCAACTACACTTCACAAGTTCTTTCAAACAATCACATGTGCTAGCCCTAAGTGAAGACTCATTTGGGAAGGGAAAGAAAGAGGAAAAGGTATTCAATGGCATGCTAACATAGATGTGAAAGAGATTTTGAATAGTCTTTTGACCAAGATTCTAGTTAATCTATGTATTGCATATGCAACTAAACTTGCATCCATGTCTCCCTAGGGTATCTGTAAATATACATTGTTTTCTTTTAGTGCACCAAGCACCGTTTATGCTTTGGTTCCTCGACAAGAGTATATGAGAAGCAACTTCATTCATTCCAAAGGTGTTCTTGAAGATGATGATGTAAACTTGGGATTGATCTGTAACATGATTGCTGAAGCTATTGAAGATTAACGCTAGTTAATGCTGATCAAGAAATGCTAACCACATGACCTAATCACTTATCACAAACATGGAAATACAATGCAATAGACGTAAACTATTGTATATTGCAAAACATGAATATATACAAAACACAGATACGAATTCAAGTTTGTCCATGCATAACTGTGCAAACTGCTATAGTGCATAACCTAACTGCCGATTTGCTGTCCTCCACTTGAGAAGGACAAAACGCTCATGGGAAGCTGCAAATTGCTGATAAGAAGCCCTGTCTGCTGCTTGTGACTGTGGCTTTGCAAACCTTGATCTCCCATTCTATGAATGATCCCCTTTTATATTCATCCTTAGGGCTGGTTGAGTTGGCTGATTGCTTTGGCAAGTTGGACAACCCAGCGACTCCAGAAGAGCTATATAAGCCTGGCCACACCTTGCTGGTCCATGGGCACATGGTCTGTACACCTTTGGGTGGCCAAAAAACTGTTCAAGCCGGCCACTCACTGCCAAACCTACCCAAAAGGCGTTCTCGTGGCATCCCCTTCTGCTAAAGTTGGAGCACTAGGGCACATGATGCACCTTTGCTCCTCCTCCATCCTAGTCCAATTGGAGGCATTGCTCCCCCCTCTTTGGGTTTGCCTCCTATAGTAACTCTCTCAGATCTGCTCCCATGGACTGTTACAATAGATATCTCATCTTGCTTTGTTGAGACATACCTGAATGTCCTTTGATAATTGTTGGCTATCGAAAAGTGGCTGCAGCTCTTGCATAACCTTGAACATTTGTACTTGTGTTTGTCGCTTTGCGGTTGTGTTATCTAGAAGCATCTCCGGTCTTGAAAGTCGATCGACTCATTATTTCTCCAAGTTGTGGATGCCTTTTCCCTGAGTTGGGCCTTACTCCCTTGGGTTGGTTTCACAGCCAGGAGCTGAGAAGGGGTGTTAGAAGTCATCTCCTGTCTATATTCATACACCAGGGCCTCTGTTGTGGGTGTGCCCGCCTTGTATAAGGTGTTTTATCATTTTTCCACACTCCCCGTATTTTTCCCTATTTTTTTCCATTTTTCCTAGTGGTGGGAGGGTTGCCAGAGGATGCCAGGAGCACTCCAGTGCTGGCCGACTGCATGTTTATCAGTCGTGGTCTACTGGGCTGCTGGCCGACTGGAGTTTCTCAGTCATGGGCATTCATCTGTTGGCCGACTGCATTTATGCAGTCGTGGGACCATTTTCAGCAGTCGTGGGCACCTTTTATGCTGGCCGATTGCTCTCCTAGGGATGTATATATAGGGCCCTTGCCCCCACCACTTCCTCATTCAGTTTTCTCGGGATCTTGTGTATAGAGAAGAGTTTACACACCTATCTCTCTGTGTTTCTTGTGCTGTTTATTTTCTGTAGTCTACTTGCTCTTGTCTACCCAAGTTTGGTTATCATTTCCGCTGCATATTCTGACATATACATCTTCTCTTGCTCTACACTTCTGTGTTTTGTTTTCCATAGCACCTGTCTCATTTTTTGCTGTTCATTCCGACATGGTATTAGAGCCCCAGGTGGCTTGAAGCTTGGAGACAGTGGGAGCTTGAGGGTTTGGTGATTTTTGGTGCTGATTGGAGATTTCTTGGGCTGTTCGGGACTTGGAGATCGAGTAGAAGGCGGCCATCACCGTTGGACAGCACCTTGCATATTGTTTGTAGCCCCTCTTCTTCATTTTTTTTCCCACCCACCCTCCCTTCACAAGACCTTGTGAACCCTTGAGATGGCAAATTTACTTGAGATGGCTAAGAGGCACGTGAAGATTCCCACTCTCCCCACATTCTCGATGGATCGACAGTTCGACGGGACCAACTATGGCATCTAGAAGGTAATGATGGAGTTTGTCTTGGAGTCTTATGACTTGGCTGATTTCATTGTGGTTGGTGTTCCACGGCTAGAGTTGTAGGACGGGGAGCTTTTACCCTCTACTAGGAAAGAACGGGAGGCTCAGGCATAGTTATGGGATCGTGTCAATGCTCGTGTGCGTTCTTTCATCTTCCTTAATTGCACGCCACAGGTGATTAATCATATCAAACATATGACGCTAGCCAGAGAGATTTAGCAGCATTTGGCTTCTCTGTATAACAGGGTATCACCCATGAAGTGGATTTCCTTGGAAGTCCAGATGTGGGTGATGAATCCTGCGCAAAGTCTTCGACGATGCGGGAGCACATCAACAAGCTACAGGCTCTTCAGCATGAGGTTCCTCAGGCTGGGAAACAGATATCTTCAGAGGACATGGCCATCACTTTGCTATCTCATCTGACCTCTCAGTATTCAGCTTTCTACTCCTCTTTGATTACCAGTGGGAGGTTGAGCACCATCACATGGGAGGAGCTTGTGCCCTGTGGGCTTGGACCAGGAAGAGCGTTTTACGAACCATCCACAGGGCGGAGGTTTTGAGGCCTTGACTGGCTAGCGGTCGAAAGGCCGTAACAACAACAACAATAAGGGAAAAGGGAAGTCTTCATCGGAGAAGTCTTCTGAGAAGAAGCCCGATTCAGACCGTGATGCTCTGGAGGCCAAGCGGACCTGTAGCAATTGTGGCGAGAAAGGCCACTATCGTACCGAGAAGAGTGCTGATTCTTCGGTTGCAGCTGCCAAGACTCTGGCTTTTGTGCACTTGGAGATTATGGACACAGATGCTTCAACTTCTTCGAGTAGGGAGGCAGTTGGTTTCACCGCCAGGGAAACTGGAGAGTGGATTCTCGATAGTGGTGCTTCTAGACACACGACTTCTTCTTGAGAGTTATCACAGGATCTTAAATGGCAGTTAGGTCGCATTTTCATTGGCGATAATTCCACTATCCCGATTCACAGTGAGGGCAAGATGGAGATTATTCTCGATGGCAAAGGGGAGAAGCATTCCTCTCGTGTTCTTTATGTCCCAGCAGCACAACACAGGGAATCTTTTTCTAAGCGGAATACTAGGCGGGCTTCGAATCCTTTGGAGTTGGTACACACTGACTTGTGTGGACCTATGTAGACTCCATCCTTGGCAGGTTCTTTGTACTTTATGCAGCTTTGTTGATGATTGTAGCAGATTTATATGGGTTTATTTTCTTTCTCGGAAGGACTAGGCTTTTGCTTGGTTCAAGGAGTGGCATGTTATAGTGGAGAAGGAGTCTAGATTGCAGGTGAAGACTCTTTGGGCTGACAAAGGAGGAGAATTCTCTTCTGATGCTTTTGTGTGGAACATGGCATCAAGCGGGAGCTGGCCAATACAGGTTCGCCTTCAGAGAATGGAGTAGTTGAGCGTAAGAACTAGATTTTGGTGGAGATGGCGAGGACGATGTTGGAGCATCGTGATCTTCCTCGTCCACTTTGGGGAGAGGTTGTGGCTACGGCTGTCCATATCCTTAACCGATCTCCGACGACTTCAGTACCAAAGATGACTCCATTTGAGGCTTAGGAGGAAACTAGATGTCTTCCTTTGGGAGTGATGCCTATGTTCACATTCCAAAGAAGCAGAGGGGGAAGCTTGACTTGAAGTCTCAGAAGCTTGTATTTGTGGGATATAACTCTCTTTCCAAAGGCTACATGTTATATAACCCAGAGCGGAACAAGGTTGTTATTAGCAGAGATGTTGTCTTTGATGAGCATGTTTCAGTTTCACTATTGATGAGCCGCCACTTCTTGGAGAACCAGATGAGTATGAGGATGATTCCCAATCTATTGTTCTAGCTAGATAGCCTCAGTCAGTAGTAGAGGTTGAGCTCGAGGCTGGAGATGAGCCCCAGCAAGAGCAGGAGGCTCTGCGTTCTGCTCGAGTACCAAAGTAGTTGTTATACACCATTCGAGAGTCAAGTGTTATGGAGCTTCCCTCCTAGTGGACCACAAAGGATGGACCTCGAAGATCGCACAGAGTTCGTGACAAAAGTCATTTAGAGGAGCTGTTACAGGTGAACTATGCTTTGATGTCTCGTATCATTCGGGACAAAGAGCCCACCTCCGTGAAGGAAGCCCTTTCTCAGGAGACTTGGAGGAAAGCCATGCAAGTGGAACTGGATGCCATAGAGAAGAATAAAACTTGGGAGTTGGTTCCGAGGTCGTCAAAACGGTTAGTCATTGGTGTCAAGTGGGTCTTTACAACCAAGTATACGTCTGATGGGTTAGTGGACAAGCACAAGGCCAGACTTGTCGTTAAGGGCTATGCTCAATGGCCTGGCATCGACTATGAGGATACCTTTGCATCGATAGTGAGGATGACCACGATTTAGACAGTTCTTACCCTTGCCTATTCTCATAGATGGTGTTAGCACATTCATCCCCAGTTTCTGCTCATTTATGGTGCCCATTTGGTCCCTTTTGTATGGCCCTTGATTGTGGGCTGGCCACCCCTTTTTTCTCTATTTTTCTGGGATTTTTCCCAGCCTTACTGGTATTTTACCAGTCGGCCAGCATACTTGCTACAATCGGCTAGTATTAGCAGCCCCCAGTCGGCCAGCATACCTCAACTATAAATAGGAGGTGCTGGTCTCTCATTTCTCATTTAGTCTTGTACATATCTGCTCCCTCACTTATGAGACTTGTAGTGTCTCTTGCTTGGGACTGTTTTGCTTCAGTATATTTAGCATAGTTTGCTCCTTATCTCTCTCTCTCTTGCACTCTTTGTTCAGCACATTCTAGTGCCTCCTTTGCTTCCGCTCTGTGCACTCTTTGCTTCCGCTCTGTGCACTCTTTTAGATGGCTCGTATATCAAATGGATGTAAAATATGCGTTCCTTAATGGTGACTTGCAGGAGGATGTGTATGTTGAGTAGCCTCAAGGCTTTAAGGTTCCGGGATCAAAGGGGATGGTTTACAGGTTGCATGGTCTTAAGCATGCTCCTAGGGCTTGGAATCAGAAGATTGATTCCTTCTTTCTACGGACAGGTTTTTAGAGATTAGTTGTAGATCCTAACTTGTATCTCTTTCGGGAACGCGGTTTGGTCACGTTGATTATCCTTTGTGGATGATCTCATTCTCATTGGCGGTCATGTGGAGCACATAGCAGTAACGAACGCTACCTTGTCAAAGGAGTTTGAGATGACCGACTTAGGCTTACTCCATTTCTTCTTGGGATTGGACATTTAGCAAACCTAGAGGGGGTTCTTTGTTTTTCAGCAGTGGTATGTTCATGAGTTGTTGGAGATCTTTGGGATGGAGAATTGCAAGCCTATTACTTCACCGATGGACACGAACAACAAACTTACAGTGAATGAACCTTGTGAGCAGGTTGATGCCTCTCTGTATTGGAAGGTTGTTGGTATATTGATTTGGTTGCTAAACACCAGATTGGACTTGAGCTTTCCCGTGGGGCTGTTGAGTTTATTCATGCAGACGTATTTGAAGACTCATTGGGACGCAAGATTGTGGATCTTGCGGTATCTGTAGGGTACGAAGGATCTTGGACTTTTCTATGACACTTGAGGGGGAACGATGGAACGAGTCAGACTTCAAGGTTGGAGTGACTCAGATTGGGAAGGAGATCTACACCAGGCTATGGATTTATCCTTGGCTTAGGAGCTATTTCATGGATTAGTAAGAGGCAGCCAACCATTGCCTTGTCTTCTACAGAGACAGAGTACCGGGCTGCTTGCGTTGCTGCTTGTGAGGTGGTGTGGTTGCGGAGGTTACTTTGCGAGATTGGGTTTCTACAAAAGGAACCCACGGTCATCCAGTGCGATAACCAGAGCTGTATAGCTATTTCTCGGAACCTGGTCTTCCATGCCCGGACCAAGCACATAGAAATACAATATCACTTTGTTTGTGAGAAGATTTTGGCTAGTGACATCTTGTTTGTTTATTGTTCGACGGAGGACAATGCGGCGGACCTCTTCACGAAGTCTCTACCTCAGGCTATACTTCAGTAGCACTCCAGCTTACTGGGGTTGGTTCCACATCCAGGAGCTGAGAGGGGGTGTTAACAATCATCTCTTGTCCGTAGGAAATTGCTCAGTGAGGGCCTTTGTTGTGGGTGTGCCTGCCCATGAGTTTTTCCCATTTTTTTCCGTTTTTTCTCTTTTTTTTCTCCTTGTTTTTGGTTGTGGGGGGCCCTTTGTTGCTAGCCGTCTCTTCTTGTCCTGGCAGATTGGCTTTTCTCTCATTCGTGGTGAAACCGGCCTCTGGTAGAAACCAAAGTGCGGTAGACTAGCAGTCACCCAATCCAATTGTAGTCCAGACAATTAATCAAATAAATAGGAGCTAGAGTGCTCCAAAATAAGAAGGAGAACGACACCTGTTGGCCCCGAAGCTTGGCGCCCCTTTCGGTATTTCTTTATTCAATTTCAATGGAAAAGATTCAGATGATTACAACATGGCCATCCATGGCTCGAATGTCTGCAAGTCCAATCTGCCAATCCTCGGGACCTCTTAGCATAGAGTACAGAAAATGCATCTGATTGAACCATGCACATAGCCATAAACTCAGCCATGAAAACCAGTCCACAAACTCATCCAAAACAGGCCATGATCTTGTCTTGTTTCCACCCTCTGAACTGCCAAACCCTTCCTCTCACAAAGGGCTAGAGAGAACCACTCTAGAGCAGTCTTGAGCCAGTGAAAAGAGAGACTTCAAAAGACATCACCTGCAGTCCCACTTGCTCACAAAGAAAGAGAGACTTACAGACTTTATGTCGCTTTCCACAAGAGAGAGAGAGACTGGAGGAAAAGCCCCGAACTGACCTGTCCTCTTGTCTTGTAGCCGGGAGTGAGACAAACAGTGAGAGAACCTGCTGTCCAGCCTTGTGTTCCCTTCTCACAATTCACACTTCCCAACTGACAATCATATTCTTGCCAAAAGCAAAGGAGAGAGAAAGAGGTGAACCTGTAGGTGCCTGATTGCTCTGCAGCCAGTAGCCAACCAGCTCTTCAAAAACTAAGGAGAGAGAGAGAGAGTCCTGAATCTCTGATCTGTAGCACAGCCAGCAATCAGCCGGTTTCAAACTCTTAAAACCATGCATAGAATAATATTTTACTGCCTCTTTAGCCTCAGCAAAACAGCCCGCCTGCAGCCCTTCCAAGAAGCCTCCAATGACCAGCAGCACAGGTTCCAAGGAAATGTCTTTCCCACGCCTGGATATCAGGGCTGCCCGCCTACTGTCCCTCCAAAAGCAAGAGTAAGAGAGAGATGCAGCCTGCAGCCTGTTTGTATGCGTTTTCTTTTCAGGAACTCCCACGACTGCAATTCAGCACTGCCAGCCTCACGTTTCTTTCCCTAAAAAGCTATAGAGAGAGAGAGAGAGAGAGAGGGAGAGAGGGAGAGAGGCGTGTACTTCCTATTGCGGTTGGCTGCTTTTAGGCTGGCCGACGAGCACTAGAGGGTGGAGTAAATACCACCCTTGGTCCCCCACTTCATTTTGTATTGGATCCTAGTGTATATAGTAGAGTTTATACAGCTTCTCTCTCTCTCTCTCTCTCTCTACGCTTTTGCGTTTTGTTTTCCACAACACTTGTCTCATTTTCCGCTGTGCATTCCGACACCTAGCTGTTGCCTACAAGCCTTTCTGCACACAAAAGCCTCAGAATCAGTTATTGCAAGAGACCATGGTTGACTGGATGCTTTGTACCAATGTAACATGAGTGCAAAAGCTATTGGAGATTAACGCTAGTCAATGGCAAATGCTGATTAAGAAATGCTAATTACAGGATCTAATCACTTATTTGCAAATATCGAAAGACAAGGCAATAGATCTAAACTATTGTATATTACGAAACATGAAAAGATACAAATCATTATGAGAGCTGTAACATGCATTGGAATTATGCGTAGATGTAGAATCATGTCACACAAAGTCTCACACCGCGGTCTTTATCCTGAGCTTCGTGAGTCTTTAGCAATCCACTTTATCACTTCATACTTTAAGAGAGAGAGAGAGAGAGAGAGAGAGAGAGAGAGAGAGAGATGAAATGAAATGTTATATTAACGTCTTCAAAAGGCCATAATGACCTATTGCTCGGAGTATTTGCTTTATTACTTTGAAGAGAATGACTGACTTGGGACTCTATAATTAAGCCAAATGAATGACCTTCGGAAGACCAAGAGTCGGGCTGAACTGTACACGGCTATAGAAGTACAAATGATGTCCAATCTCAAGGCCAATGCACTCTTCCAAGGGGCTGTAGGAAGGCTGCAAACTGTGGCTGAGAGATGGCCTAAATTGGGACTGTTCTAGGTTGTGAATATGCAAGATGAATGCATGAATATGCTGCATTTACCTTCATCCGGGAGGATGAAGCAAATGATGATGTATGTGAATGCTGAAATCTGCTGTAGGCTGAGAAATGCAAGGGATTGAAGCGATTCTTCGTTGGCTGATTGTTGATGATGCGTTTTATGCTGCTGAATGCTTCTAAGCTTCAAGCGATGATGATCCAAAGGGCTGAATGCTGAATCGTTGATGCTTGAATGCTGAGATGATTGATGAGATGCAAGCGATTGCTATTTATATGAGCATGGGTGGCTGGTCGGCTGGCTACAGAGCTAGCCGACTGCATAATAAATGCTACACGACTTGTAATAATGTGATAAATGCTGAATAATATGATAATAATGCTAATAAATATGCTAATAATGTTGAATAAAGTTTTATGGCTTTTGCAATGGTTTTCATGCACATGGGGATGAATGTTATGCAAATGTAGACCATGAATTGATGCAAACCCTAAGGCTTCTACTAACTCTACATGCATGAATGATTCTCTTCAAGTGGGTTAAGGGACTTGATTGACTGACTGACACTCTAAGGTTGAGGAATGATGTATGTAGCTCGTGCCTAACATATCTTGGAGTGAGGATTACAATGGGTCCACGACATACGACATTTTCATATCCTAAAGGATCTTACTGCTGTACAATGATGCACTGATGATGAGCCATCTTGTCACCATGCACTACAGTCCAAAGTGCATGTGCCAAGAGCTGACTTCGGTGATCTCCTTTGGGAATCCCTCTTTACTACGTTTTGTTTTTTCTTCTTCGTCTCTCGTTTGTAACTTTGTGCTAAAAACAGCCCTAGAAAGGCTCTCAAAAATAGTCCACGAGCAAGCCACAGTCAGATCTGCGGAGAGCTCCAAAAAAAAAAGCTATAGAACGGTTGCATAGGCGGACGAGAGAGAAGAAGAGTTGCTCTTAGATGCTCTATACGACCAGCATAGGATACCCGCAGCTGTACCTGCTGTACGGCTAGATCATAGAGGAGGATCTGCTGTTGTACACGGCGAATCACTTAGGAGGGGAAAACAGGGCAGGTTGGCCTATTGATGTAGTCGGTGAGTCGAGAGAGAAGGGGCTGCAGTACCTATACGACAGCGCAAGAGAGAGGATGATATACACGGCAATTGTACTTGCTGTACGACGTTGCTGTACTTGCTGTACAGCCTGTACCAGTGCAAGAGAGGAGATGGGCTGCCTGGCTTGCTGTCCTTAGTACGACTAGTGCAAGAGAAGTGGACATGCAAGTTTTGTTTGAAGTCTTCGTCCAAGTTGCAGCTAGGTGGTTTATATTAATTCTTTCTCTTTAAAGTGGTGCAATTGCCTATCTAGCTGCCATTTGTGTCCCCCCTTTTTGCCAAAAGTGGTTGAATAGTCAAAAATATCAACTTATGTGTTTTTTACTAGCTTTTTGGTCAAGACTCCTCTAGGCGCCTCCATTTGGTTCACATATGCATGTCCAGAAGGTGCAATTGCCTATCTAGCTGCCGTTTGTGTCCCCCCTTTTTGCCAAAAGTGGTTGAATAGTCAAAAATATCAACTTATGTGTTTTTTACTAGCTTTTTGGTCAAGACTCCTCTAGGCGCCTCCATTTGGTTCACATGCATGTCCAGAAGGTGATAAATCCGGCCACACTTTAATGATGTGTAAACACGTCGCCTTAAAAATCAAACCAACAAATAAAATCCCTTGTAGTTCAAACTTTGCTAGTAAGTGCTCTAGCTTTATTCTATGGAAAATTCCCGTTCACACCTTGGTTCCAAACAGTGTGTGAAACACTGTTCAAGACTGGTGAGGAGACCAAATTGGTGACAATGGCATTGATGAGAGCCACACTTATATGGTGGGAGGATTATGGTATATCGTGGAATTGGGATAACTGTTGTCGGGTTTTCTTGAAGTAGTTTACCCCTGTGGACTGCAGTGCAACCATAAGAAGCAATGAGAATCTATAAAAAACAGTAGGGCAAGCAGGTAGTCCATCAAACTGAAGGAGTAGGGTGATAGATTTGTGAATGGCTTGAAGCCATCCTTGCATGTTCATGTGCTCATGTGCACTGACTTGGGAGTCCCTTAGATGTTGTTTTTATTGCAACAAACCTCAAGACTTGAAGCCGGTGACATAATTGTTGGAGAACGAGCCTCATGCAAGTACAAAAGCATGAAGACATGTGCACACACTCTTGTAAAAGAGAGTGAATAAAATCCAAAAAGTAAACACAAGGCAAAAGTCAAAGGGGCATCTACCTCTCCTAGAATCAAGGAGGGGATTAAGGGGAGAGAATCATGGAGCCACCCACCCACCCCTAATCACTCACCAATCACAATGTAAAGCTGTATTAGTAACATGTATGGAGCCTATTTAAAGACTCTCTTCTCAATGATAACCATGAAAGCATTTGAATCATTTTGCCACACTCGTTTTTGAGTTGTTTTATTTCTCTCTCTCTCTCTCTCTCTCTCTTCTTCTTCTTCTTCTTCTTCTGTGTGCGCGCGCGCGCGCGCGCGCGCGCGCCATAGCCATAGCCATAGCCATGTTTCTCTATGATCCACCATAGCCTCCACTTCATTGTTTTCTACAACAACTTAGCAACATATGTACAAGGATATTTCCAAGAAAGGAGTGTCGAATCTTCGTCTCTCTTAGGATGAGTTCTAACTTCTAAGCCATAGGGTTGATAGACAGGGCAATGTTTCAAGTGACTCCACCAAGCACATCGCAAGTAATTGTTTTGACGAATAGAAAGTAGTCGTCTTGAGAAGGATACTTTAGAACCATAGGATGATCATGGAGGATGCTGGTTTGAGAATACATGGCCAAGGAAGTGATCATGGACGATGCTGGTTTGTGAACACTACTCTGGGATGGGTGACCTTCCGAGAAGTGGCCCCCAATTTCCAACAAATTGGTCGGTTGGGTGTCCACTGTAACTGGGTCACCCAGATTTTTTAGTTTTAACTTGTAAACTGTTTTAATGTGTAAATGATGCATGTTTAATATTGTTTTGGAGGGAAGGCAACATATTTTTTTTACATATTATAAACTTATATATAAATTTTGGGGCTTGTCCCTTTGTATGAAACGTTTTTGAAACGTCTGGGATTTGAAAGAAACGTCTATGAAATGCGTTTCAAAAAAACCATGGCAACTATGGTTGTATTAGTGGACATGCAAGTTTTGTTTGAAGTCTTTGTCCAAGTTGTAGCTAGGTGGTTTATATTAATTCTTTCTCTTTAAAGTGGTGCAATTGCCTATCTAGCTGCCGTTTGTGTTCTATTTAGTGCTAGCTTATATCATGCTGGGCTCGAAGTGATCAAACTCAACTTGATGATTTATTTATGAAGACTTGTCTACTAGGTGAGATATCTTTATGCATGAACCTGCACCTACTTTTGGGCGTTGATGAGGAGAGTGGGGATGCTATACCTTGTAGTTTGTGCTATGCATGATGGAGTTGGCGATTTGAAGCTTTGTGAGTAGACTCTCATGGAGTCAAGTCGCACTGTTGCCGGTCAAGTGCTGGCTCCCATGAGAATCCACCCACTCGAAACACTCCTTGTACACTCCCTATCAGTGGTAGGTACTTCGCTAAGAGGTGCTTGATTGGCAGTTTTGCTGGGAGATACATTTTGAGGTTCTTGTGTTGACAAGACGAGGGCCCAATGTTAGCCTCAGTATAGGACACAAAGTGGTCTCTCCGAGTTCTCAGGACATCCAATACCTTGGGTGAGACTCGATTGGAGTTTTTTAGTACTTGTGCGTGGCACCCATTTGGATATCATACAGTTGAGGAAAAATGCAGTCTTATTGGGGAGAAGGTGAAGCACTTGCAGATTAGGAAAGCCCAAGCAATAGAGGATGGGGAGAATGTGATGCACTTGGGCGTTTCCCTGCTTATGGTCACCCCTTTTTTAAGTTTGCAGTTTTAGTAGTGAACTTTTTTTCTAATTTGGAGCATTTGCTCAAATAATATTAGTAGTAGGCTTTGGGATGTGCTTGTGTTTGCGTGTGTTCAAATTTTGGTTTTTGTTTTCTTTCTGTTAAGTGCTTGCATCTGGCTAGTGGAGAGAGAGAGAGAGAGAGAGAGAGAGAGAGAGAAAGAGAGAGAGAGAACTTTCAAAGAATAATAGGCAAAGGAGAAGGAAGCTAAAAAGCTGAAGGCACTTCAAAAAGCCGAGGCTCTCAAAGCCCAGGTTAGTGTGACCTCTGAGAGTTGTGTTCTGCAATCCCATATTGGTAGGATAAAGTTTTCATAGGAGAAGTGCTTGATGTGGTCAGTTTCCCTAAGGTTACAATAAGTTTTGCGTGTGATCATGCAGAAAGAAAAGGAGGCCTTAAGACCCACAAAAGCTAAAGAGAGCAAGAAACCAGTCCCTAAGGATGAAGGTGATGGTGATTTTATGGATCCTCCCACTGTTCCGGGGGAGAAAAAACGACTAGCACCAGATATGGCAAAGACATACAATCCAAGTGTTGTAGAGGCCGGGTATATACTTACAACTTGATTCTTACTTGTTTGGCTTACAGTAGGATATACTCGACCTGAAAAAACTGAAACACACCACCTCTTGTCAGCGCATTTTAATTCCTGAAAGTTCACTACAGGTGGTACGAATGGTGGGAAAAAGCAGGCTTTTTTGTCGCTGATCCTGCTAAAAAGAGTTTGCCATTTGTCATTGTGAGTCTTTCCTCTTAGGAAAAAAATTTAAAGCTCTTTTGCACGTGCACCCCTGTGCAGATTCTCTGTTCTCTAGTCTTTTGAAGGCTTATCCAATTATATTTTTCTTGTTCTGCCCATACTATCAAGATATATTGGCATTTCTTTGTTATCATCTCCAAGATTTGGAGTGAATGTACTAGTATCCATTTTCTTACTACAGGTGATTCCACCTCCAAATGTAACAGGAGCTTTACACATTGGACATGGGCTGACCTGTGCAGTTGAAGTAAGTCATATTCCATGCATGGGAATTCTTAGTTGTTTGACACAAGAAATAATATAACGTTATGTGAGAGCTTATGTTTATAGGCTAATTTTTCACCTCGCTGAGTGCGGGAATTCCTCTTAATGAAGGTGAGAGAGAGAGAGAGAGAGAGAGTATTTTTTCCTCTTAATGTAAGTGAGAGAGAAAGATGTGTTCAAAAGATCCAATGAGTCTATGAGAAAAAGTAGTTCAAGGGTTCCATTTAGTACTGGGCCATGGAAAGACTAAAAGAAACTAAAAAACTCCTACAAAAGGAAGTTGTATGTCTTATCATATCATCATCAACATCATCATCAACATCATCATGGTGAGCATGCGAATACATGTGCAAGTCCATCTCCATATCAATATAAAGGAGATCTCATGTGTGTGCAGAGAGAGAGAGAGATGTGCAAGTCCATCTCCATATCAATACAAAGGAGATCTCATGTGAAGAGAAAGAAAGAAGAGAGAGAGAGAGAGAGAGAGAGAGAGAGAGAGAGATTAATATGAACGTATACGAAAGATCAGAAGGGTCTCAGACCAAAAGATGATACGATACTGCTACAGAAATACTAAGCAGCCAATGCCTATGGTATAAGTGCATGGCTCTGTGTGAGAGGGAGCCTCGCAACAACGATCAGGTGATGGTGACCCCACCCTCGGCCAGTAGAGATCTGATGTCTGAAAGGATGTCTAGCCTCTGTGATGGGAGTCTGCCAAGGTGTTGGAGAGTATCCTGGATTTGCATCAGGCAGGTGGAGGATCATGATGCTTGGGTCCGAGACGTCTTGCCACAGTATAGATGAAGCCCTCTCACTAGTAACCCCTTGGGTGTGTGGGACTGATGTTGCATGTGCGGAAGCCTTATCTGTACTGAGCCACAGCCCTAAGCCTGATGAACAAGATGCTAAATAAAATGATTAAGACAGAGGAGAGAGAAGAAGAGAGAGATTGGTGTCAGGTTTTTTTTGTGTATTTAATATGGTACAAAAAGGTTGCTTAATGAATGTACATGGCTCAGCCCTAGGTCAGCCCCAAAGGGGTTGACCTTTGGCCTCAACATATGTTTAATTGAATGACTTCAATGAGAAACAACTTGCTAACTGTTGAATGATGCCTTTTTCTTATATATGAGTGGAGGATGCTGGTCAGCTAGCTGCAAAAGCTGTCGGCCAGCAGTGGACCTGAATTATAGGGATTCAATCCCTTTAATGCTGTGATTAGCCTTGAATGCTTTCACTGTGCTGCCATACAGTCTGTCACCTGCTGCCCGCCGCTGCCTTTGAGCCCTGCTGCCAGTCGATTGTGTCTTGATGGCTGCCGATAGGTCTTCAGTGCCCTTCCATGCTGTCAATGCTGATGGTGATGATGTTAATGCTATTGCTGTTAATGCTGCTACTGTTGATGATGAACTTGATGAAGATGTTGATGACCAACTTGTGTGAGTAGGTATGGGTTACAGATTTTGGATTGGTGGGCCTTTAAGTAGTTCTCTATATCTCTATGGACATAGTAGGCCCAGTCTTCCTCTTTCTCCTCATGTACTTTTGCAATTCTGTTCAAGGGCACCCTATTATATTTGTCCACACGGGCTTCACCTGCATCATCAAAGAACATGGCCCTGCAAGCTTTTTCCGTAGCCTCATCCCGGATGTTTTTGTACTTGGCCCCATTTGAGTTGTAAGAACTTTTCTTGAGCATTGCATCTAGAGGCATTTTGTCGATGATGGCGTGTGCGTGGACCTTGACTGCGGGTGGAAGCTGTGCAGAGCATTCCATATGAGCTCTTCTATGATGAGGAGTTGCTTGGAAGTGCCGTCAGCTTTTGTGATGGTTCCCCTCTTAGTGCCCTTGTCGTAGGTCTTGAGGTATTCAGCGGCGGTAGAGTTCTGTGTCGATACTTCTTGGGAGAATCTGGGCCATTGTCCCCAAACCAACCTTGTCGAGCTTTGCTTTGGCTTCGACCTCCTCCAGAATTTGGAGGCATTCTGGGCTGTTGTAATGTAGGGCTACCTTTCCATGGGCCATGAGAGCTTCTTTTGCTGATGATGGCCCCACGGAAGGCCTAGGCATAAGGGCCCAAAAAGTTTAACTGTCCTAATTGATGACTGATCCACAACCCTAAGCTTGATTAAGAACAAGATGCTAAATAAACATGATTAAGACAGTAGAGAGAAGAAGAGAGAGATTGGTGTTAGGGTTTTTTGTGTATTTAATATGGTACACAAAAAGGTTGCTTAATGAATGTACATGGCTGAGCCCTAGGTCAGCCCCAAAGGGGTTGACCTCTGGCCTCTACATATGCTTAACTGAATGACTTCAATGAGGAATGAATGATGGAATGACTTGATAACTGCTGAATGATGCCTTTTTCTTATATATGAGTGGAGGATTCTGTTCGGCCAGCTACAGAAGCTGTCGACCAGCAATGGACTGGAATTAAAGGGATAAATTTCCTTTTAATGCTGCGATTAGCCTTGAATGCTGCCCACTATGCTGCCATACAGCTTGCCGCCTGCTGCATTGGAGCCCTGCTGCCAGCTGACTATGTCTTGATGGTTGGTGACAGGTCTTCAATGCCCTTCCATGCTGTCAATGCTGATGGTGATGCTGTTCATGATGATGATGTTGATGCTATTACTATTAATGTTGCTACTTCTCATGATGATCTTGATGAAGATGGTGTTGATAATCTAATTGCTGTCTTAATTGATGATTAATTAGAGATTAAGGCTGTTCATGTTGGAGATTAGCCATGGCATGGGTGTGCGCGTGACATCCCTCCCTCCTAAACTTGATGACGGGTGGGACACTCGGTCATCCTTCCTCCCTGGACTTCTAATTTTGACCTCCTACTTTTGACTTTGACTTTGACTTTGATATTTTTGATATGAACAACTTCCACTTCTGATCTCCACTTCCAAGTCTTGCTAAAGAACTGAGCATCTATGCTATTGTTGTGACCTGTCCCTATGCTTGCTATCCCTTGCCCTTGACACAGTGGTGGGTCACCTGGTGGAACTGCTCATGCCTGTTGCTAGGCCTTTGAAACTGATCTTAGAGCTTAATGATGTACTGGTTATGCGTACATACCCTTAGGGAATGCTTCCTCTAGTTCTTTCTATTGCAGATCACTCCATCTACTACTGTGTTGCATTCTTCTGTTAGAACTGCGCACCTTCCTTGGGACCGCTTCGTGGGTTGAGCCTAAAAGCTCTGATACCAATGTTGCATGGGCGGAAGCATGTGCTGTACTAATCCACAGCCCTAAGCTTGATGAAGAACAAGATGTTAAATAAGCACGATTAAGAGAGGAGAGAAAAGAAGAGAGATATTGGTGTCGAGGTTTTTTGTGTATTTAATATGGTACAAAAAGGTTGCTTAATGAATGTACATGGCTGAGCCCTAGGTCAGTCCCAAGTTCCAAGGAGGTTGATCTCTGGCCTCTTCATATGCTTCACTGAATCACTTCAATGAGGAATGACTTGTTAACTGCTGAATGACTTTGTCGGTCAGCTATAGAAGCTGTTGGCTAGCAGTGGACCTGAATTAAAGGAATTAAATCCCTTTTAATGCTGCGATTAGTCTTGAATGCTGCTTACTATGCTGCCATACAGTCTGTCGCCTGCTGCCTTGGAGGACTGTCTTGATGGCTGCTGACAAGTCTTCAATGCCCTTCCATGCTGTCAATGCTTATGGTGATGCTGTTGATGATGATGATGTTGATGCTATTGCTGTTAATGCTGCTGTTACTGAGGATGATCTTGCTGAAGATGGTGTTGATGACCTAACTGCTGTTCTAACTGATGATTAATCAGGGATTATTTGAAGGTCTTGTCGCGTACGGAATTTACATCAGAGTGTGTTAAAAAAGAGCAGCTCTCCTAGATTCTAGGAATCCACCTTCTATGTTCATAAAAGTATTGGATGATCCCCCATTGTCAAAACTTGTACAATCATATAAAATTGGGTGCCCACAACCTTGCCGCTTGATCCCTTTGCATGATGGAAGATGTCTAGGTTGGTGACATTCTCCCCCTCTTCTGAAAAGTTGTCCTCAACTTTGAGTTCAATAAAATGCTCAAGATATATGCTGGCTATATTCTCCCCCTCTTGTGAGAAGTTGTCCTCAGCTCTGAGCTCCAAAACATGCCCAAAGGTATATCATGTCCTATCGAGTAGAGAAAATTTTCATGAATCCAATCAACATCAAGATATCTAGATACGAGCATAAGAGCCAATCGTATCAGAAACATTCACCAAGTCCATGGATCTCATCTATAATAACAAATATAATTGAATTCAAGAGAATATGTCAATTGAATTCAAGAGAATATGTCCCAAATTTGTGCCAAGATAGAAGTCTTCCAAAATATCATAAACATGTCCTTGTTAATGGATGAGACGAATAAAGTCCCATAACTCCATAAAAACACCATCAATTATGGCTAAGACATAAAAGCACCATATGTAAGATACAAGCATAAAAGCCAATTGTATTTGTAAAATTGAACTCAAAGACCATAATCCATCCATTGCACAACAGAGTTCAAATCCATGAATCAAAAGATTTATAATATTGTTCGTGAGAAAGTATCCACCTTCTCTTGAAGCCGATTTTCCAAGCTTCAAGCAATCTTATTATGGAGTCTCAAATCTGAAGTGCTTCAAGGATCAAGCATGAAGATATGCCTCATCCGTTCATGATGATTCACAACAAAGAAACAAAGCTTAGTGTTCAATTCGCAAAGATTCTTTTCTTTCTGGCCAGAATGGGCTGACGACCCCCCCCCGCCCCCCCCCCCCCCCGGAGTATTTTATTCTTGAAAGAAAGATCATTATGTACAAGCTTTGAGGTTCTTCTTTCTCCTTTTTGCGGAGATGCCTAGATCCATCCAAGTATTGAGAGCAAGATAGAATGACCATAAAACCATGTAATATACAAAAGGTAGCTTCTACCTGTGAGGGTATGGATCTTTCCCACTAACAGGTCTCCATCATGCCTTCAAGTACGTGCCCAGGCATCTCTGATGATCCCCATGCTGTATCACCCGTGTGTCCCCTCTTCCCGTGAGATTTCCTCGGCTCGGCGAGTCTCTACCCTGAGGTGGTGGGAGGACACTCTGAGCTGGCTAATTGGGATACACATAGATTGTGACATGTGTATCTTTATGTATCTCAGCCTTCAGGATCTCAAAGAATCCTTCTTCAGAGAGTCAAGAAGTGATATCTGTAGAATTTACATTTCTTACCTCTCTCTGATGGTGTCACCCACATCCGATGTATGTGTAGTCCGAGACTTAGGTCGTCGAACCGAATGATCGGGTCGACCTCCTGCTGGGTGAGGTCGAGGTGGGGGGATCCAGGCTGTATTGAAATGGGGGGAGATTCCATCTGTATGCCATGTGCGTGAAACCACTGAACTGCCTCCGAATACCTCAGAGAGAGAGAGAGAGAGATGCTTGATGGTATTTAGGTAGTGTATTTGTTACCAGTTTGATGCAAAAGAGGGTTTATTTACACATCTCATTTACACTCCTCTTTTTCTGTGAATATAGGATACAGTAGTAAGATGGCATCGAATGCAGGGATTTAATACACTGTGGGTTCCTGGTGTCGACCATGCGGGCATTTCAACACAGGCCGGTTTTTGCCTACATTAACCATTATTAATTATCTCCTCTCATCATGCCCCCATGTATACTTTTTTTGGCATGCACTAATGAGCGGGCTGCTAGTTTGTCCTCCTGACTTCTTATTACAAGTGTTTTTTTGATCTGGCTTGGATTTCTTATTTTTAGGTGGTGGTTGAAAAAAAGATCATGAAGCAGAGATGCTTAACAAGACATGATCTTGGCAGAGAGAAATTTGTTGAAGAGGTTAGAAAGCCATTGGGACTGCAGTGAACATTAATACTTTCTATGAACGAGATTGGGAACTTACGTTTTTGTTGACATATATGTTGGGGCACAGGTCTGGAAATGGAAGGATGACTATGGAGGAAGAATTTGCAAGCAACTTCGAAGAGTTGGGGCTTCTCTTGATTGGACGAGAGAAGTAATATTCTTAGTTTACTTGATTATGGGACTCACTTCAGCTGCTTGTCATTTGGGTAGACGAATTCAGTTTTGGGATCATCATAAGCATGCATAACTTCTAGTTGCAGCCCATCATTTTTGCTCAATGGGCGTGCATGCAGGCATGTTTGCATAGAATTCATCTCAAGCTTTAAGAAATCACCTGGAGCACTTTTCTTTCTTTGCAGATGTCGAGTGCTTAAGGCTTTTTGTTTCTTACAATGGGCATTGTTGTCTAGTATAAGTAGATTCAACTTTTTAAACTTCAATGCACTGACACTATATTTTCATTCAGTGCTTCACAATGGATGCCAAGAGGTCAAGGGCAGTAGTAGAGGCATTTGTGCTCCTGCATCAAAAAGGATTGATTTATAGGTACTGCAATTCTCATTTTTGAGGTTGGAAAGTTGCAAACGAGTTCTAATACAGCTTGTGTGATTATGAGATATGCTAGGTGAGTTAATGCCTAATATATGTCAATGCTTATGCATATAGTTTTATGCTTGTTATATAAAGTTGCAAACAAGTTCTACTATAGCTTGTGTGATTATGAGCTATGCTAGGTGAGTCAGTGGCTAATATATTTCAATGCTTATGCTTGTTATATTGAATGGTGTTGGACGATTTTACAGGGCTATCCGCCTGGTCAATTGGGACAGTGTTCTAAGGACTGCTATTTCTGATGTTGAGGTATTCACAGACTGTTTTGTCGTCGTGATTAAGGTTTTCTTGATGTACATTTGTGTTTTTGATAGAGCTAATTTGGGTCAAGGAAAAAAGAACAGGTTTAACCTTGAAACTTGATTTGGGACCAGTGTGTACAAAACCGCAAAGCTTTTTTTTTTTTTTTCTCCGAGAAAAGATCCTTTCATTAGTTATATAGAAGGGCTACAAAAGATCTCTCCTGCTCCTAAGAGAGAGAAGAGCAGTGAATACATCATGGCAACCCGGGAGACTCTCCCTAGGTGCTGCAAAATACAAGCATCAATATAAAAAACTGAGCGGCTAGATCATACAATAGGGGGGGGGAAGAGCCAAACAGGTGGCCTGTAGTGCCAACGGGGGCATCCCGTGTGTAAGGTGTAGAACGAGCCACAACGCCAAGTGGTGTGAAAGGCCTGGCGCCGTAAGATCGCCTCATCCGAGTCTCCCCGGATGCGGTCGTATTGTCCTCGCAGGGTGTGGATCAACTCCTGCCAAATCCCCCGAACAGTCTCTGCTGGTGGCTCTAATCTCCCCTCAAAGGCCGTAAAGCACCGGGCCCTCCAGGTGAACCAGATGGTGAGGCTGCTGAGGAGCTCCCATCGTAAATCCCTCTCCTGTGTCCAGCTGGCGGACGAGAAATCCGGTGCCGGAACCAGGCGAGGCTGGCCCCTAATAAATCTGATGGCCTGACTGCCCTGCTCCATCTCATAGCCCATAGCAGGCCCTGACGAAGTCGACCAAGCAGCGGCACCCCACGTAAACATACCCTCTGGAGAGAGGGGGGCCAGAATACGCAGTATCCGCAGCCAAATCTGCTGTGCCTGAGGGCAGTCCCAAAGGCAATGTCTCTGTGTCTCCATAGGGTGGCCGCATCGGACGCAGGCCGCCGGAAGACCGCTGTAAACAAGCCAAGTGCCAACTGCTGAGCCCCTGTGGGCGACCAGCCACTGAAAAGCCGAGATCCTGCGGGCCTGCCGACTAGCCCAGAGCCGAGCCCAGAAATCCTCCAGGAACTCCTGTGAGAGTCCCTGTAGACGCCAATGCCCCGTTGCCGCTGGAGAAACCGTCCTCCTCGCCGTCAAAATATGCCGTCCCAGCCGAACAGTATACTGAAAAAAGGTGATCTCTGTGGCCTCAAGGGATGCATAAGGATCATGCCACTCGTACTCCCCGGGGTCCCACTGTAGCCGGGCCAAGGGGCGCGCTGCATATGCCCATATGCGCCAATCCGGGAGCACATCAGCAGGGTCGGGGTCAATATGCCACTTCCGAGAAGCGGCAGCCACTACCCGAATCCTCTGGAAGGTGCACTCTGCAACCAAAGGCGACTCCACCTCCACTCTCTGTAGTCTGCCCTCATCCTGAATCTCATAGTAGAGGCATCTGTCATCCTCAGTGCTAGCTCTGACAGCAATCAGGATCTCCATTTGCGTAAAGGCTCCCATCCACCGTGGGGCCACTGGCTCGAGAGGTGTGAACCACTCCTCTGTAAGTGCCTCCTGAATATCATCCCTCATAATCAACCCCCCTCTGAAGTGACTCAGCCTCTCCACCTGGATCTCCTCTGGTAGACTGCAGAAAGCCTGCCAGTCTCCAAAACTACGAGTTGGGCCTGCCGCTAAAGGTCCCCAGGCTAGACGAGGCCGAGAACCCAGCATATGACCCTGCTCCGTACGAACCGCTGGGCTCCAGATGAGCGGCTGCCTGGCCCGCTCCTCAACACAAGAAGGAGGCCGCTGAGAGAGCCCCGGTCTCAGCAGCTCCCAAGCTCTCAGGATACTCAAAGCAAATCTGTCCTCCCATCCTCTACTGAGGCCTGTCCTCCTCATCTCTATGAAGATCCAGCGAATCTCTGGTGCCCAAGTACCCCTTGCAGGGGGCGCCCGAGCCTGCAGTCGCTGCAAGAGGAGCTCTTTCCAAGGCTCAGCGCCTGGAAGCAACCCCCGAACAATAAGCTTCCCCAATAAGGCTCTACTCTGATCGACTGGATCTATAATACCCAAACCGCCCTGAGCCAGCGGAAGTGTAATAACTGCCCATCAACCTTTGCCCGAGCTAGCTGACCGTCCCGCCCAGACCACAGAAAGTTCCTGATCAGCCTCTGTACCTGGCTGATGCAAGAGCTCGAGAAAATCCAGCAAGACGTAATGTACCACATGGTCGCTAACAGCACCTGATTTGCCACCACCACCCTCCCAGCCAAGGATAGTCGAGCTGTACTCCAATACAATAGCTTCTTCCGAATGCTCAGAAGAAGCGGGGCAATCTGTTGCTCAGGTGACAAAACCGCAAAGCTTCAGCTATGGATCATGTCTTTTGTGTTATGGTGATGTTTTAAAGGATGGAAAACTTCAAAGGTTTGAAGTCCCTGAGTTTTTTGGCCTTGTTAGAGGTTTCTTCCATGTCTGATGAGAGGTTTCACTCTTGTGTTGATGGGATTTCCTCTAAGGACGGGGGCATAAATAGGGGGTCTAGACGGCTCAATTAGCCATTTTAGGTGGGCAATGTGAAGAGGAAAGGCGGCCTAGGGGACGCTCAAAGACATTAATTGATCTGTTAAGGTGAAAAGCGCAAGAGGGGTTTAAACAAGAGGATTTATTGGCCACATGGCAAGTGATGAGCAACGGTAGTGTTGCCTAGCATGTGATAGAAGCCGCCAATTACAGCAAGCGAAATATTGTGCAAGAGAGCCTTATATGGTTGGGTGGAAAATAGAGAAGAAAGCCCTTTGCAGAAGATCATTACTTAATTTATTGGCCACATGGCAAGTTCTGAGCAAGGGTAGTGTTGCCTAGCATGTGATAGAAGCCACCAATTACGGCAAGGGAAATATTGTGCAAGGGAGAGCCTTATATGGTTGGGTGGAAAATAGAGAAGAAAGCCCTTTGCAGAAGATCATTACTTAATTCTGATTAGTAGGTTGGTTAGAGTTTTGAGGTTGCATACTTGGCAAATAGGGTTTCTATTATTTCCACATTGGTGAAGCCACATCTTACATGTTTTTGTATCATGGCCATTACTAAGCCATCAATTAGTTTGAAGAGTTGTTACATGAGCAGAAGCACTTAATGGTGATTAAGTCGTGCGTACTTCTTGATTTGAAAGAGATTAGTAAAGGAGAAAGGAGGAGGTGATAGTGAGCTTTGTGCAGTACACTTTACTGGGGCCCCAAATTTACCTACAAGGGCCCCCACCAGTGACGTGTATTTTCTTTATTTAGTGCAAGAGAGTGATGTATGAGAAAGGGGTAAATCTGTCCTAACTATCTGACCTGAATATGTGGTTCCCATAGAGAACTACACCTTGATTATGACTTGTTGGTTGCTTGGGACTGTGGTAAACAGGCCCTTCTGTTGTAGGCGACCAAGTGACTGGGAGGAGGCTTGTGTTTTGCTCACCAACACGGCAGGAGTCTTGAGTACAAGTTCTTAGAGCTAGAGAGCTTCTTGTCTTTTTACATGTCTCTAACAATGAGAGAATAGCTGAATAGATAGTTCTTGCGCAAAAACACTTGAGAATAGTGCTTTATAACCTACTTATAGCCCAAAAAGCATCTTTTTATTACTAAAAGCTCTTCTTTTTTTAGTATTTAAAAAGCTTTTAATCTTTTTTCTTTTTCTTGTTGTGGGCCTTGTAACTACTCCCTAATTTCTCGAGATTCATATTGTAAATTCTCTATTATCCATGGACATGGGTGTTGGACACTACATGTAGCCATATAATGTTTATGGTTAAGCTTCCCATGTATGTGTATGCTAGCTGTATCTACTAGATCCTGGCTGCATAGAAGCATGTTAAGCAGTTGATGGATCTTGGAGAACCAAATGCAATACATAATGCCATGGATATTTGATGGATCTTGGAGAGACAAATACCATAGCTCTTGTAAATATCAAGTACATATAAATAGATGGGGTTTCTTCCAAAATATGTGTTTAAATGCATACATTTGTGTGCATGGCTTATTTTTATTTGCGTGTATTGTTTTGTTTGCTTGGACAATGCTTGTATTTTATTGCATGAGAAGCTCATGCATCTGGGGACGCTTGGATTGCACCCATGGGTTATTATGTTGCATAACCTGTCTTCAATTAACTTGTATTGATGGATTTGAACAAGAATAATTGACATTTTGAAAGCAGCCCACTCTTATGCGGGTTTTCTCTCTCTATGCATGCATACATGCATGCATGCATGATAGTCTAGCTAAGTATAGTTGATAAAGTTCTTCTCCATGATGAGAAACCTCCATGCATGCGACATGCATAGTTAGAAACCTCATGCATGCGACATGCATAGTTAGAAATCCCCAACATGCGACATGCATGGCCAGAAACCCCCATGCATGCAACATGCAAGCTTTTTTAGCTACATGCATGCATCATGCAATGCTCTATCTCTTCATGCACCTAAAAGTGTGTCATGCAAGCTTACTTTACTTAAAAGTAAATCATGCAAGCTCACTTTTCTCCAAAAGAGTCATGCAAGCTAGTTAACTCAAAAGAAAAAGATAAAAAGTAAACTTTTCCTCCTCTTTTTGCTACACAAGTTGCTACTTTGCTAATAGCCATTCTTTGATCCAAAAGTCTTGCACAAACCTCTCCTTACCACATCTTTTCATGAGCAATTACCTCCACTCCTCCTCTTCTTGTCTCTTTCTAGGCTGAATAGAACTCTATAAATTCAGATTTCCAGCCTCATTCAAGAGTCCTTCTTGTCTTTGTTTATTGCTCTATCTAATACAATTATTGTAGAGTATTTTTTCAGCCATACCATAGTGTTTTTACCTCTTCAAAACACTTAGAAGCTGGTTGAATTCTGGTTTTCAGAATTGAAAGTCTCTATTCAAGCTAGAAGAAGAAGAAGAAGAAGAAGACAAATTCTAAAGATTGAAGCTGTGGAAGAATCATCTTGTTTTCGGTTGCTACAAGTTTTGCGGGAGAACCCTTGGGAAGTGCTGGGCATTTTCGTAAGGCTGATTTTCAACGACTAGATGGTTGATCTCATTGAAGTTAAGCTACATTTGCAGAAATCGGGATTGCTGGGCAATCTTAGTGAAGGGTGCTAGGCACCATATTGCTAGCTTGTAGCTGGGCTACTTGTGGGCAAATATAGTTTTTGTAAGTTGTTTTCATGTTCAATCATTTTGGAAGGAACGATGGTGTATGGTTGGGCCAATCCACCCGTTTTATGTACTTGTGAAATTCTTACTTTCTCAAGGCAATACATATCCTTCGGGGGGGGGGGGGGGGGAGAACAACCCATCTTCTGGTCCCTAGTGCACTATCAATTCTTTTCGGTATTGCCACATTGTATAATCAATTGTTATGGCTATGTATGTGGGATATGGCAGTGATCAAAGGATGATAAATCTTGTGATTTCAGTATTAAATTCTATATCCGCTTGTGATAGTGGTATCAGAGCTTCGGTTCTCTTATTTTGCATAAATCTTTTTATGATATTGGATAAGACCATGGAGGAGTCATTATCTGTGAGGGAAGGTTGGGATTCTAAGGTAGCCCTCATCTTATTGTCACACTCCAAAAGGAGGTACCAACGGTTTTGGTGGCAGTGAGCGTGTTGGAAAGACCTTGTGGCCCTCCTGTCCGTGTAGGGGCACTGTTGTACTCTTGTGGTCTATTCCGTATCATATTTAGACGCAAGTAGAGACTGGTCTTGGGTATAAAGAATTGAGTTGCAAGTAAAGCATTGTTTTGGACAGCTTTGTCAGTATTTTTGAGTTGTGTTCCCTTGCTGTACTGAGGGAAGGGCAACTCCAATAGCCATCATGAGTAGTTCTCCACATCATAGTGAGGTTATGTTGCAGCAATTACAGTCTGAAGCGGCTGAATTGAAGTCTATTTTGGCCATCCCAAAAATTCAGCATACTCTTGAGTCTCTGAAGAAGAGGCATAGAGAACCAACACTTCATGCCTTTCAAGAAGCCTCTTCAAGATCCCATACCCGCCCTCACTCTCACTCTCACCCTCTCTCTCATGCTCATAACTGTTCTTCTTCACCTAGCCATAGTTCTTCTCCCCGTAAAAGCCATTCTCGCTATCATAAAAGCCATGCTAAACTTAAAGCCCGTTCTCCTTCTCCCACTGAAAACCCTCAAAGAGATTGAAGACTTTCAAGGCTGGGGATAAAGATGTTAAGTTTGAATCTTATAATGGTAAACGGGATATTACTAAAGCCCTTTCTTTTATTAGACAGTTTGAGGTTGCATTTGTGAATGGCAATTTTACCGAGAAGTCTAAACTTCGTGTATTTGAAGGATACGGCTAGCAATTGGTGGCTAGCCAAGATTCTTGAGAACAAGGATCCAAAGTCTTGGGAAGACTTTAAAATTCAGTTTTATGAGCAGTTTATTCCACCTGACTTTGAGAAAGATGTAAAGAAAGAGTGGGATTGGTTGTCAGATGAGAAGATGTGGAAGTTTGAAAGTGGTCTCCAACCTATTATTAGGATGAGCCTAAAACTCTATCCTAATAGTACCTTACTCCACATGATGGAGTCCGCAATTATTGCCGAAAGTTTGCATTCAAAGAGCGACCCTAGAAAACAAGAGTTTAGCTCGTACAAAGCTAAACAGAGGGCAAATCAAGAGCTGTCCAAGGGTGGACAGCAAGCTAGAAGTGGAGAAAGAGCAAAAGAAGAAGGGGTTTGACAAAAAGAAGCCGGGAGGTAAAAACTAAACTGTCTTAGTTCTGAACAACTTAAGGAGTACCGGGAGCAAGGTAAGTGTTTTCAATGTGGTAGCAAAGATCATGTGAAGAGGGAATGTCCTCAACTTGTTAGTGATGAAGGCACCCATGTAGCCCATCTCTCTTCTAATGTTGTACCAGATGTTCAAGGCAATACCTTAGCTGATCCAAATAGCCGCACTTTGCTAAAGGCTTGGGGTAAATTGCAAGATAAAAATTCTTTGTTTTTGTTTGATCCGGGTTCTACTGACAATTTCATTTCTATTGAGATGGTAGAAGCACTTAAATTGCATCCTGAGTATGCATGTAGAGTCTGCTTTTGAAGAATTGAATACACATATAACGCCAGTAGTTGGCAAGCTTCGCATTCAAATTGGCAACTATGGTGATCATGAGGAGTTCCTCATAGGTCCTACTTCGAGATATGATGTTTTACTTGGCATGCCTTGGCATTTTCGCATGCTTCCAGTTCCAGGCTTTAAAAAGAAGACACTTACCTTTACTCACAAGGACAAGTCGTATTGTATTCATGCATGCACTACTGGTGCAGCTATTCCCGTTGTAGGCCATATTGCCATTAAAAAGCAAATAAGGAAGTCTACTTGTTTGTACTTGGTTTTTTTATCAAAGAGGAAATTAAGTCTAAAGATGAAGGCATGTCACATCTAGATAAGATTAGGGTAAATTTTTTATATCATTATGAAGATTGTTTTGCAGATGCCTTGTCTAGGCAACTTCTCTTGCAGTGTCCAGAGAATCATCACATTGATTTGATTCTTGGGAGCTCACCTCTAAATCAGTCCCCTTATAGGGTGAGTGCAAACCAACAAGAAGAAATCATGACACAAGTCAATGATCTTCTTGAGAAGGGTTTGGTACAACCCAGTTCATCACCTTATTGCTCACCCGTTTTTCGTACAAAAGAAAGATGGTTCATATAGAATGTGCATTGACTACAGGGCCTTGAATAAGATAACCATCAAGAATCAGTTTCTAATACCAAGAATTGATGATATCTTGGATAAACTCCAAGGGGCATCTTGTTTTCAACTGCATTGATTTGAAAAGTGGTTACCACCAAATAAGAGTAGCTCCTCAAGATGTACATAAGACAGCTTTCAAGACTACATTTGGATTGTATGAGTATTTAGTGATGCCTTTTGGTCTTACTACTGCTCCTGCTACTTTTAATCGCATGATGGATCGTATTTTTAGAAATCACAGAATGTTTATAGGAGTTTTCTTTGATGATGTGCTAGTTTTCTCCAAATCCGAGGAGGAACACAAGCACCATTTGGCTATTGTTTTTGAAGAGCTCCGCAAGCATAAACTTTATATCAATCCCAAAAAGAGTGAATTTTTCTTGGTTGAAATTCTTTATCTTGGCCGTATTGTTTCTAAGGACGGTGTACACATGGACCCTGCTAAGATTCAAGCTATTGTTGATTGGCCTGACTTGACTTCTGTGCATGAAGTCAAGAAGCTTTCTTGGTTTATGTTCATATTATCGCAGGTTCATTAAGCATTTTGCTCTTTTGGTTGGTCTATTCCATGATCTTACAAAGAAGAAGATTGCTTTTGTTTGGAGTATTAGACAAAAGATAGCTTTCTAGAAGCTAAAAGATGCCATTAGTCAACGGCTTGTTCTTACTGTGCCAGATTTGCGTAAGCCTTTTGTTGTGGAATGTGATGCAAGTGGTGAATGCATAGGAGCAATGTTAAATCAAGAAGGCCATGTTGTGGCTTTTGAAAGTTGAAGATTGCAAGATGCAGAGACGCATAGTACCATCTATGAGAAAGAATTAATGGTTGTGATTCATGCTTTAACCATATGGAAGCACTATCTCTTAGGTGCTTAATTTATGGTCAAAACAGATCATCAGAGTCTCCGGCACTTTCTCACACAGAGAAAACTCTTAGAGAAGCAGATGCGGTGGGCTAATTTTCTTTCCATGTTTCATTTTTAGATTCTTCACACTTATGGAAAGAATAATTCAGTAGCTGGTGCATTATCTCTTAGGCCTAAGGTGAATGCTATCACCACTGCCTACCATGAGGACCTTTCATCTATGCCTCAAATGTATAATACTGATGAAGATTTTAAAGAGATATGGGCTGATTCACAGGCTGCAAAATCAGTCCATCCTTTCTCCATCAAGGATGATTATTTATATCACCATTCCTGTAGTCAAGCAGCTTCGTCAAAAGGTCATGGATGAAGTACATGTAGGTCATAGAGGTATTTTACTCACTACTCGAGCTTTGGAAAGATATTTCTATTGGCCTTCTATACGGGCTGATATAGAAAAATATGTTCGTGAGTGTGTGGTATGCGAGAAAGTTAAGTATGATAGGCATAAGTTGCTTGGTTTACTTCAACCTTTGCCTATCCCTCAAGCACCTTGGGATAGCATAGCAATGGATTTTATCACAGATCTTCCTCGATCTGCTTATGGTAATAATGATATTTGGACTATTATTGATCGCTTTAGTAAGCAAGCTCATTTTATTCTCGTGAGAAAGATTATCAAGCCCAATCATATGGCTCGACTCTTTCTTTTTTATGTTTTTAAACATCATGGAATGCCTAAGTCCATTGTGGGAGACAGAGATCCAAGGACTGCGAGCTTATTTTGGAGAGCTATCTTTGACAATATGGGTACTAAGCTCAATTTCTCTTCTGCCTATCATCCCCAAACAGATGGGCAAAGTGAAAAAGCGAATTCAATGGTCCTCGATCTACTCAAATGCTATGTTTCTGATCAAAAGGCAGCATGGGAAAAGTATTTACTCTTGGTTGAGTTTGCATACAACAATACAGTCCATTCCTCCACTGGCAAAGCTCCATTTGAGGTTATCTATGGCAAGGTAATATTTCCACCCATCCTTCGCACTCAGGATGAGATTTTTGCCGCTGATGAATATGTTAGAGATTTGTATACTGCCTATGCTCAAGTTCGGGCAGCCATACAACGCTCTCAAGCAAAGCACAAGAAAGCTGTCGATCGGCATCGGCGTCATATGGACATCAAACAGCAGGATTGGGTTCTTCTCAAGTTTGAAAAGGCGTGTCTCTGCAAGAGGCCAGGACAAGAAGGCAAGACTCTCAAACTTTCTAACAGGTATTATGGTCCATTTCAGGTTATTCAAAAGATTAATGATGTGGCTATTACATTGGCTTTGCCCAATCATTGGAAGATACATAATGCTTTCCACATCAGCCTATTGAAACCATATATTGGAACTCCACCTTCTCAACCAGTTACAGAAGATCCACCAAAAGTGGATGATTTAGAAGAGGTGCTTCAACCAGAATAGATTGTCTTCCATCAAGAGCGTAAGCTTAAGGGAGGCAAGGTCATATGCAAATATTTGGTTAAATTTAAGAACTATTCCCCTATGGATTCAAGGTGGATACAAGAATAAGATCTTAAAGAATACCCTGATCTCCTCAACAACTATTTGGAAGCTTTTTGGTCGATGACAACTGTTTAGAAGCCGGGATTCATATTGTAAATTCTCTATTATCCATGGACATGGGTGTTGGACACTACATGTAGCCATGGAATGTTTATGGTTAAGCTTTCCATGTATGTGTATGCTAGCTATATCTACGAGATCCTAGCTATATAGAAGCATGTTAAGCATTTGATGGATCTTGGAGAACCAAATGCAATACATAATGCCACGGATATTTGATGGATCTTGGAGAGCCAAATACCATAGCCCTTGTAAATATCAAGTACATATAAATAGATGGGTTTTTTTCCAAAATATGTGTTTAAATGCATACATTTGTGTGCATGGCTTATTTTTATTTGCGTGTATTGTTTTGTTTGCTTGGACAATGCTTGTATTTTATTGCATAAGAAGCTCATGGATCTGGGGACGCTTGGATTGCACCCATGGGTTAGTATATTGTATAATTTATCTTTAATTCGCTCGTAGTGATGGATTTGAACATGAATAATTGACACTTTGAAGGCAGCCCACCCTTATGCGGGTTTTCTATCTCTATGCATGCATGCATGACAATCTAGCTAAGTATAGTCTATAATCTTCTTCTCCATGACGAGAAACCTCCCTGCATGTGACATGCATGATTAGAAACCCTCATGCATGTGACATGCATAGTTAGAAAAACTCATGCATGCGACATGCATAGTAAGAAACCCCCAACATGCGACATGCATGTCCAGAAATCCTCATGCATGGCTAGAAACCCCCATGCATGCAACATGCAAGCTTTTTCAGCTACATGCATGCATCATGCAATGCTTTCTCTCTTCATGCACCTAAAAGTGTGCCATGCAAGCTTGCTTTACTTAAAAATAAATCATGCAAGCTCACTTTTCTCCAAAAGAGTCATGCAAGCTAGTTAACTAAAAAGAAAAAGATAAAAAGTAAACTTTTCCTCCTCTTTTTGCTACACAAGTTGCTACTTTGCTAATAGCCATTCTTTGATCCAAAAGTCTTGCACAAACCTCTCCCCACCACATCTTTTCATGAGCAATAACCTCCACTCCTCCTCTTCTTATAGGCGCCTCTTTCTAGGCTGAATAGAACTCTATAAATTCAGATTTCCAGCCTCATTCAAGAGTACTTCTTGGTCTTTGTTTATTGCTCTATCTAATGCAACCATAGTGCTTTTACCTCTTGAAAACACTTAGAAGCTGGCTGAATTCTGGTTTTCAGAATTGAAAGTCTCTATTCAAGTTAGAAGAAGAAGAAGAAGAAGAAGAAAAAGACAAATTCTAAAGATTGAGGTTGTGGAAGAATCATCTTGTCTCCGGTTGCTACAAGTTCTATGCGGGAGAACCCTTGGGAAGTGCTGGCATTTTCCTAAGAATGATTTTCAACCACTAGATGGTTGATCTCATTGAAGTTAAGCTACATTTGCAGAAATTGGGATTGTTGGGCAATCGTAGTGAAGGGTGCTGGGCACCATATTGCTAGCTTGTAGTTGGGCTACTGGTGGGCAAATATAGTTTTTGTAAGTTGTTTTCATGCTCAATCATTTTGGAAGGAACGGTGGTGTATGGCTTGGCCAATCCACTTGTTTTATTTACTTGTAAAATTCTTACTCCCTTAAGGCAATACATATCCTTCAAGGGGAGAGGACCAACCCATCTTCTGGTCCCTATTACACTATCATTTCTTTTAGTACTTCCACATTGTATAATCAATTGTTATGGCTATGTATGTGGGATATGGCAGTGATTAAAGGATGATAAATCTTGTGATTTTAGTATTAAATTCTAAAAACCACGCACCCGCTTGTGACATGCCTAGCTCTTGTCTCTCATGTGGAATGTCCTCCTCTTTTGTTGTGCTTGGCTTTGGGGAGCATCATGCCCTCACAGTTTCGTCCTTCACATAAAGTGACCTTGGGTTTGATCTCTTTGGGAGATACTCCCACCCCTTGTAGCTCTAGAGTTGCCCTCAAGGAGGAGTTTCCTTGCATTCCCTTCTTGTCAAGATCAACACGCACCCGTTATATGTCAAAAGAGACAAATACGCGCACACATGCTCGTCTTTGGGTTTAACCGGCGTCCTCGACTCTTGGCACACATACATAGATATGCTCACAAGCATAAATCTATTGAACAAATGAATATACAAACAGTTCCTTGGTTTTGACATCAATTTCTTGGTTTTTACACTATTTGCTCTACTGAAGTCCAACCACCCATGTCAGTGTATGAGTATGGTAGACTATCAGTATTCATATCCATGTACTCAGTTCCGATTTCTTTTAGTGATGAACAACGCCTCCATGAGATGGCTATTCCCATGACTCTTGTACAAAAGATTTAGTGTTGTTCAATCTTAAAGTTGCTCGTTTTGGATACAACTTGGACAACAACACTAGCGGAATATAAACCTTGAGCATTCTCCTTTGTTCTTGGTTCCTTGGATGTCAAAATACAAAGGCTGGTGACGATTGGCTGCTAAAGATTTTTATTCAGCTTCAGTACCATCTTTGTGGTAGTTGTTTCGGCTTATGGACTGCCATTTTGGCTGGAGTTTAACACATGAGAGAAGGGTATACCTGAATCAGAGACATGGGCTATGAGAGGCCTTTAGATAGCCTCTAATAAGGCTGGTCAACAGCCTTCTAAAAGCCGGCTGCCAAATATAGTTGATGGTGGACCTTTTCTTTGTGGTTGGGCTGCTCTAGGCCTGCTCTACATTTGATCCCTCCCGCAGTAGCACCACGTCGTCAGCTTGTATTGCCGATTTGCATAAATCTTGCATAAGTGCCAAGTTTTGTAAAGTAAGCAAGGACCTGTTCTAGGATTTCAACTAGGTTGAATTTGGGCTAAAAGAGAATTGAAGCTTGAGCAAGGAAGGGGCTCGATTTAGGATTCAAATCAGCTTAAAGTTAGGGCTGAATTAGGGGTCTTCAAGTTTCTGGCATCGAAATCTTGCTTGATCATTGTATTCATTGCAAAGTTACATCTGGAAATCTGGTGATCCGGTGATCACCCACAATCTTGTACAACAAATACTGCTTTTGGTAATAAGACACCTGAGGGGGGTGGAGAGTCCGCCCATCTTTGATCCCCTAATGGGGTGGTGTTGGTGTTTTGTGCATTTCATTTGTGGTTCAATTGCGTTAATTAATAAAGTTAATAGTTAAATTTCTTTGAGATTTGCGTTCCCCTGTTACCCGCGCACTTGAGGTTTGGTTGAATATTGTCTTTATAAGTTTGGCTTTTAAAATTTAAATAGGGTTGCCTTTATGAAGAAGAAAACTTTTGGCAACATTTGCTTTTCTTATTATACTCTGTTGTATTCAATGGGTTAGATACATCAGTTAAGCAAAGGAATGATGTACCTTATTTTGTACAAAATTTGTGTTTGGGTGGTTGCTATAATGCAATGGATTCTGGAAAGCAATTAATTGTTACATGTTCTGATTTCAGGTTGATTACATAGATATTAAGGGAAAGACACTTCTGAAAGTTCCTGGTTACGAGAGCCCTGTTGAGTTTGGGACCCTCACCTCCTTTGCCTACCCTTTAGAGCAAGGAGGGGGAGAAATAGTGGTAGCAACTACCCGCCCTGAAACCATGCTTGGTGATACTGCAGTTGCTGTACATCCTGATGACGACAGGTACAAGCATTTGCATGGGAAGTATGTTGTGCATCCATTCAATGGGAGAAGGATCCCCATTATCTGTGATGCAGTCCTTGTGGACCCAACATTTGGAACTGGGGCTGTGAAGGTAAGAGCTACAATACAAGTTTCTGATGATACTTCTTCAGAGTACATACAAGTAGATATAAAGTTGGTTGTGTTTTCTTCCTGCTTTTCACAGATAACCCCTGCACATGATCCAAATGATTTTGCTGTGGGGCAAAGACATAAGCTCGACTTCATCAGTATATTCACTAATGATGGGAAAGTCAATAGTAATGGAGGACAGCAGTTTGAGGGGATGCCAAGATTTATTGCCCGTGTGGCTGTCCTAGAAGCCTTGAAATCAAAGGCAAGTTTCTTAACTGTGTTCTTTTAAGTGAAGGCAATACTTGTGTGTCTGATTGATTGTTATGCATCTTGCTTTAAGGGAGTCATTTGTTCTTTTATACTTCTCTTAAGGATGTTTTCTTCATGTTAGGAAGTTGTTCATGCTTAGGATCTTGTGATAACCTGCCTACCATTGTAAAGGTGCATACATGAAAAAATGCAGGATTTGATGAAAGGACCTCACGAAGAATAAAATATCCTCTACTGACATAGTGTGTGCATCGGGATATTGTGCAGGGCCTCTACCGAAAGACTGAAAACAACGACATGCGCCTTGCTGTATGTTCAAGAAGTAATGATGTTATAGAACCAATGGTGAAGCCACAATGGTTTGTTGATTGCAGTGGTATGGCAAAAGAAGCCTGTGATGCTGTTCGAGATGGACGATTAGAAATTATGCCTAAACACTCCGAGGCTGACTGGTTCAGGTTTGGGCATGGCAATACTTTTTAATCTAACTGTCAGCGTGTCTTACTCGAAAATAGCAGTGAGTTTAATGTACAATCTTCTGGGGCCACATGTTTTATGCCATGACGAATAACAGAGCACAAGTTGTACGACTTTTTAATGTAATGTCATGAATACCTTCTTGCCTTGGCAGGTGGTTGGAAAACATAAGAGATTGGTGTATATCCCGGCAGCTTTGGTGGGGACACCGAATTCCGGCATGGTATGTGACTTTGGAAGATGACGAGCTTTTAGATTTAGGGGCTTATCATGATCATTGGGTGGTTGGAAGAAACCAAGAGGAAGCAGAAATGCGAGCTGAAGAGAAGTATCCAGGAAAGAAGTATAGGCTTCAACAAGATCCAGATGTTTTGGACACATGGTTTTCCTCTGGACTTTTCCCATTCTCAGTCATGGGCTGGCCTGAAGAAACGCTGGATATGAAGACTTTCTATCCAACAACTCTCTTAGAGACTGGACATGATATCCTGTTTTTTTGGGTCGCTCGCATGGTTATGCTTGGCATGAAGCTGACCGGGCAAGTTCCATTCAAGAAGGTGCTCTTATCAGTTTTAATTCAGCTTTCACTCTTTATCAGTGTCAATCCAGTTTTCATTGACATTATGATCTCTTATCATTAACACAATTTCACCGCTATCTAGATTATCATGGTATATGAAAGATGATAAGGAGAGACTCATGGGATAAGGCCATATGACTGGTGTTCTGAATCTAAATGAATGAGATTTTGTGAGTTAATGCAACTTGGTGTGGAGTGTCAAAGAGCATCATCCTAGTTTTACTAATATTCACTATGATGATGTACTCTCATCACAAAAATGCTGAAGTCTCTACAGCCCCTCTATTGAATCACATATGAGGACTATGTCATTTGCATATGAGAGGATAGGCACCACTTTCTGAGCTAGCCGAGAAGCAGTGCCCCCGAGTCTGTCAATGAAGCCAATGGATCTCGTCAATGTACTATCTACACAGTGTAGGGGATAGTGGGCAATCCTCATTGGTGCTATGGATCTCTCTGGCTAGGCCTCCCTTTTGTTGAATCCAGCCAGTCACTGACTCTCACCCCACATCACCTCTGGGGGGACTGGAGCTCCTACAAGCAGCTCAAAAGCTGAGATCTTGGGACCGAGTCAAAGGCCCTCCGGAAGTCTACAAAGCAGTAACAAACATGCTGTCCATGCGACCTGGCCTCCTCAATGATAGCTCTGAGGATGAAGAAATAGTCTAGTGTTGAACAATTCCTCATGAACCCTCCTTTACGAGTGGCCCTATATCTGAATCTCTCTGTCAAGGGAGCTAATCTGGGCCTCTGATACTTAATCGGCCAAGGTATGGCCACTCATGATAGTTGAGTAGTTATTGGGGTCCATGGGGTCTCCTGCTTTTTGAATGGGGACAATGGTATTATTGGTCCTACAGGGAGGGATGCCTTCACACAAAGCTTTATGAAAGATCTCGGTTAGGGATAGGTACCAAGGTGTTACATCCATGTTCAAAGTGCTCCGTGTGGAGGTCCTCCTGCTATTTGTGTAGGTTTGATAGGGTTTGTAACATTGGTTGTGAAGCATGTGGGGCGAGGAATTTGGGGTAGGTTTAGAGAGGGCTGGGTGGGGATGTCATATAACCAATGAGCATAGGTCTCCTATTTGAGAGGTACATGAGGTGATCAGCTAATGACGATTCTTGCCTCCACTAGAACTGATCTGATGCCAGATGGAGTGTCAGGCCTCTGTGATGGGGGCGGAGAATCTCCAGCATCTGTCTCCATTGGATGGAGGGCTGTGGTGCTCTGGATCGAGGGTGTCTAGGATGTCCAATCAGAGGTACTAGTATGGGTGGTGGACTTTGATGTGGATGCTTGACCACAAAGAAATCTGTGATGGCTCTCTGTGGTGTCCTATCAAGGCTAGGCTTGTCTCTTTGCGAACTCAGTACCACCCTTTGTCCTCTGAGCTCCATCAAGTACATGCCCAGGCATCACCGATCCACATATTGGATTACCCGTGCGAGTTGGCCGAATCCCTCTCAAAAAAGGCAATGGAATCTCCCCCTAATCTCATAGCAGGCCAGGCAGCTAAACATTTAGTGTGTGCGTGAGAGAAAAGAAAGAAAGATATATTAAGCGTCTACTAAAGACCCAATGGGCCTATGAGATCAAAGTGATACAGTAATGTCCATGGCATATCTCATCATGGAATGGAAAATAAAATAGAAACAAAACATAGCTATCTCACTGGGGTGTTAATGTCTATGCGACCTAAATAAAACCCAACTAGAGTTTAGAGAAAAAACAACAGCCTTGTAAGTGCTTGCAGTACAATGATACGATGTGAGGGGATCAAAGTGGCTCCTTGACATCTATGAGCATATAGAGGCTCTCCACATCCACTACCTGCGGAGCGGCACTCCTACATTCTGGAGGATCTCTCAGAGTTGAAGCTTTGGGTGGAGCATCTCCTCGGACCAGTCAGTCTCGGGCGTCTAGCTCGCTACACCGTGATCGTTCTGTCTAGGAGACACCTGGGTGGTACAGTGGCACCTATGGCACATGTGCTGTATGTGTGCCCTGCCTGGTCTGTTGAGGAGGGGCAACCGGGTGAGTGCTATTTAAAAGAGAGAGAGAGAGAGAGAGAGAGAGAGAGAGAGAGAGAGATTTTGATCGGTCTTCTATCAGATTTTTCTTCATGCCATGGTACGCGACGCACATGGAAGGAAGATGTCAAAATCTCTTGGGAATGTTATTGATCCATTAGATGTGATTCATGGTATCTCGTTAGATGGGTTGCTGAAGAAATTGGAACAGGGTAATCTTGAAAAGAATGAAGTCAAAAAAGCCAGAGATGGGATGATGACAGACTTTCCTAGTGGGATACCTGAGTGTGGTGCAGATGCTCTTCGTTTTGCACTTGTTGCCTACACTGCACAGGTAAATGTTTTACCTGTGTTCTTTTATCTAACCAGCTATGCAATGACATAGTTTTCTTAGAGATGTAGACTGCACAAGAATATGATGAAGTGCTAAAGCCATTGCACACGTGTTATTTGCTGCAGATTTTACTGTCTATTATTGTTTGCACTTAAACAGTTAATTTGTGTCGCTGCAGTCAGAGAAGATAAACCTTGATATACAACGCGTTTTTGGCTACCGTCTTTGGTGCAATAAACTTTGGAACGCGATAAGGTTTGCCATGATCAATCTTGGAAAGGATTTCAGCTCCTCAGAGAAGTTGGACATGGGGTCCCTTCCATTTGGGTGCAAATGGATTTTATCGGTTTTAAACAGAGCCATAACAAAGACAAATAGCTGCCTTGCAGTTTATGATCTATCAGGAGCTACAACAGCTGTATATTTTTGGTGGCTGTATCAACTTTGTGATGTTTTTATAGAGATCAGCAAGCCAGTTTTAGCTGGAGACAATGGGAATCCCGAGTTTCTTAACGCTAAAAAGACTACCCAGGAAACTTTGTGGATTTGCCTAGACACTGGTTTACGCTTACTGCATCCGTTCATGCCCTTTGTAACTGAGGAGCTTTGGCAACGTTTACCACAAAGACTTGGTAGTAATGCAAAATCGTCTATTATGGTGGCAGACTATCCTTGTACTCTTGAGGTGAGGCTTGATTTAGAAGGGTGAAGCCATGATCTTTATGTTTAAGTTTTTGAAGGTGCAACACCAAAAATACATTAAATGTTCCAAATCTGATGCTTTTTACTGCGGATGTTGTGGCCTTTCTTTACAGGAATGGGACTCGCCTGAAGCTGAATCTCACATGCTCTTAGTGGAGTCTATTGTACGATCATTTCGCTCTCTTCGAACGATGTACAATCTAGACCCAAAACTAAGGTAATATGGAGTGCCTCACATTTATTCTCTCTTCAACTCTTTAACTGCAGTACTTTAAGGAATGTGGGATTGTGTGGGATTTGGTTTCCTTGCAATGCTGATTGCTGCATGCGGCTGCATTATTTTCTGACCGCTCATTTGATTTGGGAGTGAGTGATGTCCTTGGCTCTTTTGGAGACTGCATCACCATCCATCTTCCCATTGAACCTTGAGCAGCTTTAGTAATCGGGATCACTCCCTATGTGGCATGTGAGAAGATCTGGAATCGCTGCAAGAATGCTGTGACTAGCCGGAAAGAAGGGGGGAAGGTGGGGGGAGGGAAGAACTCGAAGTTGGTGCAGGGGGATTTTGTGAGGGGGACCACCAGCAGTGTCCATCCAAATAAAGGCTGTGATATGGATGGCGGCTCCTGTGCCACTCTTATAGAGAGCGTTAGCGATATTCCAAGTGGTGCTCACTGCAGAGGGATTTCCTGAGGGGCACTGCCAGCAGTGTCCATCTGAATAGAGGTTGTGATTTGGATGGCCGCTCCCTACCGCCTCAAACTGGGGGGAAATGAGTTGAACAAGAGGCTTAAAAAAATATGCCTTTGTTTATTATAGTTCTTACAAAGGAGTGGAGCAGAGTTAAGTTTTGTTAGAGGGCTTGCTTGCTTGTGTTTGAAGAGGACATTCAGGTGTTAAGAGTTAACACTTGACAAAAGGGGCTAGTCTACCTGGCACCAGGCAGCAGCAGTCCTAAAGTAAACGATTGATAGAGGGGGCCATATGCCCCCCCGGAGCAAGTGAAAGCTCGTGTGCCTATGTGCTAGGGTTTACAAAAGAAAAAGAGGAGAGCAGTGGAACTCAAACACATTGCACACACAATAATCCTAATTCTACTATTTTATCAAGACAAGAGAATGTTACGACTGAATGTCCAAGTACAGATTGTGTCTGAAAATGTTGACCACAAATCTCAGCCCAAAATTTTTCTGTAGATTCCACCTTGATTAGCCCAACACCTGAAAAATACTCTGTGCCGTATAAACACTATACAAGGACTCGATCACTTGTAGAATACCAGATGAGAATGCTGAAAACCTACACATGCTTATATAGGAGCCCACTTGCAAGTTGCATCACAGCTGTCCTCAGCTGCATGGCCTCTTGATAAGCTCTCAACAACGGGCGAGACTCATCCGTGAACCGATTCTCATCAAACCAGACTACTTGCCAGATCGTATATCCCTTGAACTTGAGATATTGCAATTACTTTCTACAAGAACCACGCTTGCATTGACAACATCTGGTGTTCAGGTCGTGAACCACTTGATCTGCAGCACAATTCCATGTGGAAGTCTTAAGAGCTTGGATCATCAGATTGATGATGGGGCAACCATATACCACCTCAAAGGGAGACTTCGTCATCAACCTTGCATCATATCATTGATGGCATGCTCCACCAATAGCAAGAACAACTCCCAAAGGGTTTGATGCTCATGACAATAACACGGGAGCGTAATGATCATAGTTTTGTTGATGCTGTTGGTCTGGCTGTCTATGAGGTACTGAATTCTAACTTCCTTTCCATACCATTGAACAAGGCCCTCCAAAACGCTTATATTGAACTTTGAAGTCACAGTCCTTGACCACGCATAGCTGATCCTCGGTAGAACAATCACCCATTCTGAATGGTGTAATTCCATATGCACATTTGCTCCATGGGTCCCAAAAAAGCAGGGCATCCTCCGATGTCTTAGCAACCTGAAACAAGTTTGACTTCTTCTGCTTGCCTGTGGTAGTAGCCATACGTACTGCGCCCGAGAGATCATGGGAATGGAGTACATGCACATCTGCGTGTAACTGAGCTCAAAACACTCAACCTCCTCCGACTACCCGGACAGTTTTAAAAAGCATGAATAGAAAATTCACGAAACGAGCGAGATAGTCAGTTATTAAGTTACCATGTTTTTGCATGAAATGCTCTCACTGTTTCTTCAAATCATCTTGATAATCCACGAGGACAAACTATTGCAAGACTGCCTTGCGGCAATCATCCAAGCAATTGATGGAGAGATTCCTGCAATCTTGCAGAAATCATCTGTAAGTGATGGAGAGGTGCTTGAGGTGGTCGCTGCCATATCCATCCTGTCAAGATGGTCGCTGCCATATCCATCCTGTCAAGATGGTTAGACGACAACTCTATACAAGCCACCTGGGCCATCAAAACTCGCTTTCATGCTAAGAAGCAGATTTGTGAGTTGGATGAGGAGTAGCTAGGAACCAGTGATAGAAAACCCAATTAGAGACTTTCCCCAAACCCGACCTTGTGCACTCTTGGAAGCTAGGGGATCTACCTTATCCAAGGAGTCAACATACACTGGTGCTAGAAAAGGAAAAAATTGTAGGGTCCCTAGGGTCTAACACCAACTGTAGAGCTCTTATGAGACTACTGAATTTCCAAGCACAGAATATGACTGAAAACGCTGATCACAAATCTCATCCCAATACCCTGCTGTAGATTCCACCTTGATCAGCCCAACACCTCTGCAACAAGGACTCAATTGGCTTGTAGAAGACCAGATGAGAATGCTGAAAACCTACGTAAGCTTATATAGGAGGGAGCCCCTTATGCAAGTCGGCCTGTAGAGTACAAACCCACAACCACATTATTGCTGGCCGACTGATGTACCAGGTGGCACATACGCTTGGCCAAAAGCTGCCTGACTTCACCCTGCTGCATGACATGCTACTGGTCACCCTCGTGTGCCCTGAAGACCCTTAAGACTGTCACAGCAGGCAGCACTCTCTAATCATCACCCAGTCCCTGGTAGGAATGTGACGATATATTGCATTGCCTAGGATAAGAAAGGAGGTCGCAAGTCAGGGTATATGGAGGACCTGTGGATTCCCTGGAAGGCAACAGTATGACCGTACTTTCTCGTTCTTTGGAAAATAGCCAGCTCTTTCCATTGGCGTTCCTATGATTTTAACATGCTTCCTTTACTGTCATGTTTTTTTTAGAGGCAAATATTGGAAAATTTGTCTGCTTTTTGTGTTTTTGCTGAGTTAATGGAAGAAGCTGATTTGAGCTCCATGTACAGACCCAATGCATTGTTGCTGTGCCGATCAGATGAACTGAGTTGTGTGGTGCAGAATTGCTCTTCTGAGATCATAACCCTTTCAAGTTTGTCCAGCCTAAAGGTATGCTCTTGATAGCCATTTTTTAGCATTATGCATTCAATTTTGCTGGAGATACTCTCCGTAACTTTGTCAATTTCGTGGCTTGTGGATTGATCACCAGTTGCTACAAGAAGCAGATGCTGCACCTTCTGGTTGTGCGGTGTCTATTGTAAGCGACCAAATATCCACTTACTTAATGCTGCAAGGTGTTGTGAATGCTACTTCGGAAATCATGAAGCTTGAAAAGAAGCGTGTGGAGTTGTTACAGTAAGTATTGGCTTATTTACCGTGCTGGTTGTTCTTTGTTCACACTCAATGGTAGGGGATTCCTTGTTGTATACAGGTGGGGAAGGATCCCCCCTGGAAAGAAACAAAAAATAAAGAAGGGGGAGGGGGCGGGTGTGGGGTAGTATTTGATGGGATTTTGCTGTGCATGCTCTAAAGCACAGCAGTAAGTGCCGATTGGGGACTGTCCACACGTTTGGGAAGGGACTTGTTTCCAGGTTCGTTATTGCTTCACTTATGTCTGTCCTTGTTGACACGATCGGCAGGAAAAAAGAGGGCCTTACAAAGAAGATTGATAGTGTAGGCTACAGAGAGAAAGTCCCATTCAAACTGCAGGAGGAAAACATGGATAAGTACAATAAACTGGCTGCAGAATTGGACTCAGTGGAGGAAGCGAAGATGAACTTTGAGAAGCTTCTGATAGATGCTGCTTGAGCTTATGACCAGGGTGTCTTTCTAGTTTCTCTTTGAGAGTTTGAGTGGTACAGGGCATGCTGCTAAACATTTTGGTTGCACTCTAGTCACATTTTTGACTCTCGAGAAACACATGGTGCAGCAAAAATGTTGCAGCCGAATTGTATTGATAGGTCTATTTGACCAAATTGGTTAGTTTGGGGGCCTGGGAGACATGGCCTCTGTAACTAAAGCCTTTATTTTTGACACTTGTATCTGAGGATAATGTCTCAAATCCGTTTATGGACTCTTCAGAACAGCTATTAACATCTTTACGCTTAATTGACTTTTGATTGTCGGCAGAACAGTGGAGCTGACATACTGTTGAGATCTCTCTCTCTCTCTCTCTCTCTCTCTCTCTCTCCGTGGGGAGAGTGTCGGCAGAATAGTGGAGTTGGACATATTGTGGTGCCGGTGGTAGTTACCAAATCATGTCTGCTGATGCGACTGTTTTCAGACAACGTTTTTTGACACATGAAAAAAAAAATAGCTGAAAAAGAAGGCAGGTGCCATGAACTATTTTTTTTATGTTAGTAATTTTGTAAAACCGTTGCTATGCATGAGTCCAGATTTCATAAAAATATTAGTGGCAAATTGAAACATTGTTGAAGTGATGACTGATTATACAATGTACGCCACAGGAAAATATAATAATTGAGAGTGCCTAATCTGCAATTCTACATTCAATGTAGCATACTGCATAAGTGCAGGTGCAGTTCACAGCCCAAACAAACGATCCATCAGTGAGTTATCACCTGCTCAAAGAGTTCACAAGATTTTGTCCATCCTTACGAACATCTGTGTCTTTGTTTGTGTCATAGAAACTGCAAATGATTTACTTACGACGCTCGTCTCCCGAGCAAAATGACCATTCCATGTCTCCCCAAAGTGACATATCAACATTAAATGCAATGAAGCGTCAACCTTTTCCATCTTTTGGTACCTTATATTAGTTTTAAAAAAAGGCCTTAAAAGGCTAGATACGAAACTTGCCTCCCATGTACGGAGCAAGGATCAAAGAACAAAAAAGGGGGAAAGGATGCAGTTGTCCTCTGGCTGGCCTCTTTATGATGGGAAGGCTATCTTCGACAAGAGGTGGGGAAGTGAATAACCACACACGTGGTTTGTAGTGCTAGGTGGGCTCGCCACCAATCCTGAGAAAAGGACTAGGTCGCTAAGGTCCGATGCTTCCGCATATGGTAAGAACCACCTTGAAGCTTCCCCCATTGGTCGCGGAGCATATGAATGATGTTGAGCTAGATGCTCTTGATGGACTCCACAGGTGGGGTGTGGGTGTCTTCGATAACTTTGCTGCATCGAGATGTGCCATATTTCAATGGTGCTACAAATCTCCCATCCTTGGCCCGAAGTAGTAGTCTAGTGACCTATTAGGGTTGGGAGTGGCACTATCAAGATGCGAGGGTGAGGCATAAAGGGCTAGCCTCCCACCTTCCTCCTCATAAGCCATGAGAACATCGGTCTCAGTGGCCCAAGCAGCAGTGCTCCATGGAGTAGTATGGGAAGAGGCCTTGTCGGCCGCCCCCCGCTGTTAGTAGCCCATAGAAAGTTACAGATCGATTGTTGAACCTGACCAATGTAGGCTCGTGAGAAGGCCCAGTAAGAAGTAATACATTGCACGGTGGCAAGAAGAACCTAGTTCGTCACCACCATTCAGCTGTCTTAAGGAAAGCCTCACGGAACTCTACTATAGAAGCGCTAATTGTTGCTTTGGGGAGGTATCGATGCCCACTTGGCATCCAAGATAACGGACTGGAGTGTCCCTCCAGGTCCATTCGAAAGCCTCAATTGTTGGACTCCAAGTCGGGGCAGTGGGTGGAGAGGCAACCCAAAAATCCACATGACTTGTGCCAGTTGATCTATGCTCTTGATGTGCAACAGAAGATCTCCATCGCCTTTGCAAATCTCTGAAGGTTCCCTACGTATCCTAATAAGTATGTTGCTGTGTCATCTTTGAACTCTGAGGCTAGCAACTCCTATGCATGGATGGGGAGAAGCAATCCTTGAAGCCTAGACTCATGAGCTGAGAGAAAATTGCTCATGGCCTCTGCAACAAATAGAAAGAGATAAGGCGTTGAAGGGCAGCCATGTCGGAGCAACCTGTCACCTTTGTGAGAGGCCAAGTAAATTCCAGAAACACCACAAATCCACTCCTTTCGAAATCCCATCCGGCCCTTTATCAACTCTATCATAGGCTTTCTCAAAATCTAGGAGGAGCACAATGAGACTGTGCTGGCACATCTTGGTTGAAGCTGTTGCTTACTAGAAAGTCAAGATGATGTCTAGAATGCTTCGATCTTGAACAAAATTTATTTGAGAATAAGGAAAAATGAGACTAGAAGCCCGTCCGCTCCCAGGCATTTGCCCCTAGGGAGTGCCGTCAAGGCCTCTGGCCAGCTCCTCAACTATGAAGAGAGTCAATAGGAAAGTCTAGAGAGCAGGGGAAACCACCTCTCTCATGTGCCGCCAAACTCGCTCTTGTGCCTCCACCAACTATGAGGATATGGGGGCACCCATTGCGATGAGAAGGGATATGAAAAAATTTGTGGCTACGGCTCTCTCATGGAGGAGAATCATAAATTATAGATCCATCTTGGCCTTGCACCCTGCAGCAGCAAATACCATCTCTTTGCTTGTGGGGGCTTGCAATCTTAGAGAAATCTCTAATAATCCTATCTCCCGCTTGGGTCCAAAAGGAAGCTCCAACATGGTATCTCGAGCTCTGTACGGGCGGCAACCAATTGACCCTCAATCCATGGGCTATCTCGAGAGCTTTCCTGTAGTTGTTGAAGAGAAGCAAGGCCTCAACGAATGCTCCTCTCGTGCTTGCGGTATCCAGCCAATCTGCTCTATATTGCCTCTTGTTGTAAACTGTGAATCTCACCTAGACCTGCTTTCAAGGTGCTTGCGGTGGTAGCCAACTGATCCTGAGAGAAAATCCAACCCCTCCCAAATCTGCTACATCCTGCTGCATATCTCAGAGTCGTGGATGAGGCTGTCAGAGATCGGAGTGCTTAAGTGTTTGTCTTGCCTCTAGGGGTCTTCTAGAGACAAAATAACTAGAGCGCGATTGGAAAAAGTAGTGCCTACCAAAATACGGATCATGCTCCCATGATCGCAAGCCCACTCCTCCACATAGAATCTATCAAGTCTGGAAAGATAAGGGCGGTGCTCCTCTTGTCAGACCTCCAGAAGCATAGACTCCCAGGGCCGCGTCCAAACTTTGGTAGATGCCAAGGGTTCTGCCTCCTAAGAGCCAGGATCAACTCCTCCCAAGCAAAGTAAGCCGGAAACTGTAGCCATGTCTCCTCCAAGTCTATCCTCTGCTGCCTCTATCATGTTAAAGTTCCCACCCATACACCAAAAGTTGGCTTGTGGAAAGAATTGGCGAAGGTGGCTCTGCATGTGCCGTCATTTGGTGCATATATATCTAAAAAGCACACACAATCCTCTCCAATCTTGATGGTCACCCATTGAGCTCGACTAGTGTCAATGATGCTAGCATTCTCCTTCCAGACGCATGTGCTCCTTTGGCCCATTTCTTCTTGGATTCTTTTTTGCAATTCTTCTTTTTCCCCTGTTTCTCTTTTTGCCCAGCCTTGGAAGTCTTTTACCATTTTTTCCTTTACCCGCACTTCCTCTGCATGTACCCTTCTTATGGCATCCATCTGCTCTTGTCTTTTCCTTAGGTCAGCGTGGGCTTCTCAAACTTCCTCTATGTGTACCCTTCTCATGGCATCTATTTATTCTTGTGTTTTCCTAAGGTCATCTGGGCTGTTGTCAAGGTGACATTCATCTCATTCACTGTCATTTCCCCCCCTCTTTCTCTTATCACCCTTGCACGCGTAGCTGCCTCAACCTTCCTTTTGAGGGTCTTTATTGTCTGTCCGTCATCTTGTTTGTACTGCTCTTTGAATTCTTCAATGAGTGCCTCCATCTCTTCAGTCTGGACCTTTAGTGCGGCCTCGTTGTTTTCCTTCTCCTCTAGTTTCTTTGTAGCTGCCCACGTGTGTTCTTTTAGCTCTTCATCGGGGATTAGGTCCATTGATGAACCTTTCCATAAAACAATTTCCTTCCCCTTCCCTTTTGATTGTGCGGCTGGCTTCTTTTGGTCTCCCTTCAAGAGGGTGAACCTCCTTTTCCAGACCTCTTATTCTTGCCCACTGTGGTTGACCACCTTGCCCACTTGACTTGGTGCAGCTGCTTCCATGGATTTTGTTGGTTCTCGGCTTGGTAGTCAAATTTCCAGATCCTCCCTCCAAATGTCCATCATCCTATGAATGGTAGGGCACTATCTATTTGCAGGAAGGTGTGTGGCCTTGCATTACAACGATCAATTTGTTTAGATATTCTCCCCACATCTCCTTTAGGTCCTCAATTTCATGTCCCTCCCATTGCTCCATCTTTTCCGCCTCAAGCTCGTAGATCTCCGGAAATTCTTCTACATCCAGGACCGCCAGCTTGGCTTCTGCCTTGACTAGCTCTATCTTCTCTTTGTTAGTCCTTGCCTGCGCTTCCTTTATGACGTTGAGGAGCTCCTCTCAGATCAAGGCAACTCGGCCCTCCATTAAACCTTTGCTCTCCTTGGCCTTGTCCAATTCGATTTGAAGTTGCACATTTATTTGTTCTTTTCGAGCCATTGAGTTCCCTTCATTCTCCATGCATACCCCATTGTGCTCTTATGACTCTCTCGTGAACATTACTAACACTAGTGTGTGCACACTTCCTTTTTGGATCTTATTTCAACTGGCTTTATTCTACTGACTCACTGTGTAGGACTAACTTAGAACTAGCCTCTATCTTCCTACTCCCCTATCTGGCGTACCTGTTCCCCAATAGGAGCGCCAAAAGTGTTGGAGGCCGGTCGGCACACTTACGGGGTTTCGGACCACCTAGTCAGCTCTGGAGGAGGAGCAGCGGGGGGCGACTAATGTGGCTGTGCCCAATGCAATAAGCCAACTCTAGGATGTTGAGCTACATGTCTGCCTAAGTGTGGGGAGAGAGATCATGATTGCAAAGTAGGTTAGTTCATAAGTCCATCCTGAATCCAGAGAGTAATCCACATCCAATTAGGACTACACTTAACACAAGATTGAATGTTGAATAGACAAAGATATGTAGAATGAACAAAAGTAAGACAAAGACCAACCCATGTGTCATTCTTGAATAATAATAACAATACAGTACAATATCTTTGCAAGGGCTCTGCTCATGAACTGGTCACTCAACACTCCTATCCTCTTATTTAGCACTATTTCTCTCCTTTGGGCCCAAGTAGACCTGACATGATTCTTGGACTATCCAGGCGAAAATGCCCTTCTTTCCTACAATCTCAAACGGGTAGACCAAATCTACTCTAACCCCTATATCCCCTTATTCGACTAATTCTCCTTTTTTCTTTACAACTACACGGGTACTACTCGTTCTTCAAGAAGCTATTACAAGTTTGTTACAAAACAAGAAGGCTCAATTTGTTGCACATGGTCAGTTCGGCGGCGATTTGGGAGGTGGCCAAATGGCTGATTGGCTGCCAACAAGAATAGGCTATGAAAGGTTCCTACTAATTTTAGAAAGGTCCAAGCAATGGGTCATACCATGGGCGAGGCATGCACTCGCCATGGTGCTCCATCCAAAATGTACATGGATGGTTGTCAATGATAAGGCTTAATGGCACGTTCTTGAGATATCAGTGTCTATTAATATATTTGTATAGATCCTGTGTATATTTGTAGGTGTCATGCATGGGCATTGGAAAAAATGTGGACCCGTGTAGAAGCTCCTACTCCAATAGTGCTTTTTTTTGACAAATATTTGTCTACTTTCTTTGACTCTTACACATGATTTAAGATAGAAAATTGAGTGTTGATATGTAGCGAGGTTGGCCGATAATGCAGGTGTGATACTGAGGTTGGGTTGTCCATGACAATGAAAGAATTTCGAACACCCAATATACGTTGGTAAAATGTTGAGCAATGGGTGGCTTGATGGACATGGCCGAATAGATTCGAGCATTTCTTGAGCCTCTTTTTGAATGTTAATGGCTACTCGACCCGTTTTTACTTGAAACATAGCGGTGGGGTAGCGCGGAAAGAAGTGAATCATAAAAGAGCTTGCACAACTTTGTGGTAAAGTTTCAAATTTCCAAACAATGCTGACCATGGCATGCGACCTTTAGAGCATCTCTACCTTGTTTGATTTTAGCATGGAGCTCGGTTGATTCATGGGTTGTTGTTGTTTCGGTTGAGTTGTTCACTCTTCTACTTGGTTAGGTTCTCTTCTTGGGGGAAGTTTTTATGCTCTCTCGTATGTGGCACACCTTTTTTTGAGGAGTTTTTTTTCTTTTAGTTTTATCTAACATGTGGCACTCGTGAGCCTATGTCGCCATGTGCCATAAGTTTTTTTTTTCAAGTTATTTTACATGTGGCACACCTTTTTTTAGGAGTTTTTTTTCTTTTAGTTTTAGCTGACGTGTGGCACAGTGAGCCTATGTAGCAATGTGCCACAAGTTTGTTTTGACATGTGGCACATGTATGTCTAGGTTGCCATGTGGCAACGTAGAGTGGCACAATATAAAAAAAAGCTTTTTTACATGTGAGCCTATGTTGCCACACATGAAACTAAAAAAGAGATTTTTGTTTGGACATGTGGCACACATGAACGTACATTGCCAAGTGGCATTTTAAAATTTGTTTTTAAGAGGATGTGTGTGTTTGTGTGTACTTGTGGAAATTTTCTCCAAGGGAAGGGGTGTTTCAAAAATTTAGGGGAAGGAAATTTAAAGGATCTATGGGTGAAATTTTTTAGAGAGAGAGGGAGGAGTTAGTTTTTAGAGGGAGGCTATGTGTACATGCGTGCTATGTGCCTTTATGTGCATGCTATGTGCCTTTATGTGCATGCGTGTATGCATGCTATGTGCCTTTATGTGTACTTGTACAACTTTATTGTTTTCTTAAGCTTTGTCTTTGTTGCTTTCTTTGACATGTTCTCGACATCCCTTTATTGGGGAGGAGTAAAGATCATTAGATTGGTGAGACATGGCAGCAGCGAATGCTGCCCATAGCTGTGAGAATGGAGCCAAGCGACCTCTATGGCTTGAGAGATTTGGCGTTAGTGAGCATTAGGGGAATAGAGACAATGTGGATCAATAGGTGGTGGGACCAAAGAATTGGCTACCAAAGGTTCATGCTGATTTGAGGAAGGTCTAGGCAATGGGTCATACTATCGGTTGCACATGACATGGTCCCTCCATCCAAATATGTACATGGATGGTTGTCGAGATGATGAGGCTTAATGGTAGATGCTTAAGATATCAGTGCCTATTGATGTTGTCTCTATGCAGAGGCTGTGTATATATTTGCAAGTGTTGTGCATGGGCATCGAGTAAAAGATGGGCTCATGTAGAAACTCCTTTTGGTGAAAACTCCAACACACCACTTTCTTTGACAATTATTTGTCTACTTTCTTCGACTCTTACACATGGTTTAAGATAGGGAATTGAGTGTTAATGTGTAGTGATGTTGGCCGATAAGGCGAGTGTGAGAATGAGGTTGGGTTGTCCATAAGAATGGAAAATTTCAAACACCTAGTATGGCATGTACGTGGGTAAACTGCTGAGATGGACATGGCCGAATGGATTCAAGCATTTCTTGAGCCTCTTTTTGAAAAGTGAATGGGTACTTGGCCCATTTACTTGAAGCATAACAATGGCAACAGAAAGAAGTGGAGCATGAAAGAGCTTGCATAGCTTCATGGTAAAATTTTAGATTTTCAAACAATGCTAACCAAGGCCTACGACTTTCGGAGTATCTCTACCTTTTTTAATTTTAACATGGAGCTTGGGTGATTCATGGGCTTTTGACACTTCGGTGCGTTGCTGGCTCTTTTACCCTTATTTAGATTTTCAAACAATGCTAACCAAGGCCTACGACTTTCGGAGTATCTCTACCTTTTTTAATTTTAACATGGAGCTTGGGTGATTCATGGGCTTTTGACACTTCAGTGCGTTGCTGGCTCTTTTACCCTTAGTTAGGTGCTCTTCTCGGTTCTCTTCTCTGGGAGGCTTTCATGCTTTCTCTCTCGCCCTCTTCTCTCTCTCTCTCTCTCTCTCTCTCTCTCTCTTTATTTCTCTTCTTTTCTTTTTTCTTTCTCTCTTTCTCTTTTTCTCTTCTCTTTTGTTCTCCCTCCCTCCCTCCCTCCCTCCCTCCCTCCCTCTCTCTCTCTCTCTCCCTCTCTCTCTCTCTCTCTCTCTCTCTCTCTCTCTCTCTCTCCTCTTTTTCTTAAGTAATTAATAAAAAAATAATTTTTTTTTTGACATGGAGTACACGTGAGCCTATGTTACCATGTGGCACACCTTTTTTGGGTAGTTGTTTTCTCTTAGTTTTTTTGACATGTGGCAACGTTGCCACATGGCACACGTGAGCCTATGTTGCCACGCGCCATAACTTATTTTTCAAGTAGCTATGTGCCTTTTTTTTTTGGGGAAAAATATCCTTCAATTAGTTAAAGAAAAAATAGCCACAAAGGGCTAGATACAACCACAAAGGGCTAAATACAAACTTGCCTCATTTAAGGGTGGGAATCACATGATCATAAGGGGAAGAGACACTTCTCCTCTAGCTGGCTGCTTTGTGAGGAGAAGGCTATCTTATATAGGGGGAGGGGGGGGGAGGAAACAACCACACAAGTGGTCTGTAATACGAAATGGGGTCACCGCCTTTATCTGTGAGGCGCCAGGCCCTCCAAAGCCTCAAGAAAGCTTCCCGCGACTTCCACATATAGTTAGAACCTCCATGTAACTTCCCCACTCATCGCGGAGGGTGTGAATGATATCACGCCATATGCTCCTGATGGTCTCAGTTGACAGAGTGTAGGTAGCCTCAATGGCCTCGCTACATCTAGCACGCCAAATGTGCCAGGTTGCTATGCTATTGCAAATCTCCCATCTCTGGCATGAGCTTGGTCCAGTCGGCCAACAAGTAGGTGGGTTTGTGAGGATTGGAACTGCCTACAATATGATAGTGAGAGACCTGAAGGCCTAGCCCTCCCCCATCATCCTCAAAAGCCCTAACCACTCTAGCCTCTGTGTGGCCCAAGCGCCAGTGCCCCATGTAATGTTCCGGGTCGATGGCCTGTCCATAGTGAAGATGCAGAGAATCTGCTGAGCCTTCGGGCATTCCCAAAGGCAATGAATCTAAGACTCCTGGGGGTGGCTGCACCATGGGCAAGTTGCTGGCGTCGGACCTCCAATTGCCAGCCAAGTTTCAACAGTTAAACTCCTATGTTCCATCAACCAAAGAAAGATGCAGAGAATCCGCTGCCAAATCTACTGAGCCTTCGGGCAATCCCATACCTCTAAGATTCCTGGGGGTGGCCGGGCAAGCTGCTGGCCGACCTCCAACTACCAGCCAAGTACTGACTGCCAAACGCCTATGTTTCATCAACAATAGAAATTGGGTGATCTTTCTAGGCAGAAAGCTGTACCATAGTCTCTTCCAGTGTCGATATGCCATCTATCTCAAGCATCTGGATCCTACGGCCTAGCCGTGCAGTATATGTAAAGAATGGGGCAGAGTCTCCTCCTGATCCGCTGGATCATGCCAAGTCCACTCTCCTGGGTCCCACTAAAGGCATGTGAGAGGTCGGCACTCCTAGATCCATAGCCATCATAATCTCTCCCTAGCCACCTTGGTCGGTGCTAGATCTGCCATTCCCATGCCGAAAAACCAATCACCCTCTCCCTCTGCAAGGTGCAGAATCTGAAATCCTCCTCCAAAGGAAACTCAGATCTCTCTAGTCTTCCATGGGATCCAAAAGAAAATGTGAGTAGACCACTGTCCTCATCTACTCCTTCGTGGACTGCCACTAGGATATTGTCTGGTAAACATGCCTAGCCGCACTGTGGGGGCGTCGAGTCTAGGGGGAAGTCAGCCGCTCCTGAGGTGTAGCTGAGTTGATGCTGAGCCTATCTACCCCGGATCCCTGTCAGGCCTCTCTCTTGCACCTCGGGGGTAATTGCCTGTGGTGGTGGGAGGTCCAATTTCCAAGAGACCTGGCTGGTCCCATGCTCAAGGCGCCCCAAGAAGAAACATGTGGTTGGGCCCCAGCATGTGGCCACCACTGGGTAAACGGATCAAGGGGTTCCAGACCAAAGGCTATCGTTGAAGCCGCTCCTCTAAGGCAACTGGAGCTATTTGTCTAAGGGCAGGGCAGGCCTAAGATTCTCCCAAGCACGAAGTAAACTAGATGCAAATATGTCCTTAAAAGCCAAGCTAAAACCACGGGCTCACATCTGTGTGAAGATCCATCTGGTACTCTAAGGCCAAGGGCCCCCAAGACTCAGAGTGCGGGTTGAAATTCGATCCAATAGGAAACCCTTCAGGGCTCACCACAGCGGGAAGGAGGCATTTAACAATTAGCTTTGCTCAGTAGGACGCGACTCTGAATAGCCGGGTCGATGAGGCCTAGCTCCCCTCTGTGACATGGCTAAATAATCACTCTCCATGCCACCTTGGCCCTCACTAGCCTCCCATCACTTTCGGCCCATAAAAAACTTTTGGATCAATTTCTCTACTTGGCCAATACATGCCTGAGGAAAGGCCCAGCATGAAGTAATGTACTACATGGTGGCAAGAAGTACTTGGTTCGGCACCACCACCCTGCTTGCTAGGGAGAGTCTCATCGAGCTCCAATATAGAAGCTTCTTTCGAATACTCAGAAGAAGTAAGGCAAGCTGCTACTTATTAGGAGAGATATCAATGCCAACCTGGCAACCAAGATATCAAACTGGAGTGCCCCTCAGGATCCACTGGAAATCCTCAACTGGTTGTTGCCAATTGGGGCGGGTGCTGAGCCTACCCAAAAACCACACTTGTGATAGTTGATCTGTGCTGGTGAGGCATGGCAGAAAACCTCGATTGCCTCCACAAATCTCTGTAGATTCCCCACACCTCCTATAAGGAAAGCTGCTATGTCATCTGCAAACTCTGAGTCCAGCAGCCCCTTTTGTGTGGGCGGGGAAGACACAATAGTAGCTATGTGCCTTTATGTGTAACTGCTTTCTTAAACTCTGTCTTTCTTTCTTTCTTTGACATGTTCTTTAGATTAGTGAGGCATGGCAGTGACTATTGCCCATAGTCATGAGATGGAGCTGCAACTTCTATGGATCGAGGGATTTGGTGTTAGTGAGCATTAGGGGAATAGAGAAAATGTGGATCAAAAGGTAGCGGTGCCAAAGAATAGGCTACAAAAGGTTCATGGTGATTTGAGGAAGGTCTAGGAAATGGGTCGTACCATGGGCCAGGCTTACGTCTGCCATGGTCCCCCATCCAAAAATGTACATGGATGGTTTTGTCTGACGATGAGGGGCTTAATGTAGGTGCTTGAGATAATGGCACCTAGATGTTGTTTACGCAGAGTTGTGTGTATATTTGCAAGTGTCATACATGGGCATTAGGCAAAGGTGGGCCCGTGTAGAAGCTCCTTCTAGTGGAAACTTTAACACACTAATTTTTTTGACAATTATTTGTGTTCTTTCTTTTACTCTTACACATGGTTGAAGATAGAGAATTATGTGTTGATGTGTACGGGGTTGGCTGATGAGAATGGGATTACGTTGTCCATGAGAATGGAAGAATTTTGAACACACGCAGTATGGCATGTACATTGGTAAATTGTTGAGCGATGGGTGGCTTGAACAGACGTGGCCAAATGGATGGCTTGAACAAACATGGCCAAATGGATTCGAGCATTTCTTGAGCCTCTTTTTGAAAAGTTAATGGCTACTTAACCCGTTTCCTTGAAGCATGGCGATGGTAGCAGTGGAAAGAATTAAAGCATGAAAGAGCTTGCATGGCTTCGTGGTGGTGGTAAAATTTTAGATTTCCAAACAATGTCGACCATGGCATGTGACCTCTAGAGCATCTCTACCTTGTCTGATTTTAACATGGAGCTCGGTTGATTCATGGGCTTTTGCAGCCCTTCAGTTGCATTGCCATCTCTTCTACTTAGGTGGTTGCCCAATTCTCTTCACGAGGTAGGTTTTCATGCTCTCTCTCTTCTTCTCCTCTTCTTCTCTCTCTCTCTCTCTCTCTCTCTCTCACACACACACACACACACACACACACACACACACACACACACTCACTCACTCTTTATTTCCTTTTTTCTCTTCGTCTTCTTCTTCTTCTTCTTCTTCTTCTCTCTCTCTCTCTCTCCTCTTTCTTTCTTAAATAATTAATATTTTTTAAAAATAGGTTCTTTCGGTTAACATGTGGCACACGTGAGCAGTCTACACTCCATCATGTGGCACACCTTTTTTTGGGTAGTTTTATTCTTATTTTTTTTACATGTGGCATATGTGAACCTATGTTGCCATGTGTGCCTCGTGAGCCTATGTTACCATGTGGTACATGTGAGCCTATGCCGCCACATGCCACAACTTTTTTTTTAACATCTTGTTACAAGCTGCAGATATCAAGTGACATGATTTGAGCGGTTGTTCCAGTCTCATTGGTAAGAATACCTCGACCCGTATGGGATGAGTCTTCCCTATTTTCAAGTTTGTTTTCAAGGGTTGGTTACTTTTACGTATGTAAATGTGATTGGTTTTTCCAATGGTGAACCATCATTGTGATAGTCATGTAGGGCCTTCCAAGGATCAAGGTGTATGACCCTCTTCTTTGAAAATCCATCACCGTGAATGTGGTGGAAGCTTAGCCCAAAGGTCTTAGTATTTGTATCATGGAAGACGTGTAATTGGTGTAGCTGTGTTCTTGTCACATCAAGCTTGACTATACAAGGCTTATGCCTTATGCGAGTGGTGGGCTTCCTCAGGTCTCCCAACAATCCTTGGTGATTATACTAACATCAAGACCAACATGCAAGATTGCAGAGACCATCGCGGCTTTATAAATGGCAAGTAATGACATTCATTTCATTGCTTTCAAAGTAGTGTTCGAGCTTGTTCATGGGCACTTTTGGCTAACTTTTTATTATCTTGGGCATGGAAGAAGAGCTCTTAATGTGGCATGACTCATCCTCTTCCTCTTTAGGTTCAAGAATGTGGGCTCTTAAGCTCCCAATCATCCAGTCGGATGAGTCTCTCCAAAGTTGAGAATTTCCTTGTAAAAGAGAACTTAACAAGACTCGTACTTCCAAAGATAAGAAGGTTGTGAGGCCTACCGTTAGGAACTCAATGGAGTCTTTTTGGGCCCTTTAATTTGCCATGAGGTTATGGAAACGTTTAACTTTTTGACAAATAGGAGCCCGCCATGTAAGCAAAAACCATGGGTTTGTAAGAGAGAGTGGTCAAAGGGTGCACTTTTTCCCCCAAAAGGGGGGGGGAGGGGCAATTTTACAATTTTCGGACCTCCATAACTTCTACATACAAGCTCCGATTTGAGCGAAGATTACAGATCCGTGATCTACGCATCAAGAGCTTTCCATAGATATGTTACATGATATGGTTTTATCTGCTAGATTTTAAATTCCATTTTTTCTCCAAAATTCAAATTCGAATAAAGTAGCCGTTTTGAAGCTTCAAATTAGAAAACGTTTCTTCTTAAGAGAAAAGGTTTGACTCCCTTAAACTGCCAAATACAAGGGCCCAAGAAGACTCCATTGAGTTCCTAATGTATGTCCCTCATGCGATATTCGTGCTCACACTTGGCTCATGTTCACTCAAAGGTGGGCTTGGACTTACCAATGTGGATGTGCACCGATCCTTCCCTAGGAGACAATGCCTTTGATGGGATCAAAATGAATTCACCATTGGAAAAAATATTGTGGTGACTATGATGACCCATAAAAGGTCAAATTTCACCTCCCATCGAGTCCTCCTTGATCACTTCATCTAGCACTATGCAATCCGGCTGGATTGGTTCTAGAGGAAGAGGCTCTAGAACTGGCTCTTTTTGTAGCTTATTAAGAATGGTAATGGATTCAACTATAGCATTGGCATGCTCTGAGGTTTCCTTAATAGTTCTATGATTGACTTTAGAATAGGATCTTAGATACACTTAGATGGGGTTGGTGGTTCGTTCTACTTGACCACTTACTCAAGTATTGGCTCTATTTTAGCCTTCCTTTTACAAGCGTAGAAGCTCATTTCATTTGCTCCTTCTCCATCATGGGGTTGGGGTACTATTTGGGTTTCTTTAGGAGATTTGTGTAGTCAATGGGTTTCTTCTCTTTGGTGGGAAGAGCTAGTTTTAGTGGAAGATTGCACGTTGTCTCCACAAGGGAGGAAGCATTCAAAGTATCATTTGCACCACTTTCAATGTTCACACCATATTATTGCCCTTGGCAATTGATCGTGTGTTGTGTTTTAAGGTTTTCTTGTTTTGGACGTGTGGTTATGGTCCTCTAGCCATTTTAGGGGATACTATAGCATTAGGGGCTTGCACCTTAGGCTCTTTGGTTGCTCGTTGAAGCCTAAGTGTGTTTCTTAGCTACCTTGGATGTTTCCTTCTGCCTGACATGAATCCAATTCTAGAAAAATAGAAAAAATAAGAACTTGAAGAAACTAGATTATTCAACCCACTCAACACATTAAAAGACTACAGATTCAACATATTCAAGATTTGAATAAATAACAAATAAAAATACTTAGCTCAAGATAACGACTCAAACATTGGGTGCAATCTTCCCCCCTCATGTGTGTAGCCTCTCCCCACACATGAGTATTTACGTAATTCTTTATTCCAAAATAGGCCATAGCCTCCAAAAATACAAAAAGGTGCTTTTACTTGCACGACACTCTCTTATGCTCAAAATAGAGTGTCCATAAATTGAGGCTAGGGTTAAAGCATATCATGCTTTAAAAAAATATTAAAGTTTTAAGTCTAAGTGTCCCAACAACAAATAATAATGTGCCAATTCTCCTCAAGCTTCTGAATCCTCTTCACCTATAAAATAACCAACAATAAATTAGTAAACAAATATTTCATAAGTATACAAAGTAACCGCACACATGTTTGCCAGGTTTTAGTAACCCAGGAATCACCCTTCCATACAAACCAATTGTAACAAACATTGGAGGACCCAACCATACGTTTGCAAGAAACTAGGGTTGGCTACTCAAAGCATGGAGTGACAACATGAGTTGTGGGTCACCATCCTAAGAGGCAATAGCCAAGAAGGCCATGAAAGCTTGGGCATGAGAACCAAGAAGACATAGATGTATATAGAGTGAATATGATAAAAAAGGTACAATGTCTATGAGCGCTATGTCTCATTTAGCCCAAGGTTCCCCAAAAGTACACATGTAAACGACCCTAAGCCTAAGTGCCTGGTCCCATTCTCCATGTGCATGTGCAACCAAATCTACTTCATTATAAACCATCTCCTCTTATAATGATTTCATCCTTGAAATTGAAGGGTGGTCGTGCACAAAACAAATATAAAGGCTATAAACAATGAACCAAATACATGACCAAATGTCACCATCGTAGAGCACCAATACCAATACATGAATCTCATGACCCCCGGGGTCAAATGGAAAAGATAAAGGACTTCTGTCGATGATGAGGCTAGTCGGGCATCCTCCAGGGTCAAATGGAAAAGATATGAATGTTGCCTCGAAGATGAAGTAATCCATACAACTGCATCTGCTTGGATAAAAGAGAAACGTAAGCCATGTAGACTCCAAAGAATGGCCCTCGAACCACCTAGATCAAATGATCAAATGGAAAATGTGAAGAGCCAATGTCGATGACACGGCTGGTCAACCCTCCTAGGTCAAATGGATAGATATGGTGCACATCATGGACCTCCAATGTCAATGTAATAGCTCATGGGTCATAAGGAAAACTCGTAAGTCTATCATTTCCATAATGTAAATATGACATCCATGGAGTCCACCGAATGATGTAACCATCACACATGGTCAGAATGAAAATGGTCCTGGCGCAAAAGAATCATCGTGTAGGCCAAGACAAAGGTGTGTTGTAGGTATATCTGAGTGTCATGCCACATAATCATCCACCATACATCTCAAGTGGCATAGAATGCACCTAAAGATTAATACTCCAGCTCCAAAGATCATAGGATCATGTAGACACCCTGGGAGCCAAATGAACTCATCTCGAGGTCAGCTTCATGTAGAATCAAATGGAAACCCATGCCATTGTCCCATGTAGCACCACTCAAAAAGTCGAAGGCATGATTCACCATATCAATGTATGTATGAGTATGATTCGACCCATGCACAATATCTCCATGTGTAAGACCCTCTATGTGTGTATAATCATCCAAAATATCAACATAATCATCACTAAAAAATGAAGAGGTATCTTCACATGAAAGATGAATGGTATCATCTCCTAAATAATCATATATGACATCTCCAAGGTCTCCAAGGTCATCCTTATAAACATGGTCTATATCTCCATCAATGATGACTCTATGTGATCTAAATCCCATGATAAATCTATCTCCAATAGTATAGGATCTAAGGAGATGTTTAGATCGAATGTAAATCTCTCAATATCTATACCATATGATCTACTATGGATACGATCAACCATCAAATCATTGTCCATGTCATCCTCACAATCTCTAAAAGCATCATCATGATCATGGTTTGCATCCATCAGTGGAATCCATGTATAACCTATATCCAAAGATAGGTCAATCTCTCTAATCACTAGATCTAGGAAAATACCCAAATAAAATACAAAGCTCTCTAGATCCATATGCACAACTTCTTTCTTGAAAATCTGCACCAAATCTTGAAAATATGTACCAACTGCACATAAAATCTTGAAATCTGCAATTGGTACAATAGTTTTGCACAACTTTACACACAGTGCACTGCATACTATCCAAAAAGATTGCAAAGATTTTAACTTTGCACCAAACTCTGGTACTCTACACAGCTATCTAAAATTTGCACAGCAATCTGAAAACTCTACACAACAATCTTCTTCTTACAATATTTCTCCAAGGACTCAAAGATTTGGCAATCTAGGGTTTTATCTTGAGGGAATAAGAGCTCTGAGAAAATTAATCTTTGAAAAAGTATGCTCCCTAAGCAAGATAATGCAAGAAATCACTCAAAACTGGTTGCTAAAACTTCTGTAAACCCTAATTTCAAAAATCAAGAAAATATTCAAGAAATCAAGATCAAGAAGATTAAGAACTTCAAGAAATCAAACAGTAAAGTGGATTAGGCTTCCAAAAATAGTGATTAATATAAATTCAAAAAATAATTAACACAAGTTTCATTACTAATCTTCTCAAAACAAGAAATTAGCAAATCTAAAAATTATATAAAAATCAATTCTAAAAATGATTCACACTAATCATAATAAAAAAATGCATTTTTAAAAATTTAGATTAACAATAATCCAAAAATAATTATCACTAGTCATGATCAAGAAAATGCATTTTAAAAATTGGATTAATAATAATCTAAAAATAATTATCACTAATCACTCTCTAAGCAAGGATCTAAGCCACAATGCAAGAAACTAGGGTTTGCCACTCAAAGCATGGAGTGAAAACATGGGTATGGAACACCATCCTAAGGCAATAGCCAAGAAGGCCATGAAAGCTTGGGCATAAGCACCAAGAAGACATATGTCTATAGAGTGAATATGATCAAAAAGGTACAATGCCTATGAGTCCTATGCCTCATATAGCCTAAGGTCCCCCAAAAATACACATGTAAATAACCATAAGTCTAAGTGTCTAGGCCCCCTTTCCCATGTGCATGTAACCAAATCTACTTCATTACAATTTTAATGTATACCAAACGTATTAATATTTATAATGGCATCATGCATGATACTAACATGATTTGGCTTGACGCAAAGATAATCCAAGCGTCTCCAAATTATCTAAGGTAGAATAATATTTTTAAGAGAGCTTGAAATATATTTCCATAACATTCCCTCTTGCTTGAGTTTGCAATTGCCCTCAATTGCAGGTTTTTTGAAAAGAATGGAGGATCTCATATAGAAGGCACAGAAGTATTTCTCAGGCACCCATATTACATCTTCGCGAAAAAGGATGATTTTGGAAAGTCACCAAATATTTAATATATTGATTTCCAATACGAGTTGATGTAATATAATGATTAATGATAGTATCTAGAATCAAAACTCCTTCCTTATCCTTAATAACAGATGGTTCCTCATACACAGGATGAGTGGGAAATGATCCCCTGAAAGGTTTTAACAAACTCACATGAAATGAGTTATGAGTCTACCAATAAGAAGGTAATTCAAGTTTGTAAGCAACATCATTAATTTTGTGAATCACCTTAAAAGGTCCATAAAATATTGGGGTAAGCTTAACAGTTCTAGGAGTTTTTCAACACTCTTAAGTTTATGCTTCTCAATTCTCAAAGTACATAATCTCTAATTTCGATATAGCTTTACGTTGATGATTTGCTTTCTCAACATATTGTTCTTGAGCATGTGCAATAGAATGTTTTATATAATTCAAAATGCTACTAAAATCTATAACGAATTGATCAGCAGCTTCAATTTTGTAGATCCAAGATAGTACTATTAGTAACCTCAGTTTGTCCATTCGTTTCCATATGAAAAGTTGTAGAAAAATCCATCTTAGTGCCTAAGTTGGAGAAAAGAGTGACCCAAAAGTTACTGTAGAATCTAGAGTCTCTATTAGAAACAATAAATTTTGGCAATCCGTGATATACAAATATTTTCTTGATAAACATAATCATGGCTTGCTAAGAAGTCAATGTTTCTTAACAGGGTAAGAAATAAGCTTGCTTACTCAAACTATCAACTATAGTCCAAATCATGTCATTATGATTGGATGTAGTAGGTAATCTTGTAATGGAATCCATAGATATTTGTTCCCAAGTATCATTAGGGATTGGTAGAGGAGTTAGAAGTCCTTGAGTCTTACATTTGTAGCTTTTAATTTTCTAACAATAGAATATTCAGCCACAATTTTTGCTACATCTTGTTTAAGAAGACCGAAATAATTCCCTAGAGACTAATTGTAAAGTAGCTGAAACACCTTGATGACCCATGTATGGTGGTTGATGCATTTTTCCAATATGAATTGTCTCAAAGATTGTGTAATACAAAATACCTTTTGGAAGAAAAGATAACTATCATGGCATGAATAATCACCAATAGGGTTCCAATTATTGTCTCTAAGTTTAGTCCAAACCTTAGAAAAATTTAGGTCCATATCATAGGATTCTCTCATAGGACTCAATGGTTCACTTTGAATGACAGAAATGTTATGAATACTAGGATGTCTACTCAAAACATCCGCCACAACATTTTCTTTACTTGGTTAATATGGAATCATAGGTTGAAAACTTGGAATAAAAAGAAGCCCATTTAATATGTTGATTAGAGATCAATGGGGCTGGGTCAATAAATGTCGTATGCTTTGTTGATCTGTCTTGATTAAGAATTCAAATCCCATTAAATAATGTTTCCAAAGTCTTAAAACATGTACAATAGCAGCTAATTCCTTGTTATATATATTTTAATTTCTTTATGCTGGTTTAACCTTATGACTTTCATAAGAAATGGGATGTACATCTTACATAAGAATAGCACCAAAGCGATGTCCACTTGCATCAGTAACTATAACGAAGAATGGTCGTTGAAAATCTGGTGATGTAAGAACTGGTGCATGAGTCAATGCTTTCTTAAGATCAAAGAAGGAGTACTCCTGTCTACTAGTCCAATCAAAATGTCTAGCTTTCTTAAGGAGTTCAATTAAAGGATGTGCAATATATGCAAAATTTCTAACAAACTTTCTATAGTAATCCAAGAAAAGATCAAAGTTCATGAATATCACGCAGTCTAGGCTAATTAGGAATGCTTTCGATCTTTTTGGAGTCTACTCGAATACCATCAACAGAAACAATGTGTCCTAAGTATTTAATTTCTTCTTGAAATAATATTCTCTTTTCAGAATTGACATATAGTTGATTCTCTTGAAGAAGTGAGAACACTTTTTCTAAATGGTGTTCGTGCTCTTGAACGATTCTTACTAAAACTAAGTTATCATAAAAAAACACTACAACATAAAATTTTGATATTTCAATAATATTCTATTCATCATTGTGTTGAAAGTAGCCGGAGCATTAGTCAAACCAAATGGCATAACTAAAAACTTATAATGATCAGTTTGAGTTCTAAACGCCATCTTGAAGATATCTCCTTCATCCATTCGAATTTGATGATAACCGGACTTGAGGTCAATCTTGCTAAAGACTTGTGCTCTCTTGAGATTATCTAGCAAGTTATCCACTTGAGGTATTGAATATCGATCCTTGATAGTAATCTTGTTTAGTGCACGATAATTGATACACATTCGATATGTTCCATTCTTCTTTTTAACGAGAAGAACTAGAGCACTAAATGGAAAATTTCTAGGTCTAATCAATTCTTTATGTAACAGTTCTTTAACTTGTCTCTGGATATCTTTTTTCTCAAGCATGTTAACTCGATAAGGAGCTCTATATGGTAGAGAGTTATTAGGGATTATTTCAATTCTATGGTCTTTTGGATGAGATTTGGGTAAGCCTTGAGGTAAGTTGTCCATAAAGCAGTTAGAGAACTTAGAGATGAAAGGGTCATGAGACACATTTGTTTTTAGAGTCAGCCTGTGCAGTAAGCTGGTTGACAAGAATTAAAAATGTCTTCTCCTTTTTCCTTACAGATCTTTTTGCTTGGGTATGATTCAAAAGTGGACCTAAGTCACCCTTGGTTTGACATTGGAGACAAATTCCTTTGTCACCTTCCATTAACCACATGGTATGAGTTTCATAATCAATTTGGGGATTATGCTTATGTCTCCATGGTATTCCTAAGATAACATCAACACCTTGCAAAGGAGCCACTAGGAATGTTCTCTTTTCTTTTAGTGAATTCATTTCCAATTCTAAATCCTTAATCTCTTTAGTGCAGTTGTACTTAGTACCTTGAAATGCAGCTTTCACTTTGTAACTAGAGTACGATGCATCTAGGTTTAGTGCTTTCAATACTTTTCAAGAAATGAAGTCATGTGAGCTACTGTCATCATGCAATATAGAAATTGATTTTCCTTTTGTTTTCCCTTGAAGTTTTAATAAAGCATGAATTAAAAGCTTACCTTCGTTTGAATAATCAGGATCAGAACTACTCTCTTACTTGAAAGAATCATCGTCATCCTTTCAATAATGTTGAGATGAGCCATAGCAATAATGTTGAGATGAGCCATAGATGCGGAGTTCTTCTTCTTCTTGGGACAGTCTAGTGCAAGGTGTCCTTCCTCTTGTGACATCTGAAACACTCGACAATTTAATTATTCTGTTGACCATTAGAGGGTTTGTTGTTGTTATCTTTCTGAGTATCTCCTTTGACCACATCTCTACCCTTGTGCATCCTGGATTTATCAAAAGTATTTGAAGGAAAAGATGGTTTAGAAGACTTTGTAAAAGACTTTTCCTGCATCCTAGAATCTCTAGAAATATTTATTTTACATTCAAAATTTAAAATGAGATCCATAGCAAAACTATGACCATGAGGATGAAACATATTGACATCAACCCTAAAGTAGGCTTAAGTCCAACAATGAATTTTCTTCCTTGCTCTTTTTCCTTGGCTTTTTCAATCACTTGAATCTATAATAGAATGTCCCAAAATTTATCAATGTAGGCTTGGACATTGTCTTTCTCGACCTGACGTAAAGTGTCCCATCCTTGCCATGCTTTAGCCTTGTATTGATAAGGTAGAAAGTGCTTCTTTAAGAATTTCTGAAACTCTTTCCATGTCATAGGTCAATGTTTACCCTGCTTGATCACATTCCACCATAAAGCAGCACTTTCAATCAAGTGATTATACAAGCACACTTAATCTTGTCCTTTTTCGAGAATTTTTTACCTGAAAAATAAACATCCAATTGACTAAGCCATTCAATAAGTACTCGTGCATCTTTCTTGCTATCATAGTTCTGGAAAGTAAATGCCTTTCGGCTAATCCTTGAATATTTTCGAAAACTTTAAGCACGCAAAGTAGCTTTGACAGTGTGCCTAACATGATCACTTTCCTCCTCATCAGAGTTAGTAGAGTTATGCTTGCATTTGGAACGCTTCACTTGACGCTCTAACTTGCATTGAAGTTCATGCTCACTTGCAATTTGCTCTTGAAGTGTAAAAAATTACTCTTGCATAGTGGATTATGTAGGTAGATTGGCCATTACAAATAAATAAATAAATAAATAAACTATAAATTACTTATGCAAATAAATAAAGACAAGAAACTTAGCTCTTGAACCGTGTTGAATTTAGATTTGAAGTCGTCAAATGGTTAATCTCAGCACCGTTCTTTTACTCCAATTTCGAATGAAATCCGAGCGTGGTCAAGAAGCTTGAGTTTTTGTCGACTTTAGCAAGAATTTTTAATCCACTTCAAAGTTGTTGAATATCCAAAGTCTTGTCAAAGCTTGATGTGATTAAGAAACCAGAGGCAAAGATGACACCTTCAGAAACTTCCTATTTTTGATCCCTTTTAATGTCCAAAATTTTAGTTGCAAGAGGTCTTTCAATTTTTTTGAAATAAATGATATACGGCTTTCTGTAATTTTTTACAAATTCTGCAACTCCTGAATTTTTCATTTTGTTGAGCCCCTTTCTTCTTTGAGACCCTTGAAAGCTTTTGAAGATAAGCTTGTATAAGCTTGTAATGATTATAAGCTTTAGAGTAAGCTTATAGTATTAAGTTTTTACTTTTAAAAAAAAACTTATAATATTAAGCTTTGTAAAGCTCACAAGCTTTTAAAAGAAACATTGGCCCTCACTTGCTAATACCCGCGTTGCGTGTTTGGAGGGAAAAAAACCCAGTGAATCTGCATCTGTAATTCAGTCCCACCCGCAGCGTTAAGGAGAAAGAAGCAAAATTTAGTCTTGCTTAATTTCCACTTCACTAACTTGAACTTACTCCAATAAGGTTGATTTTTCTCCCTTTGATTAAGCTTGTTAATCAAAACAAATTCAGCCTGTTAATCGACGAAGCTTCTTTCACTAAAATGATTCATGGGAGATTATGCACCATTCATTAAAGATTATGCACCATCCATTATAGATTTTCCTCTGCCAACAACAGTGGTTTAGCAATGTGATGATTGGACTCAAACCTCCTTCAAAAGCTCAATTCATCCGTACGGTTGGATCAAAGAGGCTATGAATTTGAAAAAACCATTTTTTAAGAAGTGGTTTCTGCATAGTGGTGTGCCACCCCCTTTGTCTCTCTGTCTTTGCCCTTGGTTTAAAAGCCTACAACTCTCCAAACCTTTGAATTAAGCCTTCAAGATTTTAAATCTTGCCTCCATCTTCCTAGACCCATAGCTATGATACCACTGACATGGATCCAATTCTAAGAAAATAAGAACTTGCAAGAAAATAGATTATTCAATCCACTTAACACATCAAAAGGCCACAAATCCAACATATTTAAGATTTGAATGAATAAAAAATAAAAATACTTAGCTCAAGATAATGACTCAAACATTGGGTACAATCTTTCCCACTCATGTGTGTGGCCTCATTCCACACATGAGTATTTACGTAATGTTTTATTCCAAAATAGGCCATAGCCTCCAAAAATACAAAAAGGTGCTTTTAGTTGCATGACACTCTCTTATGCTCAAAATAGAGTGTCCCTAAATTAAGGTTAGGGTTAAACCATATCACCCTATACAAAATAGAGTGTCCCTAAATTAAGGCTAGGGTTAAACCATATCACCCTATACAAAAATATTAAATTTTAAGTCCAAGATTAATAAACCAAGGCTTTCCCAAAATAAATCAAAATGTGCACAAGCTAGCACATGTATATACAAAACTTGTTTACAAAAATGAATCCAATAGAAATAATTAAAGAATACTTAATTACCTGTATAACAACCATTAACTATGATTAAGAATCTTCGCGAGTTTATAGTCTCGAAAAAAAGACATGAGTTAGCACATGTAAGCTTGGAGACGTGAACCATGAGCATGGAGACATGAGCCGTGAGTCTGAACACATGAGCTATGAGTCAATATATGAGTTAACTAGACATAAGTGTATGGATAGGTATACTTAATATTGTACCAACTAAATATAACTGCCTTAAAGACTTGTAAAAACGTACCTGCCTTAAAGACTTGTAAAAACATACCTACTCATATCCTTTAAGGATTTTCTTGTCAATAATTTATACTAGCTACTATAATCTCCATGGAAAATTCTTATCCTTTGTAAATATTGAGACATTAAAGTATTTATTGTCCCAATAATTGCACACCAACTCTATCATATGCCTATTACATAAAAATCTGCATTCTAGGTATGCCTATTTCATAAAAACAAAGTACGTGAGCCTAGTTTATACAAAAAATAGATATGTGAGCCTACTTCATAAAGATAAAGTAAGTGAGCTTAGGTCATATAAAAAAACTATAAGCCTACAAACATGAACTTGGACACGTGAGTCTAGAGGCATGAACCTAGAAACATGAGCCCAATTTTTTTTAAAAAGAGAGTTACAAAAACTAGAAAACTTTAAAAACTATTTTTGTGTTACAAAAAAGAAATAAAAAATCTTTTGTAGCTTGAGCAAAATAGACGTGTCTGAAATCTGGACCTGCTTCAAGAAGCACTAGAGAACATTTCATCATAGTGAAATCCTTGATGTAAACCAGATATGGACTAATTGTTGAAAACAACCCAAGGGTTTCACTAGTAAAACCCTTGTCGATTTGGACTAATTGTTGAAAATAACAATACTTTCGACTATAGTGTATCAAACCATACTTCCTCAAATCCACCCAACCTTCAGTCTCGCAAAAAACTACTAATACTCAATAGAGTGCTTCCCTGTTAAGACGATAAAATTCCTTTGGATCCACATTAAATTAGGAGCTTTGGGAGACAAGATAAGCCCACTAAACGTAGATGTGAGTGGAGGAACAGTGGAACACCTAAAACAGGAGCCGCCCACGACCCTCCAAGCCCAAGATCCACCAATAATCTTTGTAAACACTGCCATAAATTTTATAAAAAGGACATTAAGCTGTCCTTTTTTTGGGCAAAGTTTCACTAAAGGTTCAAGAATAGGACTAAGAACCTCAAGATCCACCAATAATCTTTGTAAACACTGCCATAAATTTTATAAAAAGGACATTAAGCTGTCCTATTTTTGGGCAAAGTTTCACTAAAGGTTCAAGAATAGGACTAAGAACCTCAAGGTTCGCTTTCTTAAGAAGTGGTCAAAACCATAAAGGATGCCTTAATGTTTCAAACATTTGGTGTCGATCTTGAGCCAAGCTAATCATGACCACCAAAACAACCACAACTAAAATCGGGACACGTCTCCTTTGATATATCATTAGGGACAAGTTTTCCTCAAAACATACAACCCCACAAGCACACACAATGTAAGGACTCCCACTTTTCATAGGGGCTCAGTTCAATTCTTCTCGATTCAAACAAGGAACATGGAACATGGGAATAAAGAGGTAATGAGCTCAAACTAAAGGTATCAAGGGTATTTACATAATATGTCCTCAATCGTAGTAAACAAGCTAGCAGCCTTAAAGCCAAGCTGATGTAGGATGAGTGCCATTAAAAAAACCGCACATCCTAATCCCATGGGGGGCAAGAAATCCCAAACCCTGAAAGAGAGGGTTTTTTGCAACCCTTACATTCCAGCACCACGTGAATATGCAAAAGAAATGCTTAGGATTACATTTAAAATGGGAAGGGGGTTACCATACACAAAATACATAGAGGCTCTGAGTTGAAATAAAGCCAACCCACATCTCAAGGATGATAACCAAATTTTAATGGAACTAGCCTAGAGAAGTTTAATCAAATTTGTAAGGCCATGGAAAGGATTGATGATCCCACCAAGATCCATTTATTCGGACTTTACCTTGAAGGCAAAGTAGGCTAGTGGTTTAGGTCTCTAAACCCACATGAAAAGGCGAGATCTTAAAATTGGGATTCTCACTTAGCAAAGCCAAGTAGAGTCCCACTGTAGAGATCTATAACCTAAGCAAGAGGAGGGTGAAATAATGCGAGACTACATTGCTAGAATCACGTATCTCCACAATCTGTGTGAGAAACTAAATAATCAATCATCATTGATTGATTTTTTATGATCAATCTTAACAACATCTAGAAGCTTTATGACCATCTCTATAGGTCTAGACACTACATCTTTGATGAGTAGGTAATAGACTAAGTAGTAGAAAATCTTCAAGATAAGAATATAAAGTCATCCACCCGAACCAAGAGATAGAGGATGTATCATATCCAAATCCTCAACAATGGCTAAGGGTGCCCAACAACGTAGCTAGAGTCCTAGCCACCAAGGACATGAGCATGGACGTGTTGGAAAAAAAATTTGCTTAACCATTTAGGCCAAAAAGCAAGGGGCAATCCTAAGCCCACATTTTCTCAAGCAAGATACCCACACAAAAGGATCCAACCAAGACAAGGACACTGTTATGAAAATATATTATTTTAAGCTCTCTTAAAAATATTATTTACCCTCTTAGATAATAGAGATTATTGAATTATCTTTGTGTGTTAAGCCCAATCATGTTAAAATCAACGGTGATGCCATTATAAATATTAATACGTTCGGTATACATTGTTGTATGGTTGGGACGTCTAATGTTTATTAGAGTTGGTTTGTATGAAAGGGTGATTCTTGGATTACTTACGCCTTGCAAACATGTGTGTGGTTATGGTTTATATATACTTATAAAATATGTGTTTACTAATTTATTGTTGGTTATTTTATAGGAAAAAAGAATTCAGAAGATTGAGGAGAATTGGACATTATTATTTGTTGGCACATATATGCTTCTAAGCTACCAATTTAAATAATGTATAAAAAACAAACACATAAATAAAAATTACATATATCACTCTAATCCACACAAAATGAAGCTTAATGCTTATGTTTTCGAACTGAATTCCACTCTTAATCACAATTGCTAAGCTATTTCTTACTCAATGTAATGAAATCTAAGCCTTTTTTGAGCTCCAAAATCATATAAATCACTAAAAGACCAAGGTTTTTTCCTTCCAAGATATGAAAATAAAATTTCATAATCTAAATAAACTTCAAATCAAAAACAAAATCAACAAAGCTAACACATCTAAGACTCCAAATTTTGGTGCGTGATCTCCTAATCAATACCAGGTAATATTGGTTAATTCCAATGGGAACAAATGGAGCTAAGCCCTAGGCTAGTCGATAATGATACCAAATATGATCAAGCTAAGTGATTACCTTAGCCTTGACGAATCATGTATTGTTGGTCCTTGTCTTTGAGCCACAATTACAACTTTCAGATGTGGATGTGTTAGTTCAGCTCCGTAGCATCCTCACTTCGTTTTACCACACTAGAATACTTCTTGCGAAAGGGATAAAAGAACAGCTCTCCATATCTAGATGGAGGCAAAAAGAATTTCATCTTTGCAATGGTTCTCTCTTATAAAAGGTGAGGAAAGAAGAGAAATCTAATCGAAGAGAGAAACCTACAAACAAACCTATCTAGCATGCATCCATCAAAAGGAAGCAAGATTCAATAACATACATGCAAGAAAGAAATGGGAAGAGAAGAACTCACAAGTCTTCTTTTACAAAGGAATGATTGTGTATTACTTATTGTAAAAAATGACTTATATATAAGTGACTAGTTTTTATACTAGGCTGGCCAACTTAAAAATTAGTTTAATCTCTATTATTAGTCTTAAGTAAGTATGTATATAAAGTGCTTAGACTTTATCTATTTGACATTAAGCATAAAATAAGACCACTTTATATATACCAATGCTAGCTTACAAAATAGAAGTGTATGTTCAAGGAGATAAGATAGCAAAGCGCTTGGGCCAATGAAACCTTGTTAGCCTATGGAGTGGTTAATAACATGTTAATAGGTGTGAGAGACTACAAGAATGCTCTAGAATCCTTCTCTTTATTCTTTCAGTAGAGTGAGTGACATAGGTTAGAGAACTACCTTACATTCGTTTGTGTGAGAAGAGCTCTCTCTAGATCCTTCCATTGAGTTTGGAGCCTAGCTAGTGTGACAATGACAAAGAGCAAGCAAAAGAAGACTAGATCACACCAATATGATTTTTGCAAATAACCTTCAACAAAGTCTCCACAACACTTCCCACATCTTTAGGGGCATTAGCTTGGATGTAGAATTATAACTATCTTATAATCAATAATGCTATCAAAATCAAGTGTATTGTATTATGACAACAATGTCATATGATCACAAATGACTATGAAAAAGGTTGTCACTTAGAGAAATATTGTCAAGGCCTTAGCTTTTAAAAAGATTGGTTTTCAAATTACCTCTCCCAAATCCACTACAGCAAATGTCCCCTCACAACCTTCCCTTCCACATTATGGTGTGTTTTGATTCCAATATCCATTGCCTTATTTTATGATTTATATGAGATATTTAATTAATAATTCATATCTATTATCTAGTACCTTATATTAATTAGTCAATATTTGGTGGCCACCATCGATATTCAACCCATAGATAGAATAGGTAGGTTAGGTGGGACACAAACCAAACAATTTGAAAAAAAGTCAAAAGAAAACACTTGTGCTAATGTTTAGATGATACATAGAGAAGTGCAAAGTAGTGGCATATCTAACCATCTATATCAACTTCCACAACATGATTGAATTGCTAGAGTTTATAAATACCAATAGACCACTATGAAGCATGAAGTTTGACCCCAAGCAAGAATTTAAAGGCTGAAAGACTATTATAACAAACCACTCACAATTTCCTTGTGTGTGTGTGTGTGTGTGAGAGAGAGAGAGAGAGAGTGAGAGAGGGAAAGGAGGACGAGGATGAGGAGTGGAGGTATGGGTATTCTAAGTGGGAAAGCATGGACCAGTAAGGTAGAGTTGAGAATTTCAACGTTCCCTTTGCGAGCATGCATGGAATATATGATGGGTGCATGTTCCCTATGTCGAGATATTCATTTGTCCTTTAAAAAAAATAATTTGAAAGCATGGACCAATAAGGTAGAGTTGAGATTTTCAACCTTCCCTTTGCAAGCATGTACGGAATATATGATGGGTGCATGTTTACTGTGTTGAGATATTCATTTGTCTTTTAAAAATATATTTGCAGCCTTTTGACAAGCAATAAAACCAAGGTTTGGGTTTCATGCTGGATTCTTTGTTAGCTTTTGGGTTTACAACCTTGATGAGCATAAAATTTGATTGGGAAAGAATGAATTTGTCAACATTTACGGTTTCTTGTTAATGCTTGTTGGTGGTTATGTATTAAAAAAACAGTGTATTAAGGAATGCTGACTATTGTAAGCTAAATCTTAAATCTTCAATGTGTGCTTACAAAAAATGATATTCTGCTTTTTGTTCCACCTTGCTTGTAGTCAAGCAACATTGATGATATTGAAGCACCTATACTATAGAGTTTGCATTGCTTGTTTGAAGTGGGCTATCTATGCCTTCAACTAATGCGTGTAAAGTTCCTAAGCAATGCACACAATCCCTTAATATGGATCGTTTATGCCTTCGCCTAGAGTTCCTAAGCAATGCAAGTAATCCATTGATATGGATGTGATGATTATGCACGTGGTAATGTTAGTGCGAGATGGTCTGAACCTTGAGTATGAATTCAGCCATGCACTAGTTCTAATGTGGAAGTAATTCCTGCCATAATGATTGCCCCAATATGTGCACACATTGCAAGGAATGGATGCTCAAACCTGTAGGCTGTTTCCCACAGGGAAAAATCACAGTAGCATAACAACAATGTAAGTTTGGGGAAAAAATGAGAAGACCACTTTGGGATTCCAAGCTTCAGACTTTCTACTCTCACAGAATGGATAGGCTTACTCAAGCAATTTGGTGATGGATGATTCAGGAGCGCTTGCAGAAGGGAAAATGAGGCGATCACTTGAAAGCGTATGCTGCCTCCGGTGAACCTCATTTTTGGTCAAAAATATTAGCTTCCCTCTCCTTGTTACACTTACCTGTAGTCTCTCTTTCCAAAACTGTCCATCCTGCACAAAGTTCCACAACTTGCTGTGAAAGGCACAACTTCCTAGCACAAGAGAATGCATATGCAATGTGACATGAGAACAATGCCCCTCCCTCACCCCATAGAGTCGATGCTGGGCATCAGAGTCGTCCGTGTGATTGATAAAATAATTGATCGTGTGTGTGTGTGTGTGTGTGTGTGTGTGTGTGTGTTCAGGCTTTACAAAAAAGTGTGTGTGTGTTCAGTGAGTAAGTGAGAGAGAGAGAGAGAGAGAGAGAGGTATTAAAGTCATTTGTGAAACCATGTTGATGAAATGCTGTAGTGGGAGGTGCCTAAGGATCCCCATAATCCTCGCAACAAAATACAAGGTCAAGAATGGGGAGTGCGCCTCTACTAGAGATGCATGCCTGCTTTCTGTCAAGACAACATGCTTACATAGGCAGCTAGGAACGAACCTCTTCTTTTGTGGGTCCAGTTACAGAATCTCCCATGTGACTGCCAAAGAGGTTTGAGATTGGTCTCGACTTTCTGCCCTGGTGGACTCTATATCCACAGCTTCCTCACGCTAATAATCCCCACCATAGCCTGAGTTTTCTGTGTTTTTTGGGAGCGCCACCACCACCACCACCACCGACGACTGCTCGTACGTTTTTTCATGTTAGTCACGTCGTCGTGCTTGACACGGTTTAAGCAAAAACACGTGTTCCAATCGTGTGTAGTTGCCGGTTAAAAAAATGGGCTACCCGGTTAGCTTGTGTGCTTTTATGTGTGTATACATGTGTGCACGTGTGTGCATGTGAGACTAGTGAAGGAATGGAAGAGAGTGGGTGAGTTAAATCACAAAAACTAGTCCCTTGGTGGGAAGTAGAATTTACTTTTTAAAGAATCAGATTTAGACATTTCAGCACTTGTAGAACTCGGCTATTTACACACAAAGTTCACCTGCGTTACCCTTCACCAAATCTCTAGTGTGTATGAGGTAGTTGAGGGCTATCTCTTGAGGATTCATACCCAATTCCTTACGCCATAGAATCCATAGTGTATGCCACCAATCTCTCACATAGACACATATCTCTGTCTCTCACATGCATTCTCTTCATGTGTCTGTCATATACAGACACAACCCTCTCACACACACATACGTGCGCGCACATGCACTCTCTCTCTCTTCTCACACTCGACTCGCACACACTCTCTCACACATAGAAACTCTCTCTCTCTCTCTCTCACACACACACACACACACACACACCCCTCACACACATAGAAACTCTCTCTCTCTCTCTCTCTCTCTCTCTCTCTCACACACACACACACACACCCCCACCCACGCACCCTCCACACATACGTGTGACTGTGTATACGCATATATATGTGTGTGTGTGAATGTGTTTATATATAATAGTATTAATATAATATTATTATATAATTACTCTATGTATATTGATTTATATATCATTATTATAATATACTATTATATATTTACTATATGTATATATGTTTTAATTTTTTTTATTTACACTTAGGCATTACACACACACACACACACACACACACACACACACATAACATTATATCATAATATATTATTATAAATTTAATATATATATTTATTTAATATCCTTACTTATTGTATGTTTACATATTGTTATTATATATATTTGTATTCTATATATTTTATATCTTTATATATTTGTATTATACTATTTATTTAAAATATCTTCTCTCAACATAACCCTACACTCCTCTCTCTCTCTCCCCTTCCCCAAGGGGTCCCCCAATATATCTATATGTGGGTGTATACATGTGTGTGTGTTTATTTACATTATGTATGTATGTATGTATATACATACATACATATGTTGAAATATACAAGTGAATAGGGTGTGTGTGGGAACAAGCTCTTGGATAGAGGCTGTAAAAGAGGAGATGTAATTGTGAAAGAACCTGTGAAAAGGTTAGGAGAATCTACTGGGAGAGAATAATGGGTAGCATGAGGGAATTTAGGAGTGTGGAGATATTCTGGGAGATAATCTGGGAAAAGAGAAGAGGTGGAGAGAATCAGGCAAGAGGTGGAGATATTCAGGGAGTGAATCATGGAGAAATCA